>NC_083615.1:33154020-33816270 GCF_963584025.1 Labrus mixtus | reverse complement strand
GAACATTTTCATGAAAACATTTCGGCTTCAAAAAAGTTGAAAATTTTCATGAAGTATTTCGGATTCAAAAAAGTTGAAAATTTTCATGAAAAGATTTCGGCCTCAAAAAAGTTGAAAATTTTCATGAAGTATTTCAGATTCAAAAAAGTTGAAAATTTTCACGACAGGATTTCGGCTTTAAAAAAGTCGACCATTTTCATGAAGTATTTCAGCTTCAAAAAAGTTGAACATTTTCATGAAAAGATTTCGGCTTCAAAAAAGTCGAAAATTTTCATGAAAGAATTTCAGCTTCAAAACAGTTGAACATTTTCGTGAAAAGATTTCGGCTTCAAAAAAGTTGAAAATTTTCATGAAGAAATTCGGCTTCAAAAAAGGTGAAAATTTTCATGAAATATTTGGGCTTCAAAAAAGTTGAAAATTTTCATGAAGTATTTGGGCTTCAAAAAAGTTGAAAATTTTCATGAAGTATTTCGGATTCAAAAAAGGTGAAAATTTTCATGAAATATTTCGGCTTTAAAAAAGTCGACCATTTTCATGAAGTATTTCGGCTTCAAAAAAGTTGAAAATTTTCATGACAGTATTTCGGCTTCAAAAAAGTTGAAAATTTTCATGAAGTATTTCGGCTTCAAAAAAGTTGAAAATTTTCACGACAGGATTTCGGCTTTAAAAAAGTTGAAAATTTTCATGAAGTATTTCAGATTCAAAAAAGTTGAAAATTTTCACGACAGGATTTCGGCTTTAAAAAAGTCGACCATTTTCATGAAGTATTTCAGCTTCAAAAAAGTTGAACATTTTCATGAAAAGATTTCGGCTTCAAAAAAGTCGAAAATTTTCATGAAAGAATTTCAGCTTCAAAACAGTTGAACATTTTCGTGAAAAAATTTCGGCTTCAAAAAAGTTGAAAATTTTCATGAAGTATTTCGGCTTCAAAAAAGGTGAAAATTTTCATGAACAAATTCGGCTTCAAAAAAGGTGAAAATTTTCATGAAATATTTGGGCCTCAAAAAAGTTGAAAATTTTCATGAAGTATTTGGGCTTCAAAAAAGTTCAAAATTTTCATGAAGTATTTCGGATTCAAAAAAGGTGAAAATTTTCATGAAATATTTCAGCTTCAAAAAAGTTGAACATTTTCATGAAGTATTTCAGCTTCAAAAAAGTTGAACATTTTCATGAAAAGATTTCGGCTTCAAAAAAGTTGAACATTTTCATGAAGTATTTCGGATTAAAAAAGTTGAAAATTTTCACGACAGGATTTCGGTTTTAAAAAAGTCGACCATTTTCATGAAGTATTTCAGATTCAAAAAAGTTGAACATTTTCATGAAAACATTTCGGCTTCAAAAAAGTTGAAAATTTTCATGAAGTATTTTGGATTCAAAAAAGTTGAAAATTTTCATGAAAAGATTTCGGCTTCAAAAAAGTTGAACATTTTCATGACAGTATTTCGGCTTCAAAAAAGTTTAAAATTTTCATGAAGTATTTCGGCTTCAAAAAAGTTGAAAATTTTCACGACAGGATTTCGGCTTTAAAAAAGTTGAAAATTTTCATGACGTATTTCAGATTCAAAAAAGTTGAACATTTTCAGGAAAAGATTTCAGTTCCAAAAAAGTCGACCATTTTCATGAAGTATTTCAGATTCAAAAAAGTTGAAAATTTTCATGACAGTATTTCGGCTTCAAAAAAGTTGAACATTTTCATGACAGTATTTCGGCTTCAAAAAAGTTGAAAATTTTCATGAAGTATTTCGGCTTCAAAAAAGTTGAAAATTTTCACGACAGGATTTCGGCTTTAAAAAAGTTGAAAATTTTCATGACGTATTTCAGATTCAAAAAAGTTGAACATTTTCAGGAAAATATTTCAGTTCCAAAAAAGTCGACCATTTTCATGAAGTATTTCAGATTCAAAAAAGTTGAAAATTTTCATGACAGTTTTTCGGCTTCAAAAAAGTTGAACATTTTCATGACAGTATTTCGGCTTCAAAAAAGTTGAAAATTTTCATGAAGTATTTCGGCTTAAAAAAAGTTGAAAATTTTCACGACAGGATTTCGGCTTTAAAAAAGTTGAAAATTTTCATGAAGTATTTCAGATTCAAAAAAGTTGAAAATTTTCACGACAGGATTTCGGCTTTAAAAAAGTCGACCATTTTCATGAAGTATTTCAGCTTCAAAAAAGTTGAACATTTTCATGAAAAGATTTCGGCTTCAAAAAAGTTGAAAATTTTCATGAAGTATTTGGGCTTCAAAAAAGTCGAAAATTTTCATGAAAGAATTTCAGCTTCAAAACAGTTGAACATTTTCGTGAAGTATTTGGGCTTCAAAAAAGTTCAAAATTTTCATGAAGTATTTCGGATTCAAAAAAGGTGAAAATTTTCATGAAATATTTCAGCTTCAAAAAAGTTGAACATTTTCATGAAGTATTTCAGCTTCAAAAAAGTTGAACATTTTCATGAAAAGATTTCGGCTTCAAAAAAGTTGAACATTTTCATGAAGTATTTCGGATTAAAAAAGTTGAAAATTTTCACGACAGGATTTCCGTTTTAAAAAAGTCGACCATTTTCATGAAGTATTTCAGATTCAAAAAAGTTGAACATTTTCATGAAAACATTTCGGCTTCAAAAAAGTTGAAAATTTTCATGAAGTATTTCGGATTCAAAAAAGTTGAAAATTTTCATGAAAAGATTTCGGCTTCAAAAAAGTTGAAAATTTTCATGAAGTATTTCAGATTCAAAAAAGTTGAAAATTTTCATGACAGTATTTCGGCTTCAAAAAAGTTGAACATTTTCATGACAGTATTTCGGCTTCAAAAAAGTTGAAAATTTTCATGAAGTATTTCGGCTTCAGAAAAGTTGAAAATTTTCACGACAGGATTTCGGCTTTAAAAAAGTTGAACATTTTCATGAAGTATTTCAGATTCAAAAAATTTGAAAATTTTCACGACAGGATTTCGGCTTTAAAAAAGTCGACCATTTTCATGAAGTATTTCAACTTCAAAAAAGTTGAAAATTTTCATGAAGTATTTCGGATTCAAAAAAGGTGAAAATTTTCATGAAATATTTCAGCTTCAAAAAAGTTGAACATTTTCATGAAGTATTTCAGCTTCAAAAAAGTTGAACATTTTCATGAAAAGATTTCGGCTTCAAAAAAGTTGAACATTTTCATGAAGTATTTCGGATTAAAAAAGTTGAAAATTTTCACGACAGGATTTCGGTTTTAAAAAAGTCGACCATTTTCATGAAGTATTTCAGATTCAAAAAAGTTGAACATTTTCATGAAAACATTTCGGCTTCAAAAAAGTTGAAAATTTTCATGAAGTATTTCGGATTCAAAAAAGTTGAAAATTTTCATGACAGTATTTCGGCTTCAAAAAAGTTGAAAATTTTCATGAAGTATTTCGGATTCAAAAAAGGTGAAAATTTTCATGAAATATTTCAGCTTCAAAAAAGTTGAACATTTTCATGAAGTATTTCAGCTTCAAAAAAGTTGAACATTTTCATGAAAAGATTTCGGCTTCAAAAAAGTTGAAAATTTTCATGAAGTATTTGGGCTTCAAAAAAGTTCAAAATTTTCATGAAGTATTTGGGCTTCAAAAAAGTTGAACATTTTCATGAAGTATTTCAGCTTCAAAAAAGTTGAACATTTTCATGAAAAGATTTAGGCTTCAAAAAAGTTGAACATTTTCATGAAGTATTTCGGATTAAAAAAGTTGAAAATTTTCACGACAGGATTTCGGTTTTAAAAAAGTCGACCATTTTCATGAAGTATTTCAGATTCAAAAAAGTTGAACATTTTCATGAAAACATTTCGGCTTCAAAAAAGTTGAAAATTTTCATGAAGTATTTCGGATTCAAAAAAGTTGAAAATTTTCATGACAGTATTTCGGCTTCAAAAAAGTTGAACATTTTCATGACAGTATTTGGGCTTCAAAAAAGTTCAAAATTTTCATGAAGTATTTGGGCTTCAAAAAAGTTGAACATTTTCATGAAGTATTTCAGATTCAAAAAAGTTGAACATTTTCATGAAAACATTTCGGCTTCAAAAAAGTTGAAAATTTTCATGAAGTATTTCGGATTCAAAAAAGTTGAAAATTTTCATGACAGTATTTCGGCTTCAAAAAAGTTGAACATTTTCATGACAGTATTTGGGCTTCAAAAAAGTTCAAAATTTTCATGAAGTATTTGGGCTTCAAAAAAGTTGAACATTTTCATGAAGTATTTCAGCTTCAAAAAAGTTGAACATTTTCATGAAAAGATTTAGGCTTCAAAAAAGTTGAACATTTTCATGAAGTATTTCGGATTAAAAAAGTTGAAAATTTTCACGACAGGATTTCGGTTTTAAAAAAGTCGACCATTTTCATGAAGTATTTCAGCTTCAAAAAAGTTGAACATTTTCACGAAAAGATTTCGGCTTCAAAAAAGTTGAAAATTTTCATGAAGTATTTCGGCTTCAAAAAAGTCGAAAATTTTCATGAAAGAATTTCAGCTTCAAAACAGTTGAACATTTTCGTGAAAAGATTTCGGCTTCAAAAAAGTTCAAAATTTTCATGAAGTATTTGGGCTTCAAAAAAGTTGAACATTTTCATGAAGTATTTCAGCTTCAAAAAAGTTGAACATTTTCATGAAAAGATTTAGGCTTCAAAAAAGTTGAACATTTTCATGAAGTATTTCGGATTAAAAAAGTTGAAAATTTTCACGATAGGATTTCGGTTTTAAAAAAGTCGACCATTTTCATGAAGTATTTCGGATTCAAAAAAGTTGAAAATTTTCATGACAGTATTTCGGCTTCAAAAAAGTTGAAAATTTTCATGAAGTATTTCGGCTTCAAAAAAGTTGAACATTTTCATGACAGTATTTCGGATTCAAAAAAGGTGAAAATTTTCATGAAATATTTCAGCTTCAAAAAAGTTGAACATTTTCATGAAGTATTTCAGCTTCAAAAAAGTTGAACATTTTCATGAAAAGATTTCGGCTTCAAAAAAGTTGAAAATTTTCATGAAGTATTTGGGCTTCAAAAAAGTTCAAAATTTTCATGAAGTATTTGGGCTTCAAAAAAGTTGAACATTTTCATGAAGTATTTCAGCTTCAAAAAAGTGGAACATTTTCATGAAAAGATTTAGGCTTCAAAAAAGTTGAACATTTTCATGAAGTATTTCGGATTAAAAAAGTTGAAAATTTTCACGACAGGATTTCGGTTTTAAAAAAGTCGACCATTTTCATGAAGTATTTCAGCTTCAAAAAAGTTGAACATTTTCACGAAAAGATTTCGGCTTCAAAAAAGTTGAAAATTTTCATGAAGTATTTCGGCTTCAAAAAAGTCGAAAATTTTCATGAAAGAATTTCAGCTTCAAAACAGTTGAACATTTTCGTGAAAAGATTTCGGCTTCAAAAAAGTTGAAAATTTTCATGAAGTATTTCGGCTAGAAAAAGGTTGAAAATTTTCATGAACAAATTCGGCTTCAAAAAAGTTGAAAATTTTCATGAAGTATTTCGGCTTCAAAAAAGTTGAAAATTTTCATGAAGAAATTCGGCTTCAAAAAAGGTGAAAATTTTCATGAAATATTTGGGCTTCAAAAAAGTTGAAAATTTTCATGAAGTATTTGGGCTTCAAAAAAGTTGAAAATTTTCATGAAATATTTCGGCTTTAAAAAAGTCGACCATTTTCATGAAGTATTTCAGCTTCAAAAAAGTTGAACATTTTCATGAAAAGATTTCGGCTTCAAAAAAGTTGAAAATTTTCATGAAGTATTTGGGCTTCAAAAAAGTTCAAAATTTTCATGAAGTATTTTGGATTCAAAAAAGGTGAAAATTTTCATGAAATATTTCAGCTTCAAAAAAGTTGAACATTTTCATGAAGTATTTCAGCTTCAAAAAAGTTGAACATTTTCATGAAAAGATTTAGGCTTCTAAAAAGTTGAACATTTTCATGACAGTATTTCGGATTCAAAAAAGGTGAAAATTTTCATGAAATATTTCAGCTTCAAAAAAGTTGAACATTTTCATGAAGTATTTCAGCTTCAAAAAAGTTGAACATTTTCATGAAAAGATTTCGGCTTCAAAAAAGTTGAAAATTTTCATGAAGTATTTGGGCTTCAAAAAAGTTCAAAATTTTCATGAAGTATTTGGGCTTCAAAAAAGTTGAACATTTTCATGAAGTATTTCAGCTTCAAAAAAGTTGAACATTTTCATGAAAAGATTTAGGCTTCAAAAAAGTTGAACATTTTCATGAAGTATTTCGGATTAAAAAAGTTGAAAATTTTCACGACAGGATTTCGGTTTTAAAAAAGTCGATCATTTTCATGAAGTATTTCAGATTCAAAAAAGTTGAACATTTTCATGAAAACATTTCAGTTCCAAAAAAGTCGACCATTTTCATGAAGTATTTCAGCATCAAAAAAGTTGAACATTTTCACGAAAAGATTTCGGCTTCAAAAAAGTTGAAAATTTTCATGAAGTATTTCGGCTTCAAAAAAGTCGAAAATTTTCATGAAAGAATTTCAGCTTCAAAACAGTTGAACATTTTCGTGAAAAGATTTCGGCTTCAAAAAAGTTGAAAATTTTCATGAAGTATTTCGGCTAGAAAAAAGTTGAAAATTTTCATGAAGTATTTCGGCTTCAAAAAAGTCGAAAATTTTCATGAAAGAATTTCAGCTTCAAAACAGTTGAACATTTTCGTGAAAAGATTTCGGCTTCAAAAAAGTTCAAAATTTTCATGAAGTATTTGGGCTTCAAAAAAGTTGAACATTTTCATGAAGTATTTCAGCTTCAAAAAAGTTGAACATTTTCATGAAAAGATTTAGGCTTCAAAAAAGTTGAACATTTTCATGAAGTATTTCGGATTAAAAAAGTTGAAAATTTTCACGATAGGATTTCGGTTTTAAAAAAGTCGACCATTTTCATGAAGTATTTCGGATTCAAAAAAGTTGAAAATTTTCATGACAGTATTTCGGCTTCAAAAAAGTTGAAAATTTTCATGAAGTATTTCGGCTTCAAAAAAGTTGAACATTTTCATGACAGTATTTCGGATTCAAAAAAGGTGAAAATTTTCATGAAATATTTCAGCTTCAAAAAAGTTGAACATTTTCATGAAGTATTTCAGCTTCAAAAAAGTTGAACATTTTCATGAAAAGATTTCGGCTTCAAAAAAGTTGAAAATTTTCATGAAGTATTTGGGCTTCAAAAAAGTTCAAAATTTTCATGAAGTATTTGGGCTTCAAAAAAGTTGAACATTTTCATGAAGTATTTCAGCTTCAAAAAAGTGGAACATTTTCATGAAAAGATTTAGGCTTCAAAAAAGTTGAACATTTTCATGAAGTATTTCGGATTAAAAAAGTTGAAAATTTTCACGACAGGATTTCGGTTTTAAAAAAGTCGACCATTTTCATGAAGTATTTCAGCTTCAAAAAAGTTGAACATTTTCACGAAAAGATTTCGGCTTCAAAAAAGTTGAAAATTTTCATGAAGTATTTCGGCTTCAAAAAAGTCGAAAATTTTCATGAAAGAATTTCAGCTTCAAAACAGTTGAACATTTTCGTGAAAAGATTTCGGCTTCAAAAAAGTTGAAAATTTTCATGAAGTATTTCGGCTAGAAAAAGGTTGAAAATTTTCATGAACAAATTCGGCTTCAAAAAAGTTGAAAATTTTCATGAAGTATTTCGGCTTCAAAAAAGTTGAAAATTTTCATGAAGAAATTCGGCTTCAAAAAAGGTGAAAATTTTCATGAAATATTTGGGCTTCAAAAAAGTTGAAAATTTTCATGAAGTATTTGGGCTTCAAAAAAGTTGAAAATTTTCATGAAATATTTCGGCTTTAAAAAAGTCGACCATTTTCATGAAGTATTTCAGCTTCAAAAAAGTTGAACATTTTCATGAAAAGATTTCGGCTTCAAAAAAGTTGAAAATTTTCATGAAGTATTTGGGCTTCAAAAAAGTTCAAAATTTTCATGAAGTATTTTGGATTCAAAAAAGGTGAAAATTTTCATGAAATATTTCAGCTTCAAAAAAGTTGAACATTTTCATGAAGTATTTCAGCTTCAAAAAAGTTGAACATTTTCATGAAAAGATTTAGGCTTCTAAAAAGTTGAACATTTTCATGACAGTATTTCGGATTCAAAAAAGGTGAAAATTTTCATGAAATATTTCAGCTTCAAAAAAGTTGAACATTTTCATGAAGTATTTCAGCTTCAAAAAAGTTGAACATTTTCATGAAAAGATTTCGGCTTCAAAAAAGTTGAAAATTTTCATGAAGTATTTGGGCTTCAAAAAAGTTCAAAATTTTCATGAAGTATTTGGGCTTCAAAAAAGTTGAACATTTTCATGAAGTATTTCAGCTTCAAAAAAGTTGAACATTTTCATGAAAAGATTTAGGCTTCAAAAAAGTTGAACATTTTCATGAAGTATTTCGGATTAAAAAAGTTGAAAATTTTCACGACAGGATTTCGGTTTTAAAAAAGTCGATCATTTTCATGAAGTATTTCAGATTCAAAAAAGTTGAACATTTTCATGAAAACATTTCAGTTCCAAAAAAGTCGACCATTTTCATGAAGTATTTCAGCATCAAAAAAGTTGAACATTTTCACGAAAAGATTTCGGCTTCAAAAAAGTTGAAAATTTTCATGAAGTATTTCGGCTTCAAAAAAGTCGAAAATTTTCATGAAAGAATTTCAGCTTCAAAACAGTTGAACATTTTCGTGAAAAGATTTCGGCTTCAAAAAAGTTGAAAATTTTCATGAAGTATTTCGGCTAGAAAAAAGTTGAAAATTTTCATGAACAAATTCGGCTTCAAAAAAGGTGAAAATTTTCATGAAATATTTGGGCCTCAAAAAAGTTGAAAATTTTCATGAAGTATTTGGGCTTCAAAAAAGTTGAAAATTTTCATGAAGTATTTCGGATTCAAAAAAGTTGAAAATTTTCATGAAGAAATTCGGCTTCAAAAAAGGTGAAAATTTTCATGAAATATTTGGGCTTCAAAAAAGTTGAAAATTTTCATGAAGTATTTGGGCTTCAAAAAAGTTGAACATTTTCATGAAGTATTTCAGCTTCAAAAAAGTTGAACATTTTCATGAAAAGATTTCGGCATCAAAAAAGTTGAACATTTTCATGAAGTATTTCAGCTTCAAAAAAGGTGAAAATTTTCATGAAATATTTGGGCTTCAAAAAAGTTGAAAATTTTCATGAAGTATTTGGGCTTCAAAAAAGTTGAAAATTTTCATGAAGTATTTCGGATTCAAAAAAGGTGAAAATTTTCATGAAATATTTCAGCTTCAAAAAAGTTGAAAATTTTCATGAAGTATTTGGGCTTCAAAAAAGTTGAACATTTTCATGAAGTATTTCAGCTTCAAAAAAGTTGAACATTTTCATGAAAAGATTTCGGCATCAAAAAAGTTGAACATTTTCATGAAGTATTTCGGATTAAAAAAGTTGAAAATTTTCACGACAGGATTTCGGTTTTAAAAAAGTCGACCATTTTCATGAAGTATTTCAGATTCAAAAAAGTTGAACATTTTCATGAAAACATTTCGGCTTCAAAAAAGTTGAAAATTTTCATGAAATATTTCAGCTTCAAAAAAGTTGAACATTTTCATGAAGTATTTCAGCTTCAAAAAAGTTGAAAATTTTCATGAAGTATTTCGGATTCAAAAAAGGTGAAAATTTTCATGAAATATTTCAGCTTCAAAAAAGTTGAACATTTTCATGAAGTATTTCGGATTAAAAAAGTTGAAAATTTTCACGACAGGATTTCGGTTTTAAAAAAGTCGACCATTTTCATGAAGTATTTCAGATTCAAAAAAGTTGAACATTTTCATGAAAACATTTCGGCTTCAAAAAAGTTGAAAATTTTCATGAAAAGATTTCGGCTTCAAAAAAGTTGAAAATTTTCATGACAGTATTTCGGCTTCAAAAAAGTTGAAAATTTTCATGAAGTATTTCGGATTCAAAAAAGTTGAAAATTTTCATGAAGAAATTCGGCTTCAAAAAAGGTGAAAATTTTCATGAAATATTTGGGCTTCAAAAAAGTTGAAAATTTTCATGAAGTATTTGGGCTTCAAAAAAGTTGAACATTTTCATGAAGTATTTCAGCTTCAAAAAAGTTGAACATTTTCATGAAAAGATTTCGGCATCAAAAAAGTTGAACATTTTCATGAAGTATTTCGGATTAAAAAAGTTGAAAATTTTCACGACAGGATTTCGGTTTTAAAAAAGTCGACCATTTTCATGAAGTATTTCAGATTCAAAAAAGTTGAACATTTTCATGAAAACATTTCGGCTTCAAAAAAGTTGAAAATTTTCATGAAATATTTCAGCTTCAAAAAAGTTGAACATTTTCATGAAGTATTTCAGCTTCAAAAAAGTTGAAAATTTTCATGAAGTATTTCGGATTAAAAAAAGGTGAAAATTTTTATGAAATATTTCAGCTTCAAAAAAGTTGAACATTTTCATGAAGTATTTCGGATTAAAAAAGTTGAAAATTTTCACGACAGGATTTCGGTTTTAAAAAAGTCGACCATTTTCATGAAGTATTTCAGATTCAAAAAAGTTGAACATTTTCATGAAAACATTTCGGCTTCAAAAAAGTTGAAAATTTTCATGAAATATTTCAGCTTCAAAAAAGTTGAACATTTTCATGAAGTATTTCAGCTTCAAAAAAGTTGAAAATTTTCATGAAGTATTTCGGATTCAAAAAAGGTGAAAATTTTCATGAAATATTTCAGCTTCAAAAAAGTTGAACATTTTCATGAAGTATTTCGGATTAAAAAAGTTGAAAATTTTCACGACAGGATTTCGGTTTTAAAAAAGTCGACCATTTTCATGAAGTATTTCAGATTCAAAAAAGTTGAACATTTTCATGAAAACATTTCGGCTTCAAAAAAGTTGAAAATTTTCATGAAAAGATTTCGGCTTCAAAAAAGTTGAAAATTTTCATGACAGTATTTCGGCTTCAAAAAAGTTGAAAATTTTCATGAAGTATTTCGGATTCAAAAAAGTTGAAAATTTTCATGAAGAAATTCGGCTTCAAAAAAGGTGAAAATTTTCATGAAATATTTGGGCTTCAAAAAAGTTGAAAATTTTCATGAAGTATTTGGGCTTCAAAAAAGTTGAACATTTTCATGAAGTATTTCAGCTTCAAAAAAGTTGAACATTTTCATGAAAAGATTTCGGCATCAAAAAAGTTGAACATTTTCATGAAGTATTTCGGATTAAAAAAGTTGAAAATTTTCACGACAGGATTTCGGTTTTAAAAAAGTCGACCATTTTCATGAAGTATTTCAGATTCAAAAAAGTTGAACATTTTCATGAAAACATTTCGGCTTCAAAAAAGTTGAAAATTTTCATGAAATATTTCAGCTTCAAAAAAGTTGAACATTTTCATGAAGTATTTCAGCTTCAAAAAAGTTGAAAATTTTCATGAAGTATTTCGGATTAAAAAAAGGTGAAAATTTTTATGAAATATTTCAGCTTCAAAAAAGTTGAACATTTTCATGAAGTATTTCGGATTAAAAAAGTTGAAAATTTTCACGACAGGATTTCGGTTTTAAAAAAGTCGACCATTTTCATGAAGTATTTCAGATTCAAAAAAGTTGAACATTTTCATGAAAACATTTCGGATTCAAAAAAGTTGAAAATTTTCATGAAATATTTCAGCTTCAAAAAAGTTGAACATTTTCATGAAGTATTTCAGCTTCAAAAAAGTTGAAAATTTTCATGAAGTATTTCGGATTCAAAAAAGGTGAAAATTTTCATGAAATATTTCAGCTTCAAAAAAGTTGAACATTTTCATGAAGTATTTCGGATTAAAAAAGTTGAAAATTTTCACGACAGGATTTCGGTTTTAAAAAAGTCGACCATTTTCATGAAGTATTTCAGATTCAAAAAAGTTGAACATTTTCATGAAAACATTTCGGCTTCAAAAAAGTTGAAAATTTTCATGAAAAGATTTCGGCTTCAAAAAAGTTGAAAATTTTCATGACAGTATTTCGGCTTCAAAAAAGTTGAAAATTTTCATGAAGTATTTCGGATTCAAAAAAGTTGAAAATTTTCATGAAGAAATTCGGCTTCAAAAAAGGTGAAAATTTTCATGAAATATTTGGGCTTCAAAAAAGTTGAAAATTTTCATGAAGTATTTGGGCTTCAAAAAAGTTGAACATTTTCATGAAGTATTTCAGCTTCAAAAAAGTTGAACATTTTCATGAAAAGATTTCGGCATCAAAAAAGTTGAACATTTTCATGAAGTATTTCGGATTAAAAAAGTTGAAAATTTTCACGACAGGATTTCGGTTTTAAAAAAGTCGACCATTTTCATGAAGTATTTCAGATTCAAAAAAGTTGAACATTTTCATGAAAACATTTCGGCTTCAAAAAAGTTGAAAATTTTCATGAAATATTTCAGCTTCAAAAAAGTTGAACATTTTCATGAAGTATTTCAGCTTCAAAAAAGTTGAAAATTTTCATGAAGTATTTCGGATTAAAAAAAGGTGAAAATTTTTATGAAATATTTCAGCTTCAAAAAAGTTGAACATTTTCATGAAGTATTTCGGATTAAAAAAGTTGAAAATTTTCACGACAGGATTTCGGTTTTAAAAAAGTCGACCATTTTCATGAAGTATTTCAGATTCAAAAAAGTTGAACATTTTCATGAAAACATTTCGGCTTCAAAAAAGTTGAAAATTTTCATGAAGTATTTCAGATTCAAAAAAGTTGAAAATTTTCATGAAAAGATTTCGGCTTCAAAAAAGTTGAAAATTTCCATGACAGTATTTCGGCTTCAAAAAAGTTCAAAATTTTCATGAAGTATTTCGGCTAGAAAAAAGTTGAAAATTTTCATGAAGAAATTCGGCTTCAAAAAAGATGTAAATTTTCATGAAATATTTGGGCTTCAAAAAAGTTGAAAATTTTCATGAAGTATTTGGGCTTCAAAAAAGTTGAAAATTTTCATGAAGTATTTCGGATTCAAAAAAGGTGAAAATTTTCATGAAATATTTCAGCTTCAAAAAAGTTGAACATTTTCATGAAGTATTTCAGCTTCAAAAAAGTTGAACATTTTCATGAAAAGATTTCGGCTTCAAAAAAGTTGAAAATTTTCATGAAGTATTTGGGCTTCAAAAAAGTTCAAAATTTTCATGAAGTATTTCGGATTCAAAAAAGGTGAAAATTTTCATGAAATATTTCAGCTTCAAAAAAGTTGAACATTTTCATGAAGTATTTCAGCTTCAAAAAAGTTGAACATTTTCATGAAAAGATTTCGGCTTCAAAAAAGTTGAAAATTTTCATGAAGTATTTGGGCTTCAAAAAAGTTCAACATTTTCATGAAGTATTTGGGCTTCAAAAAAGTTGAACATTTTCATGAAGTATTTCAGCTTCAAAAAAGTTGAACATTTTCATGAAAAGATTTCGGCTTCAAAAAAGTTGAACATTTTCATGAAGTATTTCGGATTAAAAAAGTTGAAAATTTTCACGACAAGATTTCGGTTTTAAAAAAGTCGACCATTTTCATGAAGTATTTCAGATTCAAAAAAGTTGAACATTTTCATGAAAACATTTCAGTTCCAAAAAAGTCGACCATTTTCATGAAGTATTTCAGCTTCAAAAAAGTTGAACATTTTCATGAAAAGATTTCGGCTTCAAAAAAGTTGAAAATTTTCATGAAGTATTTGGGCTTCAAAAAAGTTCAAAATTTTCATGAAGTATTTCGGATTCAAAAAAGGTGAAAATTTTCATGAAATATTTCAGCTTCAAAAAAGTTGAACATTTTCATGAAGTATTTCAGCTTCAAAAAAGTTGAACATTTTCATGAAAAGATTTCGGCTTCAAAAAAGTTGAACATTTTCATGAAGTATTTCGGATTAAAAAAGTTGAAAATTTTCACGACAGGATTTCGGTTTTAAAAAAGTCGACCATTTTCATGAAGTATTTCAGATTCAAAAAAGTTGAACATTTTCATGAAAACATTTCGGCTTCAAAAAAGTTGAAAATTTTCATGAAGTATTTCGGATTCAAAAAAGTTGAAAATTTTCATGAAAAGATTTCGGCTTCAAAAAAGTTGAAAATTTTCATGAAGTATTTCAGATTCAAAAAAGTTGAAAATTTTCATGACAGTATTTCGGCTTCAAAAAAGTTGAACATTTTCATGACAGTATTTCGGCTTCAAAAAAGTTGAAAATTTTCATGAAGTATTTCGGCTTCAGAAAAGTTGAAAATTTTCACGACAGGATTTCGGCTTTAAAAAAGTTGAACATTTTCATGAAGTATTTCAGATTCAAAAAATTTGAAAATTTTCACGACAGGATTTCGGCTTTAAAAAAGTCGACCATTTTCATGAAGTATTTCAGCTTCAAAAAAGTTGAACATTTTCATGAAAAGATTTCAGCTTCAAAAAAGTTGAAAATTTTCATGAAGTATTTTGGCTTCAAAAAAGTCAAAAATTTTCATGAAAGAATTTCAGCTTCAAAACAGTTGAACATTTTCGTGAAAAGATTTCGGCTTCAAAAAAGTTGAAAATTTTCATGAAGTATTTCGGCTAGAAAAAAGTTGAAAATTTTCATGAAGTATTTCAGCTTCAAAAAAGTTGAACATTTTCATGAAAAGATTTCGGCTTCAAAAAAGTTGAACATTTTCATGAAGTATTTCGGATTAAAAAAGTTGAAAATTTTCACGACAAGATTTCGGTTTTAAAAAAGTCGACCATTTTCATGAAGTATTTCAGATTCAAAAAAGTTGAACATTTTCATGAAAACATTTCGGCTTCAAAAAAGTTGAAAATTTTCATGAAAAGATTTCGGCTTCAAAAAAGTTGAAAATTTTCATGACAGTATTTCGGCTTCAAAAAAGTTGAAAATTTTCATGAAGTATTTCGGATTCAAAAAAGTTGAAAATTTTCATGAAGAAATTCGGCTTCAAAAAAGGTGAAAATTTTCATGAAATATTTGGGCTTCAAAAAAGTTGAAAATTTTCATGAAGTATTTGGGCTTCAAAAAAGTTGAACATTTTCATGAAGTATTTCAGCTTCAAAAAAGTTGAACATTTTCATGAAAAGATTTCGGCATCAAAAAAGTTGAACATTTTCATGAAGTATTTCGGATTAAAAAAGTTGAAAATTTTCACGACAGGATTTCGGTTTTAAAAAAGTCGACCATTTTCATGAAGTATTTCAGATTCAAAAAAGTTGAACATTTTCATGAAAACATTTCGGCTTCAAAAAAGTTGAAAATTTTCATGAAATATTTCAGCTTCAAAAAAGTTGAACATTTTCATGAAGTATTTCAGCTTCAAAAAAGTTGAAAATTTTCATGAAGTATTTCGGATTAAAAAAAGGTGAAAATTTTTATGAAATATTTCAGCTTCAAAAAAGTTGAACATTTTCATGAAGTATTTCGGATTAAAAAAGTTGAAAATTTTCACGACAGGATTTCGGTTTTAAAAAAGTCGACCATTTTCATGAAGTATTTCAGATTCAAAAAAGTTGAACATTTTCATGAAAACATTTCGGCTTCAAAAAAGTTGAAAATTTTCATGAAGTATTTCAGATTCAAAAAAGTTGAAAATTTTCATGAAAAGATTTCGGCTTCAAAAAAGTTGAAAATTTCCATGACAGTATTTCGGCTTCAAAAAAGTTCAAAATTTTCATGAAGTATTTCGGCTAGAAAAAAGTTGAAAATTTTCATGAAGAAATTCGGCTTCAAAAAAGATGTAAATTTTCATGAAATATTTGGGCTTCAAAAAAGTTGAAAATTTTCATGAAGTATTTGGGCTTCAAAAAAGTTGAAAATTTTCATGAAGTATTTCGGATTCAAAAAAGGTGAAAATTTTCATGAAATATTTCAGCTTCAAAAAAGTTGAACATTTTCATGAAGTATTTCAGCTTCAAAAAAGTTGAACATTTTCATGAAAAGATTTCGGCTTCAAAAAAGTTGAAAATTTTCATGAAGTATTTGGGCTTCAAAAAAGTTCAAAATTTTCATGAAGTATTTCGGATTCAAAAAAGGTGAAAATTTTCATGAAATATTTCAGCTTCAAAAAAGTTGAACATTTTCATGAAGTATTTCAGCTTCAAAAAAGTTGAACATTTTCATGAAAAGATTTCGGCTTCAAAAAAGTTGAAAATTTTCATGAAGTATTTGGGCTTCAAAAAAGTTCAACATTTTCATGAAGTATTTGGGCTTCAAAAAAGTTGAACATTTTCATGA
This sequence comes from Labrus mixtus, assembly GCF_963584025.1. Taxonomy (NCBI): domain Eukaryota; kingdom Metazoa; phylum Chordata; class Actinopteri; order Labriformes; family Labridae; genus Labrus; species Labrus mixtus. Next base: position 33,800,100 of record NC_083615.1, on the reverse strand, counting down.
AGTATTTCAGCTTCAAAAAAGTTGAACATTTTCATGAAAAGATTTCGGCTTCAAAAAAGTTGAACATTTTCATGAAGTATTTCGGATTAAAAAAGTTGAAAATTTTCACGACAAGATTTCGGTTTTAAAAAAGTCGACCATTTTCATGAAGTATTTCAGATTCAAAAAAGTTGAACATTTTCATGAAAACATTTCAGTTCCAAAAAAGTCGACCATTTTCATGAAGTATTTCAGCTTCAAAAAAGTTGAACATTTTCATGAAAAGATTTCGGCTTCAAAAAAGTTGAAAATTTTCATGAAGTATTTGGGCTTCAAAAAAGTTCAAAATTTTCATGAAGTATTTCGGATTCAAAAAAGGTGAAAATTTTCATGAAATATTTCAGCTTCAAAAAAGTTGAACATTTTCATGAAGTATTTCAGCTTCAAAAAAGTTGAACATTTTCATGAAAAGATTTCGGCTTCAAAAAAGTTGAACATTTTCATGAAGTATTTCGGATTAAAAAAGTTGAAAATTTTCACGACAGGATTTCGGTTTTAAAAAAGTCGACCATTTTCATGAAGTATTTCAGATTCAAAAAAGTTGAACATTTTCATGAAAACATTTCGGCTTCAAAAAAGTTGAAAATTTTCATGAAGTATTTCGGATTCAAAAAAGTTGAAAATTTTCATGAAAAGATTTCGGCTTCAAAAAAGTTGAAAATTTTCATGAAGTATTTCAGATTCAAAAAAGTTGAAAATTTTCATGACAGTATTTCGGCTTCAAAAAAGTTGAACATTTTCATGACAGTATTTCGGCTTCAAAAAAGTTGAAAATTTTCATGAAGTATTTCGGCTTCAGAAAAGTTGAAAATTTTCACGACAGGATTTCGGCTTTAAAAAAGTTGAACATTTTCATGAAGTATTTCAGATTCAAAAAATTTGAAAATTTTCACGACAGAAGAAGAATTTATACTTTATTGATCCCGCGAGGGGAAATTCGTTTTTTACACTCTGTCTAGTAAACATGCTACACAAACATGAACTGAAATACACACACATGCACAAACAGGATCCTGTGGACATGCACTAATGGAGAGGTCTCAGAGTGAGGGGGATGCCCTACGGCGGGCGCTCCTGAGCTTGTGGGGGGGGGGGGTTAGGTGCCTTGCTCAAGGGCACCTCGGCAGTGCTCAGGAAGTGGCCTGGCACCTCTCCAGCTACCAGACCAATTTCCGGACTTGGTCCGTGCCGGGACTTGAACCGGCGACCTTCCGATTCCCAACCCAAGTCCCTACAGACTGAGCTACTGCCGCCCACAGGATTTCGGCTTTAAAAAAGTCGACCATTTTCATGAAGTATTTCAGCTTCAAAAAAGTTGAACATTTTCATGAAAAGATTTCAGCTTCAAAAAAGTTGAAAATTTTCATGAAGTATTTCGGCTTCAAAAAAGTCAAAAATTTTCATGAAAGAATTTCAGCTTCAAAACAGTTGAACATTTTCGTGAAAAGATTTCGGCTTCAAAAAAGTTGAAAATTTTCATGAAGTATTTCGGCTAGAAAAAAGTTGAAAATTTTCATGAAGAAATTCGGCTTCAAAAAAGGTGAAAATTTTCATGAAGTATTTCGGCTTCAAAAAAGTTGAAAATTTTCACCACAGGATTTCGGCTTTAAAAAAGTTGAAAATTTTCATGAAGTATTTCAGATTCAAAAAAGTTGAAAATTTTCAGGAAAAGATTTCAGTTCCAAAAAAGTCGACCATTTTCATGAAGTATTTCAGGTTGAAAAAAGTTGAACATTTTCATGAAAAGATTTCGGCTTCAAAAAAGTCGAAAATTTTCATGAAAGGATTTCAGCTTCAAAACAGTTGAACATTTTCGTGAAAAGATTTTGGCTTCAAAAAAGTTGAAAATTTTCATGAAGTATTTCGGCTAGAAAAAAGTTGAAAATTTTCATGAAGAAATTCGGCTTCAAAAAAGGTGAAAATTTTCATGAAATATTTGGGCTTCAAAAAAGTTGAAAATTTTCATGAAGTATTTGGGCTTCAAAAAAGTTGAAAATTTTCATGAAGTATTTCGGATTCAAAAAAGGTGAAAATTTTCATGAAATATTTCGGCTTTAAAAAAGTCGACAATTTTCATGAAGTATTTCAGCTTCAAAAAAGTTGAACATTTTCATGAAAACATTTCGGCTTCAAAAAAGTTGAAAATTTTCATGAAGTATTTCGGATTCAAAAAAGTTGAAAATTTTCATGAAAAGATTTCGGCTTCAAAAAAGTTGAAAATTTTCATGAAGTATTTGGGCTTCAAAAAAGTTCAAAATTTTCATGAAGTATTTCGGATTCAAAAAAGGTGAAAATTTTCATGAAATATTTCAGCTTCAAAAAAGTTGAACATTTTCATGAAGTATTTCAGCTTCAAAAAAGTTGAACATTTTCATGAAAAGATTTCGGCTTCAAAAAAGTTGAAAATTTTCATGAAGTATTTGGGCTTCAAAAAAGTTGAACATTTTCATGAAAAGATTTCGGCTTCAAAAAAGTTGAAAATTTTCATGAAGTATTTGGGCTTCAAAAAAGTTCAAAATTTTCATGAAGTATTTCGGATTCAAAAAAGGTGAAAATTTTCATGAAATATTTCAGCTTCAAAAAAGTTGAACATTTTCATGAAGTATTTCAGCTTCAAAAAAGTTGAACATTTTCATGAAAAGATTTCGGCTTCAAAAAAGTTGAAAATTTTCATGAAGTATTTGGGCTTCAAAAAAGTTCAACATTTTCATGAAGTATTTGGGCTTCAAAAAAGTTGAACATTTTCATGAAGTATTTCAGCTTCAAAAAAGTTGAACATTTTCATGAAAAGATTTCGGCTTCAAAAAAGTTGAACATTTTCATGAAGTATTTCGGATTAAAAAAGTTGAAAATTTTCACGACAGGATTTCGGTTTTAAAAAAGTCGACCATTTTCATGAAGTATTTCAGATTCAAAAAAGTTGAACATTTTCATGAAAACATTTCAGTTCCAAAAAAGTCGACCATTTTCATGAAGTATTTCAGCTTCAAAAAAGTTGAACATTTTCGTGAAAAGATTTCGGCTTCAAAAAAGTTGAAAATTTTCATGAAGTATTTCGGCTAGAAAAAAGTTGAAAATTTTCATGAACAAATTCGGCTTCAAAAAAGGTGAAAATTTTCATGAAATATTTGGGCTTCAAAAAAGTTGAAAATTTTCATGAAGTATTTCAGATTCAAAAAAGTTGAAAATTTTCATGACAGTATTTCGGCTTCAAAAAAGTTGAACATTTTCATGACAGTATTTCGGCTTCAAAAAAGTTGAAAATTTTCATGAAATATTTGGGCTTCAAAAAAGTTGAAAATTTTCATGAAGTATTTCAGATTCAAAAAAGTTGAAAATTTTCATGACAGTATTTCGGCTTCAAAAAAGTTGAACATTTTCATGACAGTATTTCGGCTTCAAAAAAGTTGAAAATTTTCATGAAGTATTTCGGCTTCAGAAAAGTTGAAAATTTTCACGACAGGATTTCGGCTTTAAAAAATTGAACATTTTCATGAAGTATTTCAGATTCAAAAAATTTGAAAATTTTCACGACAGGATTTCGGCTTTAAAAAAGTCGACCATTTTCATGAAGTATTTCAGCTTCAAAAAAGTTGAACATTTTCATGAAAAGATTTCGGCTTCAAAAAAGTTGAAAATTTTCATGAAGTATTTCGGCTTCAAAAAAGTCAAAAATTTTCATGAAAGAATTTCAGCTTCAAAACAGTTGAACATTTTCGTGAAAAGATTTCGGATTCAAAAAAGTTGAAAATTTTCATGAAGAAATTCGGCTTCAAAAAAGGTGAAAATTTTCATGAAGTATTTCGGCTTCAAACAAGTTGAAAATTTTCATGAAGTATTTCGGCTTCAAAAAAGTTGAAAATTTTCACGACAGGATTTCGGATTTAAAAAAGTTGAAAATTTTCATGAAGTATTTCAGATTCAAAAAAGTTGAAAATTTTCAGGAAAAGATTTCAGTTCCAAAAAAGTCGACCATTTTCATGAAGTATTTCAGGTTCAAAAAAGTTGAACATTTTCATGAAAAGATTTCGGCTTCAAAAAAGTCGAAAATTTTCATGAAAGAATTTCAGCTTCAAAACAGTTGAACATTTTCGTGAAAAGATTTCGGCTTCAAAAAAGTTGAAAATTTTCATGAAGTATTTCGGCTAGAAAAAAGTTGAAAATTTTCATGAAGAAATTCGGCTTCAAAAAAGGTGAAAATTTTCATGAAGTATTTCGGCTTCAAAAAAGTTGAAAATTTTCATGACAGGATTTCGGCTTTAAAAAAGTTGAAAATTTTCATGAAGTATTTCAGATTCAAAAAAGTTGAAAATTTTCAGGAAAAGATTTCAGTTCCAAAAAAGTCGACCATTTTCTTGAAGTATTTCAGGTTCAAAAAAGTTGAACATTTTCATGAAAAGATTTCGGCTTCAAAAAAGTCGAAAATTTTCATGAAAGAATTTCAGCTTCAAAACAGTTGAACATTTTCGTGAAAAGATTTCGGCTTCAAAAAAGTTGAAAATTTTCATGAAGTATTTGGGCTTCAAAAAAGTTGAAAATTTTCATGAAGTATTTCGGATTCAAAAAAGGTGAAAATTTTCATGAAATATTTCGGCTTTAAAAAAGTCGACAATTTTCATGAAGTATTTCAGCTTCAAAAAAGTTGAACATTTTCATGAAAAGATTTCGGCTTCAAAAAAGTTGAAAATTTTCATGAAGTATTTGGGCTTCAAAAAAGTTCAAAATTTTCATGAAGTATTTCGGATTCAAAAAAGGTGAAAATTTTCATGAAATATTTCAGCTTCAAAAAAGTTGAACATTTTCATGAAGTATTTCAGCTTCAAAAAAGTTGAACATTTTCATGAAAAGATTTCGGCTTCAAAAAAGTTGAAAATTTTCATGAAGTATTTGGGCTTCAAAAAAGTTGAACATTTTCATGAAAAGATTTCGGCTTCAAAAAAGTTGAAAATTTTCATGAAGTATTTGGGCTTCAAAAAAGTTCAAAATTTTCATGAAGTATTTCGGATTCAAAAAAGGTGAAAATTTTCATGAAATATTTCAGCTTCAAAAAAGTTGAACATTTTCATGAAGTATTTCAGCTTCAAAAAAGTTGAACATTTTCATGAAAAGATTTCGGCTTCAAAAAAGTTGAAAATTTTCATGAAGTATTTGGGCTTCAAAAAAGTTCAACATTTTCATGAAGTATTTGGGCTTCAAAAAAGTTGAACATTTTCATGAAGTATTTCAGCTTCAAAAAAGTTGAACATTTTCATGAAAAGATTTCGGCTTCAAAAAAGTTGAACATTTTCATGAAGTATTTCGGATTAAAAAAGTTGAAAATTTTCACGACAGGATTTCGGTTTTAAAAAAGTCGACCATTTTCATGAAGTATTTCAGATTCAAAAAAGTTGAACATTTTCATGAAAACATTTCAGTTCCAAAAAAGTCGACCATTTTCATGAAGTATTTCAGCTTCAAAAAAGTTGAACATTTTCGTGAAAAGATTTCGGCTTCAAAAAAGTTGAAAATTTTCATGAAGTATTTCGGCTAGAAAAAAGTTGAAAATTTTCATGAACAAATTCGGCTTCAAAAAAGGTGAAAATTTTCATGAAATATTTGGGCTTCAAAAAAGTTGAAATTTTTCATGAAGTATTTCAGATTCAAAAAAGTTGAAAATTTTCATGACAGTATTTCGGCTTCAAAAAAGTTGAACATTTTCATGACAGTATTTCGGCTTCAAAAAAGTTGAAAATTTTCATGAAATATTTGGGCTTCAAAAAAGTTGAAAATTTTCATGAAGTATTTCAGATTCAAAAAAGTTGAAAATTTTCATGACAGTATTTCGGCTTCAAAAAAGTTGAACATTTTCATGACAGTATTTCGGCTTCAAAAAAGTTGAAAATTTTCATGAAGTATTTCGGCTTCAGAAAAGTTGAAAATTTTCACGACAGGATTTCGGCTTTAAAAAATTGAACATTTTCATGAAGTATTTCAGATTCAAAAAATTTGAAAATTTTCATGAAATATTTGGGCTTCAAAAAAGTTGAAAATTTTCATGAAGTATTTCAGATTCAAAAAAGTTGAAAATTTTCATGACAGTATTTCGGCTTCAAAAAAGTTGAACATTTTCATGACAGTATTTCGGCTTCAAAAAAGTTGAAAATTTTCATGAAGTATTTCGGCTTCAGAAAAGTTGAAAATTTTCACGACAGGATTTCGGCTTTAAAAAATTGAACATTTTCATGAAGTATTTCAGATTCAAAAAATTTGAAAATTTTCACGACAGGATTTCGGCTTTAAAAAAGTCGACCATTTTCATGAAGTATTTCAGCTTCAAAAAAGTTGAACATTTTCATGAAAAGATTTCGGCTTCAAAAAAGTTGAAAATTTTCATGAAGTATTTCGGCTTCAAAAAAGTCAAAAATTTTCATGAAAGAATTTCAGCTTCAAAACAGTTGAACATTTTCGTGAAAAGATTTCAGATTCAAAAAAGTTGAAAATTTTCATGAAGAAATTCGGCTTCAAAAAAGGTGAAAATTTTCATGAAGTATTTCGGCTTCAAAAAAGTTGAAAATTTTCATGAAGTATTTCGGCTTCAAAAAAGTTGAAAATTTTCACGACAGGATTTCGGATTTAAAAAAGTTGAAAATTTTCATGAAGTATTTCAGATTCAAAAAAGTTGAAAATTTTCAGGAAAAGATTTCAGTTCCAAAAAAGTCGACCATTTTCATGAAGTATTTCAGGTTCAAAAAAGTTGAACATTTTCATGAAAAGATTTCGGCTTCAAAAAAGTCGAAAATTTTCATGAAAGAATTTCAGCTTCAAAACAGTTGAACATTTTCGTGAAAAGATTTCGGCTTCAAAAAAGTTGAAAATTTTCATGAAGTATTTCGGCTAGAAAAAAGTTGAAAATTTTCATGAAGAAATTCGGCTTCAAAAAAGGTGAAAATTTTCATGAAATATTTGGGCTTCAAAAAAGTTGAAAATTTTCATGAAGTATTTGGGCTTCAAAAAAGTTGAAAATTTTCATGAAGTATTTCGGATTCAAAAAAGGTGAAAATTTTCATGAAATATTTCGGCTTTAAAAAAGTCGACAATTTTCATGAAGTATTTCAGCTTCAAAAAAGTTGAACATTTTCATGAAAACATTTCGGCTTCAAAAAAGTTGAAAATTTTCATGAAGTATTTCGGATTCAAAAAAGTTGAAAATTTTCATGAAAAGATTTCGGCTTCAAAAAAGTTGAAAATTTTCATGAAGTATTTCAGATTCTAAAAAAGTTGAAAATTTTCATGACAGTATTTCGGCTTCAAAAAAGTTGAACATTTTCATGACAGTATTTCAGCTTCAAAAAAGTTGAACATTTTCATGAAAAGATTTCGGCTTCAAAAAAGTTGAAAATTTTCATGAAGTATTTGGGCTTCAAAAAAGTTCAACATTTTCATGAAGTATTTGGGCTTCAAAAAAGTTGAACATTTTCATGAAGTATTTCAGCTTCAAAAAAGTTGAACATTTTCATGAAAAGATTTCGGCTTCAAAAAAGTTGAACATTTTCATGAAGTATTTCGGATTAAAAAAGTTGAAAATTTTCACGACAGGATTTCGGTTTTAAAAAAGTCGACCATTTTCATGAAGTATTTCAGATTCAAAAAAGTTGAACATTTTCATGAAAACATTTCAGTTCCAAAAAAGTCGACCATTTTCATGAAGTATTTCAGCTTCAAAAAAGTTGAACATTTTCGTGAAAAGATTTCGGCTTCAAAAAAGTTGAAAATTTTCATGAAGTATTTGGGCTTCAAAAAAGTTGAAAATTTTCATGAAGTATTTCGGATTCAAAAAAGGTGAAAATTTTCATGAAATATTTCGGATTTAAAAAAGTCGACAATTTTCATGAAGTATTTCGGCTTCAAAAAAGTTGAAAATTTTCACGACAGGATTTCGGCTTTAAAAAAGTTGAAAATTTTCATGAAGTATTTCAGATTCAAAAAAGTTGAAAATTTTCAGGAAAAGATTTCAGTTCCAAAAAAGTCGACCATTTTCTTGAAGTATTTCAGGTTCAAAAAAGTTGAACATTTTCATGAAAAGATTTCGGCTTCAAAAAAGTTGAAAATTTTCATGAAGTATTTCGGCTAGAAAAAAGTTGAAAATTTTCATGAAGAAATTCGGCTTCAAAAAAGGTGAAAATTTTCATGAAGTATTTCGGCTTCAAAAAAGTTGAAAATTTTCACGACAGGATTTCGGCTTTAAAAAAGTTGAAAATTTTCATGAAGTATTTCAGGTTCAAAAAAGTTGAACATTTTCATGAAAAGATTTCGGCTTCAAAAAAGTCGAAAATTTTCATGAAAAGATTTCGGCTTCAAAAAAGTTGAAAATTTTCATGAAGTATTTGGGCTTCAAAAAAGTTCAACATTTTCATGAAGTATTTGGGCTTCAAAAAAGTTGAACATTTTCATGAAGTATTTCAGCTTCAAAAAAGTTGAACATTTTCATGAAAAGATTTCGGCTTCAAAAAAGTTGAACATTTTCATGAAGTATTTCGGATTAAAAAAGTTGAAAATTTTCACGACAGGATTTCGGTTTTAAAAAAGTCGACCATTTTCATGAAGTATTTCAGATTCAAAAAAGTTGAACATTTTCATGAAAACATTTCAGTTCCAAAAAAGTCGACCATTTTCATGAAGTATTTCAGCTTCAAAAAAGTTGAACATTTTCGTGAAAAGATTTCGGCTTCAAAAAAGTTGAAAATTTTCATGAAGTATTTGGGCTTCAAAAAAGTTGAAAATTTTCATGAAGTATTTCGGATTCAAAAAAGGTGAAAATTTTCATGAAATATTTCGGCTTTAAAAAAGTCGACAATTTTCATGAAGTATTTCGGCTTCAAAAAAGTTGAAAATTTTCACGACAGGATTTCGGCTTTAAAAAAGTTGAAAATTTTCATGAAGTATTTCAGATTCAAAAAAGTTGAAAATTTTCAGGAAAAGATTTCAGTTCCAAAAAAGTCGACCATTTTCTTGAAGTATTTCAGGTTCAAAAAAGTTGAACATTTTCATGAAAAGATTTCGGCTTCAAAAAAGTTGAAAATTTTCATGAAGTATTTCGGCTAGAAAAAAGTTGAAAATTTTCATGAAGAAATTCGGCTTCAAAAAAGGTGAAAATTTTCATGAAGTATTTCGGCTTCAAAAAAGTTGAAAATTTTCACGACAGGATTTCGGCTTTAAAAAAGTTGAAAATTTTCATGAAGTATTTCAGGTTCAAAAAAGTTGAACATTTTCATGAAAAGATTTCGGCTTCAAAAAAGTCGAAAATTTTCATGAAAGAATTTCAGCTTCAAAACAGTTGAACATTTTCGTGAAAAGATTTCGGCTTCAAAAAAGTTGAAAATTTTCATGAAGTATTTGGGCTTCAAAAAAGTTGAAAATTTTCATGAAGTATTTCGGATTCAAAAAAGGTGAAAATTTTCATGAAATATTTCGGCTTTAAAAAAGTCGACAATTTTCATGAAGTATTTCAGCTTCAAAAAAGTTGAACATTTTCATGAAAAGATTTCGGCTTCAAAAAAGTTGAAAATTTTCATGAAGTATTTGGGCTTCAAAAAAGTTCAAAATTTTCATGAAGTATTTCGGATTCAAAAAAGGTGAAAATTTTCATGAAATATTTCAGCTTCAAAAAAGTTGAACATTTTCATGAAGTATTTCAGCTTCAAAAAAGTTGAACATTTTCATGAAAAGATTTCGGCTTCAAAAAAGTTGAAAATTTTCATGAAGTATTTGGGCTTCAAAAAAGTTCAACATTTTCATGAAGTATTTGGGCTTCAAAAAAGTTGAACATTTTCATGAAGTATTTCAGCTTCAAAAAAGTTGAACATTTTCATGAAAAGATTTCGGCTTCAAAAAAGTTGAACATTTTCATGAAGTATTTCGGATTAAAAAAGTTGAAAATTTTCACGACAGGATTTCGGTTTTAAAAAAGTCGACCATTTTCATGAAGTATTTCAGATTCAAAAAAGTTGAACATTTTCATGAAAACATTTCAGTTCCAAAAAAGTCGACCATTTTCATGAAGTATTTCAGCTTCAAAAAAGTTGAACATTTTCGTGAAAAGATTTCGGCTTCAAAAAAGTTGAAAATTTTCATGAAGTATTTCGGCTAGAAAAAAGTTGAAAATTTTCATGAACAAATTCGGCTTCAAAAAAGGTGAAAATTTTCATGAAATATTTGGGCTTCAAAAAAGTTGAAAATTTTCATGAAGTATTTCAGATTCAAAAAAGTTGAAAATTTTCATGACAGTATTTCGGCTTCAAAAAAGTTGAACATTTTCATGACAGTATTTCGGCTTCAAAAAAGTTGAAAATTTTCATGAAGTATTTCGGCTTCAGAAAAGTTGAAAATTTTCACGACAGGATTTCGGCTTTAAAAAATTGAACATTTTCATGAAGTATTTCAGATTCAAAAAATTTGAAAATTTTCACGACAGGATTTCGGCTTTAAAAAAGTCGACCATTTTCATGAAGTATTTCAGCTTCAAAAAAGTTGAACATTTTCATGAAAAGATTTCGACTTCAAAAAAGTTGAAAATTTTCATGAAGTATTTGGGCTTCAAAAAAGTTCAACATTTTCATGAAGTATTTGGGCTTCAAAAAAGTTGAACATTTTCATGAAGTATTTCAGCTTCAAAAAAGTTGAACATTTTCATGAAAAGATTTCGGCTTCAAAAAAGTTGAACATTTTCATGAAGTATTTCGGATTAAAAAAGTTGAAAATTTTCACGACAGGATTTCGGTTTTAAAAAAGTCGACCATTTTCATGAAGTATTTCAGATTCAAAAAAGTTGAACATTTTCATGAAAACATTTCAGTTCCAAAAAAGTCGACCATTTTCATGAAGTATTTCAGCTTCAAAAAAGTTGAACATTTTCGTGAAAAGATTTCGGCTTCAAAAAAGTTGAAAATTTTCATGAAGTATTTCGGCTAGAAAAAAGTTGAAAATTTTCATGAACAAATTCGGCTTCAAAAAAGGTGAAAATTTTCATGAAATATTTGGGCTTCAAAAAAGTTGAAAATTTTCATGAAGTATTTCAGATTCAAAAAAGTTGAAAATTTTCATGACAGTATTTCGGCTTCAAAAAAGTTGAACATTTTCATGACAGTATTTCGGCTTCAAAAAAGTTGAAAATTTTCATGAAGTATTTCGGCTTCAGAAAAGTTGAAAATTTTCACGACAGGATTTCGGCTTTAAAAAATTGAACATTTTCATGAAGTATTTCAGATTCAAAAAATTTGAAAATTTTCACGACAGGATTTCGGCTTTAAAAAAGTCGACCATTTTCATGAAGTATTTCAGCTTCAAAAAAGTTGAACATTTTCATGAAAAGATTTCGGCTTCAAAAAAGTTGAAAATTTTCATGAAGTATTTCGGCTTCAAAAAAGTCAAAAATTTTCATGAAAGAATTTCAGCTTCAAAACAGTTGAACATATTCGTGAAAAGATTTCGGATTCAAAAAAGTTGAAAATTTTCATGAAGTATTTCGGCTAGAAAAAAGTTGAAAATTTTCATGAAGAAATTCGGCTTCAAAAAAGGTGAAAATTTTCATGAAGTATTTCGGCTTCAAAAAAGTTGAAAATTTTCACGACAGGATTTCGGCTTTAAAAAAGTTGAAAATTTTCATGAAGTATTTCAGATTCAAAAAAGTTGAAAATTTTCAGGAAAAGATTTCAGTTCCAAAAAAGTCGACCATTTTCATGAAGTATTTCAGGTTCAAAAAAGTTGAACATTTTCATGAAAAGATTTCGGCTTCAAAAAAGTCGAAAATTTTCATGAAAGAATTTCAGCTTCAAAACAGTTGAACATTTTCGTGAAAAGATTTCGGCTTCAAAAAAGTTGAAAATTTTCATGAAGTATTTCGGCTTTAAAAAAGTCGACAATTTTCATGAAGTATTTCAGCTTCAAAAAAGTTGAACATTTTCATGAAAAGATTTCGGCTTCAAAAAAGTTGAAAATTTTCATGAAGTATTTGGGCTTCAAAAAAGTTCAAAATTTTCATGAAGTATTTCGGATTCAAAAAAGGTGAAAATTTTCATGAAATATTTCAGCTTCAAAAAAGTTGAACATTTTCATGAAGTATTTCAGCTTCAAAAAAGTTGAACATTTTCATGAAAAGATTTCGGCTTCAAAAAAGTTGAAAATTTTCATGAAGTATTTGGGCTTCAAAAAAGTTCAACATTTTCATGAAGTATTTGGGCTTCAAAAAAGTTGAACATTTTCATGAAGTATTTCAGCTTCAAAAAAGTTGAACATTTTCATGAAAACATTTCGGCTTCAAAAAAGTTGAAAATTTTCATGAAGTATTTCGGATTCAAAAAAGTTGAAAATTTTCATGAAAAGATTTCGGCTTCAAAAAAGTTGAAAATTTTCATGAAGTATTTCAGATTCTAAAAAAGTTGAAAATTTTCATGACAGTATTTCGGCTTCAAAAAAGTTGAACATTTTCATGACAGTATGTCGGCTTCAAAAAAGTTGAAAATTTTCATGAAGTATTTCGGCTTCAGAAAAGTTGAAAATTTTCACGACAGGATTTCGGCTTTAAAAAATTGAACATTTTCATGACGTATTTCAGATTCAAAAAATTTGAAAATTTTCACGACAGGATTTCAGCTTTAAAAAAGTCGACCATTTTCATGAAGTATTTCAGCTTCAAAAAAGCTGAACATTTTCATGAAAAGATTTCGGCTTCAAAAAAGTCAAAAATTTTCATGAAAGAATTTCAGCTTCAAAACAGTTGAACATTTTCGTGAAAAGATTTCGGCTTCAAAAAAGTTGAAAATTTTCATGAAGTATTTCGGCTAGAAAAAAGTTGAAAATTTTCATGAAGAAATTCGGCTTCAAAAAAGGTGAAAATTTTCATGAAGTATTTCGGCTTCAAAAAAGTTGAAAATTTTCATGAAGAAATTCGGCTTCAAAAAAGTTGAAAATTTTCATGAAGTATTTCAGATTCAAAAAAGTTGAAAATTTTCAGGAAAAGATTTCAGTTCCAAAAAAGTCGACCATTTTCTTGAAGTATTTCAGGTTCAAAAAAGTTGAACATTTTCATGAAAAGATTTCGGCTTCAAAAAAGTTGAAAATTTTCATGAAGTATTTGGGCTTCAAAAAAGTTCAACATTTTCATGAAGTATTTGGGCTTCAAAAAAGTTGAACATTTTCATGAAGTATTTCAGCTTCAAAAAAGTTGAACATTTTCATGAAAAGATTTCGGCTTCAAAAAAGTTGAACATTTTCATGAAGTATTTCGGATTAAAAAAGTTGAAAATTTTCACGACAGGATTTCGGTTTTAAAAAAGTCGACCATTTTCATGAAGTATTTCAGATTCAAAAAAGTTGAACATTTTCAGGAAAAGATTTCAGTTCCAAAAAAGTCGACCATTTTCATGAAGTATTTCAGCTTCAAAAAAGTTGAACATTTTCGTGAAAAGATTTCGGCTTCAAAAAAGTTGAAAATTTTCATGAAGTATTTCGGCTAGAAAAAAGTTGAAAATTTTCATGAACAAATTCGGCTTCAAAAAAGGTGAAAATTTTCATGAAATATTTGGGCTTCAAAAAAGTTGAAAATTTTCATGAAGTATTTCGGATTCAAAAAAGGTAAAAATTTTCATGAAATATTTCAGCTTCAAAAAAGTTGAACATTTTCATGAAGTATTTCAGCTTCAAAAAAGTTGAACATTTTCATGAAGTATTTCGGATTAAAAAAGTTGAAAATTTTCACGACAGGATTTCGGTTTTAAAAAAGTCGACCATTTTCATGAAGTATTTCAGATTCAAAAAAGTTGAAAATTTTCATGAAAAGATTTCGGCTTCAAAAAAGTTGAAAATTTTCATGAAGTATTTCAGATTCAAAAAAGTTGAAAATTTTCATGACACTATTTCGGCTTCAAAAAAGTTGAACATTTTCATGACAGTATTTCGGCTTCAAAAAAGTTGAAAATTTTCATGAAGTATTTCGGCTTCAGAAAAGTTGAAAATTTTAACGACAGGATTTCGGCTTTAAAAAATTGAACATTTTCATGAAGTATTTCAGATTCAAAAAATTTGAAAATTTTCACGACAGGATTTCGGCTTTAAAAAAGTCGACCATTTTCATGAAGTATTTCAGCTTCAAAAAAGTTGAACATTTTCATGAAAAGATTTCGGCTTCAAAAAAGTCAAAAATTTTCATGAAAGAATTTCAGCTTCAAAACAGTTGAACATTTTCGTGAAAAGATTTCGGCTTCAAAAAAGTTGAAAATTTTCATGAAGTATTTCGGCTAGAAAAAAGTTGAAAATTTTCATGAAGAAATTCGGCTTCAAAAAAGGTGAAAATTTTCATGAAGTATTTCGGCTTCAAAAAAGTTGAAAATTTTCACGACAGGATTTCGGCTTTAAAAAAGTTGAAAATTTTCATGAAGTATTTCAGATTCAAAAAAGTTGAAAATTTTCAGGAAAAGATTTCAGTTCCAAAAAAGTCGACCATTTTCATGAAGTATTTCAGGTTCAAAAAAGTTGAACATTTTCATGAAAAGATTTCGGCTTCAAAAAAGTCGAAAATTTTCATGAAAGAATTTCAGCTTCAAAACAGTTGAACATTTTCGTGAAAAGATTTCGGCTTCAAAAAAGTTGAAAATTTTCATGAAGTATTTCGGCTTCAAAAAAGATGAAAATTTTCATGAAATATTTGGGCTTCAAAAAAGTTGAAAATTTTCATGAAGTATTTGGGCTTCAAAAAAGTTGAAAATTTTCATGAAGTATTTCGGATTCAAAAAAGTTGAAAATTTTCAGGAAAAGATTTCAGTTCCAAAAAAGTCGACAATTTTCATGAAGTATTTCAGGTTCAAAAAAGTTGAACATTTTCATGAAAAGATTTCGGCTTCAAAAAAGTCGAAAATTTTCATGAAAGAATTTCAGCTTCAAAACAGTTGAACATTTTCGTGAAAAGATTTCGGCTTCAAAAAAGTTGAAAATTTTCATGAAGTATTTCGGCTTCAAAAAAGATGAAAATTTTCATGAAATATTTGGGCTTCAAAAAAGTTGAAAATTTTCATGAAGTATTTGGGCTTCAAAAAAGTTGAAAATTTTCATGAAGTATTTCGGATTCAAAAAAGTTGAAAATTTTCAGGAAAAGATTTCAGTTCCAAAAAAGTCGACAATTTTCATGAAGTATTTCAGGTTCAAAAAAGTTGAACATTTTCATGAAAAGATTTCGGCTTCAAAAAAGTCGAAAATTTTCATGAAAGAATTTCAGCTTCAAAACAGTTGAACATTTTCGTGAAAAGATTTCGGCTTCAAAAAAGTTGAAAATTTTCATGAAGTATTTCGGCTAGAAAAAAGTTGAAAATTTTTATGAAGAAATTCGGCTTCAAAAAAGGTGAAAATTTTCATGAAATATTTGGGCTTCAAAAAAGTTGAAAATTTTCATGAAGTATTTGGGCTTCAAAAAAGTTGAAAATTTTCATGAAGTATTTCGGATTCAAAAAAGGTGAAAATTTTCATGAAATATTTCGGCTTTAAAAAAGTCGACAATTTTCATGAAGTATTTCAGGTTCAAAAAAGTTGAACATTTTCATGAAAACATTTCGGCTTCAAAAAAGTTGAAAATTTTCATGAAGTATTTCGGATTCAAAAAAGTTGAAAATTTTCATGAAAAGATTTCGGCTTCAAAAAAGTTGAAAATTTTCATGAAGTATTTCAGATTCTAAAAAAGTTGAAAATTTTCATGACAGTATTTCGGCTTCAAAAAAGTTGAACATTTTCATGACAGTATTTCGGCTTCAAAAAAGTTGAAAATTTTCATGAAGTATTTCGGCTTCAGAAAAGTTGAAAATTTTCACGACAGGATTTCGGCTTTAAAAAATTGAACATTTTCATGAAGTATTTCAGATTCAAAAAATTTGAAAATTTTCACGACAGGATTTCGGCTTTAAAAAAGTCGACCATTTTCATGAAGTATTTCAGCTTCAAAAAAGTTGAACATTTTCATGAAAAGATTTCGGCTTCAAAAAAGTTGAAAATTTTCATGAAGTATTTCGGCTTCAAAAAAGTCAAAAATTTTCATGAAAGAATTTCAGCTTCAAAACAGTTGAACATTTTCGTGAAAAGATTTCGGCTTCAAAAAAGTTGAAAATTTTCATGAAGTATTTCGGCTAGAAAAAAGTTGAAAATTTTCATGAAGAAATTCGGCTTCAAAAAAGGTGAAAATTTTCATGAAGTATTTCGGCTTCAAAAAAGTTGAAAATTTTCACGACAGGATTTCGGCTTTAAAAAAGTTGAAAATTTTCATGAAGTATTTCAGATTCAAAAAAGTTGAAAATTTTCAGGAAAAGATTTAAGTTCCAAAAAAGTCGACCATTTTCTTGAAGTATTTCAGGTTCAAAAAAGTTGAACATTTTCATGAAAAGATTTCGGCTTCAAAAAAGTCGAAAATTTTCATGAAGTATTTCAGCTTCAAAAAAGTTGAACATTTTCATGAAAAGATTTCGGCTTCAAAAAAGTTGAAAATTTTCATGAAGTATTTGGGCTTCAAAAAAGTTCAAAATTTTCATGAAGTATTTCGGATTCAAAAAAGGTGAAAATTTTCATGAAATATTTCAGCTTCAAAAAAGTTGAACATTTTCATGAAGTATTTCAGCTTCAAAAAAGTTGAACATTTTCATGAAAAGATTTCGGCTTCAAAAAAGTTGAAAATTTTCATGAAGTATTTGGGCTTCAAAAAAGTTCAACATTTTCATGAAGTATTTGGGCTTCAAAAAAGTTGAACATTTTCATGAAGTATTTCAGCTTCAAAAAAGTTGAACATTTTCATGAAAACATTTCGGCTTCAAAAAAGTTGAAAATTTTCATGAAGTATTTCGGATTCAAAAAAGTTGAAAATTTTCATGAAAAGATTTCGGCTTCAAAAAAGTTGAAAATTTTCATGAAGTATTTCAGATTCTAAAAAAGTTGAAAATTTTCATGACAGTATTTCGGCTTCAAAAAAGTTGAACATTTTCATGACAGTATGTCGGCTTCAAAAAAGTTGAAAATTTTCATGAAGTATTTCGGCTTCAGAAAAGTTGAAAATTTTCACGACAGGATTTCAGCTTCAAAAAAGTTGAACATTTTCATGAAAAGATTTCGGCTTCAAAAAAGTTGAAAATTTTCATGAAGTATTTGGGCTTCAAAAAAGTTCAAAATTTTCATGAAGTATTTCGGATTCAAAAAAGGTGAAAATTTTCATGAAATATTTCAGCTTCAAAAAAGTTGAACATTTTCATGAAGTATTTCAGCTTCAAAAAAGTTGAACATTTTCATGAAAAGATTTCGGCTTCAAAAAAGTTGAAAATTTTCATGAAGTATTTGGGCTTCAAAAAAGTTCAACATTTTCATGAAGTATTTGGGCTTCAAAAAAGTTGAACATTTTCATGAAGTATTTCAGCTTCAAAAAAGTTGAACATTTTCATGAAAACATTTCGGCTTCAAAAAAGTTGAAAATTTTCATGAAGTATTTCGGATTCAAAAAAGTTGAAAATTTTCATGAAAAGATTTCGGCTTCAAAAAAGTTGAAAATTTTCATGAAGTATTTCAGATTCTAAAAAAGTTGAAAATTTTCATGACAGTATTTCGGCTTCAAAAAAGTTGAACATTTTCATGACAGTATGTCGGCTTCAAAAAAGTTGAAAATTTTCATGAAGTATTTCGGCTTCAGAAAAGTTGAAAATTTTCACGACAGGATTTCGGCTTTAAAAAATTGAACATTTTCATGACGTATTTCAGATTCAAAAAATTTGAAAATTTTCACGACAGGATTTCGGCTTTAAAAAAGTCGACCATTTTCATGAAGTATTTCAGCTTCAAAAAAGCTGAACATTTTCATGAAAAGATTTCGGCTTCAAAAAAGTTGAAAATTTTCATGAAGTATTTCGGCTTCAAAAAAGTCAAAAATTTTCATGAAAGAATTTCAGCTTCAAAACAGTTGAACATTTTCGTGAAAAGATTTCGGCTTCAAAAAAGTTGAAAATTTTCATGAAGTATTTCGGCTAGAAAAAAGTTGAAAATTTTCATGAAGAAATTCGGCTTCAAAAAAGGTGAAAATTTTCATGAAGTATTTCGGCTTCAAAAAAGTTGAAAATTTTCATGAAGAAATTCGGCTTCAAAAAAGTTGAAAATTTTCATGAAGTATTTCAGATTCAAAAAAGTTGAAAATTTTCAGGAAAAGATTTCAGTTCCAAAAAAGTTGACCATTTTCTTGAAGTATTTCAGGTTCAAAAAAGTTGAACATTTTCATGAAAAGATTTCGGCTTCAAAAAAGTTGAAAATTTTCATGAAGTATTTGGGCTTCAAAAAAGTTCAACATTTTCATGAAGTATTTGGGCTTCAAAAAAGTTGAACATTTTCATGAAGTATTTCAGCTTCAAAAAAGTTGAACATTTTCATGAAAAGATTTCGGCTTCAAAAAAGTTGAACATTTTCATGAAGTATTTCGGATTAAAAAAGTTGAAAATTTTCACGACAGGATTTCGGTTTTAAAAAAGTCGACCATTTTCATGAAGTATTTCAGATTCAAAAAAGTTGAACATTTTCAGGAAAAGATTTCAGTTCCAAAAAAGTCGACCATTTTCATGAAGTATTTCAGCTTCAAAAAAGTTGAACATTTTCGTGAAAAGATTTCGGCTTCAAAAAAGTTGAAAATTTTCATGAAGTATTTCGGCTAGAAAAAAGTTGAAAATTTTCATGAACAAATTCGGCTTCAAAAAAGGTGAAAATTTTCATGAAATATTTGGGCTTCAAAAAAGTTGAAAATTTTCATGAAGTATTTCGGATTCAAAAAAGGTAAAAATTTTCATGAAATATTTCAGCTTCAAAAAAGTTGAACATTTTCATGAAGTATTTCAGCTTCAAAAAAGTTGAACATTTTCATGAAGTATTTCGGATTAAAAAAGTTGAAAATTTTCACGACAGGATTTCGGTTTTAAAAAAGTCGACCATTTTCATGAAGTATTTCAGATTCAAAAAAGTTGAAAATTTTCATGAAAAGATTTCGGCTTCAAAAAAGTTGAAAATTTTCATGAAGTATTTCAGATTCAAAAAAGTTGAAAATTTTCATGACACTATTTCGGCTTCAAAAAAGTTGAACATTTTCATGACAGTATTTCGGCTTCAAAAAAGTTGAAAATTTTCATGAAGTATTTCGGCTTCAGAAAAGTTGAAAATTTTAACGACAGGATTTCGGCTTTAAAAAATTGAACATTTTCATGAAGTATTTCAGATTCAAAAAATTTGAAAATTTTCACGACAGGATTTCGGCTTTAAAAAAGTCGACCATTTTCATGAAGTATTTCAGCTTCAAAAAAGTTGAACATTTTCATGAAAAGATTTCGGCTTCAAAAAAGTTGAAAATTTTCATGAAGTATTTCGGCTTCAAAAAAGTCAAAAATTTTCATGAAAGAATTTCAGCTTCAAAACAGTTGAACATTTTCGTGAAAAGATTTCGGCTTCAAAAAAGTTGAAAATTTTCATGAAGTATTTCGGCTAGAAAAAAGTTGAAAATTTTCATGAAGAAATTCGGCTTCAAAAAAGGTGAAAATTTTCATGAAGTATTTCGGCTTCAAAAAAGTTGAAAATTTTCACGACAGGATTTCGGCTTTAAAAAAGTTGAAAATTTTCATGAAGTATTTCAGATTCAAAAAAGTTGAACATTTTCATGAAAACATTTCGGCTTCAAAAAAGTTGAAAATTTTCATGAAGTATTTCGGCTTTAAAAAAGTCGACAATTTTCATGAAGTATTTCAGCTTCAAAAAAGTTGAACATTTTCATGAAAAGATTTCGGCTTCAAAAAAGTTGAAAATTTTCATGAAGTATTTGGGCTTCAAAAAAGTTCAAAATTTTCATGAAGTATTTCGGATTCAAAAAAGGTGAAAATTTTCATGAAATATTTCAGCTTCAAAAAAGTTGAACATTTTCATGAAGTATTTCAGCTTCAAAAAAGTTGAACATTTTCATGAAAAGATTTCGGCTTCAAAAAAGTTGAAAATTTTCATGAAGTATTTGGGCTTCAAAAAAGTTCAACATTTTCATGAAGTATTTGGGCTTCAAAAAAGTTGAACATTTTCATGAAGTATTTCAGCTTCAAAAAAGTTGAACATTTTCATGAAAACATTTCGGCTTCAAAAAAGTTGAAAATTTTCATGAAGTATTTCGGACTCAAAAAAGTTGAAAATTTTCATGAAAAGATTTCGGCTTCAAAAAAGTTGAAAATTTTCATGAAGTATTTCAGATTCTAAAAAAGTTGAAAATTTTCATGACAGTATTTCGGCTTCAAAAAAGTTGAACATTTTCATGACAGTATTTCGGCTTCAAAAAAGTTGAAAATTTTCATGAAGTATTTCGGCTTCAGAAAAGTTGAAAATTTTCACGACAGGATTTCGGCTTTAAAAAATTGAACATTTTCATGAAGTATTTAAGATTCAAAAAATTTGAAAATTTTCACGACAGGATTTCGGCTTTAAAAAAGTCGACCATTTTCATGAAGTATTTCAGCTTCAAAAAAGCTGAACATTTTCATGAAAAGATTTCGGCTTCAAAAAAGTTGAAAATTTTCATGAAGTATTTCGGCTTCAAAAAAGTCAAAAATTTTCATGAAAGAATTTCAGCTTCAAAACAGTTGAACATTTTCGTGAAAAGATTTCGGCTTCAAAAAAGTTGAAAATTTTCATGAAGTATTTCGGCTAGAAAAAAGTTGAAAATTTTCATGAAGAAATTCGGCTTCAAAAAAGGTGAAAATTTTCATGAAGTATTTCGGCTTCAAAAAAGTTGAAAATTTTCACGACAGGATTTCGGATTTAAAAAAGTTGAAAATTTTCATGAAGTATTTCAGATTCAAAAAAGTTGAAAATTTTCAGGAAAAGATTTCAGTTCCAAAAAAGTCGACCATTTTCTTGAAGTATTTCAGGTTCAAAAAAGTTGAACATTTTCATGAAAAGATTTCGGCTTCAAAAAAGTTGAAAATTTTCATGAAGTATTTGGGCTTCAAAAAAGTTCAACATTTTCATGAAGTATTTGGGCTTCAAAAAAGTTGAACATTTTCATGAAGTATTTCAGCTTCAAAAAAGTTGAACATTTTCATGAAAAGATTTCGGCTTCAAAAAAGTTGAACATTTTCATGAAGTATTTCGGATTAAAAAAGTTGAAAATTTTCACGACAGGATTTCGGTTTTAAAAAAGTCGACCATTTTCATGAAGTATTTCAGATTCAAAAAAGTTGAACATTTTCAGGAAAAGATTTCAGTTCCAAAAAAGTCGACCATTTTCATGAAGTATTTCAGCTTCAAAAAAGTTGAACATTTTCGTGAAAAGATTTCGGCTTCAAAAAAGTTGAAAATTTTCATGAAGTATTTCGGCTAGAAAAAAGTTGAAAATTTTCATGAACAAATTCGGCTTCAAAAAAGGTGAAAATTTTCATGAAATATTTGGGCTTCAAAAAAGTTGAAAATTTTCATGAAGTATTTCGGATTCAAAAAATTTGAAAATTTTCACGACAGGATTTCGGCTTTAAAAAAGTCGACCATTTTCATGAAGTATTTCAGCTTCAAAAAAGCTGAACATTTTCATGAAAAGATTTCGGCTTCAAAAAAGTTGAAAATTTTCATGAAGTATTTCGGCTTCAAAAAAGTCAAAAATTTTCATGAAAGAATTTCAGCTTCAAAACAGTTGAACATTTTCGTGAAAAGATTTCGGCTTCAAAAAAGTTGAAAATTTTCATGAAGAAATTCGGCTTCAAAAAAGGTGAAAATTTTCATGAAGTATTTCGGCTTCAAAAAAGTTGAAAATTTTCACGACAGGATTTCGGCTTTAAAAAAGTTGAAAATTTTCATGAAGTATTTCAGATTCAAAAAAGTTGAAAATTTTCAGGAAAAGATTTCAGTTCCAAAAAAGTCGACCATTTTCTTGAAGTATTTCAGGTTCAAAAAAGTTGAACATTTTCATGAAAAGATTTCGGCTTCAAAAAAGTTGAAAATTTTCATGAAGTATTTGGGCTTCAAAAAAGTTCAACATTTTCATGAAGTATTTGGGCTTCAAAAAAGTTGAACATTTTCATGAAGTATTTCAGCTTCAAAAAAGTTGAACATTTTCATGAAAAGATTTCGGCTTCAAAAAAGTTGAACATTTTCATGAAGTATTTCGGATTAAAAAAGTTGAAAATTTTCACGACAGGATTTCGGTTTTAAAAAAGTCGACCATTTTCATGAAGTATTTCAGATTCAAAAAAGTTGAACATTTTCAGGAAAAGATTTCAGTTCCAAAAAAGTCGACCATTTTCATGAAGTATTTCAGCTTCAAAAAAGTTGAACATTTTCGTGAAAAGATTTCGGCTTCAAAAAAGTTGAAAATTTTCATGAAGTATTTCGGCTTCAAAAAAGTCAAAAATTTTCATGAAAGAATTTCAGCTTCAAAACAGTTGAACATTTTCGTGAAAAGATTTCGGCTTCAAAAAAGTTGAAAATTTTCATGAAGAAATTCGGCTTCAAAAAAGGTGAAAATTTTCATGAAGTATTTCGGCTTCAAAAAAGTTGAAAATTTTCACGACAGGATTTCGGCTTTAAAAAAGTTGAAAATTTTCATGAAGTATTTCAGATTCAAAAAAGTTGAAAATTTTCAGGAAAAGATTTCAGTTCCAAAAAAGTCGACCATTTTCTTGAAGTATTTCAGGTTCAAAAAAGTTGAACATTTTCATGAAAAGATTTCGGCTTCAAAAAAGTTGAAAATTTTCATGAAGTATTTGGGCTTCAAAAAAGTTCAACATTTTCATGAAGTATTTGGGCTTCAAAAAAGTTGAACATTTTCATGAAGTATTTCAGCTTCAAAAAAGTTGAACATTTTCATGAAAAGATTTCGGCTTCAAAAAAGTTGAACATTTTCATGAAGTATTTCGGATTAAAAAAGTTGAAAATTTTCACGACAGGATTTCGGTTTTAAAAAAGTCGACCATTTTCATGAAGTATTTCAGATTCAAAAAAGTTGAACATTTTCAGGAAAAGATTTCAGTTCCAAAAAAGTCGACCATTTTCATGAAGTATTTCAGCTTCAAAAAAGTTGAACATTTTCGTGAAAAGATTTCGGCTTCAAAAAAGTTGAAAATTTTCATGAAGTATTTCGGCTAGAAAAAAGTTGAAAATTTTCATGAACAAATTCGGCTTCAAAAAAGGTGAAAATTTTCATGAAATATTTGGGCTTCAAAAAAGTTGAAAATTTTCATGAAGTATTTCGGATTCAAAAAAGGTGAAAATTTTCATGAAATATTTCAGCTTCAAAAAAGTTGAACATTTTCATGAAGTATTTCAGCTTCAAAAAAGTTGAACATTTTCATGAAGTATTTCGGATTAAAAAAGTTGAAAATTTTCACGACAGGATTTCGGTTTTAAAAAAGTCGACCATTTTCATGAAGTATTTCAGATTCAAAAAAGTTGAACATTTTCATGAAAACATTTCGGCTTCAAAAAAGTTGAAAATTTTCATGAAGTATTTCGGATTCAAAAAAGTTGAAAATTTTCATGAAAAGATTTCGGCTTCAAAAAAGTTGAAAATTTTCATGAAGTATTTCAGATTCAAAAAAGTTGAAAATTTTCATGACACTATTTCGGCTTCAAAAAAGTTGAACATTTTCATGACAGTATTTCGGCTTCAAAAAAGTTGAAAATTTTCATGAAGTATTTCGGCTTCAGAAAAGTTGAAAATTTTAACGACAGGATTTCGGCTTTAAAAAATTGAACATTTTCATGAAGTATTTCAGATTCAAAAAATTTGAAAATTTTCACGACAGGATTTCGGCTTTAAAAAAGTCGACCATTTTCATGAAGTATTTCAGCTTCAAAAAAGTTGAACATTTTCGTGAAAAGATTTCGGCTTCAAAAAAGTTGAAAATTTTCATGAAGTATTTCGGCTTCAAAAAAGTCAAAAATTTTCATGAAAGAATTTCAGCTTCAAAACAGTTGAACATTTTCGTGAAAAGATTTCGGCTTCAAAAAAGTTGAAAATTTTCATGAAGTATTTCGGCTAGAAAAAAGTTGAAAATTTTCATGAAGAAATTCGGCTTCAAAAAAGGTGAAAATTTTCATGAAGTATTTCGGCTTCAAAAAAGTTGAAAATTTTCACGACAGGATTTCGGCTTTAAAAAAGTTGAAAATTTTCATGAAGTATTTCAGATTCAAAAAAGTTGAAAATTTTCAGGAAAAGATTTCAGTTCCAAAAAAGTCGACCATTTTCTTGAAGTATTTCAGGTTCAAAAAAGTTGAACATTTTCATGAAAAGATTTCGGCTTCAAAAAAGTTGAAAATTTTCATGAAGTATTTGGGCTTCAAAAAAGTTCAACATTTTCATGAAGTATTTGGGCTTCAAAAAAGTTGAACATTTTCATGAAGTATTTCAGCTTCAAAAAAGTTGAACATTTTCATGAAAAGATTTCGGCTTCAAAATAGTTGAAAATTTTCACGACAGGATTTCGGTTTTAAAAAAGTCGACCATTTTCATGAAGTATTTCAGATTCAAAAAAGTTGAACATTTTCAGGAAAAGATTTCAGTTCCAAAAAAGTCGACCATTTTCATGAAGTATTTCAGCTTCAAAAAAGTTGAACATTTTCGTGAAAAGATTTCGGCTTCAAAAAAGTTGAAAATTTTCATGAAGTATTTCGGCTAGAAAAAAGTTGAAAATTTTCATGAACAAATTCGGCTTCAAAAAAGGTGAAAATTTTCATGAAATATTTGGGCTTCAAAAAAGTTGAAAATTTTCATGAAGTATTTCGGATTCAAAAAAGGTGAAAATTTTCATGAAATATTTCAGCTTCAAAAAAGTTGAACATTTTCATGAAGTATTTCAGCTTCAAAAAAGTTGAACATTTTCATGAAGTATTTCGGATTAAAAAAGTTGAAAATTTTCACGACAGGATTTCGGTTTTAAAAAAGTCGACCATTTTCATGAAGTATTTCAGATTCAAAAAAGTTGAACATTTTCATGAAAACATTTCGGCTTCAAAAAAGTTGAAAATTTTCATGAAGTATTTCGGATTCAAAAAAGTTGAAAATTTTCATGAAAAGATTTCGGCTTCAAAAAAGTTGAAAATTTTCATGAAGTATTTCAGATTCAAAAAAGTTGAAAATTTTCATGACACTATTTCGGCTTCAAAAAAGTTGAACATTTTCATGACAGTATTTCGGCTTCAAAAAAGTTGAAAATTTTCATGAAGTATTTCGGCTTCAGAAAAGTTGAAAATTTTAACGACAGGATTTCGGCTTTAAAAAATTGAACATTTTCATGAAGTATTTCAGATTCAAAAAATTTGAAAATTTTCACGACAGGATTTCGGCTTTAAAAAAGTCGACCATTTTCATGAAGTATTTCAGCTTCAAAAAAGTTGAACATTTTCATGAAAAGATTTCGGCTTCAAAAAAGTTGAAAATTTTCATGAAGTATTTCGGCTTCAAAAAAGTCAAAAATTTTCATGAAAGAATTTCAGCTTCAAAACAGTTGAACATTTTCGTGAAAAGATTTCGGCTTCAAAAAAGTTGAAAATTTTCATGAAGAAATTCGGCTTCAAAAAAGGTGAAAATTTTCATGAAGTATTTCGGCTTCAAAAAAGTTGAAAATTTTCACGACAGGATTTCGGCTTTAAAAAAGTTGAAAATTTTCATGAAGTATTTCAGATTCAAAAAAGTTGAAAATTTTCAGGAAAAGATTTCAGTTCCAAAAAAGTCGACCATTTTCATGAAGTATTTCAGGTTCAAAAAAGTTGAACATTTTCATGAAAAGATTTCGGCTTCAAAAAAGTCGAAAATTTTCATGAAAGAATTTCAGCTTCAAAACAGTTGAACATTTTCGTGAAAAGATTTCGGCTTCAAAAAAGTTGAAAATTTTCATGAAGTATTTCGGCTTCAAAAAAGATGAAAATTTTCATGAAATATTTGGGCTTCAAAAAAGTTGAAAATTTTCATGAAGTATTTGGGCTTCAAAAAAGTTGAAAATTTTCATGAAGTATTTCGGATTCAAAAAAGGTGAAAATTTTCATGAAATATTTCGGCTTTAAAAAAGTCGACAATTTTCATGAAGTATTTCAGCTTCAAAAAAGTTGAACATTTTCATGAAAAGATTTCGGCTTCAAAAAAGTTGAAAATTTTCATGAAGTATTTGGGCTTCAAAAAAGTTCAAAATTTTCATGAAGTATTTCGGATTCAAAAAAGGTGAAAATTTTCATGAAATATTTCAGCTTCAAAAAAGTTGAACATTTTCATGAAGTATTTCAGCTTCAAAAAAGTTGAACATTTTCATGAAAAGATTTCGGCTTCAAAAAAGTTGAAAATTTTCATGAAGTATTTGGGCTTCAAAAAAGTTCAACATTTTCATGAAGTATTTGGGCTTCAAAAAAGTTGAACATTTTCATGAAGTATTTCAGCTTCAAAAAAGGTGAAAATTTTCATGAAATATTTCAGCTTCAAAAAAGTTGAACATTTTCATGAAAACATTTCGGCTTCAAAAAAGTTGAACATTTTCATGACAGTATTTCGGCTTCAAAAAAGTTGAAAATTTTCATGAAGTATTTCGGCTTCAGAAAAGTTGAAAATTTTCACGACAGGATTTCGGCTTTAAAAAATTGAACATTTTCATGAAGTATTTCAGATTCAAAAAATTTGAAAATTTTCACGACAGGATTTCGGCTTTAAAAAAGTCGACCATTTTCATGAAGTATTTCAGCTTCAAAAAAGTTGAACATTTTCATGAAAAGATTTCGGCTTCAAAAAAGTTGAAAATTTTCATGAAGTATTTCGGCTTCAAAAAAGTCAAAAATTTTCATGAAAGAATTTCAGCTTCAAAACAGTTGAACATTTTCGTGAAAAGATTTCGGCTTCAAAAAAGTTGAAAATTTTCATGAAGTATTTCGGCTAGAAAAAAGTTGAAAATTTTCATTAAGAAATTCGGCTTCAAAAAAGTTGAAAATTTTCACGACAGGATTTCGGCTTTAAAAAAGTTGAAAATTTTCATGAAGTATTTCAGATTCAAAAAAGTTGAAAATTTTCAGGAAAAGATTTCAGTTCCAAAAAAGTCGACCATTTTCTTGAAGTATTTCAGGTTCAAAAAAGTTGAACATTTTCATGAAAAGATTTCGGCTTCAAAAAAGTCGAAAATTTTCATGAAAGAATTTCAGCTTCAAAACAGTTGAACATTTTCGTGAAAAGATTTCGGCTTCAAAAAAGTTGAAAATTTTCATGAAGTATTTGGGCTTCAAAAAAGTTGAAAATTTTCATGAATTATTTCGGATTCAAAAAAGGTGAAAATTTTCATGAAATATTTCGGCTTTAAAAAAGTCGACAATTTTCATGAAGTATTTCAGCTTCAAAAAAGTTGAACATTTTCATGAAAAGATTTCGGCTTCAAAAAAGTTGAAAATTTTCATGAAGTATTTGGGCTTCAAAAAAGTTCAACATTTTCATGAAGTATTTGGGCTTCAAAAAAGTTGAACATTTTCATGATGTATTTCAGCTTCAAAAAAGTTGAACATTTTCATGAAAAGATTTCGGCTTCAAAAAAGTTGAACATTTTCATGAAGTATTTCGGATTAAAAAAGTTGAAAATTTTCACGACAGGATTTCGGTTTTAAAAAAGTCGACCATTTTCATGAAGTATTTCAGATTCAAAAAAGTTGAACATTTTCATGAAAACATTTCAGTTCCAAAAAAGTCGACCATTTTCATGAAGTATTTCAGCTTCAAAAAAGTTGAACATTTTCGTGAAAAGATTTCGGCTTCAAAAAAGTTGAAAATTTTCATGAAGTATTTCGGCTAGAAAAAAGTTGAAAATTTTCATGAACAAATTCGGCTTCAAAAAAGGTGAAAATTTTCATGAAATATTTGGGCTTCAAAAAAGTTGAAAATTTTCATGAAGTATTTCGGATTCAAAAAAGGTGAACATTTTCATGAAATATTTCAGCTTCAAAAAAGTTGAACATTTTCATGAAGTATTTCAGCTTCAAAAAAGTTGAACATTTTCATGAAGTATTTCGGATTAAAAAAGTTGAAAATTTTCACGACAGGATTTCGGTTTTAAAAAAGTCGACCATTTTCATGAAGTATTTCAGATTCAAAAAAGTTGAACATTTTCATGAAAACATTTCGGCTTCAAAAAAGTTGAAAATTTTCATGAAGTATTTCGGATTCAAAAAAGTTGAAAATTTTCATGAAAAGATTTCGGCTTCAAAAAAGTTGAAAATTTTCATGAAGTATTTCGGCTAGAAAAAAGTTGAAAATTTTCATGACAGTATTTCGGCTTCAAAAAAGTTGAACATTTTCATGACAGTATTTCGGCTTCAAAAAAGTTGAAAATTTTCATGAAGTATTTCGGCTTCAGAAAAGTTGAAAATTTTCACGACAGGATTTCGGCTTTAAAAAATTGAACATTTTCATGAAGTATTTCAGATTCAAAAAATTTGAAAATTTTCACGACAGGATTTCGGCTTTAAAAAAGTCGACCATTTTCATGAAGTATTTCAGCTTCAAAAAAGTTGAACATTTTCATGAAAAGATTTCGGCTTCAAAAAAGTTGAAAATTTTCATGAAGTATTTCGGCTTCAAAAAAGTCAAAAATTTTCATGAAAGAATTTCAGCTTCAAAACAGTTGAACATTTTCGTGAAAAGATTTCGGCTTCAAAAAAGTTGAAAATTTTCATGAAGTATTTCGGCTAGAAAAAAGTTGAAAATTTTCATGAAGAAATTCGGCTTCAAAAAAGGTGAAAATTTTCATGAAGTATTTCGGCTTCAAAAAAGTTGAAAATTTTCACGACAGGATTTCGGCTTTAAAAAAGTTGAAAATTTTCATGAAGTATTTCAGATTCAAAAAAGTTGAAAATTTTCAGGAAAAGATTTCAGTTCCAAAAAAGTCGACCATTTTCTTGAAGTATTTCAGGTTCAAAAAAGTTGAACATTTTCATGAAAAGATTTCGGCTTCAAAAAAGTCGAAAATTTTCATGAAAGAATTTCAGCTTCAAAACAGTTGAACATTTTCGTGAAAAGATTTCGGCTTCAAAAAAGTTGAAAATTTTCATGAAGTATTTGGGCTTCAAAAAAGTTGAAAATTTTCATGAATTATTTCGGATTCAAAAAAGGTGAAAATTTTCATGAAATATTTCGGCTTTAAAAAAGTCGACAATTTTCATGAAGTATTTCAGCTTCAAAAAAGTTGAACATTTTCATGAAAAGATTTCGGCTTCAAAAAAGTTGAAAATTTTCATGAAGTATTTGGGCTTCAAAAAAGTTCAAAATTTTCATGAAGTATTTCGGATTCAAAAAAGGTGAAAATTTTCATGAAATATTTCAGCTTCAAAAAAGATGAACATTTTCATGAAGTATTTCAGCTTCAAAAAAGTTGAACATTTTCATGAAAAGATTTCGGCTTCAAAAAAGTTGAAAATTTTCATGAAGTATTTGGGCTTCAAAAAAGTTCAACATTTTCATGAAGTATTTGGGCTTCAAAAAAGTTGAACATTTTCATGATGTATTTCAGCTTCAAAAAAGTTGAACATTTTCATGAAAAGATTTCGGCTTCAAAAAAGTTGAACATTTTCATGAAGTATTTCGGATTAAAAAAGTTGAAAATTTTCACGACAGGATTTCGGTTTTAAAAAAGTCGACCATTTTCATGAAGTATTTCAGATTCAAAAAAGTTGAACATTTTCATGAAAACATTTCAGTTCCAAAAAAGTCGACCATTTTCATGAAGTATTTCAGCTTCAAAAAAGTTGAACATTTTCGTGAAAAGATTTCGGCTTCAAAAAAGTTGAAAATTTTCATGAAGTATTTCGGCTAGAAAAAAGTTGAAAATTTTCATGAACAAATTCGGCTTCAAAAAAGGTGAAAATTTTCATGAAATATTTGGGCTTCAAAAAAGTTGAAAATTTTCATGAAGTATTTCGGATTCAAAAAAGGTGAAAATTTTCATGAAATATTTCAGCTTCAAAAAAGTTGAACATTTTCATGAAGTATTTCAGCTTCAAAAAAGTTGAACATTTTCATGAAGTATTTCGGATTAAAAAAGTTGAAAATTTTCACGACAGGATTTCGGTTTTAAAAAAGTCGACCATTTTCATGAAGTATTTCAGATTCAAAAAAGTTGAACATTTTCATGAAAACATTTCGGCTTCAAAAAAGTTGAAAATTTTCATGAAGTATTTCAGATTCAAAAAAGTTGAAAATTTTCATGAAAAGATTTCGGCTTCAAAAAAATTGAAAATTTTCATGAAGTATTTCGGCTAGAAAAAAGTTGAAAATTTTCATGACAGTATTTCGGCTTCAAAAAAGTTGAACATTTTCATGACAGTATTTCGGCTTCAAAAAAGTTGAAAATTTTCATGAAGTATTTCGGCTTCAGAAAAGTTGAAAATTTTCACGACAGGATTTCGGCTTTAAAAAATTGAACATTTTCATGAAGTATTTCAGATTCAAAAAATTTGAAAATTTTCACGACAGGATTTCGGCTTTAAAAAAGTCGACCATTTTCATGAAGTATTTCAGCTTCAAAAAAGTTGAACATTTTCATGAAAAGATTTCGGCTTCAAAAAAGTTGAAAATTTTCATGAAGTATTTCAGATTCAAAAAAGTTGAAAATTTTCAGGAAAAGATTTCAGTTCCAAAAAAGTCGACCATTTTCTTGAAGTATTTCAGGTTCAAAAAAGTTGAACATTTTCATGAAAAGATTTCGGCTTCAAAAAAGTCGAAAATTTTCATGAAAGAATTTCAGCTTCAAAACAGTTGAACATTTTCGTGAAAAGATTTCGGCTTCAAAAAAGTTGAAAATTTTCATGAAGTATTTGGGCTTCAAAAAAGTTGAAAATTTTCATGAATTATTTCGGATTCAAAAAAGGTGAAAATTTTCATGAAATATTTCGGCTTTAAAAAAGTCGACAATTTTCATGAAGTATTTCAGCTTCAAAAAAGTTGAACATTTTCATGAAAAGATTTCGGCTTCAAAAAAGTTGAAAATTTTCATGAAGTATTTGGGCTTCAAAAAAGTTCAAAATTTTCATGAAGTATTTCGGATTCAAAAAAGGTGAAAATTTTCATGAAATATTTCAGCTTCAAAAAAGTTGAACATTTTCATGAAGTATTTCAGCTTCAAAAAAGTTGAACATTTTCATGAAAAGATTTCGGCTTCAAAAAAGTTGAAAATTTTCATGAAGTATTTGGGCTTCAAAAAAGTTCAACATTTTCATGAAGTATTTGGGCTTCAAAAAAGTTGAACATTTTCATGATGTATTTCAGCTTCAAAAAAGTTGAACATTTTCATGAAAAGATTTCGGCTTCAAAAAAGTTGAACATTTTCATGAAGTATTTCGGATTAAAAAAGTTGAAAATTTTCACGACAGGATTTCGGTTTTAAAAAAGTCGACCATTTTCATGAAGTATTTCAGATTCAAAAAAGTTTAACATTTTCATGAAAACATTTCAGTTCCAAAAAAGTCGACCATTTTCATGAAGTATTTCAGCTTCAAAAAAGTTGAACATTTTCGTGAAAAGATTTCGGCTTCAAAAAAGTTGAAAATTTTCATGAAGTATTTCGGCTAGAAAAAAGTTGAAAATTTTCATGAACAAATTCGGCTTCAAAAAAGGTGAAAATTTTCATGAAATATTTGGGCTTCAAAAAAGTTGAAAATTTTCATGAAGTATTTCGGATTCAAAAAAGGTGAAAATTTTCATGAAATATTTCAGCTTCAAAAAAGTTGAACATTTTCATGAAGTATTTCAGCTTCAAAAAAGTTGAACATTTTCATGAAGTATTTCGGATTAAAAAAGTTGAAAATTTTCACGACAGGATTTCGGTTTTAAAAAAGTCGACCATTTTCATGAAGTATTTCAGATTCAAAAAAGTTGAACATTTTCATGAAAACATTTCGGCTTCAAAAAAGTTGAAAATTTTCATGAAGTATTTCGGATTCAAAAAAGTTGAAAATTTTCATGAAAAGATTTCGGCTTCAAAAAAGTTGAAAATTTTAATGAAGTATTTCGGCTAGAAAAAAGTTGAAAATTTTCATGAAGTATTTCGGCTTCAGAAAAGTTGAAAATTTTCACGACAGGATTTCGGCTTTAAAAAATTGAACATTTTCATGAAGTATTTCAGATTCAAAAAATTTGAAAATTTTCACGACAGGATTTCGGCTTTAAAAAAGTCGACCATTTTCATGAAGTATTTCAGCTTCAAAAAAGTTGAACATTTTCATGAAAAGATTTCGGCTTCAAAAAAGTTGAAAATTTTCATGAAGTATTTCGGCTTCAAAAAAGTCAAAAATTTTCATGAAAGAATTTCAGCTTCAAAACAGTTGAACATTTTCGTGAAAAGATTTCGGCTTCAAAAAAGTTGAAAATTTTCATGAAGTATTTCGGCTAGAAAAAAGTTGAAAATTTTCATGAAGAAATTCGGCTTCAAAAAAGGTGAAAATTTTCATGAAGTATTTCGGCTTTAAAAAAGTTGAAAATTTTCATGAAGTATTTCAGATTCAAAAAAGTTGAAAATTTTCAGGAAAAGATTTCAGTTCCAAAAAAGTCGACCATTTTCATGAAGTATTTCAGGTTCAAAAAAGTTTAACATTTTCATGAAAAGATTTCGGCTTCAAAAAAGTCGAAAATTTTCATGAAAGAATTTCAGCTTCAAAACAGTTGAACATTTTCGTGAAAAGATTTCGGCTTCAAAAAAGTTGAAAATTTTCATGAAGTATTTCGGCTAGAAAAAAGTTGAAAATTTTCATGAAGAAATTCGGCTTCAAAAAAGGTGAAAATTTTCATGAAGTATTTCGGCTTTAAAAAAGTTGAAAATTTTCATGAAGTATTTCAGATTCAAAAAAGTTGAAAATTTTCAGGAAAAGATTTCAGTTCCAAAAAAGTCGACCATTTTCATGAAGTATTTCAGGTTCAAAAAAGTTGAACATTTTCATGAAAAGATTTCGGCTTCAAAAAAGTCGAAAATTTTCATGAAAGAATTTCAGCTTCAAAACAGTTGAACATTTTCGTGAAAAGATTTCGGCTTCAAAAAAGTTGAAAATTTTCATGAAGTATTTCGGCTTCAAAAAAGATGAAAATTTTCATGAAATATTTGGGCTTCAAAAAAGTTGAAAATTTTCATGAAGTATTTCGGATTCAAAAAAGGTGAAAATTTTCATGAAATATTTCGGCTTTAAAAAAGTCGACAATTTTCATGAAGTATTTCAGCTTCAAAAAAGTTGAACATTTTCATGAAAAGATTTCGGCTTCAAAAAAGTTGAAAATTTTCATGAAGTATTTGGGCTTCAAAAAAGTTCAAAATTTTCATGAAGTATTTCGGATTCAAAAAAGGTGAAAATTTTCATGAAATATTTCAGCTTCAAAAAAGTTGAACATTTTCATGAAGTATTTCAGCTTCAAAAAAGTTGAACATTTTCATGAAAAGATTTCGGCTTCAAAAAAGTTGAAAATTTTCATGACAGTATTTCGGCTTCAAAAAAGTTGAAAATTTTCATGACAGTATTTCGGCTTCAAAAAAGTTGAAAATTTTCATGAAGTATTTCGGCTTCAAAAAAGTTGAAAATTTTCACAACAGGATTTCGGCTTTAAAAAAGTTGAAAATTTTCATGACGTATTTCAGATTCAAAAAAGTTTAACATTTTCAGGAAAAGATTTCAGTTCCAAAAAAGGTGAAAATTTTCATGAAATATTTGGGCTTCAAAAAAGTTGAAAATTTTCATGAAGTATTTCGGATTCAAAAAAGGTGAAAATTTTCATGAAATATTTCAGCTTCAAAAAAGTTGAACATTTTCATGAAGTATTTCAGCTTCAAAAAAGTTGAACATTTTCATGAAGTATTTCGGATTAAAAAAGTTGAAAATTTTCACGACAGGATTTCGGTTTTAAAAAAGTCGACCATTTTCATGAAGTATTTCAGATTCAAAAAAGTTGAACATTTTCATGAAAACATTTCGGCTTCAAAAAAGTTGAAAATTTTCATGAAGTATTTCGGATTCAAAAAAGTTGAAAATTTTCATGAAAAGATTTCGGCTTCAAAAAAGTTGAAAATTTTAATGAAGTATTTCGGCTAGAAAAAAGTTGAAAATTTTCATGAAGTATTTCGGCTTCAGAAAAGTTGAAAATTTTCACGACAGGATTTCGGCTTTAAAAAATTGAACATTTTCATGAAGTATTTCAGATTCAAAAAATTTGAAAATTTTCACGACAGGATTTCGGCTTTAAAAAAGTCGACCATTTTCATGAAGTATTTCAGCTTCAAAAAAGTTGAACATTTTCATGAAAAGATTTCGGCTTCAAAAAAGTTGAAAATTTTCATGAAGTATTTCGGCTTCAAAAAAGTCAAAAATTTTCATGAAAGAATTTCAGCTTCAAAACAGTTGAACATTTTCGTGAAAAGATTTCGGCTTCAAAAAAGTTGAAAATTTTCATGAAGTATTTCGGCTAGAAAAAAGTTGAAAATTTTCATGAAGAAATTCGGCTTCAAAAAAGGTGAAAATTTTCATGAAGTATTTCGGCTTTAAAAAAGTTGAAAATTTTCATGAAGTATTTCAGATTCAAAAAAGTTGAAAATTTTCAGGAAAAGATTTCAGTTCCAAAAAAGTCGACCATTTTCATGAAGTATTTCAGGTTCAAAAAAGTTTAACATTTTCATGAAAAGATTTCGGCTTCAAAAAAGTCGAAAATTTTCATGAAAGAATTTCAGCTTCAAAACAGTTGAACATTTTCGTGAAAAGATTTCGGCTTCAAAAAAGTTGAAAATTTTCATGAAGTATTTCGGCTAGAAAAAAGTTGAAAATTTTCATGAAGAAATTCGGCTTCAAAAAAGGTGAAAATTTTCATGAAGTATTTCGGCTTTAAAAAAGTTGAAAATTTTCATGAAGTATTTCAGATTCAAAAAAGTTGAAAATTTTCAGGAAAAGATTTCAGTTCCAAAAAAGTCGACCATTTTCATGAAGTATTTCAGGTTCAAAAAAGTTGAACATTTTCATGAAAAGATTTCGGCTTCAAAAAAGTCGAAAATTTTCATGAAAGAATTTCAGCTTCAAAACAGTTGAACATTTTCGTGAAAAGATTTCGGCTTCAAAAAAGTTGAAAATTTTCATGAAGTATTTCGGCTTCAAAAAAGATGAAAATTTTCATGAAATATTTGGGCTTCAAAAAAGTTGAAAATTTTCATGAAGTATTTCGGATTCAAAAAAGGTGAAAATTTTCATGAAATATTTCGGCTTTAAAAAAGTCGACAATTTTCATGAAGTATTTCAGCTTCAAAAAAGTTGAACATTTTCATGAAAAGATTTCGGCTTCAAAAAAGTTGAAAATTTTCATGAAGTATTTGGGCTTCAAAAAAGTTCAAAATTTTCATGAAGTATTTCGGATTCAAAAAAGGTGAAAATTTTCATGAAATATTTCAGCTTCAAAAAAGTTGAACATTTTCATGAAGTATTTCAGCTTCAAAAAAGTTGAACATTTTCATGAAAAGATTTCGGCTTCAAAAAAGTTGAAAATTTTCATGACAGTATTTCGGCTTCAAAAAAGTTGAAAATTTTCATGACAGTATTTCGGCTTCAAAAAAGTTGAAAATTTTCATGAAGTATTTCGGCTTCAAAAAAGTTGAAAATTTTCACAACAGGATTTCGGCTTTAAAAAAGTTGAAAATTTTCATGACGTATTTCAGATTCAAAAAAGTTTAACATTTTCAGGAAAAGATTTCAGTTCCAAAAAAGTCGACCATTTTCATGAAGTATTTCAGATAAAAAAAAGTTGAAAATTTTCATGACAGTATTTCGGCTTCAAAAAAAGTTGAACATTTTCATGACAGTATTTCGGCTTCAAAAAAGTTGAAAATTTTCATGAAGTATTTCGGCTTCAAAAAAGTTGAAAATTTTCACGACAGGATTTCGGCTTTAAAAAAGTTGAAAATTTTCATGAAGTATTTCAGATTCAAAAAAGTTGAAAATTTTCACGACAGGATTTCGGCTTTAAAAAAGTCGACCATTTTCATGAAGTATTTCAGCTTCAAAAAAGTTGAACATTTTCATGAAAAGATTTCGGCTTCAAAAAAGTTGAAAATTTTCATGAAGTATTTCGGCTTCAAAAAAGTCGAAAATTTTCATGAAAGAATTTCAGCTTCAAAACAGTTGAACATTTTTGTGAAAAGATTTCGGCTTCAAAAAAGTTGAAAATTTTCATAAAGTATTTCGGCTAGAAAAAAGTTGAAAATTTTCATGAAGAAATTCGGCTTCAAAAAAGGTGAAAATTTTCATGAAATATTTGGGCTTCAAAAAAGTTGAAAATTTTCATGAAGTATTTGGGCTTCAAAAAAGTTGAAAATTTTCATGAAGTATTTCGGATTCAAAAAAGGTGAAAATTTTCATGAAATATTTCGGCTTTAAAAAAGTCGACCATTTTCATGAAGTATTTCAGCTTCAAAAAAGTTGAACATTTTCATGAAAAGATTTCGGCTTCAAAAAAGTTCAAAATTTTCATGAAGTATTTCGGCTTCAAAAAAGGTGAAAATTTTCATGAAATATTTCAGCTTCAAAAAAGTTGAAAATTTTCACGACAGGATTTCGGCTTTAAAAAAGTTGAAAATTTTCATGAAGTATTTCAGATTCAAAAAAGTTGAAAATTTTCAGGAAAAGATTTCAGTTCCAAAAAAGTCGACCATTTTCATGAAGTATTTCAGGTTCAAAAAAGTTTAACATTTTCATGAAAAGATTTCGGCTTCAAAAAAGTCGAAAATTTTCATGAAAGAATTTCAGCTTCAAAACAGTTGAACATTTTCGTGAAAAGATTTCGGCTTCAAAAAAGTTGAAAATTTTCATGAAGTATTTCGGCTAGAAAAAAGTTGAAAATTTTCATGAAGAAATTCGGCTTCAAAAAAGGTGAAAATTTTCATGAAATATTTGGGCTTCAAAAAAGTTGAAAATTTTCATGAAGTATTTGTGCTTCAAAAAAGTTGAAAATTTTCATGAAGTATTTCAGATTCAAAAAAGGTGAAAATTTTCATGAAATATTTCGGCTTTAAAAAAGTCGACCATTTTCATGAAGTATTTCAGCTTCAAAAAAGTTGAACATTTTCATGAAAAGATTTCGGCTTCAAAAAAGTTGAAAATTTTCATGAAGTATTTGGGCTTCAAAAAAGTTCAAAATTTTCATGAAGTATTTCGGATTCAAAAAAGGTGAAAATTTTCATGAAATATTTCAGCTTCAAAAAAGTTGAACATTTTCATGAAGTATTTCAGCTTCAAAAAAGTTGAACATTTTCATGAAAAGATTTCGGCTTCAAAAAAGTTGAACATTTTCATGAAGTATTTCGGATTAAAAAAGTTGAAAATTTTCACGACAGGATTTCGCTTTTAAAAAAGTCGACCATTTTCATGAAGTATTTCAGATTCAAAAAAGTTGAACATTTTCATGAAAACATTTCGGCTTCAAAAAAGTTGAAAATTTTCATGAAGTATTTCAGATTCAAAAAAGTTGAAAATTTTCATGACAGTATTTCGGCTTCAAAAAAGTTGAAAATTTTCATGACAGTATTTCGGCTTCAAAAAAGTTGAAAATTTTCATGAAGTATTTCGGCTTCAAAAAAGTTGAAAATTTTCACAACAGGATTTCGGCTTTAAAAAAGTTGAAAATTTTCATGACGTATTTCAGATTCAAAAAAGTTGAACATTTTCAGGAAAAGATTTCAGTTCCAAAAAAGTCGACCATTTTCATGAAGTATTTCAGATTCAAAAAAGTTGAAAATTTTCATGACAGTATTTCGGCTTCAAAAAAAGTTGAACATTTTCATGACAGTATTTCGGCTTCAAAAAAGTTGAAAATTTTCATGAAGTATTTCGGCTTCAAAAAAGTTGAAAATTTTCACGACAGGATTTCGGTTTTAAAAAAGTTGAAAATTTTCATGAAGTATTTCAGATTCAAAAAAGTTGAAAATTTTCACGACAGGATTTCGGCTTTAAAAAAGTCGACCATTTTCATGAAGTATTTCAGCTTCAAAAAAGTTGAACATTTTCGTGAAAAGATTTCGGCTTCAAAAAAGTTGAAAATTTTCATGAAGTATTTCGGCTAGAAAAAAGTTGAAAATTTTCATGAAGAAATTCGGCTTCAAAAAAGGTGAAAATTTTCATGAAATATTTGGGCTTCAAAAAAGTTGAAAATTTTCATGAAGTATTTGGGCTTCAAAAAAGTTGAAAATTTTCATGAAGTATTTCGGATTCAAAAAAGGTGAAAATTTTCATGAAATATTTCGGCTTTAAAAAAGTCGACCATTTTCATGAAGTATTTCAGCTTCAAAAAAGTTGAACATTTTCATGAAAAGATTTCGGCTTCAAAAAAGTTGAAAATTTTCATGAAGTATTTGGGCTTCAAAAAAGGTGAAAATTTTCACGACAGGATTTCGGTTTTAAAAAAGTCGACCATTTTCATGAAGTATTTCAGATTCAAAAAAGTTGAACATTTTCATGAAAACATTTCGGCTTCAAAAAAGTTGAAAATTTTCATGACGTATTTCAGATTCAAAAAAGTTGAACATTTTCAGGAAAAGATTTCAGTTCCAAAA
Organism: Labrus mixtus; assembly: GCF_963584025.1. Taxonomy (NCBI): domain Eukaryota; kingdom Metazoa; phylum Chordata; class Actinopteri; order Labriformes; family Labridae; genus Labrus; species Labrus mixtus. The sequence continues at coordinate 33,761,491 of NC_083615.1, read as the reverse complement.
AAGTCGACCATTTTCATGAAGTATTTCAGATTCAAAAAAGTTGAAAATTTTCATGACAGTATTTCGGCTTCAAAAAAAGTTGAACATTTTCATGACAGTATTTCGGCTTCAAAAAAGTTGAAAATTTTCACGACAGGATTTCGGTTTTAAAAAAGTTGAAAATTTTCATGAAGTATTTCAGATTCAAAAAAGTTGAAAATTTTCACGACAGGATTTCGGCTTTAAAAAAGTCGACCATTTTCATGAAGTATTTCAGCTTCAAAAAAGTTGAACATTTTCATGAAAAGATTTCGGTTTCAAAAAAGTTGAAAATTTTCATGAAGTATTTCGGCTTCAAAAAAGTCGAAAATTTTCATGAAAGAATTTCAGCTTCAAAACAGTTTAACATTTTCGTGAAAAGATTTCGGCTTCAAAAAAGTTGAAAATTTTCATGAAGTATTTCGGCTAGAAAAAAGTTGAAAATTTTCATGAAGAAATTCGGCTTCAAAAAAGGTGAAAATTTTCATGAAATATTTGGGCTTCAAAAAAGTTGAAAATTTTCATGAAGTATTTGGGCTTCAAAAAAGTTGAAAATTTTCATGAAGTATTTCGGATTCAAAAAAGGTGAAAATTTTCATGAAATATTTCGGCTTTAAAAAAGTCGACCATTTTCATGAAGTATTTCAGCTTCAAAAAAGTTTAACATTTTCATGAAAAGATTTCGGCTTCAAAAAAGTTGAAAATTTTCATGAAGTATTTGGGCTTCAAAAAAGTTCAAAATTTTCATGAAGTATTTCGGATTCAAAAAAGGTGAAAATTTTCATGAAATATTTCAGCTTCAAAAAAGGTGAAAATTTTCACGACAGGATTTCGGCTTTAAAAAAGTTGAAAATTTTCATGAAGTATTTCAGATTCAAAAAAGTTGAAAATTTTCAGGAAAAGATTTCAGTTCCAAAAAAGTCGACCATTTTCATGAAGTATTTCAGGTTCAAAAAAGTTGAACATTTTCATGAAAAGATTTCGGCTTCAAAAAAGTCGAAAATTTTCATGAAAGAATTTCAGCTTCAAAACAGTTGAACATTTTCGTGAAAAGATTTCGGCTTCAAAAAAGTTGAAAATTTTCATGAAGTATTTCGGCTAGAAAAAAGTTGAAAATTTTCATGAAGAAATTCGGCTTCAAAAAAGGTGAAAATTTTCATGAAATATTTGGGCTTCAAAAAAGTTGAAAATTTTCATGAAGTATTTGTGCTTCAAAAAAGTTGAAAATTTTCATGAAGTATTTCAGATTCAAAAAAGGTGAAAATTTTCATGAAATATTTCGGCTTTAAAAAAGTCGACCATTTTCATGAAGTATTTCAGCTTCAAAAAAGTTGAACATTTTCATGAAAAGATTTCGGCTTCAAAAAAGTTGAAAATTTTCATGAAGTATTTGGGCTTCAAAAAAGTTCAAAATTTTCATGAAGTATTTCGGATTCAAAAAAGGTGAAAATTTTCATGAAATATTTCAGCTTCAAAAAAGTTGAACATTTTCATGAAGTATTTCAGCTTCAAAAAAGTTGAACATTTTCATGAAAAGATTTCGGCTTCAAAAAAGTTGAACATTTTCATGAAGTATTTCGGATTAAAAAAGTTGAAAATTTTCACGACAGGATTTCGGTTTTAAAAAAGTCGACCATTTTCATGAAGTATTTCAGATTCAAAAAAGTTGAACATTTTCATGAAAACATTTCGGCTTCAAAAAAGTTGAAAATTTTCATGAAGTATTTCAGATTCAAAAAAGTTGAAAATTTTCATGACAGTATTTCGGCTTCAAAAAAGTTGAAAATTTTCATGAAGTATTTCGGCTTCAAAAAAGTTGAAAATTTTCACGTCAGGATTTCGGCTTTAAAAAAGTCGACCATTTTCATGAAGTATTTCAGCTTCAAAAAAGTTGAACATTTTCATGAAAAGATTTCGGCTTCAAAAAATTTTAAAATTTTCATGAAGTATTTCGGCTTCAAAAAAGTTTAAAATTTTCATGAAAGAATTTCAGCTTCAAAACAGTTGAACATTTTCGTGAAAAGATTTCGGCTTCAAAAAAGTTGAAAATTTTCATGAAGTATTTCGGCTAGAAAAAAGTTGAAAATTTTCATGAAGAAATTCGGCTTCAAAAAAGGTGAAAATTTTCATGAAGTATTTCAGATTCAAAAAAGTTGAAAATTTTCATGACAGTATTTCGGCTTCAAAAAAGTTGAACATTTTCATGACAGTATTTCGGCTTCAGAAAAGTTGAAAATTTTCATGAAGTATTTCGGCTTCAAAAAAGTTGAAAATTTTCACGACAGGATTTCGGCTTTAAAAAAGTTGAAAATTTTCATGACGTATTTCAGATTCAAAAAAGTTGAACATTTTCAGGAAAAGATTTCAGTTCCAAAAAAGTCGACCATTTTCATGAAGTATTTCAGATTCAAAAAAGTTGAAAATTTTCATGACAGTATTTCGGCTTCAAAAAAGTTGAACATTTTCATGACAGTATTTCGGCTTCAAAAAAGTCGACCATTTTCATGAAGTAATTCAGCTTCAAAAAAGTTGAACATTTTCATGAAAAGATTTCGGCTTCAAAAAAGTTGAAAATTTTCATGAAGTATTTCGGCTTCAAAAAAGTCGAAAATTTTCATGAAGAAATTCGGCTTCAAAAAAGGTGAAAATTTTCATGAAATATTTGGGCTTCAAAAAAGTTGAAAATTTTCATGAAGTATTTGGGATTCAAAAAAGTTGAAAATTTTCATGAAGTATTACGGATTCAAAAAAGGTGAAAATTTTCATGAATTATTTCGGCTTTAAAAAAGTCGACCATTTTCATGAAGTATTTCAGCTTCAAAAAAGTTGAACATTTTCATGACAGTATTTCGGCTTCAAAAAAGTTGAAAATTTTCATGAAGTATTTCGGCTTCAAAAAAGTCGAAAATTTTCATGAAAGAATTTAAGCTTCAAAACAGTTGAACATTTTCGTGAAAAGATTTCGGCTTCAAAAAAGTTGAAAATTTTCATGAAGTATTTCGGCTAGAAAAAAGTTGAAAATTTTCATGAAGAAATTCGGCTTCAAAAAAGGTGAAAATTTTCATGAAGTATTTCGGCTTCAAAAAAGTTGAAAATTTTCACGACAGGATTTCGGCTTTAAAAAAGTTGAAAATTTTCATGAAGTATTTCAGATTCAAAAAAGTTGAAAATTTTCAGGAAAAGATTTCAGTTCCAAAAAAGTCGACCATTTTCATGAAGTATTTCAGCTTCAAAAAAGTTGAACATTTTCACGAAAAGATTTCGGCTTCAAAAAAGTTGAAAATTTTCATGAAGTATTTCGGCTTCAAAAAAGTCGAAAATTTTCATGAAAGAATTTCAGCTTCAAAACAGTTGAACATTTTCTTGAAAAGATTTCGGCTTCAAAAAAGTTGAAAATTTTCATGAAGTATTTCGGCTAGAAAAAAGTTGAAAATTTTCATAAAGAAATTCGGCTTCAAAAAAGGTGAAAATTTTCATGAAATATTTGGGCTTCAAAAAAGTTGAACATTTTCATGAAGTATTTGGGCTTCAAAAAAGGTGAAAATTTTCATGAAATATTTCAGCTTCAAAAAAGTTGATCATTTTCATGAAGTATTTCAGCTTCAAAAAAGTTGAAAATTTTCATGAAAAGATTTCGGCTTCAAAAAAGTTGAACATTTTCATGAATTATTTCGGATTAAAAAAGTTGAAAATTTTCACGACAGGATTTCGGTTTTAAAAAAGTCGACCATTTTCATGAAGTATTTCAGATTCAAAAAAGTTGAACATTTTCATGACAGTATTTCGGCTTCAAAAAAGTTGAACATTTTCATGACAGTATTTCGGCTTCAAAAAAGTTGAAAATTTTCATGAAGTATTTCGGCTTCAAAAAAGTTGAAAATTTTCATGAAGTATTTCAGATTCAAAAAAGTTGAAAATTTTCACGACAGGATTTCGGCTTTAAAAAAGTCGACCATTTTCATGAAGTATTTCAGCTTCAAAAAAGTTGAACATTTTCATGAAAAGATTTCGGCTTCAAAAAAGTTGAAAATTTTCATGAAGTATTTCGGCTAGAAGAAAGTTGAAAATTTTCATGAAGAAATTCGGCTTCAAAAAAGGTGAAAATTTTCATGAAGTATTTCATATTCAAAAAAGTTGAAAATTTTCATGAGAGTATTTCGGCTTCAGAAAAGTTGAAAATTTTCATGAAGTATTTCGGCTTCAAAAAAGTTGAAAATTTTCACGACAGGATTTCGGCTTTAAAAAAGTTGAAAATTTTCATGACGTATTTCAGATTCAAAAAAGTTGAACATTTTCAGGAAAAGATTTCAGTTCCAAAAAAGTCGACCATTTTCATGAAGTATTTCAGATTCAAAAAAGTTGAAAATTTTCATGACAGTATTTCGGCTTCAAAAAAGTTGAACATTTTCATGACAGTATTTCGGCTTCAAAAAAGTTTAAAATTTTCATGAAGTATTTGGGCTTCAAAAAAGGTGAAAATTTTCATGAAGTATTTCAGATTCAAAAAAGTTGAAAATTTTCAGGAAAAGATTTCATTTCCAAAAAAGTCGACCATTTTCATGAAGTATTTCAGCTTCAAAAAAGTTGAACATTTTCATGAAAAGATTTCGGCTTCAAAAAAGTTGAAAATTTTCATGAAGTATTTCAGCTTCAAAAAAGTTGAACATTTTCACGAAAAGATTTCGGCTTCAAAACAGTTGAACATTTTCTTGAAAAGATTTCGGCTTCAAAAAAGTTGAAAATTTTCATGAAGTATTTCGGCTAGAAAAAAGTTGAAAATATTCATGAAGAAATTCGGCTTCAAAAAAGTTGAAAATTTTCATGAAGTATTTCGGCTTCAAAAAAGTTGAAAATTTTCATGAAAAGATTTCGGCTTCAAAAAAGTTGAACATTTTCATGAAGTATTTCGGATTAAAAAAGTTGAAAATTTTCACGACAGGATTTCGGTTTTAAAAAAGTCGACCATTTTCATGAAGTATTTCAGATTCAAAAAAGTTGAACATTTTCATGACAGTATTTCGGCTTCAAAAAAGTTGAACATTTTCATGACAGTATTTCGGCTTCAAAAAAGTTTAAAATTTTCATGAAGTATTTCGGCTTCAAAAAAGTTGAAAATTTTCATGAAGTATTTCAGATTCAAAAAAGTTGAAAATTTTCATGAAATATTTGGGATTAAAAAAGTTGAAAATTTTCACGTAAGGATTTCGGTTTTAAAAAAGTCGACCATTTTCATGAAGTATTTCAGATTCAAAAAAGTTGAACATTTTCATGAAAACATTTCAGTTCCAAAAAAGTCAACCATTTTCATGAAGTATTTCAGCTTCAAAAAAGTTGAACATTTTCACGAAAAGATTTCGGCTTCAAAACAGTTGAACATTTTCTTGAAAAGATTTCGGCTTCAAAAAAGTTGAAAATTTTCATGAAGAAATTCGGCTTCAAAAAAGGTGAAAATTTTCATGAAATATTTGGGCTTCAAAAAAGTTGAACATTTTCATGAAGTATTTGGGCTTCAAAAAAGGTGAAAATTTTCATGAAATATTTCAGCTTCAAAAAAGTTGATCATTTTCATGAAGTATTTCAGCTTCAAAAAAGTTGAAAATTTTCATGAAAAGATTTCGGCTTCAAAAAAGTTGAACATTTTCATGAAGTATTTCGGATTAAAAAAGTTGAAAATTTTCACGACAGGATTTCGGTTTTAAAAAAGTCGACCATTTTCATGAAGTATTTCAGATTCAAAAAAGTTGAACATTTTCATGACAGTATTTCGGCTTCAAAAAAGTTCAACATTTTCATGACAGTATTTCGGCTTCAAAAAAGTTTAAAATTTTCATGAAGTATTTCGGCTTCAAAAAAGTTGAAAATTTTCATGAAGTATTTCAGATTCAAAAAAGTTGAAAATTTTCATGAAATATTTGGGATTAAAAAAGTTGAAAATTTTCACGTAAGGATTTCGGTTTTAAAAAAGTCGACCATTTTCATGAAGTATTTCAGATTCAAAAAAGTTGAACATTTTCATGAAAACATTTCAGTTCCAAAAAAGTCAACCATTTTCATGAAGTATTTCAGCTTCAAAAAAGTTGAACATTTTCACGAAAAGATTTCGGCTTCAAAACAGTTGAACATTTTCTTGAAAAGATTTCGGCTTCAAAAAAGTTGAAAATTTTCATGAAGTATTTCGGCTAGAAAAAAGTTGAAAATTTTCATGAAGAAATTCGGCTTCAAAAAAGGTGAAAATTTTCATGAAATATTTGGGCTTCAAAAAAGTTGAACATTTTCATGAAGTATTTGGGCTTCAAAAAAGGTGAAAATTTTCATGAAATATTTCAGCTTCAAAAAAGTTGATCATTTTCATGAAGTATTTCAGCTTCAAAAAAGTTGAAAATTTTCATGAAAAGATTTCGGCTTCAAAAAAGTTGAACATTTTCATGAAGTATTTCGGATTAAAAAAGTTGAAAATTTTCACGACAGGATTTCGGTTTTAAAAAAGTCGACCATTTTCATGAAGTATTTCAGATTCAAAAAAGTTGAACATTTTCATGACAGTATTTCGGCTTCAAAAAAGTTCAACATTTTCATGACAGTATTTCGGCTTCAAAAAAGTTTAAAATTTTCATGAAGTATTTCGGCTTCAAAAAAGTTGAAAATTTTCATGAAGTATTTCAGATTCAAAAAAGTTGAAAATTTTCACGACAGGATTTCGGCTTTAAAAAAGTCGACCATTTTCATGAAGTATTTCAGCTTCAAAAAAGTTGAACATTTTCATGAAAAGATTTCGGCTTCAAAAAAGTTGAAAATTTTCATGAAGTATTTCGGCTTCAAAAAAGTCGAAAATTTTCATGAAAGAATTTCAGCTTCAAAACAGTTGAACATTTTCGTGAAAAGATGTCGGATTCAAAAAAGTTGAAAATTTTCATGAAGTATTTCGGCTAGAAAAAAGTTGAAAATTTTCATGAAGAAATTCGGCTTTAAAAAAGTTGAAAATTTTCATGAAGTATTTCAGATTCAAAAAAGTTGAAAATTTTCAGGAAAAGATTTCAGTTCCAAAAAAGTCGACCATTTTCATGAAGTATTTCAGATTCAAAAAAGTTGAAGATTTTCATGAAAAGATTTCGGATTCAAAAAAGGTGAAAATTTTCATGAAATATTTCAGCTTCAAAAAAGTTGAACATTTTCATGAAGTATTTCAGCTTCAAAAAAGTTGAACATTTTCATGAAAAGATTTCGGCTTCAAAAAAGTTGAACATTTTCATGAAGTATTTCGGATTAAAAAAGTTGAAAATTTTCACGACAGGATTTCGGTTTTAAAAAAGTCGACCATTTTCATGAAGTATTTCAGATTCAAAAAAGTTGAACATTTTCATGAAAACATTTCGGCTTCAAAAAAGTTGAAAATTTTCATGAAGTATTTCGGCTTCAAAAAAGTCGAAAATTTTCATGAAAGAATTTCAGCTTCAAAACAGTTGAACATTTTCGTGAAAAGATTTCGGCTTCAAAAAAGTTGAAAATTTTCATGAAGTATTTCGGCTAGAAAAAAGTTGAAAATTTTCATGAAGAAATTCGGCTTCAAAAAATGTGAAAATTTTCATGAAATATTTGGGCTTCAAAAAAGTTGAAAATTTTCATGAAGTATTTGGGCTTCAAAAAAGTTGAAAATTTTCATGAAGTATTTCGGATTCAAAAAAGTTGAAAATTTTCATGAAAAAATTTCGGATTCAAAAAAGTTGAACATTTTCATGAAGTATTTCAGATTCAAAAAAGTTGAAAATTTTCATGACAGTATTTCGGCTTCAAAAAAGTTGAACATTTTCATGACAGTATTTCGGCTTCAAAAAAGTTGAAAATTTTCATGAAGTATTTCGGCTTCAAAAAAGTTGAAAATTTTCACGACAGGATTTCGGCTTTAAAAAAGTTGAAAATTTTCATGAAGTATTTCAGATTCAAAAAAGTTGAAAATTTTCACGACAGGATTTCGGCTTTAAAAAAGTCGACCATTTTCATGAAGTATTTCAGCTTCAAAAAAGTTGAACATTTTCATGAAAAGATTTCGGCTTCAAAAAAGTCGAAAATTTTCATGAAAGAATTTCAGCTTCAAAACAGTTGAACATTTTCGTGAAGAAATTCGGCTTCAAAAAATGTGAAAATTTTCATGAAATATTTGGGCTTCAAAAAAGTTGAAAATTTTCATGAAGTATTTGGGCTTCAAAAAAGTTGAAAATTTTCATGAAGTATTTCGGATTCAAAAAAGTTGAAAATTTTCATGAAAAAATTTCGGCTTCAAAAAAGTTGAACATTTTCATGAAGTATTTCAGATTCAAAAAAGTTGAAAATTTTCATGACAGTATTTCGGCTTCAAAAAAGTTGAACATTTTCATGACAGTATTTCGGCTTCAAAAAAGTTGAAAATTTTCATGAAGTATTTCGGCTTCAAAAAAGTTGAAAATTTTCACGACAGGATTTCGGCTTTAAAAAAGTTGAAAATTTTCATGAAGTATTTCAGATTCAAAAAAGTTGAAAATTTTCACGACAGGATTTCGGCTTTAAAAAAGTCGACCATTTTCATGAAGTATTTCAGCTTCAAAAAAGTTGAACATTTTCATGAAAAGATTTCGGCTTCAAAAAAGTCGAAAATTTTCATGAAAGAATTTCAGCTTCAAAACAGTTGAACATTTTCGTGAAAAGATGTCGGCTTCAAAAAAGTTGAAAATTTTCATGAAAAGATTTCGGCTTCAAAAAAGTTGAAAATTTTCATGAAGTATTTGGGCTTCAAAAAAGTTGAAAATGTTCATGAAAAGATTTCGGCTTCAAAAAAGTCGACCATTTTCATGAACTATTTCAGATTCAAAAAAGTTGAACATTTTCATGAAAAGATTTCGGCTTCAAAAAAGTTGAAAATTTTAATGGAAAGATTTCGGCTTCAAAAAAGTTGAAAATTTTCATGAAGTATGTCGGATTCAAAAAAGTTGAACATTTTCATGAAGTATTTCAGCTTCAAAAAAGTTGAACATTTTCATGACAGTATTTCGGCTTTAAAAAAGTCGAACATTTTCATGAAGTATTTCAGCTTCAAAAAAGTTGAACATTTTCATGACAGGATTTCGGATTTAAAAAAGTTGAACATTTTTATGACAGTATTTCGGCGTTAAAAAAGTCGAAAATTTTCATGAAGTATTTCAGCTTCAAAAAAGTTGAACATTTTCATGACAGTATTTCGGCTAGAAAAAAGGTGAAAATTTTCACGACAGGATTTCGGCTTTAAAAAAGTCGGACATTTTCAAGCAGTATTTCAGCTTCAAAAAAGTTGAAAATTTTCATGAAAAGATTTCGTTTTCAAAAAAGTTGAACATTTTCATGACAGTATTTCGGCTTCAAAAAAGTTGAAAATGTTCATGAAGTATTTGGGCTTCAAAAAAGTTAAAACTTTTCATGAAGTATATCGGATTCAAAAAAGTTGAAAATTTTCACGACAGGATTTCGGCTTTAAAAAAGTCGAACATTTTCATGCAGTATTTCAGCTTCAAAAAAGTTGAAAATTTTCATGAAGTATTTTATCTTCAAAAAGTTGAAAATTTTCATGAAGTATTTGGGCTTCAAAAAAGTTGAAAATTTTCATGAAAAGATTTCGGCTTCAAAAAAGTTGAACATTTTCACGACAGGATTTCGGCTTCAAAAAAGTTGAACATTTTCATGAAGTATTTCAGCTTCAAAAAAGTTGAACATTTTCACGACAGGATTTCAACTTCAAAAAAGTTGAACATTATCATGAAGTATTTCAGCTTCAAAAGGATTTCAGCTTTAAAAAAGTCCAAAATTTTCATGAAGTATTTCGGCTTCAAAAAAGTTAAAAATTTTCATGAAGTATATCGGATTCAAAAAAGTTGAAAATTTTCACGACAGGATTTCAGCTTCAAAAAAGTTGAAAATTTTCATGAAAAGATTTCGGCTTCAAAAAAGTTGAAAATTTTCATGAAGTATTTGGGCTTCAAAAAAGTTGAAAATTTTCATGAAAAGATTTCGGCTTCAAAAAAGTTGAACATTTTCACGACAGGATTTCGGCTTCAAAAAAGTTGAACATTTTCATGAAGTATTTCAGCTTCAAAAAAGTTGAACATTTTCATGACAGTATTTCGGCTTTAAAAAAGTCGAACATTTTCATGAAGTATTTCAGCTTCAAAAAAGTTGAACATTTTCATGACAGGATTTCGGATTTAAAAAAGTCGAACATTTTTATGACAGTATTTCGGCGTTAAAAAAGTCGAAAATTTTCATGAAGTATTTCAGCTTCAAAAAAGTTGAACATTTTCATGACAGTATTTCGGCTAGAAAAAAGGTGAAAATTTTCACGACAGGATTTCGGCTTTAAAAAAGTCGGACATTTTCAAGCAGTATTTCAGCTTCAAAAAAGTTGAAAATTTTCATGAAAAGATTTCGTTTTCAAAAAAGTTGAACATTTTCATGACAGTATTTCGGCTTCAAAAAAGTTGAAAATGTTCATGAAGTATTTGGGCTTCAAAAAAGTTAAAACTTTTCATGAAGTATATCGGATTCAAAAAAGTTGAAAATTTTCACGACAGGATTTCGGCTTTAAAAAAGTCGAACATTTTCATGCAGTATTTCAGCTTCAAAAAAGTTGAAAATTTTCATGAAGTATTTTATCTTCAAAAAGTTGAAAATTTTCATGAAGTATTTGGGCTTCAAAAAAGTTGAAAATTTTCATGAAAAGATTTCGGCTTCAAAAAAGTTGAACATTTTCACGACAGGATTTCGGCTTCAAAAAAGTTGAACATTTTCATGAAGTATTTCAGCTTCAAAAAAGTTGAACATTTTCACGACAGGATTTCAACTTCAAAAAAGTTGAACATTTTCATGAAGTATTTCAGCTTCAAAAGGATTTCAGCTTTAAAAAAGTCCAAAATTTTCATGAAGTATTTCGGCTTCAAAAAAGTTAAAAATTTTCATGAAGTATATCGGATTCAAAAAAGTTGAAAATTTTCACGACAGGATTTCAGCTTCAAAAAAGTTGAAAATTTTCATGAAAAGATTTCGGCTTCAAAAAAGTTGAAAATTTTCATGAAGTATTTGGGCTTCAAAAAAGTTGAAAATTTTCATGAAAAGATTTCGGCTTCAAAAAAGTTGAACATTTTCACGACAGGATTTCGGCTTCAAAAAAGTTGAACATTTTCATGAAGTATTTCAGCTTCAAAAAAGTTGAACATTTTCACGACAGGATTTCAACTTCAAAAAAGTTGAACATTTTCATGAAGTATTTCAGCTTCAAAAGGATTTCAGCTTTAAAAAAGTTAAAAATTTTCATGAAGTATATCGGATTCAAAAAAGTTGAAAATTTTCACGACAGGATTTCAGCTTCAAAAAAGTTGAAAATTTTCATGAAAAGATTTCGGCTTCAAAAAAGTTGAACATTTTCATGAAGTATTTCAGCTTCAAAAGGATTTCAGCTTTAAAAAAGTTAAAAATTTTCATGAAGTATATCGGATTCAAAAAAGTTGAAAATTTTCACGACAGGATTTCGGCTTTAAAAAAGTCGAACATTTTCATGCAGTATTTCAGCTTCAAAAAAGTTGAACATTTTCATGAAAAGATTTCGGCTTTAAAAAAGTCGAACATTTTCATGAAGTATTTCAGCTTCAAAAAAGTTGAACATTTTCAGGAAAAGATTTCGGCTTCAAAAAATCGAAAATTTTCATGACAGTATTTCAGATTCAAAAAAGTTGAAAATTTTCACGACAGGATTTCGGCTTCAAAAAAGTTGAACATTTTCATGCAGTATTTCAGCTTCAAAAAAGTTGAAAATTTTCATGAAAAGATTTCGGCTTCAAAATAGTTGAAAATTTTCACGACAGGATTTCGGCTTTAAAAAAGTCGACCATTTTCATGAAGTATTTCAGATTCAAAAAAGTTGAACATTTTCATGTAAAGATTTCAGCTTCATAAAAGTTGAAAATTTTCACGACAGGATTTTGGCTTTAAAAAAGTCGACCATTTTCATGAAGTATTTCAGCTTCAAAAAAGTTGAACATTTTCATGAAAAGATTTCGGCTTTAAAAAAGTCGAACATTTTCATGAAGTATTAAAGCTTCAAAAAAGTTGAACATTTTCATGAAAAGATTTCGGCTTCAAAAAAGTTGAAAATTTTCACGACAGGATTTCGGCTTTAAAAAAGTCGACCATTTTCATGAAGTATTTCAGATTCAAAAAAGTTGAACATTTTCATGAAAAGATTTCGGCTTCAAAAAAGTTGAAAATTTTCATGAAGTATGTCGGATTCAAAAAAGTTGAAAATTTTCATGAAGTATTTCGGATTCAAAAAAGTTGAAAATTTTCACGACAGGATTTCGGCTTTAAAAAAGTCGAACATTTTCATGCAGTATTTCAGCTTCAAAAAAGTTGAACATTTTCATGAAAAGATTTCGGCTTTAAAAAAGTCGAACATTTTCATGAAAGAATTTCAGCTTCAAAACAGTTGAACATTTTCGTGAAAAGATGTCGGCTTCAAAAAAGTTGAAAAATTTCATGAAGTATTTGGGCTTGAAAAAAGTTGAAAATTTCCATGAAGAAATTCGGCTTCAAAAAAGTTGAAAATGTTCATGAAGTATTTGGGCTTCAAAAAAGTTGAAAATTTTCATGAAGTATTTCGGCTAGAAAAAAGTTGAAAATTTTCATGAAGTATTTCGGATTCAAAAAAGGTGAAAATTTTCATGACAGGATTTCGTATTCAAAGAAGTTGAACATTTTCATGCAGTATTTCAGCTTCAAAAAAGTTGAAAATTTTCATGAAAAGATTTCGGCTTCAAAAAAGTTGAAAATTTTCACGACAGGATTTCGGCTTTAAAAAAGTCGACCATTTTCATGAAGTATTTCAGATTCAAAAAAGTTGAACATTTTCATGAAAAGATTTCGGCTTCAAAAAAGTTGAAAATTTTCATGAAGTATGTCGGATTCAAAAAAGTTGAAAATTTTCATGAAGTATTTCGGATTCAAAAAAGTTGAAAATTTTCACGACAGCATTTCGGCTTTAAAAAAGTCGAACATTTTCATGAAGTATTTCAGCTTCAAAAAAGTTGAACATTTTCATGAAAAGATTTCGGCTTCAAAAAAGTTGAAAATTTTCACGACAGGATTTCGGCTTTAAAAAAGTCGACCATTTTCATGAAGTATTTCAGATTCAAAAAAGTTGAACATTTTCATGAAAAGATTTCGGCTTCAAAAAAGTTGAAAATTTTCATGAAGTATTTCGGATTCAAAAAAGTTGAAAATTTTCATGACAGGATTTCGGCTTTAAAAAAGTCGAATATTTTCATGCAGTATTTCAGCTTCAAAAAAGTTGAACATTTTCATGAAAAGATTTCGGCTTTAAAAAAGTCGAACAGTTTCATGAAGTATTTCAGCTTCAAAAAAGTTGAACATTTTCATGAAAAGATTTCGGCTTCAAAAAAGTTGAAAATTTTCATGAAGTATTTCGGCTTCAAAAAAGTCGAAAATTTTCATGACAGTATTTCAGATTCAAAAAAGGTGAAAATTTTCACAACAGGATTTCGGCTTCAAAAAAGTTGAACATTTTCATGCAGTATTTCAGCTTCAAAAAAGTTGAAAATTTTCATGAAAAGATTACGGCTTCAAAAAAGTTGAAAATTTTCACGACAGGATTTCGGCTTTAAAAAAGTCGACCATTTTCATGAAGTATTTCAGATTCAAAAAAGTTGAACATTTTCATGAAAAGATTTCGGCTTCAAAAAAGTTGAAAATTTTCATGAAGTATTTCGGATTCAAAAAAGTTGAAAATTTTCATGACAGTATTTCGGCTTTAAAAAAGTCGAATATTTTCATGCAGTATTTCAGCTTCAAAAAAGTTGAACATTTTCATGAAAAGATTTCGGCTTTAAAAAAGTCGAACAGTTTCATGAAGTATTTCAGCTTCAAAAAAGTTGAACATTTTCATGAAAAGATTTCGGCTTCAAAAAAGTTGAAAATTTTCATGAAGTATTTCGGCTTCAAAAAAGTCTAAAATTTTCATGACAGTATTTCAGATTCAAAAAAGGTGAAAATTTTCACAACAGGATTTCGGCTTCAAAAAAGTTGAACATTTTCATGCAGTATTTCAGCTTCAAAAAAGTTGAAAATTTTCATGAAAAGATTACGGCTTCAAAAAAGTTGAAAATTTTCACGACAGGATTTCGGCTTTAAAAAAGTCGAACATTTTCATGCAGTATTTCAGCTTCAAAAAAGTTGAACATTTTCATGAAAAGATTTCGGCTTCAAAAAAGTTGAAAATTTTCATGAAGTATTTCGGCTTCAAAAAAGTCGAAAATTTTCATGACAGTATTTCAGATTCAAAAAAGGTGAAAATTTTCACAACAGGATTTCGGCTTCAAAAAAGTTGAACATTTTCATGCAGTATTTCAGCTTCAAAAAAGTTGAAAATTTTCATGAAAAGATTACGGCTTCAAAAAAGTTGAAAATTTTCACGACAGGATTTCGGCTTTAAAAAAGTCGAACATTTTCATGCAGTATTTCAGCTTCAAAAAAGTTGAACATTTTCATGAAAAGATTTCGGCTTCAAAAAAGTTGAAAATTTTCATGAAGTATTTCGGCTTCAAAAAAGTCGAAAATTTTCATGACAGTATTTCAGATTCAAAAAAGGTGAAAATTTTCACAACAGGATTTCGGCTTCAAAAAAGTTGAACATTTTCATGCAGTATTTCAGCTTCAAAAAAGTTGAAAATTTTCATGAAAAGATTACGGCTTCAAAAAAGTTGAAAATTTTCACGACAGGATTTCGGCTTTAAAAAAGTCGACCATTTTCATGAAGTATTTCAGATTCAAAAAAGTTGAACATTTTCATGAAAAGATTTCGGCTTCAAAAAAGTTGAAAATTTTCATGAAGTATTTCGGCTTCAAAAAAGTCGAAAATTTTCATGACAATATTTCAGATTCAAAAAAGGTGAAAATTTTCACGACAGGATTTCGGCTTCAAAAAAGTTGAACATTTTCATGCAGTATTTCAGCTTCAAAAAAGTTGAAAATTTTCATGAAAAGATTTCGGCTTCAAAAAAGTTGAAAATTTTCACGACAGGATTTCGGCTTTAAAAAAGTCGACCATTTTCATGAAGTATTTCAGATTCAAAAAAGTTGAACATTTTCATGAAAAGATTTCGGCTTCATAAAAGTTGAAAATTTTCACGACAGGATTTCGGCTTTAAAAAAGTCGAACATTTTCATGCAGTATTTCAGCTTCAAAAAAGTTGAACATTTTCATGAAAAGATTTCGGCTTTAAAAAAGTTGAACATTTTCATGAAGTATTAAAGCTTCAAAAAAGTTGAACATTTTCAGGAAAAGATTTCAGTTCCAAAAAAGTTGAAAATTTTCATGAAGTATTTCAGCTTCAAAAAAGTTGAAAATTTTCATGAAAAGATTTCGGCTTCAAAATAGTTGAAAATTTTCACGACAGGATTTCGGCTTTAAAAAAGTCGACCATTTTCATGAAGTATTTCAGATTCAAAAAAGTTGAACATTTTCATGTAAAGATTTCAGCTTCATAAAAGTTGAAAATTTTCACGACAGGATTTTGGCTTTAAAAAAGTCGACCATTTTCATGAAGTATTTCAGCTTCAAAAAAGTTGAACATTTTCATGAAAAGATTTCGGCTTTAAAAAAGTCGAACATTTTCATGAAGTATTAAAGCTTCAAAAAAGTTGAACATTTTCATGAAAAGATTTCGGCTTCAAAAAAGTTGAAAATTTTCACGACAGGATTTCGGCTTTAAAAAAGTCGACCATTTTCATGAAGTATTTCAGATTCAAAAAAGTTGAACATTTTCATGAAAAGATTTCGGCTTCAAAAAAGTTGAAAATTTTCATGAAGTATGTCGGATTCAAAAAAGTTGAAAATTTTCATGAAAAGATTTCGGCTTCAAAAAAGTTGAAAATTTTCACGACAGGATTTCGGCTTTAAAAAAGTCGACCATTTTCATGAAGTATTTCAGATTCAAAAAAGTTGAACATTTTCATGAAAAGATTTCGGCTTCAAAAAAGTTGAAAATTTTCATGAAGTATTTCGGATTCAAAAAAGTTGAAAATTTTCATGACAGGATTTCGGCTTTAAAAAAGTCGAATATTTTCATGCAGTATTTCAGCTTCAAAAAAGTTGAACATTTTCATGAAAAGATTTCGGCTTTAAAAAAGTCGAACAGTTTCATGAAGTATTTCAGCTTCAAAAAAGTTGAACATTTTCATGAAAAGATTTCGGCTTCAAAAAAGTTGAAAATTTTCATGAAGTATTTCGGCTTCAAAAAAGTCGAAAATTTTCATGACAGTATTTCAGATTCAAAAAAGGTGAAAATTTTCACAACAGGATTTCGGCTTCAAAAAAGTTGAACATTTTCATGCAGTATTTCAGCTTCAAAAAAGTTGAAAATTTTCATGAAAAGATTACGGCTTCAAAAAAGTTGAAAATTTTCACGACAGGATTTCGGCTTTAAAAAAGTCGACCATTTTCATGAAGTATTTCAGATTCAAAAAAGTTGAACATTTTCATGAAAAGATTTCGGCTTCAAAAAAGGTGAAAATTTTCATGAAGTATTTCGGCTTCAAAAAAGTCGAAAATTTTCATGACAGTATTTCAGATTCAAAAAAGGTGAAAATTTTCACGACAGGATTTCGGCTTCAAAAAAGTTGAACATTTTCATGCAGTATTTCAGCTTCAAAAAAGTTGAAAATTTTCATGAAAAGATTTCGGCTTCAAAAAAGTTGAAAATTTTCACGACAGGATTTCGGCTTTAAAAAAGTCGACCATTTTCATGAAGTATTTCAGATTCAAAAAAGTTGAACATTTTCATGAAAAGATTTCGGCTTCATAAAAGTTGAAAATTTTCACGACAGGATTTCGGCTTTAAAAAAGTCGAACATTTTCATGCAGTATTTCAGCTTCAAAAAAGTTGAACATTTTCATGAAAAGATTTCGGCTTCAAAAAAGTTGAAAATTTTCATGAAGTATTTCGGCTTCAAAAAAGTCGAAAATTTTCATGACAGTATTTCAGATTCAAAAAAGGTGAAAATTTTCACAACAGGATTTCGGCTTCAAAAAAGTTGAACATTTTCATGCAGTATTTCAGCTTCAAAAAAGTTGAAAATTTTCATGAAAAGATTACGGCTTCAAAAAAGTTGAAAATTTTCACGACAGGATTTCGGCTTTAAAAAAGTCGACCATTTTCATGAAGTATTTCAGATTCAAAAAAGTTGAACATTTTCATGAAAAGATTTCGGCTTCAAAAAAGTTGAAAATTTTCATGAAGTATTTCGGCTTCAAAAAAGTCGAAAATTTTCATGACAATATTTCAGATTCAAAAAAGGTGAAAATTTTCACGACAGGATTTCGGCTTCAAAAAAGTTGAACATTTTCATGCAGTATTTCAGCTTCAAAAAAGTTGAAAATTTTCATGAAAAGATTTCGGCTTCAAAAAAGTTGAAAATTTTCACGACAGGATTTCGGCTTTAAAAAAGTCGACCATTTTCATGAAGTATTTCAGATTCAAAAAAGTTGAACATTTTCATGAAAAGATTTCGGCTTCATAAAAGTTGAAAATTTTCACGACAGGATTTCGGCTTTAAAAAAGTCGAACATTTTCATGCAGTATTTCAGCTTCAAAAAAGTTGAACATTTTCATGAAAAGATTTCGGCTTTAAAAAAGTTGAACATTTTCATGAAGTATTAAAGCTTCAAAAAAGTTGAACATTTTCAGGAAAAGATTTCAGTTCCAAAAAAGTTGAAAATTTTCATGAAGTATTTCAGCTTCAAAAAAGTTGAAAATTTTCATGAAAAGATTTCGGCTTCAAAATAGTTGAAAATTTTCACGACAGGATTTCGGCTTTAAAAAAGTCGACCATTTTCATGAAGTATTTCAGATTCAAAAAAGTTGAACATTTTCATGTAAAGATTTCAGCTTCATAAAAGTTGAAAATTTTCACGACAGGATTTTGGCTTTAAAAAAGTCGACCATTTTCATGAAGTATTTCAGCTTCAAAAAAGTTGAACATTTTCATGAAAAGATTTCGGCTTTAAAAAAGTCGAACATTTTCATGAAGTATTAAAGCTTCAAAAAAGTTGAACATTTTCTTGAAAAGATTTCGGCTTCAAAAAAGTTGAAAATTTTCACGACAGGATTTCGGCTTTAAAAAAGTCGACCATTTTCATGAAGTATTTCAGATTCAAAAAAGTTGAACATTTTCATGAAAAGATTTCGGCTTCAAAAAAGTTGAAAATTTTCATGAAGTATGTCGGATTCAAAAAAGTTGAAAATTTTCATGAAGTATTTCGGATTCAAAAAAGTTGAAAATTTTCACGACAGGATTTCGGCTTTAAAAAAGTCGAACATTTTCATGCAGTATTTCAGCTTCAAAAAACTTGAACATTTTCATGAAAAGATTTCGGCTTTAAAAAAGTCGAACATTTTCATGAAAGAATTTCAGCTTCAAAACAGTTGAACATTTTCGTGAAAAGATGTCGGCTTCAAAAAAGTTGAAAAATTTCATGAAGTATTTGGGCTTGAAAAAAGTTGAAAATTTCCATGAAGAAATTCGGCTTCAAAAAAGTTGAAAATGTTCATGAAGTATTTGGGCTTCAAAAAAGTTGAAAATTTTCATGAAGTATTTCGGCTAGAAAAAAGTTGAAAATTTTCATGAAGTATTTCGGATTCAAAAAAGGTGAAAATTTTCATGACAGGATTTCGTATTCAAAGAAGTTGAACATTTTCATGCAGTATTTCAGCTTCAAAAAAGTAGAAAATTTTCATGAAAAGATTTCGGCTTCAAAAAAGTTGAAAATTTTCACGACAGGATTTCGGCTTTAAAAAAGTCGACCATTTTCATGAAGTATTTCAGATTCAAAAAAGTTGAACATTTTCATGAAAAGATTTCGGCTTCAAAAAAGTTGAAAATTTTCATGAAGTATGTCGGATTCAAAAAAGTTGAAAATTTTCATGAAGTATTTCGGATTCAAAAAAGTTGAAAATTTTCACGACAGCATTTCGGCTTTAAAAAAGTCGAACATTTTCATGAAGTATTTCAGCTTCAAAAAAGTTGAACATTTTCATGAAAAGATTTCGGCTTCAAAAAAGTTGAAAATTTTCACGACAGGATTTCGGCTTTAAAAAAGTCGACCATTTTCATGAAGTATTTCAGATTCAAAAAAGTTGAACATTTTCATGAAAAGATTTCGGCTTCAAAAAAGTTGAAAATTTTCATGAAGTATTTCGGATTCAAAAAAGTTGAAAATTTTCATGACAGGATTTCGGCTTTAAAAAAGTCGAATATTTTCATGCAGTATTTCAGCTTCAAAAAAGTTGAACATTTTCATGAAAAGATTTCGGCTTTAAAAAAGTCGAACAGTTTCATGAAGTATTTCAGCTTCAAAAAAGTTGAACATTTTCATGAAAAGATTTCGGCTTCAAAAAAGTTGAAAATTTTCATGAAGTATTTCGGCTTCAAAAAAGTCGAAAATTTTCATGACAGTATTTCAGATTCAAAAAAGGTGAAAATTTTCACAACAGGATTTCGGCTTCAAAAAAGTTGAACATTTTCATGCAGTATTTCAGCTTCAAAAAAGTTGAAAATTTTCATGAAAAGATTACGGCTTCAAAAAAGTTGAAAATTTTCACGACAGGATTTCGGCTTTAAAAAAGTCGACCATTTTCATGAAGTATTTCAGATTCAAAAAAGTTGAACATTTTCATGAAAAGATTTCGGCTTCAAAAAAGGTGAAAATTTTCATGAAGTATTTCGGCTTCAAAAAAGTCGAAAATTTTCATGACAGTATTTCAGATTCAAAAAAGGTGAAAATTTTCACGACAGGATTTCGGCTTCAAAAAAGTTGAACATTTTCATGCAGTATTTCAGCTTCAAAAAAGTTGAAAATTTTCATGAAAAGATTTCGGCTTCAAAAAAGTTGAAAATTTTCACGACAGGATTTCGGCTTTAAAAAAGTCGACCATTTTCATGAAGTATTTCAGATTCAAAAAAGTTGAACATTTTCATGAAAAGATTTCGGCTTCATAAAAGTTGAAAATTTTCACGACAGGATTTCGGCTTTAAAAAAGTCGAACATTTTCATGCAGTATTTCAGCTTCAAAAAAGTTGAACATTTTCATGAAAAGATTTCGGCTTCAAAAAAGTTGAAAATTTTCATGAAGTATTTCGGCTTCAAAAAAGTCGAAAATTTTCATGACAATATTTCAGATTCAAAAAAGGTGAAAATTTTCACGACAGGATTTCGGCTTCAAAAAAGTTGAACATTTTCATGCAGTATTTCAGCTTCAAAAAAGTTGAAAATTTTCATGAAAAGATTTCGGCTTCAAAAAAGTTGAAAATTTTCACGACAGGATTTCGGCTTTAAAAAAGTCGACCATTTTCATGAAGTATTTCAGATTCAAAAAAGTTGAACATTTTCATGAAAAGATTTCGGCTTCATAAAAGTTGAAAATTTTCACGACAGGATTTCGGCTTTAAAAAAGTCGAACATTTTCATGCAGTATTTCAGCTTCAAAAAAGTTGAACATTTTCATGAAAAGATTTCGGCTTTAAAAAAGTTGAACATTTTCATGAAGTATTAAAGCTTCAAAAAAGTTGAACATTTTCAGGAAAAGATTTCAGTTCCAAAAAAGTTGAAAATTTTCATGAAGTATTTCGGCTTCAAAAATGTTGAACATTTTCATGACAGTATTTCAGATTCAAAAAAGGTGTAAATTTTCACGACAGGATTTCGGCTTCAAAAAAGTTGAACATTTTCATGCAGTATTTCAGCTTCAAAAAAGTTGAAAATTTTCATGAAAAGATTTCGGCTTCAAAAAAGTTGAAAATTTTCATGAAGTATTTCGGCTTCAAAAAAGTCGAAAATTTTCATGAAAGAATTTGGGCTTGAAAAAAGTTGAAAATTTCCATGAAGAAATTCGGCTTCAAAAAAGTTGAAAATGTTCATGAAGTATTTGGGCTTCAAAAAAGTTGAAAATTTTCATGAAGTATTTCGGCTAGAAAAAAGTTGAAAATTTTCATGAAAAGATTTCGGCTTCAAAAAAGTTGAAAATTTTCATGAAGTATGTCGGATTCAAAAAAGTTGAAAATTTTCATGAAGTATTTCAGCTTCAAAAAAATTGAACATTTTCAGGAAAAGATTTCGGCTTCAAAAAAGTCGAAAATTTTCATGAAGTATGTCGGATTCAAAAAAGTCGAACATTTTCATGAAGTATTTCAGCTTCAAAAAAATTGAACATTTTCAGGAAAAGATTTCGGCTTCAAAAAAGTCGAAAATTTTCATGACAGTATTTCAGATTCAAAAAAGGTGAAAATTTTGACGACAGGATTTCGGCTTCAAAAAAGTTGAACATTTTCATGCAGTATTTCAGCTTCAAAAAAGTTGAAAATTTTCATGAAAAGATTTCGGCTTCAAAAAAGTTGAAAATTTTCACGACAGGATTTCGGCTTTAAAAAAGTCGACCATTTTCATGAAGTATTTCAGATTCAAAAAAGTTGAACATTTTCATGAAAAGATTTCGGCTTCAAAAAAGTTGAAAATTTTCATGAAGTATGTCGGATTCAAAAAAGTTGAAAATTTTCACGACAGGATTTCGGCTTTAAAAAAGTCGAACATTTTCATGCAGTATTTCAGCTTCAAAAAAGTTGAACATTTTCATGAAAAGATTTCTGCTTTAAAAAAGTCGAACATTTTCATGAAGTATTTCAGCTTCAAAAAAGTTGAACATTTTCAGGAAAAGATTTCGGCTTCAAAAAAGTCGAAAATTTTCATGACAGTATTTCAGATTCAAAAAAGTCGAAAATTTTCATGACAGTATTTCAGATTCAAAAAAGGTGAAAATTTTCACGACAGGATTTCGGCTTCAAAAAAGTTGAACATTTTCATGCAGTATTTCAGCTTCAAAAAAGTTGAAAATTTTCATGAAAAGATTTCGGCTTCAAAATAGTTGAAAATTTTCACGACAGGATTTCGGCTTTAAAAAAGTCGACCATTTTCATGAAGTATTTCAGATTCAAAAAAGTTTAACATTTTCATGAAAAGATTTTGGCTTCATAAAAGTTGAAAATTTTCACGACAGGATTTCGGCTTTAAAAAAGTCGAACATTTTCATGCAGTATTTCAGCTTCAAAAAAGTTGAACATTTTCATGAAAAGATTTCGGCTTTAAAAAAGTCGAACATTTTCATGAAGTATTAAAGCTTCAAAAAAGTTGAACATTTTCAGGAAAAGATTTCAGTTCCAAAAAAGTTGAAAATTTTCATGAAGTATTTCGGCTTCAAAAATGTTGAACATTTTCATGACAGTATTTCAGATTCAAAAAAGGTGAAAATTTTCACGACAGGATTTCGGCTTCAAAAAAGTTGAACATTTTCATGCAGTATTTCAGCTTCAAAAAAGTAGAAAATTTTCATGAAAAGATTTCGGCTTCAAAAAAGTAGAAAATTTTCATGAAGTATTTCGGCTTCAAAAAAGTCGAAAATTTTCATGAAAGAATTTCAATTTCAAAACAGTTGAACATTTTCGTGAAAAGATGTCGGCTTCAAAAAAGTTGAAAAATTTCATGAAGTATTTGGGCTTGAAAAAAGTTGAAAATTTCCATGAAGAAATTCGGCTTCAAAAAAGTTGAAAATGTTCATGAAGTATTTGGGCTCCAAAAAAGTTGAAAATTTTCATGAAGTATTTCGGCTAGAAAAAAGTTGAAAATTTTCATGAAGTATTTCGGATTCAAAAAAGGTGAAAATTTTCACGACAGGATTTCGGCTTCAAAGAAGTTGAACATTTTCATGCAGTATTTCAGCTTCAAAAAAGTTGAAAATTTTCATGATAAGATTTCGGCTTCAAAAAAGTTGAAAATTTTCACGACAGGATTTCGGCTTTAAAAAAGTCGACCATTTTCATGAAGTATTTCAGATTCAAAAAAGTTGAACATTTTCATGAAAAGATTTCGGCTTCAAAAAAGTTGAAAATTTTCATGAAGTATTTCGGCTTCAAAAAAGTTGAAAATTTTCATGAAGTATTTCGGATTCAAAAAAGGTGAAAATTTTCACGACAGGATTTCGGCTTCAAAGAAGTTGAACATTTTCATGCAGTATTTCAACTTCAAAAAAGTTGAAAATTTTCATGATAAGATTTCGGCTTCAAAAAAGTTGAAAATTTTCACGACAGGATTTCGGCTTTAAAAAAGTCGACCATTTTCATGAAGTATTTCAGATTCAAAAAAGTTGAACATTTTCATGAAAAGATTTCGGCTTCAAAAAAGTTGAAAATTTTCATGAAGTATTTCGGCTTCAAAAAAGTTGAAAATTTTCATGAAGTATTTCGGATTCAAAAAAGTTGAAAATTTTCACGACAGGATTTCGGCTTTAAAAAAGTCGAACATTTTCATGCAGTATTTCAGCTTCAAAAAAGTTGAACATTTTCATGAAAAGATTTCGGCTTTAAAAAAGTCGAACATTTTCATGAAGTATTTCAGCTTCAAAAAAGTTGAACATTTTCGTGAAAAGATTTCGGCTTCAAAAAAGTTGAAAATTTTCATGAAGTATTTCGGCTTCAAAAAAGTCGAAAATTTTCATGACAGTATTTCAGATTCAAAAAAGGTGAAAATTTTCACGACAGGATTTCGGCTTTAAAAAAGTCGAACATTTTCATGCAGTATTTCAGCTTCAAAAAAGTTGAACATTTTCATGAAAAGATTTCGGCTTTAAAAAAGTCGAACATTTTCATGAAGTATTAAAGCTTCAAAAAAGTTGAACATTTTCAGGAAAAGATTTCAGTTCCAAAAAAGTTGAAAATTTTCATGAAGTATTTCGGCTTCAAAAATGTTGAACATTTTCATGACAGTATTTCAGATTCAAAAAAGGTGAAAATTTTCACGACAGGATTTCGGCTTCAAAAAAGTTGAACATTTTCATGCAGTATTTCAGCTTCAAAAAAGTTGAAAATTTTCATGAAAAGATTTCGGCTTCAAAAAAGTAGAAAATTTTCATGAAGTATTTCGGCTTCAAAAAAGTCGAAAATTTTCATGAAAGAATTTCAGCTTCAAAACAGTTGAACATTTTCGTGAAAAGATGTCAGCTTCAAAAAAGTTGAAAATTTCCATGAAGAAATTCGGCTTCAAAAAAGTTGAAAATGTTCATGAAGTATTTGGGCTTAAAAAAAGTTGAAAATTTTCATGAAGTATTTCGGCTAAAAAAAAGTTGAAAATTTTCATGAAGTATTTCGGATTCAAAAAAGGTGAAAATTTTCACGACAGGATTTCGGCTTCAAAAAAGTTGAACATTTTCATGCAGTATTTCAGCTTCAAAAAAGTTGAAAATTTTCATGAAAAGATTTCGGCTTCAAAAAAGTTGAAAATTTTCACGACAGGATTTCGGCTTCAAAAAAGTTGAACATTTTCATGCAGTATTTCAGCTTCAAAAAAGTTGAAAATTTTCATGAAAAGATTTCGGCTTCAAAAAAGTTGAAAATTTTCACGACAGGATTTCGGCTTTAAAAAAGTCGACCATTTTCATGAAGTATTTCAGATTCAAAAAAGTTGAACATTTTCATGAAAAGATTTCGGCTTCATAAAAGTTGAAAATTTTCACGACAGGATTTCGGCTTTAAAAAAGTCGAACATTTTCATGCAGTATTTCAGCTTCAAAAAAGTTGAACATTTTCATGAAAAGATTTCGGCTTTAAAAAAGTTGAACATTTTCATTAAGTATTAAAGCTTCAAAAAAGTTGAACATTTTCAGGAAAAGATTTCAGTTCCAAAAAAGTTGAAAATTTTCATGAAGTATTTCGGCTTCAAAAATGTTGAACATTTTCATGACAGTATTTCAGATTCAAAAAAGGTGAAAATTTTCACGACAGGATTTCGGCTTCAAAAAAGTTGAACATTTTCATGCAGTATTTCAGCTTCAAAAAAGTTGAAAATTTTCATGAAAAGATTTCGGCTTCAAAAAAGTTGAAAATTTTCATGAAGTATTTCGGCTTCAAAAAAGTCGAAAATTTTAATGAAAGAATTTCAGCTTCAAAACAGTTGAACATTTTCGTGAAAAGATGTCGGCTTCAAAAAAGTTGAAAAATTTCATGAAGTATTTGGGCTTGAAAAAAGTTGAAAATTTCCATGAAGAAATTCGGCTTCAAAAAAGTTGAAAATGTTCATGAAGTATTTGGGCTTCAAAAAAGTTGAAAATTTTCATGAAATATTTCGGCTAGAAAAAAGTTGAAAATTTTCATGAAGTATTTCGGATTCAAAAAAGGTGAAAATTTTCACGACAGGATTTCGGCTTCAAAGAAGTTGAACATTTTCATGCAGTATTTCAGCTTCAAAAAAGTTGAAAATTTTCATGAAAAGATTTCGGCTTCAAAAAAGTTGAAAATTTTCACGACAGGATTTCGGCTTTAAAAAAGTCAACCATTTTCATGAAGTATTTCAGATTCAAAAAAGTTGAACATTTTCATGAAAAGATTTCAGCTTCAAAAAAGTTGAAAATTTTCATGAAGTATGTCGGATTCAAAAAAGTTGAGAATTTTCATGAAGTATTTCGGATTCAAAAAAGTTGAAAATTTTCACGACAGGATTTCGGCTTTAAAAAAGTCGAACATTTTCATGCAGTATTTCAGCTTCAAAAAAGTTGAACATTTTCATGAAAAGATTTCGGCTTTAAAAAAGTCGAACATTTTCATGAAGTATTTCAGCTTCAAAAAAGTTGAACATTTTCAGGAAAAGATTTCGGCTTCAAAAAAGTCAAAAATTTTCATGACTGTATTTCAGATTCAAAAAAGGTGAAAATTTTGACGACAGGATTTCGGCTTCAAAAAAGTTGAACATTTTCATGCAGTATTTCAGCTTCAAAAAAGTTGAAAATTTTCATGAAAAGATTTCGGCTTCAAAAAAGTTGAAAATTTTCACGACAGGATTTCGGCTTTAAAAAAGTCGACCATTTTCATGAAGTATTTCAGATTCAAAAAAGTTGAACATTTTCATGAAAAGATTTCGGCTTCAAAAAAGTTGAAAATTTTCATGAAGTATGTCGGATTCAAAAAAGTTGAAAATTTTCATGAAGTATTTCGGATTCAAAAAAGTTGAAAATTTTCACGACAGTATTTCGGCTTTAAAAAAGTCGAACATTTTCATGCAGTATTTCAGCTTCAAAAAAGTTGAAAATTTTCATGAAAAGATTACGGCTTCAAAAAAGTTGAAAATTTTCACGACAGGATTTCGGCTTTAAAAAAGTCGACCATTTTCATGAAGTATTTCAGATTCAAAAAAGTTGAACATTTTCATGAAAAGATTTTGGCTTCAAAAAAGTTGAAAATTTTCATGAAGTATTTCGGCTTCAAAAAAGTCGAAAATTTTCATGACAGTATTTCAGATTCAAAAAAGGTGAAAATTTTCACGACAGGATTTCGGCTTCAAAAAAGTTGAACATTTTCATGCAGTATTTCAGCTTCAAAAAAGTTGAAAATTTTCATGAAAAGATTTCGGCTTCAAAAAAGTTGAAAATTTTCACGACAGGATTTCGGCTTTAAAAAAGTCGACCATTTTCATGAAGTATTTCAGATTCAAAAAAGTTGAACATTTTCATGAAAAGATTTCGGATTCAAAAAAGTTGAAAATTTTCATGAAGTATGTCGGATTCAAAAAAGTTGAAAATTTTCATGAAGTATTTCGGATTCAAAAAAGTTGAAAATTTTCACGACAGGATTTCGGCTTTAAAAAAGTCGAACATTTTCATGCAGTATTTCAGCTTCAAAAAAGTTGAACATTTTCATGAAAAGATTTCGGCTTCAAAAAAGTTGAAAATTTTCATGAAGTATTTCGGCTTCAAAAAAGTCGAAAATTTTCATGACAGTATTTCAGATTCAAAAAAGATGAAAATTTTCACGACAGGATTTCGGCTTCAAAAAAGTTGAACATTTTCATGCAGTATTTCAGCTTCAAAAAAGTTGAAAATTTTCATGAAAAGATTTCGGCTTCAAAAAAGTTGAAAATTTTCACGACAGGATTTCGGCTTTAAAAAAGTCGACCATTTTCATGAAGTATTTCAGATTCAAAAAAGTTGAACATTTTCATGAAAAGATTTCGGCTTCATAAAAGTTGAAAATTTTCACGACAGGATTTCGGCTTTAAAAAAGTCGAACATTTTCATGCAGTATTTCAGCTTCAAAAAAGTTGAACATTTTCAGGAAAAGATTTCAGTTCCAAAAAAGTTGAAAATTTTCATGAAGTATTTCGGCTTTAAAAAAGTCGAACATTTTCATGCAGTATTTCAGCTTCAAAAAAGTTGAACATTTTCATGAAAAGATTTCGGCTTTAAAAAAGTCGAACATTTTCATGAAGTATTTCAGCTTCAAAAAAGTTGAACATTTTCATGAAAAGATTTCGGCTTCAAAAAAGTTGAACATTTTCATGAAGTATTTCGGCTTCAAAAAAGTCGAAAATTTTCATGACAGTATTTCAGATTCAAAAAAGGTGAAAATTTTCACGACAGGATTTCGGCTTCAAAAAAGTTGAACATTTTCATGCAGTATTTCAGCTTCAAAAAAGTTGAAAATTTTCATGAAAAGATTACGGCTTCAAAAAAGTTGAAAATTTTCACGACAGGATTTCGGCTTCAAAAAAGTCGACCATTTTCATGAAGTATTTCAGATTCAAAAAAGTTGAATATTTTCATGAAAAGATTTCGGCTTCAAAAAAGTTGAAAATTTTCATGAAGTATTTCGGCTTCAAAAAAGTCGAAAATTTTCATGACAGTATTTCAGATTCAAAAAAGGTGAAAATTTTCACGACAGGATTTCGGCTTCAAAAAAGTTGAACATTTTCATGCAGTATTTCAGCTTCAAAAAAGTTGAACATTTTCATGAAAAGATTTCGGCTTCAAAAAAGTTGAAAATTTTCACGACAGGATTTCGGCTTTAAAAAAGTCGACCATTTTCATGAAGTATTTCAGATTCAAAAAAGTTGAACATTTTCATGAAAAGATTTCGGCTTCATAAAAGTTGAAAATTTTCACGACAGGATTTCGGCTTTAAAAAAGTCGAACATTTTCATGCAGTATTTCAGCTTCAAAAAAGTTGAACATTTTCATGAAAAGATTTCGGCTTTAAAAAAGTTGAACATTTTCATGAAGTATTAAAGCTTCAAAAAAGTTGAACATTTTCAGGAAAAGATTTCAGTTCCAAAAAAGTTGAAAATTTTCATGAAGTATTTCGGCTTCAAAAATGTTGAACATTTTCATGACAGTATTTCAGATTCAAAAAAGGTGAAAATTTTCACGACAGGATTTCGGCTTCAAAAAAGTTGAACATTTTCATGCAGTATTTCAGCTTCAAAAAAGTTGAAAATTTTCATGAAAAGATTTCGGCTTCAAAAAAGTAGAAAATTTTCATGAAGTATTTCGGCTTCAAAAAAGTCGAAAATTTTCATGAAAGAATTTCAGCTTCAAAACAGTTGAACATTTTCGTGAAAAGATGTCGGCTTGAAAAAAGTTGAAAATTTCCATGAAGAAATTCGGCTTCAAAAAAGTTGAAAATGTTCATGAAGTATTTGGGCTTCAAAAAAGTTGAAAATTTTCATGAAGTATTTCGGCTAGAAAAAAGTTGAAAATTTTCATGAAGTATTTCGGATTCAAAAAAGGTGAAAATTTTCACGACAGGATTTCGGCTTCAAAGAAGTTGAACATTTTCATGCAGTATTTCAGCTTCAAAAAAGTTGAAAATTTTCATGAAAAGATTTCGGCTTCAAAAAAGTTGAAAATTTTCACGACAGGATTTCGGCTTTAAAAAAGTCAACCATTTTCATGAAGTATTTCAGATTCAAAAAAGTTGAACATTTTCATGAAAAGATTTCAGCTTCAAAAAAGTTGAAAATTTTCATGAAGTATGTCGGATTCAAAAAAGTTGAGAATTTTCATGAAGTATTTCGGATTCAAAAAAGTTGAAAATTTTCACGACAGGATTTCGGCTTTAAAAAAGTCGAACATTTTCATGCAGTATTTCAGCTTCAAAAAAGTTGAACATTTTCATGAAAAGATTTCGGCTTTAAAAAAGTCGAACATTTTCATGAAGTATTTCAGCTTCAAAAAAGTTGAACATTTTCAGGAAAAGATTTCGGCTTCAAAAAAGTCAAAAATTTTCATGACTGTATTTCAGATTCAAAAAAGGTGAAAATTTTGACGACAGGATTTCGGCTTCAAAAAAGTTGAACATTTTCATGCAGTATTTCAGCTTCAAAAAAGTTGAAAATTTTCATGAAAAGATTTCGGCTTCAAAAAAGTTGAAAATTTTCACGACAGGATTTCGGCTTTAAAAAAGTCGACCATTTTCATGAAGTATTTCAGATTCAAAAAAGTTGAACATTTTCATGAAAAGATTTCGGCTTCAAAAAAGTTGAAAATTTTCATGAAGTATGTCGGATTCAAAAAAGTTGAAAATTTTCATGAAGTATTTCGGATTCAAAAAAGTTGAAAATTTTCACGACAGTATTTCGGCTTTAAAAAAGTCGAACATTTTCATGCAGTATTTCAGCTTCAAAAAAGTTGAAAATTTTCATGAAAAGATTACGGCTTCAAAAAAGTTGAAAATTTTCACGACAGGATTTCGGCTTTAAAAAAGTCGACCATTTTCATGAAGTATTTCAGATTCAAAAAAGTTGAACATTTTCATGAAAAGATTTTGGCTTCAAAAAAGTTGAAAATTTTCATGAAGTATTTCGGCTTCAAAAAAGTCGAAAATTTTCATGACAGTATTTCAGATTCAAAAAAGGTGAAAATTTTCACGACAGGATTTCGGCTTCAAAAAAGTTGAACATTTTCATGCAGTATTTCAGCTTCAAAAAAGTTGAAAATTTTCATGAAAAGATTTCGGCTTCAAAAAAGTTGAAAATTTTCACGACAGGATTTCGGCTTTAAAAAAGTCGACCATTTTCATGAAGTATTTCAGATTCAAAAAAGTTGAACATTTTCATGAAAAGATTTCGGATTCAAAAAAGTTGAAAATTTTCATGAAGTATGTCGGATTCAAAAAAGTTGAAAATTTTCATGAAGTATTTCGGATTCAAAAAAGTTGAAAATTTTCACGACAGGATTTCGGCTTTAAAAAAGTCGAACATTTTCATGCAGTATTTCAGCTTCAAAAAAGTTGAACATTTTCATGAAAAGATTTCGGCTTCAAAAAAGTTGAAAATTTTCATGAAGTATTTCGGCTTCAAAAAAGTCGAAAATTTTCATGACAGTATTTCAGATTCAAAAAAGATGAAAATTTTCACGACAGGATTTCGGCTTCAAAAAAGTTGAACATTTTCATGCAGTATTTCAGCTTCAAAAAAGTTGAAAATTTTCATGAAAAGATTTCGGCTTCAAAAAAGTTGAAAATTTTCACGACAGGATTTCGGCTTTAAAAAAGTCGACCATTTTCATGAAGTATTTCAGATTCAAAAAAGTTGAACATTTTCATGAAAAGATTTCGGCTTCATAAAAGTTGAAAATTTTCACGACAGGATTTCGGCTTTAAAAAAGTCGAACATTTTCATGCAGTATTTCAGCTTCAAAAAAGTTGAACATTTTCAGGAAAAGATTTCAGTTCCAAAAAAGTTGAAAATTTTCATGAAGTATTTCGGCTTTAAAAAAGTCGAACATTTTCATGCAGTATTTCAGCTTCAAAAAAGTTGAACATTTTCATGAAAAGATTTCGGCTTTAAAAAAGTCGAACATTTTCATGAAGTATTTCAGCTTCAAAAAAGTTGAACATTTTCATGAAAAGATTTCGGCTTCAAAAAAGTTGAACATTTTCATGAAGTATTTCGGCTTCAAAAAAGTCGAAAATTTTCATGACAGTATTTCAGATTCAAAAAAGGTGAAAATTTTCACGACAGGATTTCGGCTTCAAAAAAGTTGAACATTTTCATGCAGTATTTCAGCTTCAAAAAAGTTGAAAATTTTCATGAAAAGATTACGGCTTCAAAAAAGTTGAAAATTTTCACGACAGGATTTCGGCTTCAAAAAAGTCGACCATTTTCATGAAGTATTTCAGATTCAAAAAAGTTGAATATTTTCATGAAAAGATTTCGGCTTCAAAAAAGTTGAAAATTTTCATGAAGTATTTCGGCTTCAAAAAAGTCGAAAATTTTCATGACAGTATTTCAGATTCAAAAAAGGTGAAAATTTTCACGACAGGATTTCGGCTTCAAAAAAGTTGAACATTTTCATGCAGTATTTCAGCTTCAAAAAAGTTGAACATTTTCATGAAAAGATTTCGGCTTCAAAAAAGTTGAAAATTTTCACGACAGGATTTCGGCTTTAAAAAAGTCGACCATTTTCATGAAGTATTTCAGATTCAAAAAAGTTGAACATTTTCATGAAAAGATTTCGGCTTCATAAAAGTTGAAAATTTTCACGACAGGATTTCGGCTTTAAAAAAGTCGAACATTTTCATGCAGTATTTCAGCTTCAAAAAAGTTGAACATTTTCATGAAAAGATTTCGGCTTTAAAAAAGTTGAACATTTTCATGAAGTATTAAAGCTTCAAAAAAGTTGAACATTTTCAGGAAAAGATTTCAGTTCCAAAAAAGTTGAAAATTTTCATGAAGTATTTCGGCTTCAAAAATGTTGAACATTTTCATGACAGTATTTCAGATTCAAAAAAGGTGAAAATTTTCACGACAGGATTTCGGCTTCAAAAAAGTTGAACATTTTCATGCAGTATTTCAGCTTCAAAAAAGTTGAAAATTTTCATGAAAAGATTTCGGCTTCAAAAAAGTAGAAAATTTTCATGAAGTATTTCGGCTTCAAAAAAGTCGAAAATTTTCATGAAAGAATTTCAGCTTCAAAACAGTTGAACATTTTCGTGAAAAGATGTCGGCTTGAAAAAAGTTGAAAATTTCCATGAAGAAATTCGGCTTCAAAAAAGTTGAAAATGTTCATGAAGTATTTGGGCTTCAAAAAAGTTGAAAATTTTCATGAAGTATTTCGGCTAGAAAAAAGTTGAAAATTTTCATGAAGTATTTCGGATTCAAAAAAGGTGAAAATTTTCACGACAGGATTTCGGCTTCAAAGAAGTTGAACATTTTCATGCAGTATTTCAGCTTCAAAAAAGTTGAAAATTTTCATGAAAAGATTTCGGCTTCAAAAAAGTTGAAAATTTTCACGACAGGATTTCGGCTTTAAAAAAGTCGACCATTTTCATGAAGTATTTCAGATTCAAAAAAGTTGAACATTTTCATGAAAAGATTTCGGCTTCAAAAAAGTTGAAAATTTTCATGAAGTATGTCGGATTCAAAAAAGTTGAAAATTTTCATGAAGTATTTCGGATTCAAAAAAGTTGAAAATTTTCACGACAGCATTTCGGCTTTAAAAAAGTCGAACATTTTCATGAAGTATTTCAGCTTCAAAAAAGTTGAACATTTTCATGAAAAGATTTCGGCTTCAAAAAAGTTGAAAATTTTCATGAAGTATTTCGGCTTCACAAAAGTCGAAAATTTTCATGACAGTATTTCAGATTCAAAAAAGGTGAACATTTTCACGACAGGATTTCGGCTTCAAAAAAGTTGAACATTTTCATGCAGTATTTCAGCTTCAAAAAAGTTGAAAATTTTCATGAAAAGATTTCGGCTTCAAAAAAGTTGAAAATTTTCACGACAGGATTTCGGCTTTAAAAAAGTCGACCATTTTCATGAAGTATTTCAGATTCAAAAAAGTTGAACATTTTCATGAAAAGATTTCGGCTTCATAAAAGTTGAAAATTTTCACGACAGGATTTCGGCTTTAAAAAAGTCGAACATTTTCATGCAGTATTTCAGCTTCAAAAAAGTTGAACATTTTCATGAAAAGATTTCGGCTTTAAAAAAGTTGAACATTTTCATTAAGTATTAAAGCTTCAAAAAAGTTGAACATTTTCAGGAAAAGATTTCAGTTCCAAAAAAGTTGAAAATTTTCATGAAGTATTTCGGCTTCAAAAATGTTGAACATTTTCATGACAGTATTTCAGATTCAAAAAAGGTGAAAATTTTCACGACAGGATTTCGGCTTCAAAAAAGTTGAACATTTTCATGCAGTATTTCAGCTTCAAAAAAGTTGAAAATTTTCATGAAAAGATTTCGGCTTCAAAAAAGTAGAAAATTTTCATGAAGTATTTCGGCTTCAAAAAAGTCGAAAATTTTCATGAAAGAATTTCAGCTTCAAAACAGTTGAACATTTTCGTGAAAAGATGTCGGCTTCAAAAAAGTTGAAAAATTTCATGAAGTATTTGGGCTTGAAAAAAGTTGAAAATTTCCATGAAGAAATTCGGCTTCAAAAAAGTTGAAAATGTTCATGAAGTATTTGGGCTTCAAAAAAGTTGAAAATTTTCATGAAGTATTTCGGCTAGAAAAAAGTTGAAAATTTTCATGAAGTATTTCGGATTCAAAAAAGGTGAAAATTTTCACGACAGGATTTCGGCTTCAAAGAAGTTGAACATTTTCATGCAGTATTTCAGCTTCAAAAAAGTTGAAAATTTTCATGAAAAGATTTCGGCTTCAAAAAAGTTGAAAATTTTCACGACAGGATTTCGGCTTTAAAAAAGTCGACCATTTTCATGAAGTATTTCAGATTCAAAAAAGTTGAACATTTTCATGAAAAGATTTCGGCTTCAAAAAAGTTGAAAATTTTCATGAAGTATGTCGGATTCAAAAAAGTTGAAAATTTTCATGAAGTATTTCGGATTCAAAAAAGTTGAAAATTTTCACGACAGCATTTCGGCTTTAAAAAAGTCGAACATTTTCATGAAGTATTTCAGCTTCAAAAAAGTTGAACATTTTCATGAAAAGATTTCGGCTTCAAAAAAGTTGAAAATTTTCATGAAGTATTTCGGCTTCACAAAAGTCGAAAATTTTCATGACAGTATTTCAGATTCAAAAAAGGTGAACATTTTCACGACAGGATTTCGGCTTCAAAAAAGTTGAACATTTTCATGCAGTATTTCAGCTTCAAAAAAGTTGAAAATTTTCATGAAAAGATTTCGGCTTCAAAAAAGTTGAAAATTTTCACGACAGGATTTCGGCTTTAAAAAAGTCGACCATTTTCATGAAGTATTTCAGATTCAAAAAAGTTGAACATTTTCATGAAAAGATTTCGGCTTCATAAAAGTTGAAAATTTTCACGACAGGATTTCGGCTTTAAAAAAGTCGAACATTTTCATGCAGTATTTCAGCTTCAAAAAAGTTGAACATTTTCATGAAAAGATTTCGGCTTTAAAAAAGTTGAACATTTTCATGAAGTATTAAAGCTTCAAAAAAGTTGAACATTTTCAGGAAAAGATTTCAGTTCCAAAAAAGTTGAAAATTTTCATGAAGTATTTCGGCTTCAAAAATGTTGAACATTTTCATGACAGTATTTCAGATTCAAAAAAGGTGAAAATTTTCACGACAGGATTTCGGCTTCAAAAAAGTTGAACATTTTCATGCAGTATTTCAGCTTCAAAAAAGTTGAAAATTTTCATGAAAAGATTTCGGCTTCAAAAAAGTAGAAAATTTTCATGAAGTATTTCGGCTTCAAAAAAGTCGAAAATTTTCATGAAAGAATTTCAGCTTCAAAACAGTTGAACATTTTCGTGAAAAGATGTCGGCTTCAAAAAAGTTGAAAAATTTCATGAAGTATTTGGGCTTGAAAAAAGTTGAAAATTTCCATGAAGAAATTCGGCTTCAAAAAAGTTGAAAATGTTCATGAAGTATTTGGGCTTCAAAAAAGTTGAAAATTTTCATGAAGTATTTCGGCTAGAAAAAAGTTGAAAATTTTCATGAAGTATTTCGGATTCAAAAAAGGTGAAAATTTTCACGACAGGATTTCGGCTTCAAAGAAGTTGAACATTTTCATGCAGTATTTCAGCTTCAAAAAAGTTGAAAATTTTCATGAAAAGATTTCGGCTTCAAAAAAGTTGAAAATTTTCACGACAGGATTTCGGCTTTAAAAAAGTCGACCATTTTCATGAAGTATTTCAGATTCAAAAAAGTTGAACATTTTCATGAAAAGATTTCGGCTTCAAAAAAGTTGAAAATTTTCATGAAGTATGTCGGATTCAAAAAAGTTGAAAATTTTCATGAAGTATTTCGGATTCAAAAAAGTTGAAAATTTTCACGACAGCATTTCGGCTTTAAAAAAGTCGAACATTTTCATGAAGTATTTCAGCTTCAAAAAAGTTGAACATTTTCATGAAAAGATTTCGGCTTCAAAAAAGTTGAAAATTTTCATGAAGTATTTCGGCTTCACAAAAGTCGAAAATTTTCATGACAGTATTTCAGATTCAAAAAAGGTGAACATTTTCACGACAGGATTTCGGCTTCAAAAAAGTTGAACATTTTCATGCAGTATTTCAGCTTCAAAAAAGTTGAAAATTTTCATGAAAAGATTTCGGCTTCAAAAAAGTTGAAAATTTTCACGACAGGATTTCGGCTTTAAAAAAGTCGACCATTTTCATGAAGTATTTCAGATTCAAAAAAGTTGAACATTTTCATGAAAAGATTTCGGCTTCATAAAAGTTGAAAATTTTCACGACAGGATTTCGGCTTTAAAAAAGTCGAACATTTTCATGCAGTATTTCAGCTTCAAAAAAGTTGAACATTTTCATGAAAAGATTTCGGCTTTAAAAAAGTTGAACATTTTCATGAAGTATTAAAGCTTCAAAAAAGTTGAACATTTTCAGGAAAAGATTTCAGTTCCAAAAAAGTTGAAAATTTTCATGAAGTATTTCGGCTTCAAAAATGTTGAACATTTTCATGACAGTATTTCAGATTCAAAAAAGGTGAAAATTTTCACGACAGGATTTCGGCTTCAAAAAAGTTGAACATTTTCATGCAGTATTTCAGCTTCAAAAAAGTTGAAAATTTTCATGAAAAGATTTCGGCTTCAAAAAAGTTGAAAATTTTCATGAAGTATTTCGGCTTCAAAAAAGTCGAAAATTTTCATGAAAGAATTTCAGCTTCAAAACAGTTGAACATTTTCGTGAAAAGATGTCGGCTTCAAAAAAGTTGAAAAATTTCATGAAGTATTTGGGCTTGAAAAAAGTTGAAAATTTCCATGAAGAAATTCGGCTTCAAAAAAGTTGAAAATGTTCATGAAGTATTTGGGCTTCAAAAAAGTTGAAAATTTTCATGAAGTATTTCGGCTAGAAAAAAGTTGAAAATTTTCATGAAGTATTTCGGATTCAAAAAAGGTGAAAATTTTCACGACAGGATTTCGGCTTCAAAGAAGTTGAACATTTTCATGCAGTATTTCAGCTTCAAAAAAGTTGAAAATTTTCATGAAAAGATTTCGGCTTCAAAAAAGTTGAAAATTTTCACGACAGGATTTCGGCTTTAAAAAAGTCGACCATTTTCATGAAGTATTTCGGCTTCAAAAAAGTCGAAAATTTTCATGAAAGAATTTCAGCTTCAAAACAGTTGAACATTTTCGTGAAAAGATGTCGGCTTCAAAAAAGTTGAAAAATTTCATGAAGTATTTGGGCTTGAAAAAAGTTGAAAATTTCCATGAAGAAATTCGGCTTCAAAAAAGTTGAAAATGTTCATGAAGTATTTGGGCTTCAAAAAAGTTGAAAATTTTCATGAAGTATTTCGGCTAGAAAAAAGTTGAAAATTTTCATGAAGTATTTTGGATTCAAAAAAGGTGAAAATTTTCACGACAGGATTTCGGCTTCAAAGAAGTTGAACATTTTCATGCAGTATTTCAGCTTCAAAAAAGTTGAAAATTTTCATGAAAAGATTTCGGCTTCAAAAAAGTTGAAAATTTTCATGAAGTATGTCGGATTCAAAAAAGTTGAAAATTTTCATGAAGTATTTCGGATTCAAAAAAGTTGAAAATTTTCACGACAGCATTTCGGCTTTAAAAAAGTCAAACATTTTCATGAAGTATTTCAGCTTCAAAAAAGTTGAACATTTTCATGAAAAGATTTCGGCTTCAAAAAAGTTGAAAATTTTCATGAAGTATTTCGGCTTCACAAAAGTCGAAAATTTTCATGACAGTATTTCAGATTCAAAAAAGGTGAAAATTTTCACGACAGGATTTCGGCTTCAAAAAAGTTGAACATTTTCATGCAGTATTTCAGCTTCAAAAAAGTTGAAAATTTTCATGAAAAGATTTCGGCTTCGAAAAAGTTGAAAATTTTCACGACAGGATTTCGGCTTTAAAAAAGTCGACCATTTTCATGAAGTATTTCAGATTCAAAAAAGTTGAACATTTTCATGAAAAGATTTCGGCTTCATAAAAGTTGAAAATTTTCACGACAGGATTTCGGCTTTAAAAAAGTCGAACATTTTCATGCAGTATTTCAGCTTCAAAAAAGTTGAACATTTTCATGAAAAGATTTCGGCTTTAAAAAAGTTGAACATTTTCATTAAGTATTAAAGCTTCAAAAAAGTTGAACATTTTCAGGAAAAGATTTCAGTTCCAAAAAAGTTGAAAATTTTCATGAAGTATTTCGGCTTCAAAAATGTTGAACATTTTCATGACAGTATTTCAGATTCAAAAAAGGTGAAAATTTTCACGACAGGATTTCGGCTTCAAAAAAGTTGAACATTTTCATGCAGTATTTCAGCTTCAAAAAAGTTGAAAATTTTCATGAAAAGATTTCGGCTTCAAAAAAGTTGAAAATTTTCATGAAGTATTTCGGCTTCAAAAAAGTCGAAAATTTTCATGAAAGAATTTCAGCTTCAAAACAGTTGAACATTTTCGTGAAAAGATGTCGGCTTCAAAAAAGTTGAAAAATTTCATGAAGTATTTGGGCTTGAAAAAAGTTGAAAATTTCCATGAAGAAATTCGGCTTCAAAAAAGTTGAAAATGTTCATGAAGTATTTGGGCTTCAAAAAAGTTGAAAATTTTCATGAAGTATTTCGGCTAGAAAAAAGTTGAAAATTTTCATGAAGTATTTCGGCTTCAAAAAAGTTGAAAATTTTCACGACAGGATTTCGGCTTTAAAAAAGTCGACCATTTTCATGAAGTATTTCAGATTCAAAAAAGTTGAACATTTTCATGAAAAGATTTCGGCTTCAAAAAAGTTGAAAATTTTCATGAAGTATGTCGGATTCAAAAAAGTTGAAAATTTTCATGAAGTATTTCGGATTCAAAAAAGTTGAAAATTTTCACGACAGGATTTCGGCTTTAAAAAAGTCGAACATTTTCATGCAGTATTTCAGCTTCAAAAAAGTTGAACATTTTCATGAAAAGATTTCGGCTTTAAAAAAGTCGAACATTTTCATGAAGTATTTCAGCTTCAAAAAAGTTGAACATTTTCATGAAAAGATTTCGGCTTCAAAAAAGTCGAAAATTTTCATGACAGTATTTCAGATTCAAAAAAGGTGAAAATTTTCACGACAGGATTTCGGCTTTAAAAAAGTCGAACATTTTCATGCAGTATTTCAGCTTCAAAAAAGTTGAACATTTTCATGAAAAGATTTCAGCTTTAAAAAAGTCGAACATTTTCATGAAGTATTAAAGCTTCAAAAAAGTTGAACATTTTCAGGAAAAGATTTCAGTTCCAAAAAAGTTGAAAATTTTCATGAAGTATTTCGGCTTCAAAAATGTTGAACATTTTCATGACAGTATTTCAGATTCAAAAAAGGTGAAAATTTTCACGACAGGATTTCGGCTTCAAAAAAGTTGAACATTTTCATGCAGTATTTCAGCTTCAAAAAAGTTGAACATTTTCATGAAAAGATTTCGGCTTTAAAAAAGTCGAACATTTTCATGAAGTATTTCAGCTTCAAAAAAGTTGAACATTTTCATGAAAGTATTTCGGCTTCAAAAAAGTCGAAAATTTTCATGACAGTATTTCAGATTCAAAAAAGGTGAAAATTTTCACGACAGGATTTCGGCTTTAAAAAAGTCGAACATTTTCATGCAGTATTTCAGCTTCAAAAAAGTTGAACATTTTCATGAAAAGATTTCAGCTTTAAAAAAGTCGAACATTTTCATGAAGTATTAAAGCTTCAAAAAAGTTGAACATTTTCAGGAAAAGATTTCAGTTCCAAAAAAGTTGAAAATTTTCATGAAGTATTTCGGCTTCAAAAATGTTGAACATTTTCATGACAGTATTTCAGATTCAAAAAAGGTGAAAATTTTCACGACAGGATTTCGGCTTCAAAAAAGTTGAACATTTTCATGCAGTATTTCAGCTTCAAAAAAGTAGAAAATTTTCATGAAAAGATTTCGGCTTCAAAAAAGTAGAAAATTTTCATGAAGTATTTCGGCTTCAAAAAAGTCGAAAATTTTAATGAAAGAATTTCAGCTTCAAAACAGTTGAACATTTTCGTGAAAAGATGTCAGCTTCAAAAAAGTTGAAAATTTCCATGAAGAAATTCGGCTTCAAAAAAGTTGAAAATGTTCATGAAGTATTTGGGCTTCAAAAAAGTTGAAAATTTTCATGAAGTATTTCGGCTAGAAAAAAGTTGAAAATTTTCATGAAGTATTTCGGATTCAAAAAAGGTGAAAATTTTCACGACAGGATTTCGGCTTCAAAGAAGTTGAACATTTTCATGCAGTATTTCAGCTTCAAAAAAGTTGAAAATTTTCATGAAAAGATTTCGGCTTCAAAAAAGTTGAAAATTTTCACGACAGGATTTCGGCTTTAAAAAAGTCGACCATTTTCATGAAGTATTTCAGATTCAAAAAAGTTGAACATTTTCATGAAAAGATTTCGGCTTCAAAAAAGTTGAAAATTTTCATGAAGTATGTCGGATTCACAAAAGTCGAAAATTTTCATGACAGTATTTCAGATTCAAAAAAGGTGAACATTTTCACGACAGGATTTCGGCTTCAAAAAAGTTGAACATTTTCATGCAGTATTTCAGCTTCAAAAAAGTTGAAAATTTTCATGAAAAGATTTCGGCTTCAAAAAAGTTGAAAATTTTCATGAAGTATTTCGGCTTCAAAAAAGTCGAAAATTTTCATGAAAGAATTTCAGCTTCAAAACAGTTGAACATTTTCGTGAAAAGATGTCGGCTTCAAAAAAGTTGAAAAATTTCATGAAGTATTTGGGCTTGAAAAAAGTTGAAAATTTCCATGAAGAAATTCGGCTTCAAAAAAGTTGAAAATGTTCATGAAGTATTTGGGCTTCAAAAAAGTTGAAAATTTTCATGAAGTATTTCGGCTAGAAAAAAGTTGAAAATTTTCATGAAGTATTTCGGATTCAAAAAAGGTGAAAATTTTCACGAAAGGATTTCGGCTTCAAAGAAGTTGAACATTTTCATGCAGTATTTCAGCTTCAAAAAAGTTGAAAATTTTCATGAAAAGATTTCGGCTTCAAAAAAGTTGAAAATTTTCACGACAGGATTTCGGCTTTAAAAAAGTCGACCATTTTCATGAAGTATTTCAGATTCAAAAAAGTTGAACATTTTCATGAAAAGATTTCGGCTTCAAAAAAGTTGAAAATTTTCATGAAGTATGTCGGATTCAAAAAAGTTGAAAATTTTCATGAAGTATTTCGGATTCAAAAAAGTTGAAAATTTTCACGACAGGATTTCGGCTTTAAAAAAGTCGAACATTTTCATGCAGTATTTCAGCTTCAAAAAAGTTGAACATTTTCATGAAAAGATTTCGGCTTTAAAAAAGTCGAACATTTTCATGAAGTATTTCAGCTTCAAAAAAGTTGAACATTTTCATGAAAAGATTTCGGCTTCAAAAAAGTTGAAAATTTTCATGACAGTATTTCAGATTCAAAAAAGGTGAAAATTTTCACGACAGGATTTCGGCTTTAAAAAAGTCGAACATTTTCATGCAGTATTTCAGCTTCAAAAAAGTTGAACATTTTCATGAAAAGATTTTGGCTTTAAAAAAGTCGAACATTTTCATGAAGTATTAAAGCTTCAAAAAAGTTGAACATTTTCAGGAAAAGATTTCAGTTCCAAAAAAGTTGAAAATTTTCATGAAGTATTTCGGCTTCAAAAATGTTGAACATTTTCATGACAGTATTTCGGATTCAAAAAAGTTGAAAATTTTCACGACAGCATTTCGGCTTTAAAAAAGTCGAACATTTTCATGAAGTATTTCAGCTTCAAAAAAGTTGAACATTTTCATGAAAAGATTTCGGCTTCAAAAAAGTTGAAAATTTTCATGAAGTATTTCGGCTTCACAAAAGTCGAAAATTTTCATGACAGTATTTCAGATTCAAAAAAGGTGAAAATTTTCACGACAGGATTTCGGCTTCAAAAAAGTTGAACATTTTCATGCAGTATTTCAGATTCAAAAAAGTTGAACATTTTC
Source organism: Labrus mixtus (assembly GCF_963584025.1). Classification (NCBI taxonomy): domain Eukaryota; kingdom Metazoa; phylum Chordata; class Actinopteri; order Labriformes; family Labridae; genus Labrus; species Labrus mixtus. Next base: position 33,720,227 of record NC_083615.1, on the reverse strand, counting down.
ATGAAAAGATTTCGGCTTCATAAAAGTTGAAAATTTTCATGAAGTATTTCGGATTCAAAAAAGGTGAAAATTTTCACGACAGGATTTCGGCTTCAAAGAAGTTGAACATTTTCATGCAGTATTTCAGCTTCAAAAAAGTTGAAAATTTTCATGAAAAGATTTCGGCTTCAAAAAAGTTGAAAATTTTCACGACAGGATTTCGGCTTTAAAAAAGTCGACCATTTTCATGAAGTATTTCAGATTCAAAAAAGTTGAACATTTTCATGAAAAGATTTCGGCTTCAAAAAAGTTGAAAATTTTCATGAAGTATGTCGGATTCACAAAAGTCGAAAATTTTCATGACAGTATTTCAGATTCAAAAAAGGTGAACATTTTCACGACAGGATTTCGGCTTCAAAAAAGTTGAACATTTTCATGCAGTATTTCAGCTTCAAAAAAGTTGAAAATTTTCATGAAAAGATTTCGGCTTCAAAAAAGTTGAAAATTTTCATGAAGTATTTCGGCTTCAAAAAAGTCGAAAATTTTCATGAAAGAATTTCAGCTTCAAAACAGTTGAACATTTTCGTGAAAAGATGTCGGCTTCAAAAAAGTTGAAAAATTTCATGAAGTATTTGGGCTTGAAAAAAGTTGAAAATTTCCATGAAGAAATTCGGCTTCAAAAAAGTTGAAAATGTTCATGAAGTATTTGGGCTTCAAAAAAGTTGAAAATTTTCATGAAGTATTTCGGCTAGAAAAAAGTTGAAAATTTTCATGAAGTATTTCGGATTCAAAAAAGGTGAAAATTTTCACGAAAGGATTTCGGCTTCAAAGAAGTTGAACATTTTCATGCAGTATTTCAGCTTCAAAAAAGTTGAAAATTTTCATGAAAAGATTTCGGCTTCAAAAAAGTTGAAAATTTTCACGACAGGATTTCGGCTTTAAAAAAGTCGACCATTTTCATGAAGTATTTCAGATTCAAAAAAGTTGAACATTTTCATGAAAAGATTTCGGCTTCAAAAAAGTTGAAAATTTTCATGAAGTATGTCGGATTCAAAAAAGTTGAAAATTTTCATGAAGTATTTCGGATTCAAAAAAGTTGAAAATTTTCACGACAGGATTTCGGCTTTAAAAAAGTCGAACATTTTCATGCAGTATTTCAGCTTCAAAAAAGTTGAACATTTTCATGAAAAGATTTCGGCTTTAAAAAAGTCGAACATTTTCATGAAGTATTTCAGCTTCAAAAAAGTTGAACATTTTCATGAAAAGATTTCGGCTTCAAAAAAGTTGAAAATTTTCATGACAGTATTTCAGATTCAAAAAAGGTGAAAATTTTCACGACAGGATTTCGGCTTTAAAAAAGTCGAACATTTTCATGCAGTATTTCAGCTTCAAAAAAGTTGAACATTTTCATGAAAAGATTTTGGCTTTAAAAAAGTCGAACATTTTCATGAAGTATTAAAGCTTCAAAAAAGTTGAACATTTTCAGGAAAAGATTTCAGTTCCAAAAAAGTTGAAAATTTTCATGAAGTATTTCGGCTTCAAAAATGTTGAACATTTTCATGACAGTATTTCGGATTCAAAAAAGTTGAAAATTTTCACGACAGCATTTCGGCTTTAAAAAAGTCGAACATTTTCATGAAGTATTTCAGCTTCAAAAAAGTTGAACATTTTCATGAAAAGATTTCGGCTTCAAAAAAGTTGAAAATTTTCATGAAGTATTTCGGCTTCACAAAAGTCGAAAATTTTCATGACAGTATTTCAGATTCAAAAAAGGTGAAAATTTTCACGACAGGATTTCGGCTTCAAAAAAGTTGAACATTTTCATGCAGTATTTCAGATTCAAAAAAGTTGAACATTTTCATGAAAAGATTTCGGCTTCATAAAAGTTGAAAATTTTCACGACAGGATTTCGGCTTTAAAAAAGTCGAACATTTTCATGCAGTATTTCAGCTTCAAAAAAGTTGAACATTTTCATGAAAAGATTTCGGCTTTAAAAAAGTTGAACATTTTCATTAAGTATTAAAGCTTCAAAAAAGTTGAACATTTTCAGGAAAAGATTTCAGTTCCAAAAAAGTTGAAAATGTTCATGAAGTATTTGGGCTTCAAAAAAGTTGAAAATTTTCATGAAGTATTTCGGCTAGAAAAAAGTTGAAAATTTTCATGAAGTATTTCGGATTCAAAAAAGGTGAAAATTTTCACGAAAGGATTTCGGCTTCAAAGAAGTTGAACATTTTCATGCAGTATTTCAGCTTCAAAAAAGTTGAAAATTTTCATGAAAAGATTTCGGCTTCAAAAAAGTTGAAAATTTTCACGACAGGATTTCGGCTTTAAAAAAGTCGACCATTTTCATGAAGTATTTCAGATTCAAAAAAGTTGAACATTTTCATGAAAAGATTTCGGCTTCAAAAAAGTTGAAAATTTTCATGAAGTATGTCGGATTCAAAAAAGTTGAAAATTTTCATGAAGTATTTCGGATTCAAAAAAGTTGAAAATTTTCACGACAGGATTTCGGCTTTAAAAAAGTCGAACATTTTCATGCAGTATTTCAGCTTCAAAAAAGTTGAACATTTTCATGAAAAGATTTCGGCTTTAAAAAAGTCGAACATTTTCATGAAGTATTTCAGCTTCAAAAAAGTTGAACATTTTCATGAAAAGATTTCGGCTTCAAAAAAGTTGAAAATTTTCATGACAGTATTTCAGATTCAAAAAAGGTGAAAATTTTCACGACAGGATTTCGGCTTTAAAAAAGTCGAACATTTTCATGCAGTATTTCAGCTTCAAAAAAGTTGAACATTTTCATGAAAAGATTTTGGCTTTAAAAAAGTCGAACATTTTCATGAAGTATTAAAGCTTCAAAAAAGTTGAACATTTTCAGGAAAAGATTTCAGTTCCAAAAAAGTTGAAAATTTTCATGAAGTATTTCGGCTTCAAAAATGTTGAACATTTTCATGACAGTATTTCGGATTCAAAAAAGTTGAAAATTTTCACGACAGCATTTCGGCTTTAAAAAAGTCGAACATTTTCATGAAGTATTTCAGCTTCAAAAAAGTTGAACATTTTCATGAAAAGATTTCGGCTTCAAAAAAGTTGAAAATTTTCATGAAGTATTTCGGCTTCACAAAAGTCGAAAATTTTCATGACAGTATTTCAGATTCAAAAAAGGTGAAAATTTTCACGACAGGATTTCGGCTTCAAAAAAGTTGAACATTTTCATGCAGTATTTCAGATTCAAAAAAGTTGAACATTTTCATGAAAAGATTTCGGCTTCATAAAAGTTGAAAATTTTCACGACAGGATTTCGGCTTTAAAAAAGTCGAACATTTTCATGCAGTATTTCAGCTTCAAAAAAGTTGAACATTTTCATGAAAAGATTTCGGCTTTAAAAAAGTTGAACATTTTCATTAAGTATTAAAGCTTCAAAAAAGTTGAACATTTTCAGGAAAAGATTTCAGTTCCAAAAAAGTTGAAAATGTTCATGAAGTATTTGGGCTTCAAAAAAGTTGAAAATTTTCATGAAGTATTTCGGCTAGAAAAAAGTTGAAAATTTTCATGAAGTATTTCGGATTCAAAAAAGGTGAAAATTTTCACGAAAGGATTTCGGCTTCAAAGAAGTTGAACATTTTCATGCAGTATTTCAGCTTCAAAAAAGTTGAAAATTTTCATGAAAAGATTTCGGCTTCAAAAAAGTTGAAAATTTTCACGACAGGATTTCGGCTTTAAAAAAGTCGACCATTTTCATGAAGTATTTCAGATTCAAAAAAGTTGAACATTTTCATGAAAAGATTTCGGCTTCAAAAAAGTTGAAAATTTTCATGAAGTATGTCGGATTCAAAAAAGTTGAAAATTTTCATGAAGTATTTCGGATTCAAAAAAGTTGAAAATTTTCACGACAGGATTTCGGCTTTAAAAAAGTCGAACATTTTCATGCAGTATTTCAGCTTCAAAAAAGTTGAACATTTTCATGAAAAGATTTCGGCTTTAAAAAAGTCGAACATTTTCATGAAGTATTTCAGCTTCAAAAAAGTCGAACATTTTCATGAAAAGATTTCGGCTTCAAAAAAGTTGAAAATTTTCATGACAGTATTTCAGATTCAAAAAAGGTGAAAATTTTCACGACAGGATTTCGGCTTTAAAAAAGTCGAACATTTTCATGCAGTATTTCAGCTTCAAAAAAGTTGAACATTTTCATGAAAAGATTTTGGCTTTAAAAAAGTCGAACATTTTCATGAAGTATTAAAGCTTCAAAAAAGTTGAACATTTTCAGGAAAAGATTTCAGTTCCAAAAAAGTTGAAAATTTTCATGAAGTATTTCGGCTTCAAAAATGTTGAACATTTTCATGACAGTATTTCGGATTCAAAAAAGTTGAAAATTTTCACGACAGCATTTCGGCTTTAAAAAAGTCGAACATTTTCATGAAGTATTTCAGCTTCAAAAAAGTTGAACATTTTCATGAAAAGATTTCGGCTTCAAAAAAGTTGAAAATTTTCATGAAGTATTTCGGCTTCACAAAAGTCGAAAATTTTCATGACAGTATTTCAGATTCAAAAAAGGTGAAAATTTTCACGACAGGATTTCGGCTTCAAAAAAGTTGAACATTTTCATGCAGTATTTCAGATTCAAAAAAGTTGAACATTTTCATGAAAAGATTTCGGCTTCATAAAAGTTGAAAATTTTCACGACAGGATTTCGGCTTTAAAAAAGTCGAACATTTTCATGCAGTATTTCAGCTTCAAAAAAGTTGAACATTTTCATGAAAAGATTTCGGCTTTAAAAAAGTTGAACATTTTCATTAAGTATTAAAGCTTCAAAAAAGTTGAACATTTTCAGGAAAAGATTTCAGTTCCAAAAAAGTTGAAAATGTTCATGAAGTATTTGGGCTTCAAAAAAGTTGAAAATTTTCATGAAGTATTTCGGCTAGAAAAAAGTTGAAAATTTTCATGAAGTATTTCGGATTCAAAAAAGGTGAAAATTTTCACGAAAGGATTTCGGCTTCAAAGAAGTTGAACATTTTCATGCAGTATTTCAGCTTCAAAAAAGTTGAAAATTTTCATGAAAAGATTTCGGCTTCAAAAAAGTTGAAAATTTTCACGACAGGATTTCGGCTTTAAAAAAGTCGACCATTTTCATGAAGTATTTCAGATTCAAAAAAGTTGAACATTTTCATGAAAAGATTTCGGCTTCAAAAAAGTTGAAAATTTTCATGAAGTATGTCGGATTCAAAAAAGTTGAAAATTTTCATGAAGTATTTCGGATTCAAAAAAGTTGAAAATTTTCACGACAGGATTTCGGCTTTAAAAAAGTCGAACATTTTCATGCAGTATTTCAGCTTCAAAAAAGTTGAACATTTTCATGAAAAGATTTCGGCTTTAAAAAAGTCGAACATTTTCATGAAGTATTTCAGCTTCAAAAAAGTTGAACATTTTCATGAAAAGATTTCGGCTTCAAAAAAGTTGAAAATTTTCATGACAGTATTTCAGATTCAAAAAAGGTGAAAATTTTCACGACAGGATTTCGGCTTTAAAAAAGTCGAACATTTTCATGCAGTATTTCAGCTTCAAAAAAGTTGAACATTTTCATGAAAAGATTTTGGCTTTAAAAAAGTCGAACATTTTCATGAAGTATTAAAGCTTCAAAAAAGTTGAACATTTTCAGGAAAAGATTTCAGTTCCAAAAAAGTTGAAAATTTTCATGAAGTATTTCGGCTTCAAAAATGTTGAACATTTTCATGACAGTATTTCGGATTCAAAAAAGTTGAAAATTTTCACGACAGCATTTCGGCTTTAAAAAAGTCGAACATTTTCATGAAGTATTTCAGCTTCAAAAAAGTTGAACATTTTCATGAAAAGATTTCGGCTTCAAAAAAGTTGAAAATTTTCATGAAGTATTTCGGCTTCACAAAAGTCGAAAATTTTCATGACAGTATTTCAGATTCAAAAAAGGTGAAAATTTTCACGACAGGATTTCGGCTTCAAAAAAGTTGAACATTTTCATGCAGTATTTCAGATTCAAAAAAGTTGAACATTTTCATGAAAAGATTTCGGCTTCATAAAAGTTGAAAATTTTCACGACAGGATTTCGGCTTTAAAAAAGTCGAACATTTTCATGCAGTATTTCAGCTTCAAAAAAGTTGAACATTTTCATGAAAAGATTTCGGCTTTAAAAAAGTTGAACATTTTCATTAAGTATTAAAGCTTCAAAAAAGTTGAACATTTTCAGGAAAAGATTTCAGTTCCAAAAAAGTTGAAAATTTTCATGAAGTATTTCGGCTTCAAAAATGTTGAACATTTTCATGACAGTATTTCAGATTCAAAAAAGGTGAAAATTTTCACGACAGGATTTCGGCTTCAAAAAAGTTGAACATTTTCATGCAGTATTTCAGCTTCAAAAAAGTTGAAAATTTTCATGAAAAGATTTCGGCTTCAAAAAAGTTGAAAATTTTCATGAAGTATTTCGGCTTCAAAAAAGTCGAAAATTTTCATGAAAGAATTTCAGCTTCAAAACAGTTGAACATTTTCGTGAAAAGATGTCGGCTTCAAAAAAGTTGAAAAATTTCATGAAGTATTTGGGCTTGAAAAAAGTTGAAAATTTCCATGAAGAAATTCGGCTTCAAAAAAGTTGAAAATGTTCATGAAGTATTTGGGCTTCAAAAAAGTTGAAAATTTTCATGAAGTATTTCGGCTAGAAAAAAGTTGAAAATTTTCATGACAGTATTTCAGATTCAAAAAAGGTGAAAATTTTCAGGAAAAGATTTCGGCTTCAAAAAAGTCGAAAATTTTCATGACAGTATTTCAGATTCAAAAAAGGTGAAAATTTTGACGACAGGATTTCGGCTTCAAAAAAGTTGAACATTTTCATGCAGTATTTCAGCTTCCAAAAAGTTGAAAATTTTCATGAAAAGATTTCGGCTTCAAAAAAGTTGAAAATTTTCACGACAGGATTTCGGCTTTAAAAAAGTCGACCATTTTCATGAAGTATTTCAGATTCAAAAAAGTTGAACATTTTCATGAAAAGATTTCGGCTTCAAAAAAGTTGAAAATTTTCATGAAGTATGTCGGATTCAAAAAAGTTGAAAATTTTCATGAAGTATTTCGGATTCAAAAAAGTTGAAAATTTTCACGACAGGATTTCGGCTTTAAAAAAGTCGAACATTTTCATGCAGTATTTCAGCTTCAAAAAAGTTGAACATTTTCATGAAAAGATTTCGGCTTTAAAAAAGTCGAACATTTTCATGAAGTATTTCAGCTTCAAAAAAGTTGAACATTTTCATGAAAAGATTTCGGCTTCAAAAAAGTTGAAAATTTTCATGAAGTATTTCGGCTTCAAAAAAGTCGAAAATTTTCATGACAGTATTTCAGATTCAAAAAAGGTGAAAATTTTCACGACAGGATTTCGGCTTCAAAAAAGTTGAACATTTTCATGCAGTATTTCAGCTTCAAAAAAGTTGAAAATTTTCATGAAAAGATTACGGCTTCAAAAAAGTTGAAAATTTTCACGACAGGATTTCGGCTTTAAAAAAGTCGACCATTTTCATGAAGTATTTCAGATTCAAAAAAGTTGAACATTTTCATGAAAAGATTTCGGCTTCAAAAAAGTTGAAAATTTTCATGAAGTATTTCGGCTTCAAAAAAGTCGAAAATTTTCATGACAGTATTTCAGATTCAAAAAAGGTGAAAATTTTCAGGAAAAGATTTCGGCTACAAAAAAGTCGAAAATTTTCATGACAGTATTTCAGATTCAAAAAAGGTGAAAATTTTGACGACAGGATTTCGGCTTCAAAAAAGTTGAACATTTTCATGCAGTATTTCAGCTTCAAAAAAGTTGAAAATTTTCATGAAAAGATTTCGGCTTCAAAAAAGTTGAAAATTTTCACGACAGGATTTCGGCTTTAAAAAAGTCGACCATTTTCATGAAGTATTTCAGATTCAAAAAAGTTGAACATTTTCATGAAAAGATTTCGGCTTCAAAAAAGTTGAAAATTTTCATGAAGTATGTCGGATTCAAAAAAGTTGAAAATTTTCATGAAGTATTTCGGATTCAAAAAAGTTGAAAATTTTCACGACAGGATTTCGGCTTTAAAAAAGTCGAACATTTTCATGCAGTATTTCAGCTTCAAAAAAGTTGAACATTTTCATGAAAAGATTTCGGCTTTAAAAAAGTCGAACATTTTCATGAAGTATTTCAGCTTCAAAAAAGTTGAACATTTTCATGAAAAGATTTCGGCTTCAAAAAAGTTGAAAATTTTCATGAAGTATTTCGGCTTCAAAAAAGTCGAAAATTTTCATGACAGTATTTCAGATTCAAAAAAGTTGAAAATTTTCACGACAGGATTTCGGCTTCAAAAAAGTTGAACATTTTCATGCAGTATTTCAGCTTCAAAAAAGTTGAAAATTTTCATGAAAAGATTACGGCTTCAAAAAAGTTGAAAATTTTCACGACAGGATTTCGGCTTTAAAAAAGTCGACCATTTTCATGAAGTATTTCAGATTCAAAAAAGTTGAACATTTTCATGAAAAGATTTCGGCTTCAAAAAAGTTGAAAATTTTCATGAAGTATTTCGGCTTCAAAAAAGTCGAAAATTTTCATGACAGTATTTCAGATTCAAAAAAGGTGAAAATTTTCAGGAAAAGATTTCGGCTTCAAAAAAGTCGAAAATTTTCATGACAGTATTTCAGATTCAAAAAAGGTGAAAATTTTGACGACAGGATTTCGGCTTCAAAAAAGTTGAACATTTTCATGCAGTATTTCAGCTTCCAAAAAGTTGAAAATTTTCATGAAAAGATTTCGGCTTCAAAAAAGTTGAAAATTTTCACGACAGGATTTCGGCTTTAAAAAAGTCGACCATTTTCATGAAGTATTTCAGATTCAAAAAAGTTGAACATTTTCATGAAAAGATTTCGGCTTCAAAAAAGTTGAAAATTTTCATGAAGTATGTCGGATTCAAAAAAGTTGAAAATTTTCATGAAGTATTTCGGATTCAAAAAAGTTGAAAATTTTCACGACAGGATTTCGGCTTTAAAAAAGTCGAACATTTTCATGCAGTATTTCAGCTTCAAAAAAGTTGAACATTTTCATGAAAAGATTTCGGCTTTAAAAAAGTCGAACATTTTCATGAAGTATTTCAGCTTCAAAAAAGTTGAACATTTTCATGAAAAGATTTCGGCTTCAAAAAAGTTGAAAATTTTCATGAAGTATTTCGGCTTCAAAAAAGTCGAAAATTTTCATGACAGTATTTCAGATTCAAAAAAGTTGAAAATTTTCACGACAGGATTTCGGCTTCAAAAAAGTTGAACATTTTCATGCAGTATTTCAGCTTCAAAAAAGTTGAAAATTTTCATGAAAAGATTACGGCTTCAAAAAAGTTGAAAATTTTCACGACAGGATTTCGGCTTTAAAAAAGTCGACCATTTTCATGAAGTATTTCAGATTCAAAAAAGTTGAACATTTTCATGAAAAGATTTCGGCTTCAAAAAAGTTGAAAATTTTCATGAAGTATTTCGGCTTCAAAAAAGTCGAAAATTTTCATGACAGTATTTCAGATTCAAAAAAGGTGAAAATTTTCAGGAAAAGATTTCGGCTTCAAAAAAGTCGAAAATTTTCATGACAGTATTTCAGATTCAAAAAAGGTGAAAATTTTGACGACAGGATTTCGGCTTCAAAAAAGTTGAACATTTTCATGCAGTATTTCAGCTTCCAAAAAGTTGAAAATTTTCATGAAAAGATTTCGGCTTCAAAAAAGTTGAAAATTTTCACGACAGGATTTCGGCTTTAAAAAAGTCGACCATTTTCATGAAGTATTTCAGATTCAAAAAAGTTGAACATTTTCATGAAAAGATTTCGGCTTCAAAAAAGTTGAAAATTTTCATGAAGTATGTCGGATTCAAAAAAGTTGAAAATTTTCATGAAGTATTTCGGATTCAAAAAAGTTGAAAATTTTCACGACAGGATTTCGGCTTTAAAAAAGTCGAACATTTTCATACAGTATTTCAGCTTCAAAAAAGTTGAACATTTTCATGAAAAGATTTCGGCTTTAAAAAAGTCGAACATTTTCATGAAGTATTTCAGCTTCAAAAAAGTTGAACATTTTCATGAAAAGATTACGGCTTCAAAAAAGTTGAAAATTTTCACGACAGGATTTCGGCTTTAAAAAAGTCGACCATTTTCATGAAGTATTTCAGATTCAAAAAAGTTGAACATTTTCATGAAAAGATTTCGGCTTCATAAAAGTTGAAAATTTTCACGACAGGATTTCGTCTTTAAAAAAGTCGAACATTTTCATGCAGTATTTCAGCTTCAAAAAAGTTGAACATTTTCATGAAAAGATTTCGGCTTCAAAAAAGTTGAAAATTTTCATGAAGTATTTCGGCTTCAAAAAAGTCGAAAATTTTCATGACAGTATTTCAGATTCAAAAAAGGTGAAAATTTTCACGACAGGATTTCGGCTTCAAAAAAGTTGAACATTTTCATGCAGTATTTCAGCTTCAAAAAAGTTGAAAATTTTCATGAGAAGATTACGGTTTCAAAAAAGTTGAAAATTTTCACGACAGGATTTCGGCTTCAAAAAAGTCGAAAATTTTCATGACAGTATTTCAGATTCAAAAAAGATGAAAATTTTCACGACAGGATTTCGGCTTCAAAAAAGTTGAACATTTTCATGCAGTATTTCAGCTTCAAAAAAGTTGAAAATTTTCATGAAAAGATTTCGGCTTCAAAAAAGTTGAAAATTTTCATGAAAAGATTACGGCTTCAAAAAAGTTGAAAATTTTCACGACAGGATTTCGGCTTTAAAAAAGTCGACCATTTTCATGAAGTATTTCAGATTCAAAAAAGTTGAACATTTTCATGAAAAGATTTCGGCTTCAAAAAAGTTGAAAATTTTCATGAAGTATTTCGGCTTCAAAAAAGTCGAAAATTTTCATGACAGTATTTCAGATTCAAAAAAGGTGAAAATTTTCAGGAAAAGATTTCGGCTTCAAAAAAGTCGAAAATTTTCATGACAGTATTTCAGATTCAAAAAAGGTGAAAATTTTGACGACAGGATTTCGGCTTCAAAAAAGTTGAACATTTTCATGCAGTATTTCAGCTTCCAAAAAGTTGAAAATTTTCATGAAAAGATTTCGGCTTCAAAAAAGTTGAAAATTTTCACGACAGGATTTCGGCTTTAAAAAAGTCGACCATTTTCATGAAGTATTTCAGATTCAAAAAAGTTGAACATTTTCATGAAAAGATTTCGGCTTCAAAAAAGTTGAAAATTTTCATGAAGTATGTCGGATTCAAAAAAGTTGAAAATTTTCATGAAGTATTTCGGATTCAAAAAAGTTGAAAATTTTCACGACAGGATTTCGGCTTTAAAAAAGTCGAACATTTTCATGCAGTATTTCAGCTTCAAAAAAGTTGAACATTTTCATGAAAAGATTTCGGCTTTAAAAAAGTCGAACATTTTCATGAAGTATTTCAGCTTCAAAAAAGTTGAACATTTTCATGAAAAGATTTCGGCTTCAAAAAAGTTGAAAATTTTCATGAAGTATTTCGGCTTCAAAAAAGTCGAAAATTTTCATGACAGTATTTCAGATTCAAAAAAGTTGAAAATTTTCACGACAGGATTTCGGCTTCAAAAAAGTTGAACATTTTCATGCAGTATTTCAGCTTCAAAAAAGTTGAAAATTTTCATGAAAAGATTACGGCTTCAAAAAAGTTGAAAATTTTCACGACAGGATTTCGGCTTTAAAAAAGTCGACCATTTTCATGAAGTATTTCAGATTCAAAAAAGTTGAACATTTTCATGAAAAGATTTCGGCTTCAAAAAAGTTGAAAATTTTCATGAAGTATTTCGGCTTCAAAAAAGTCGAAAATTTTCATGACAGTATTTCAGATTCAAAAAAGGTGAAAATTTTCACGACAGGATTTCGGCTTCAAAAAAGTTGAACATTTTCATGCAGTATTTCAGCTTCAAAAAAGTTGAACATTTTCATGAAAAAATTTCGGCTTCAAAAAAGTTGAAAATTTTCACGACAGGATTTCGGCTTTAAAAAAGTCGACCATTTTCATGAAGTATTTCAGATTCAAAAAAGTTGAACATTTTCATGAAAAGATTTCGGCTTCAAAAAAGTTGAAAATTTTCATGAAGTATGTCGGATTCAAAAAAGTTGAAAATTTTCATGAAGTATTTCGGATTCAAAAAAGTTGAAAATTTTCACGACAGGATTTCGGCTTTAAAAAAGTCGACCATTTTCATGAAGTATTTCAGATTCAAAAAAGTTGAACATTTTCATGAAAAGATTTCGGCTTCAAAAAAGTTGAAAATTTTCATGAAGTATTTCGGCTTCAAAAAAGTCGAAAATTTTCATGACAGTATTTCAGATTCAAAAAAGGTGAAAATTTTCACGACAGGATTTCGGCTTCAAAAAAGTTGAACATTTTCATGCAGTATTTCAGCTTCAAAAAAGTTGAACATTTTCATGAAAAAATTTCGGCTTCAAAAAAGTTGAAAATTTTCACGACAGGATTTCGGCTTTAAAAAAGTCGACCATTTTCATGAAGTATTTCAGATTCAAAAAAGTTGAACATTTTCATGAAAAGATTTCGGCTTCAAAAAAGTTGAAAATTTTCATGAAGTATGTCGGATTCAAAAAAGTTGAAAATTTTCATGAAGTATTTCGGATTCAAAAAAGTTGAAAATTTTCACGACAGGATTTCGGCTTTAAAAAAGTCGAACATTTTCATGCAGTATTTCAGCTTCAAAAAAGTTGAACATTTTCATGAAAAGATTTCGGCTTTAAAAAAGTCGAACATTTTCATGAAGTATTTCAGCTTCAAAAAAGTTGAACATTTTCATGAAAAGATTACGGCTTCAAAAAAGTTGAAAATTTTCACGACAGGATTTCGGCTTTAAAAAAGTCGACCATTTTCATGAAGTATTTCAGATTCAAAAAAGTTGAACATTTTCATGAAAAGATTTCGGCTTCATAAAAGTTGAAAATTTTCACGACAGGATTTCGTCTTTAAAAAAGTCGAACATTTTCATGCAGTATTTCAGCTTCAAAAAAGTTGAACATTTTCATGAAAAGATTTCGGCTTCAAAAAAGTTGAAAATTTTCATGAAGTATTTCGGCTTCAAAAAAGTCGAAAATTTTCATGACAGTATTTCATATTCAAAAAAGGTGAAAATTTTCACGACAGGATTTCGGCTTCAAAAAAGTTGAACATTTTCATGCAGTATTTCAGCTTCAAAAAAGTTGAAAATTTTCATGAGAAGATTACGGTTTCAAAAAAGTTGAAAATTTTCACGACAGGATTTCGGCTTCAAAAAAGTCGAAAATTTTCATGACAGTATTTCAGATTCAAAAAAGATGAAAATTTTCACGACAGGATTTCGGCTTCAAAAAAGTTGAACATTTTCATGCAGTATTTCAGCTTCAAAAAAGTTGAAAATTTTCATGAAAAGATTTCGGCTTCAAAAAAGTTGAAAATTTTCATGAAGTATTTCGGCTTCAAAAAAGTCGAAAATTTTCATGACAGTATTTCAGATTCAAAAAAGATGAAAATTTTCACGACAGGATTTCGGCTTCAAAAAAGTTGAACATTTTCATGCAGTATTTCAGCTTCAAAAAAGTTGAAAATTTTCATGAAAAGATTTCGGCTTCAAAAAAGTTGAAAATTTTCACGACAGGATTTCGGCTTTAAAAAAGTCGACCATTTTCATGAAGTATTTCAGATTCAAAAAAGTTGAAAATTTTCATGAAAAGATTTCGGCTTCAAAAAAGTTGAAAATTTTCACGACAGGATTTCGGCTTTAAAAAAGTCGACCATTTTCATGAAGTATTTCAGATTCAAAAAAGTTGAACATTTTCATGAAAAGATTTCGGATTCAAAAAAGTTGAAAATTTTCATGAAGTATGTCGGATTCAAAAAAGTTGAAAATTTTCATGAAGTATTTCGGATTCAAAAAAGTTGAAAATTTTCACGACAGGATTTCGGCTTTAAAAAAGTCGAACATTTTCATGCAGTATTTCAGCTTCAAAAAAGTTGAACATTTTCATGAAAAGATTTCGGCTTCAAAAAAGTTGAAAATTTTCATGAAGTATTTCGGCTTCAAAAAAGTCGAAAATTTTCATGACAGTATTTCAGATTCAAAAAAGGTGAAAATTTTCACGACAGGATTTCGGCTTCAAAAAAGTTGAACATTTTCATGCAGTATTTCAGCTTCAAAAAAGTTGAAAATTTTCATGAAAAGATTACGGCTTCAAAAAAGTTGAAAATTTTCACGACAGGATTTCGGCTTTAAAAAAGTCGACCATTTTCAAGAAGTATTTCAGATTCAAAAAAGTTGAACATTTTCATGAAAAGATTTCGGCTTCAAAAAAGTTGAAAATTTTCATGAAGTATTTCGGCTTCAAAAAAGTCGAAAATTTTCATGACAGTATTTCAGATTCAAAAAAGATGAAAATTTTCACGACAGGATTTCGGCTTCAAAAAAGTTGAACATTTTCATGAAAAGATTTCGGCTTCAAAAAAGTTGAAAATTTTCATGAAGTATTTCGGCTTCAAAAAAGTCGAAAATTTTCATGACAGTATTTCAGATTCAAAAAAGGTGAAAATTTTCACGACAGGATTTCGGCTTCAAAAAAGTTGAACATTTTCATGCAGTATTTCAGCTTCAAAAAAGTTGAAAATTTTCATGAGAAGATTACGGCTTCAAAAAAGTTGAAAATTTTCACGACAGGATTTCGGCTTTAAAAAAGTCGAAAATTTTCATGACAGTATTTCAGATTCAAAAAAGATGAAAATTTTCACGACAGGATTTTGGCTTCAAAAAAGTTGAACATTTTCATGCAGTATTTCAGCTTCAAAAAAGTTGAAAATTTTCATGAAAAGATTTCGGCTTCAAAAAAGTTGAAAATTTTCACGACAGGATTTCGGCTTTAAAAAAGTCGACCATTTTCATGAAGTATTTCAGATTCAAAAAAGTTGAACATTTTCATGAAAAGATTTCGGCTTCAAAAAAGTTGAAAATTTTCACGACAGGATTTCGGCTTTAAAAAAGTCGACCATTTTCATGAAGTATTTCAGATTCAAAAAAGTTGAACATTTTCATGAAAAGATTTCGGCTTCAAAAAAGTTGAAAATTTTCATGAAGTATGTCGGATTCAAAAAAGTTGAAAATTTTCATGAAGTATTTCGGATTCAAAAAAGTTGAAAATTTTCACGACAGGATTTCGGCTTTAAAAAAGTCGACCATTTTCATGAAGTATTTCAGATTCAAAAAAGTTGAACATTTTCATGAAAAGATTTCGGCTTCAAAAAAGTTGAAAATTTTCATGAAGTATTTCGGCTTCAAAAAAGTCGAAAATTTTCATGACAGTATTTCAGATTCAAAAAAGGTGAAAATTTTCACGACAGGATTTCGGCTTCAAAAAAGTTGAACATTTTCATGCAGTATTTCAGCTTCAAAAAAGTTGAACATTTTCATGAAAAAATTTCGGCTTCAAAAAAGTTGAAAATTTTCACGACAGGATTTCGGCTTTAAAAAAGTCGACCATTTTCATGAAGTATTTCAGATTCAAAAAAGTTGAACATTTTCATGAAAAGATTTCGGCTTCAAAAAAGTTGAAAATTTTCATGAAGTATGTCGGATTCAAAAAAGTTGAAAATTTTCATGAAGTATTTCGGATTCAAAAAAGTTGAAAATTTTCACGACAGGATTTCGGCTTTAAAAAAGTCGAACATTTTCATGCAGTATTTCAGCTTCAAAAAAGTTGAACATTTTCATGAAAAGATTTCGGCTTTAAAAAAGTCGAACATTTTCATGAAGTATTTCAGCTTCAAAAAAGTTGAACATTTTCATGAAAAGATTACGGCTTCAAAAAAGTTGAAAATTTTCACGACAGGATTTCGGCTTTAAAAAAGTCGACCATTTTCATGAAGTATTTCAGATTCAAAAAAGTTGAACATTTTCATGAAAAGATTTCGGCTTCATAAAAGTTGAAAATTTTCACGACAGGATTTCGTCTTTAAAAAAGTCGAACATTTTCATGCAGTATTTCAGCTTCAAAAAAGTTGAACATTTTCATGAAAAGATTTCGGCTTCAAAAAAGTTGAAAATTTTCATGAAGTATTTCGGCTTCAAAAAAGTCGAAAATTTTCATGACAGTATTTCATATTCAAAAAAGGTGAAAATTTTCACGACAGGATTTCGGCTTCAAAAAAGTTGAACATTTTCATGCAGTATTTCAGCTTCAAAAAAGTTGAAAATTTTCATGAGAAGATTACGGTTTCAAAAAAGTTGAAAATTTTCACGACAGGATTTCGGCTTCAAAAAAGTCGAAAATTTTCATGACAGTATTTCAGATTCAAAAAAGATGAAAATTTTCACGACAGGATTTCGGCTTCAAAAAAGTTGAACATTTTCATGCAGTATTTCAGCTTCAAAAAAGTTGAAAATTTTCATGAAAAGATTTCGGCTTCAAAAAAGTTGAAAATTTTCATGAAGTATTTCGGCTTCAAAAAAGTCGAAAATTTTCATGACAGTATTTCAGATTCAAAAAAGATGAAAATTTTCACGACAGGATTTCGGCTTCAAAAAAGTTGAACATTTTCATGCAGTATTTCAGCTTCAAAAAAGTTGAAAATTTTCATGAAAAGATTTCGGCTTCAAAAAAGTTGAAAATTTTCACGACAGGATTTCGGCTTTAAAAAAGTCGACCATTTTCATGAAGTATTTCAGATTCAAAAAAGTTGAAAATTTTCATGAAAAGATTTCGGCTTCAAAAAAGTTGAAAATTTTCACGACAGGATTTCGGCTTTAAAAAAGTCGACCATTTTCATGAAGTATTTCAGATTCAAAAAAGTTGAACATTTTCATGAAAAGATTTCGGATTCAAAAAAGTTGAAAATTTTCATGAAGTATGTCGGATTCAAAAAAGTTGAAAATTTTCATGAAGTATTTCGGATTCAAAAAAGTTGAAAATTTTCACGACAGGATTTCGGCTTTAAAAAAGTCGAACATTTTCATGCAGTATTTCAGCTTCAAAAAAGTTGAACATTTTCATGAAAAGATTTCGGCTTCAAAAAAGTTGAAAATTTTCATGAAGTATTTCGGCTTCAAAAAAGTCGAAAATTTTCATGACAGTATTTCAGATTCAAAAAAGGTGAAAATTTTCACGACAGGATTTCGGCTTCAAAAAAGTTGAACATTTTCATGCAGTATTTCAGCTTCAAAAAAGTTGAAAATTTTCATGAAAAGATTACGGCTTCAAAAAAGTTGAAAATTTTCACGACAGGATTTCGGCTTTAAAAAAGTCGATCATTTTCAAGAAGTATTTCAGATTCAAAAAAGTTGAACATTTTCATGAAAAGATTTCGGCTTCAAAAAAGTTGAAAATTTTCATGAAGTATTTCGGCTTCAAAAAAGTCGAAAATTTTCATGACAGTATTTCAGATTCAAAAAAGATGAAAATTTTCACGACAGGATTTCGGCTTCAAAAAAGTTGAACATTTTCATGAAAAGATTTCGGCTTCAAAAAAGTTGAAAATTTTCATGAAGTATTTCGGCTTCAAAAAAGTCGAAAATTTTCATGACAGTATTTCAGATTCAAAAAAGGTGAAAATTTTCACGACAGGATTTCGGCTTCAAAAAAGTTGAACATTTTCATGCAGTATTTCAGCTTCAAAAAAGTTGAAAATTTTCATGAGAAGATTACGGCTTCAAAAAAGTTGAAAATTTTCACGACAGGATTTCGGCTTTAAAAAAGTCGAAAATTTTCATGACAGTATTTCAGATTCAAAAAAGATGAAAATTTTCACGACAGGATTTTGGCTTCAAAAAAGTTGAACATTTTCATGCAGTATTTCAGCTTCAAAAAAGTTGAAAATTTTCATGAAAAGATTTCGGCTTCAAAAAAGTTGAAAATTTTCACGACAGGATTTCGGCTTTAAAAAAGTCGACCATTTTCATGAAGTATTTCAGATTCAAAAAAGTTGAACATTTTCATGAAAAGATTTCGGCTTCAAAAAAGTTGAAAATTTTCATGAAGTATTTCGGCTTCAAAAAAGTCGAAAATTTTCATGACAGTATTTCAGATTCAAAAAAGATGAAAATTTTCACGACAGGATTTCGGCTTCAAAAAAGTTGAACATTTTCATGAAAAGATTTCGGCTTCAAAAAAGTTGAAAATTTTCATGAAGTATTTCGGCTTCAAAAAAGTCGAAAATTTTCATGACAGTATTTCAGATTCAAAAAAGGTGAAAATTTTCACGACAGGATTTCGGCTTCAAAAAAGTTGAACATTTTCATGCAGTATTTCAGCTTCAAAAAAGTTCAAAATTTTCATGAGAAGATTACGGCTTCAAAAAAGTTGAAAATTTTCACAACAGGATTTCGGCTTCAAAAAAGTCGAAAATTTTCATGACAGTATTTCAGATTCAAAAAAGATGAAAATTTTCACGACAGGATTTCGGCTTCAAAAAAGTTGAACATTTTCATGCAGTATTTCAGCTTCAAAAAAGTTGAAAATTTTCATGAAAAGATTTCGGCTTCAAAAAAGTTGAAAATTTTCACGACAGGATTTCGGCTTTAAAAAAGTCGACCATTTTCATGAAGTATTTCAGATTCAAAAAAGTTGAACATTTTCATGAAAAGATTTCGGCTTCATAAAAGTTGAAAATTTTCACGACAGGATTTCGTCTTTAAAAAAGTCGAACATTTTCATGCAGTATTTCAGCTTCAAAAAAGTTGAACATTTTCATGAAAAGATTTCGGCTTTAAAAAAGTTGAACATTTTCATGAAGTATTAAAGCTTCAAAAAAGTTGAACATTTTCAGGAAAAGATTTCAGTTCCAAAAAAGTTGAAAATTTTCATGAAGTATTTCGGCTTTAAAAAAGTCGAACATTTTCATGCAGTATTTCAGCTTCAAAAAAGTTGAACATTTTCATGAAAAGATTTCGGCTTTAAAAAAGTCGAACATTTTCATGAAGTATTTCAGCTTCAAAAAAGTTGAAAATTTTCACGACAGGATTTCGGCTTTAAAAAAGTCGACCATTTTCATGAAGTATTTCAGATTCAAAAAAGTTGAAAATTTTCATGAAAAGATTTCGGCTTCAAAAAAGTTGAAAATTTTCACGACAGGATTTCGGCTTTAAAAAAGTCGAACATTTTCATGCAGTATTTCAGCTTCAAAAAAGTTGAACATTTTCATGAAAAGATTTCGGCTTCAAAAAAGTTGAACATTTTCATGAAGTATTTCGGCTTCAAAAAAGTCGAAAATTTTCATGACAGTATTTCAGATTCAAAAAAGGTGAAAATTTTCACGACAGGATTTCGGCTTCAAAAAAGTTGAACATTTTCATGCAGTAATTCAGCTTCAAAAAAGTTGAAAATTTTCATGAAAAGATTACGGCTTCAAAAAAGTTTAAAATTTTCACGACAGGATTTCGGCTTTAAAAAAGTCGACCATTTTCAAGAAGTATTTCAGATTCAAAAAAGTTGAACATTTTCATGAAAAGATTTCGGCTTCAAAAAAGTTGAAAATTTTCATGAAGTATTTCGGCTTCAAAAAAGTCGAAAATTTTCATGACAGTATTTCAGATTCAAAAAAGATGAAAATTTTCACGACAGGATTTCGGCTTCAAAAAAGTTGAACATTTTCATGCAGTATTTCAGCTTCAAAAAAGTTGAAAATTTTCATGAAAAGATTTCGGCTTCAAAAACGTTGAAAATTTTCACGACAGGATTTCGGCTTTAAAAAAGTCGACCATTTTCATGAAGTATTTCAGATTCAAAAAAGTTGAAAATTTTCATGAAAAGATTTCGGCTTCAAAAAAGTTGAAAATTTTCACGACAGGATTTCGGCTTTAAAAAAGTCGACCATTTTCATGAAGTATTTCAGATTCAAAAAAGTTGAACATTTTCATGAAAAGATTTCGGCTTCATAAAAGTTGAAAATTTTCACGACAGGATTTCGTCTTTAAAAAAGTCGAACATTTTCATGCAGTATTTCAGCTTCAAAAAAGTTGAACATTTTCATGAAAAGATTTCGGATTTAAAAAAGTTGAACATTTTCATGAAGTATTAAAGCTTCAAAAAAGTTGAACATTTTCAGGAAAAGATTTCAGTTCCAAAAAAGTTGAAAATTTTCATGAAGTATTTCGGCTTTAAAAAAGTCGAACATTTTCATGCAGTATTTCAGCTTCAAAAAAGTTGAACATTTTCATGAAAAGATTTCGGCTTTAAAAAAGTCGAACATTTTCATGAAGTATTTCAGCTTCAAAAAAGTTGAACATTTTCATGAAAAGATTTCGGCTTCAAAAAAGTTGAAAATTTTCATGAAGTATTTCGGCTTCAAAAAAGTCGAAAATTTTCATGAAAAGATTTCGGCTTCAAAAAAGTTGAAAATTTTCATGAAGTATTTCGGCTTCAAAAAAGTCGAAAATTTTCATGAAGTATTTCAGATTCAAAAAAGGTGAAAATTTTCACGACAGGATTTCGGCTTCAAAAAAGTTGAACATTTTCATGCAGTATTTCAGCTTCAACAAAGTTGAAAATTTTCATGAAAAGATTTCGGCTTCAAAAAAGTTGAAAATTTTCATGAAGTATTTCGGCTTCAAAAAAGTCGAAAATTTTCATGAAGTATTTCGGCTTCAAAAAAGTCGAAAATTTTCATGACAGTATTTCAGATTCAAAAAAGATGAAAATTTTCACGACAGGATTTCGGCTTCAAAAAAGTTGAACATTTTCATGCAGTATTTCAGCTTCAAAAAAGTTGAAAATTTTCATGAAAAGATTTCGGCTTCAAAAAAGTTGAAAATTTTCACGACAGGATTTCGGCTTTAAAAAAGTCGACCATTTTCATGAAGTATTTCAGATTCAAAAAAGTTGAAAATTTTCATGAAAAGATTTCGGCTTCAAAAAAGTTGAAAATTTTCACGACAGGATTTCGGCTTTAAAAAAGTCGACCATTTTCATGAAGTATTTCAGATTCAAAAAAGTTGAACATTTTCATGAAAAGATTTCGGCTTCATAAAAGTTGAAAATTTTCACGACAGGATTTCGGCTTTAAAAAAGTCGAACATTTTCATGCAGTATTTCAGCTTCAAAAAAGTTGAACATTTTCATGAAAAGATTTCGGCTTTAAAAAAGTTGAAAATTTTCATGAAGTATTAAAGCTTCAAAAAAGTTGAACATTTTCAGGAAAAGATTTCAGTTCCAAAAAAGTTGAAAATTTTCATGAAGTATTTCGGCTTTAAAAAAGTCGAACATTTTCATGCAGTATTTCAGCTTCAAAAAAGTTGAACATTTTCATGAAAAGATTTCGGCTTTAAAAAAGTCGAACATTTTCATGAAGTATTTCAGCTTCAAAAAAGTTGAACATTTTCATGAAAAGATTTCGGCTTCAAAAAAGTTGAAAATTTTCATGAAGTATTTCGGCTTCAATAAAGTCGAAAATTTTCATGAAAAGATTTCGGCTTCAAAAAAGTTGAAAATTTTCATGAAGTATTTCGGCTTCAAAAAAGTCGAAAATTTTCATGAAGTATTTCAGATTCAAAAAAGGTGAAAATTTTCACGACAGGATTTCGGCTTCAAAAAAGTTGAACATTTTCATGCAGTATTTCAGCTTCAACAAAGTTGAAAATTTTCATGAAAAGATTTCGGCTTCAAAAAAGTTGAAAATTTTCATGAAGTATTTCGGCTTCAAAAAAGTCGAAAATTTTCATGACAGTATTTCAGATTCAAAAAAGATGAAAATTTTCACGACAGGATTTCGGCTTCAAAAAAGTTGAACATTTTCATGCAGTATTTCAGCTTCAAAAAAGTTGAAAATTTTCATGAAAAGATTTCGGCTTCAAAAAAGTTGAAAATTTTCACGACAGGATTTCGGCTTTAAAAAAGTCGACCATTTTCATGAAGTATTTCAGATTCAAAAAAGTTGAACATTTTCATGAAAAGATTTCGGCTTCATAAAAGTTGAAAATTTTCACGACAGGATTTCGGCTTTAAAAAAGTCGAACATTTTCATGCAGTATTTCAGCTTCAAAAAAGTTGAACATTTTCATGAAAAGATTTCGGCTTTAAAAAAGTTGAACATTTTCATGAAGTATTAAAGCTTCAAAAAAGTTGAACATTTTCAGGAAAAGATTTCAGTTCCAAAAAAGTTGAAAATTTTCATGAAGTATTTCGGCTTTAAAAAAGTCGAACATTTTCATGCAGTATTTCAGCTTCAAAAAAGTTGAACATTTTCATGAAAAGATTTCGGCTTTAAAAAAGTCGAACATTTTCATGAAGTATTTCAGCTTCAAAAAAGTTGAACATTTTCATGAAAAGATTTCGGCTTCAAAAAAGTTGAAAATTTTCATGAAGTATTTCGGCTTCAAAAAAGTCGAAAATTTTCATGACAGTATTTCAGATTCAAAAAAGGTGAAAATTTTCACGACAGGATTTCGGCTTCAAAAAAGTTGAACATTTTCATGCAGTATTTCAGCTTCAAAAAAGTTGAAAATTTTCATGAAAAGATTACGGCTTCAAAAAAGTTGAAAATTTTCACGACAGGATTTCGGCTTTAAAAAAGTCGACCATTTTCATGAAGTATTTCAGATTCAAAAAAGTTGAACATTTTCATGAAAAGATTTCGGCTTCAAAAAAGTAGAAAATTTTCATGAAGTATTTCGGCTTCAAAAAAGTCGAAAATTTTCATGACAGTATTTCAGATTCAAAAAAGGTGAAAATTTTCACGACAGGATTTCGGCTTCAAAAAAGTTGAACATTTTCATGCAGTATTTCAGCTTCAAAAAAGTTGAAAATTTTCATGAAAAGATTTCGGCTTCAAAAAAGTTGAAAATTTTCATGACAGGATTTCGGCTTTAAAAAAGTCGACCATTTTCATGAAGTATTTCAGATTCAAAAAAGTTGAACATTTTCATGAAAAGATTTCGGCTTCATAAAAGTTGAAAATTTTCACGACAGGATTTCGGCTTTAAAAAAGTCGAACATTTTCATGCAGTATTTCAGCTTCAAAAAAGTTGAACATTTTCATGAAAAGATTTCGGCTTTAAAAAAGTTGAACATTTTCATGAAGTATTAAAGCTTCAAAAAAGTTGAACATTTTCAGGAAAAGATTTCAGTTCCAAAAAAGTTGAAAATTTTCATGAAGTATTTCGGCTTCAAAAATGTTGAACATTTTCATGACAGTATTTCAGATTCAAAAAAGGTGAAAATTTTCACGACAGGATTTCGGCTTCAAAAAAGTTGAACATTTTCATGCAGTATTTCAGCTTCAAAAAAGTTGAAAATTTTCATGAAAAGATTTCGGCTTCAAAAAAGTTGAAAATTTTCATGAAGTATTTCGGCTTCAAAAAAGTCGAAAATTTTCATGAAAGAATTTCAGCTTCAAAACAGTTGAACATTTTCGTGAAAAGATGTCGGCTTCAAAAAAGTTGAAAAATTTCATGAAGTATTTGGGCTTGAAAAAAGTTGAAAATTTCCATGAAGAAATTCGGCTTCAAAAAAGTTGAAAATGTTCATGAAGTATTTGGGCTTCAAAAAAGTTGAAAATTTTCATGAAGTATTTCGGCTAGAAAAAAGTTGAAAATTTTCATGAAGTATTTCGGATTCAAAAAAGGTGAAAATTTTCACGACAGGATTTCGGCTTCAAAGAAGTTGAACATTTTAATGAAGTATTTCGGCTTCAAAAAAGTCGAAAATTTTCATGAAGTATTTCGGCTTCAAAAAAGTCGAAAATTTTCATGACAGTATTTCAGATTCAAAAAAGGTGAAAATTTTCACGACAGGATTTCGGCTTCAAAAAAGTTGAACATTTTCATGCAGTATTTCAGCTTCAAAAAAGTTGAAAATTTTCATGAAAAGATTTCGGCTTCAAAAAAGTTGAAAATTTTCATGAAGTATTTCGGCTTCAAAAAAGTCGAAAATTTTCATGACAGTATTTCAGATTCAAAAAAGATGAAAATTTTCACGACAGGATTTCGGCTTCAAAAAAGTTGAACATTTTCATGCAGTATTTCAGCTTCAAAAAACTTGAAAATTTTCATGAAAAGATTTCGGCTTCAAAAAAGTTGAAAATTTTCACGACAGGATTTCGGCTTTAAAAAAGTCGACCATTTTCATGAAGTATTTCAGATTCAAAAAAGTTGAACATTTTCATGAAAAGATTTCGGCTTCATAAAAGTTGAAAATTTTCACGACAGTATTTCGGCTTTAAAAAAGTCGAACATTTTCATGCAGTATTTCAGCTTCAAAAAAGTTGAACATTTTCATGAAAAGATTTCGGCTTTAAAAAAGTTGAACATTTTCATGAAGAATTAAAGCTTCAAAAAAGTTGAACATTTTCAGGAAAAGATTTCAGTTCCAAAAAAGTTGAAAATTTTCATGAAGTATTTCGGCTTTAAAAAAGTCGAACATTTTCATGCAGTATTTCAGCTTCAAAAAAGTTGAACATTTTCATGAAAAGATTTCGGCTTTAAAAAAGTCGAACATTTTCATGAAGTATTTCAGCTTCAAAAAAGTTGAACATTTTCATGAAAAGATTTCGGCTTCAAAAAAGTTGAAAATTTTCATGAAGTATTTCGGCTTCAAAAAAGTCGAAAATTTTCATGACAGTATTTCAGATTCAAAAAAGGTGAAAATTTTCACGACAGGATTTCGGCTTCAAAAAAGTTGAACATTTTCATGCAGTATTTCAGCTTCAAAAAAGTTGAAAATTTTCATGAAAAGATTTCGGCTTCAAAAAAGTTGAAAATTTTCACGACAGGATTTCGGCTTTAAAAAAGTCGACCATTTTCATGAAGTATTTCAGATTCAAAAAAGTTGAACATTTTCATGAAAAGATTTCGGCTTCATAAAAGTTGAAAATTTTCACGACAGGATTTCGGCTTTAAAAAAGTCGAACATTTTCATGCAGTATTTCAGCTTCAAAAAAGTTGAACATTTTCATGAAAAGATTTCGGCTTTAAAAAAGTTGAACATTTTCATGAAGAATTAAAGCTTCAAAAAAGTTGAACATTTTCAGGAAAAGATTTCAGTTCCAAAAAAGTTGAAAATTTTCATGAAGTATTTCGGCTTTAAAAAAGTCGAACATTTTCATGCAGTATTTCAGCTTCAAAAAAGTTGAACATTTTCATGAAAAGATTTCGGCTTTAAAAAAGTCGAACATTTTCATGAAGTATTTCAGCTTCAAAAAAGTTGAACATTTTCATGAAAAGATTTCGGCTTCAAAAAAGTTGAAAATTTTCATGAAGTATTTCGGCTTCAAAAAAGTCGAAAATTTTCATGACAGTATTTCAGATTCAAAAAAGGTGAAAATTTTCACGACAGGATTTCGGCTTCAAAAAAGTTGAACATTTTCATGCAGTATTTCAGCTTCAAAAAAGTTGAAAATTTTCATGAAAAGATTACGGCTTCAAAAAAGTTGAAAATTTTCACGACAGGATTTCGGCTTTAAAAAAGTCGACCATTTTCATGAAGTATTTCAGATTCAAAAAAGTTGAACATTTTCATGAAAAGATTTCGGCTTCAAAAAAGTTGAAAATTTTCATGAAGTATTTCGGCTTCAAAAAAGTCGAAAATTTTCATGACAGTATTTCAGATTCAAAAAAGGTGAAAATTTTCACGACAGGATTTCGGCTTCAAAAAAGTTGAACATTTTCATGCAGTATTTCAGCTTCAAAAAAGTTGAAAATTTTCATGAAAAGATTTCGGCTTCAAAAAAGTTGAAAATTTTCACGACAGGATTTCGGCTTTAAAAAAGTCGACCATTTTCATGAAGTATTTCAGATTCAAAAAAGTTGAACATTTTCATGAAAAGATTTCGGCTTCATAAAAGTTGAAAATTTTCACGACAGGATTTCGGCTTTAAAAAAGTCGAACATTTTCATGCAGTATTTCAGCTTCAAAAAAGTTGAACATTTTCATGAAAAGATTTCGGCTTTAAAAAAGTTGAACATTTTCATGAAGTATTAAAGCTTCAAAAAAGTTGAACATTTTCAGGAAAAGATTTCAGTTCCAAAAAAGTTGAAAATTTTCATGAAGTATTTCGGCTTCAAAAATGTTGAACATTTTCATGACAGTATTTCAGATTCAAAAAAGGTGAAAATTTTCACGACAGGATTTCGGCTTCAAAAAAGTTGAACATTTTCATGCAGTATTTCAGCTTCAAAAAAGTTGAAAATTTTCATGAAAATATTTCGGCTTCAAAAAAGTTGAAAATTTTCATGAAGTATTTCGGCTTCAAAAAAGTCGAAAATTTTCATGAAAGAATTTCAGCTTCAAAACAGTTGAACATTTTCGTGAAAAGATGTCGGCTTCAAAAAAGTTGAAAAATTTCATGAAGTATTTGGGCTTGAAAAAAGTTGAAAATTTCCATGAAGAAATTCGGCTTCAAAAAAGTTGAAAATGTTCATGAAGTATTTGGGCTTCAAAAAAGTTGAACATTTTCATGAAGTATTTCGGCTAGAAAAAAGTTGAAAATTTACATGAAGTATTTCGGATTCAAAAAAGGTGAAAATTTTCACGACAGGATTTCGGCTTCAAAGAAGTTGAACATTTTCATGCAGTATTTCAGCTTCAAAAAAGTTGAAAATTTTCATGAAAAGATTTCGGCTTCAAAAAAGTTGAAAATTTTCACGACAGGATTTCGGATTCAAAAAAGTTGAAAATTTTCATGAAGTATTTCGGATTCAAAAAAGTTGAAAATTTTCACGACAGGATTTCGGCTTTAAAAAAGTCGAACATTTTCATGCAGTATTTCAGCTTCAAAAAAGTTGAACATTTTCATGAAAAGATTTCGGCTTTAAAAAAGTCGAACATTTTCATGAAGTATTTCAGCTTCAAAAAAGTTGAACATTTTCATGAAAAGATTTCGGCTTCAAAAAAGTTGAAAATTTTCATGAAGTATTTCGGCTTCAAAAAAGTCGAAAATTTTCATGACAGTATTTCAGATTCAAAAAAGGTGAAAATTTTCATGACAGGATTTCGGCTTCAAAAAAGTTGAACATTTTCATGCAGTATTTCAGCTTCAAAAAAGTTGAAAATTTTCATGAAAAGATTTCGGCTTCAAAAAAGTTGAAAATTTTCACGACAGGATTTCGGCTTTAAAAAAGTCGACCATTTTCATGAAGTATTTCAGATTCAAAAAAGTTGAACATTTTCATGAAAAGATTTCGGCTTCATAAAAGTTGAAAATTTTCACGACAGGATTTCGGCTTTAAAAAAGTCGAACATTTTCATGCAGTATTTCAGCTTCAAAAAAGTTGAAAATTTTCATGAAAAGATTTCGGCTTCAAAAAAGTTGAAAATTTTCACGACAGGATTTCGGCTTTAAAAAAGTCGAACATTTTCATGCAGTATTTCAGCTTCAAAAAAGTTGAACATTTTCATGAAAAGATTTCGGCTTTAAAAAAGTCGAACATTTTCAGGAAAAGATTTCAGTTCCAAAAAAGTTGAAAATTTTCATGAAGTATTTCGGCTTCAAAAATGTTGAACATTTTCATGACAGTATTTCGGATTCAAAAAAGGTGAAAATTTTCATGAAGTATTTCGGATTCAAAAAAGTTGAAAATTTTCATGACAGTATTTCGGCTTTAAAAAAGTCGAACATTTTCATGACAGTATTTCGGCTTTAAAAAAGTCGAACATTTTCATGAAGTATTTCAGCTTCAAAAAAGTTGAACATTTTCATGACAGTATTTCGGATTCAAAAAAGTTGAAAATTTTCACGACAGGATTTCGGCTTTAAAAAAGTCGAACATTTTCATGCAGTATTTCAGCTTCAAAAAAGTTGAACATTTTCATGAAAAGATTTCGGATTTAAAAAAGTCGAACATTTTCATGAGGTATTTCAGCTTCAAAAAAGTTGAACATTTTCATGAAAAGATTTCGGCTTCAAAAAAGTTGAAAATTTTCATGAAGTATTTCGGCTTCAAAAAAGTCGAAAATTTTCATGAAAGAATTTCAGCTTCAAAACAGTTGAACATTTTTGTGAAAAGATTTCGGCTTCAAAAAAGTTGAAAACTTTCATGAAGTATTTGGGCTTGAAAAAAGTTGAAAATTTCCATGAAGAAATTCGGCTTCAAAAAAGGTGAACATTTTCATGAAATATTTGGGCTTCAAAAAAGTTGAAAATTTTCATGAAGTATTTCGGCTAGAAAAAAGTTGAAAATTTTCATGAAGTATTTCGGATTCAAAAAAGGTGAAAATTTTCACGACAGGATTTCGGCTTCAAAAAAGTTGAACATTTTCATGCAGTATTTCAGCTTCAAAAAAGTTGAAAATTTTCATGAAAAGATTTCGGCTTCAAAAAAGTTGAAAATTTTCACGACAGGATTTCGGCTTTAAAAAAGTCGACCATTTTCATGAAGTATTTCAGATTCAAAAAAGTTGAACATTTTCATGAAAAGATTTCGGCTTCAAAAAAGTTGAAAATTTTCACGACAGGATTTCGGCTTTAAAAAAGTCGACCATTTTCATGAAGTATTTCAGATTCAAAAAAGTTGAACATTTTCATGAAAAGATTTCGGCTTCAAAAAAGTTGAAAATTTTCACGACAGGATTTCGGCATTAAAAAAGTCGAACATTTTCATGCAGTATTTCAGCTTCAAAAAAGTTGAACATTTTCATGAAAAGATTTCGGCTTCAAAAAAGTTGAAAATTTTCATGAAGTATTTCGGCTTCAAAAAAGTCGAAAATTTTCATGAAAGAATTTCAGCTTCAAAAAAGTTGAACATTTTTGTGAAAAGATTTCGGCTTCAAAAAAGTTGAAAACTTTCATGAAGTATTTGGGCTTGAAAAAAGTTGAAAATTTCCATGAAGAAATTCGGCTTCAAAAAAGGTGAACATTTTCATGAAATATTTGGGCTTCAAAAAAGTTGAAAATTTTCATGAAGTATTTCGGCTAGAAAAAAGTTGAAAATTTTCATGAAGTATTTCGGATTCAAAAAAGGTGAAAATTTTCACGACAGGATTTCGGCTTCAAAAAAGTTGAACATTTTCATGCAGTATTTCAGCTTCAAAAAAGTTGAAAATTTTCATGAAAAGATTTCGGCTTCAAAAAAGTTGAAAATTTTCACGACAGGATTTCGGCTTTAAAAAAGTCGACCATTTTCATGAAGTATTTCAGATTCAAAAAAGTTGAACATTTTCATGAAAATATTTCGGCTTCAAAAAAGTTGAAAATTTTCACGACAGGATTTCGGCTTTAAAAAAGTCGACCATTTTCATGAAGTATTTCAGATTCAAAAAAGTTGAACATTTTCATGAAAAGATTTCGGCTTCAAAAAAGTTAAAAATTTTCACGACAGGATTTCGGCATTAAAAAAGTCGAACATTTTCATGCAGTATTTCAGCTTCAAAAAAGTTGAACATTTTCATGACAGTATTTCGGCTAGAAAAAAGGTGAAAATTTTCACGACAGGATTTCGGCTTTAAAAAAGTCGGACATTTTCAAGCAGTATTTCAGCTTCAAAAAAGTTGAAAATTTTCATGAAAAGATTTCGGCTTCAAAAAAGTTGAAAATTTTCACGACAGGATTTCGGCTTTAAAAAAGTCAACCATTTTCATGAAGTATTTCAGATTCAAAAAAGTTGAACATTTTCATGAAAAGATTTCGGATTCAAAAAAGGTGAAAATTTTCACGACAGGATTTCGGCTTCAAAAAAGTTGAACATTTTCATGCAGTATTTCAGCTTCAAAAAAGTTGAAAATTTTCATGAAAAGATTTCGGCTTCAAAAAAGTTGAAAATTTTCACGACAGGATTTCGGCTTTAAAAAAGTCGACCATTTTCATGAAGTATTTCAGATTCAAAAAAGTTGAACATTTTCATGAAAATATTTCGGCTTCAAAAAAGTTGAAAATTTTCACGACAGGATTTCGGCATTAAAAAAGTCGAACATTTTCATGCAGTATTTCAGCTTCAAAAAAGTTGAACATTTTCATGACAGTATTTCGGCTAGAAAAAAGGTGAAAATTTTCACGACAGGATTTCGGCTTTAAAAAAGTCGGACATTTTCAAGCAGTATTTCAGCTTCAAAAAAGTTGAAAATTTTCATGAAAAGATTTCGGCTTCAAAAAAGTTGAAAATTTTCACGACAGGATTTCGGCTTTAAAAAAGTCAACCATTTTCATGAAGTATTTCAGATTCAAAAAAGTTGAACATTTTCATGAAAAGATTTCGGCTTCAAAAAAGTTGAAAATTTTCACGACAGGATTTCGGCTTTAAAAAAGTCAAACATTTTCATGCAGTATTTCAGCTTCAAAAAAGTCGAACATTTTCATGAAGTATTTCAGCTTCAAAAAAGTTGAACATTTTCATGAAAAGATTTCGGCTTCAAAAAAGTTGAAAATTTTCATGAAGTATTTCGGCTTCAAAAAAGTCGAAAATTTTCATGAAAGAATTTCAGCTTCAAAAAAGTTGAACATTTTTGTGAAAAGATTTCGGCTTCAAAAAAGTTTAAAACTTTCATGAAGTATTTGGGCTTGAAAAAAGTTGAAAATTTCCATGAAGAAATTCGGCTTCAAAAAAGGTGAACATTTTCATGAAATATTTGGGCTTCAAAAAAGTTGAAAATTTTCATGAAGTATTTCGGCTAGAAAAAAGTTGAAAATTTTCATGAAGTATTTCGGATTCAAAAAAGGTGAAAATTTTCACGCCAGGATTTCGGCTTCAAAAAAGTTGAACATTTTCATGCAGTATTTCAGCTTCAAAAAAGTTGAAAATTTTCATGAAAAGATTTCCGCTTCAAAAAAGTTGAAAATTTTCACGACAGGATTTCGGCTTTAAAAAAGTCGACCATTTTCATGAAGTATTTCAGATTCAAAAAAGTTGAACATTTTCATGAAAAGATTTCGGCTTCAAAAAAGTTGAAAATTTTCACGACAGGATTTCGGCATTAAAAAAGTCGAACATTTTCATGCAGTATTTCAGCTTCAAAAAAGTTGAACATTTTCATGACAGTATTTCGGCTAGAAAAAAGGTGAAAATTTTCACGACAGGATTTCGGCTTTAAAAAAGTCGGACATTTTCAAGCAGTATTTCAGCTTCAAAAAAGTTGAAAATTTTCATGAAAAGATTTCGGCTTCAAAAAAGTTGAAAATTTTCACGACAGGATTTCGGCTTTAAAAAAGTCGACCATTTTCATGAAGTATTTCAGATTCAAAAAAGTTGAACATTTTCATGAAAAGATTTCGGCTTCAAAAAAGTTGAAAATTTTCACGACAGGATTTCGGCTTTAAAAAAGTCGAACATTTTCATGCAGTATTTCAGCTTCAAAAAAGTTGAACATTTTCATGAAAAGATTTCGGCTTCAAAAATGTTGAACATTTTCATGACAGTATTTCGGATTCAAAAAAGGTGAAAATTTTCATGAAATATTTGGGCTTCAAAAAAGTTGAAAATTTTCATGACAGTATTTCGGCTTTAAAAAAGTCGAACATTTTCATGACAGTATTTCGGCTTTAAAAAAGTCGAACATTTTCATGAACTATTTCAGCTTCAAAAAAGTTGAACATTTTCATGACAGTATTTCGGCTAGAAAAAAGGTGAAGATTTTCACGACAGGATTTCGGCTTTAAAAAAGTCGACCATTTTCATGAAGTATTTCAGATTCAAAAAAGTTGAACATTTTCATGAAAAGATTTCGGCTTCAAAAAAGTTGAAAATTTTCACGACAGGATTTCGGCTTTAAAAAAGTCAAACATTTTCATGCAGTATTTCAGCTTCAAAAAAGTCGAACATTTTCATGAAGTATTTCAGCTTCAAAAAAGTTGAACATTTTCATGAAAAGATTTCGGCTTCAAAAAAGTTGAAAATTTTCATGAAGTATTTCGGCTTCAAAAAAGTCGAAAATTTTCATGAAAGAATTTCAGCTTCAAAAAAGTTGAACATTTTTGTGAAAAGATTTCGGCTTCAAAAAAGTTTAAAACTTTCATGAAGTATTTGGGCTTGAAAAAAGTTGAAAATTTCCATGAAGAAATTCGGCTTCAAAAAAGGTGAACATTTTCATGAAATATTTGGGCTTCAAAAAAGTTGAAAATTTTCATGAAGTATTTCGGCTAGAAAAAAGTTGAAAATTTTCATGAAGTATTTCGGATTCAAAAAAGGTAAAAATTTTCACGCCAGGATTTCGGCTTCAAAAAAGTTGAACATTTTCATGCAGTATTTCAGCTTCAAAAAAGTTGAAAATTTTCATGAAAAGATTTCGGCTTCAAAAAAGTTGAAAATTTTCACGACAGGATTTCGGCTTTAAAAAAGTCGACCATTTTCATGAAGTATTTCAGATTCAAAAAAGTTGAACATTTTCATGAAAAGATTTCGGCTTCAAAAAAGTTGAAAATTTTCACGACAGGATTTCGGCATTAAAAAAGTCGAACATTTTCATGCAGTATTTCAGCTTCAAAAAAGTTGAACATTTTCATGACAGTATTTCGGCTAGAAAAAAGGTGAAAATTTTCACGACAGGATTTCGGCTTTAAAAAAGTCGGACATTTTCAAGCAGTATTTCAGCTTCAAAAAAGTTGAAAATTTTCATGAAAAGATTTCGGCTTCAAAAAAGTTGAAAATTTTCACGACAGGATTTCGGCTTTAAAAAAGTCGACCATTTTCATGAAGTATTTCAGATTCAAAAAAGTTGAACATTTTCATGAAAAGATTTCGGCTTCAAAAAAGTTGAAAATTTTCACGACAGGATTTCGGCTTTAAAAAAGTCGAACATTTTCATGCAGTATTTCAGCTTCAAAAAAGTTGAACATTTTCATGAAAAGATTTCGGCTTCAAAAATGTTGAACATTTTCATGACAGTATTTCGGATTCAAAAAAGGTGAAAATTTTCATGAAAGAATTTCAGCTTCAAAAAAGTTGAACATTTTTGTGAAAAGATTTCGGCTTCAAAAAAGTTTAAAACTTTCATGAAGTATTTGGGCTTGAAAAAAGTTGAAAATTTCCATGAAGAAATTCGGCTTCAAAAAAGGTGAACATTTTCATGAAATATTTGGGCTTCAAAAAAGTTGAAAATTTTCATGAAGTATTTCGGCTAGAAAAAAGTTGAAAATTTTCATGAAGTATTTCGGATTCAAAAAAGGTAAAAATTTTCACGCCAGGATTTCGGCTTCAAAAAAGTTGAACATTTTCATGCAGTATTTCAGCTTCAAAAAAGTTGAAAATTTTCATGAAAAGATTTCGGCTTCAAAAAAGTTGAAAATTTTCACGACAGGATTTCGGCTTTAAAAAAGTCGACCATTTTCATGAAGTATTTCAGATTCAAAAAAGTTGAACATTTTCATGAAAAGATTTCGGCTTCAAAAAAGTTGAAAATTTTCACGACAGGATTTCGGCATTAAAAAAGTCGAACATTTTCATGCAGTATTTCAGCTTCAAAAAAGTTGAACATTTTCATGACAGTATTTCGGCTAGAAAAAAGGTGAAAATTTTCACGACAGGATTTCGGCTTTAAAAAAGTCGGACATTTTCAAGCAGTATTTCAGCTTCAAAAAAGTTGAAAATTTTCATGAAAAGATTTCGGCTTCAAAAAAGTTGAAAATTTTCACGACAGGATTTCGGCTTTAAAAAAGTCGACCATTTTCATGAAGTATTTCAGATTCAAAAAAGTTGAACATTTTCATGAAAAGATTTCGGCTTCAAAAAAGTTGAAAATTTTCACGACAGGATTTCGGCTTTAAAAAAGTCGAACATTTTCATGCAGTATTTCAGCTTCAAAAAAGTTGAACATTTTCATGAAAAGATTTCGGCTTCAAAAATGTTGAACATTTTCATGACAGTATTTCGGATTCAAAAAAGGTGAAAATTTTCATGAAATATTTGGGCTTCAAAAAAGTTGAAAATTTTCATGACAGTATTTCGGCTTTAAAAAAGTCGAACATTTTCATGACAGTATTTCGGCTTTAAAAAAGTCGAACATTTTCATGAAGTATTTCAGCTTCAAAAAAGTTGAACATTTTCATGACAGTATTTCGGCTAGAAAAAAGGTGAAGATTTTCACGACAGGATTTCGGCTTTAAAAAAGTCGAAAATTTTCAAGCAGTATTTCAGCTTCAAAAAAGTTGAAAATTTTCATGAAGTATTTCGGCTTCAAAAAAGTCGAAAATTTTCATGAAAGAATTTCAGCTTCAAAACAGTTGAACATTTTTGTGAAAAGATTTCGGCTAGAAAAAAGTTGAAAATTTTCATGAAGTATTTCGGATTCAAAAAAGGTGAAAATTTTCACGACAGGATTTCGGCTTCAAAAAAGTTGAACATTTTCATGCAGTATTTCAGCTTCAAAAAAGTTGAAAATTTTCATGAAAAGATTTCGGCTTCAAAAAAGTTGAAAATTTTCACGACAGGATTTCGGCTTTAAAAAAGTCGACCATTTTCATGAAATATTTCAGATTCAAAAAAGTTGAACATTTTCATGAAAATATTTCGGCTTCAAAAAAGTTGAAAATTTTCACGACAGGATTTCGGCATTAAAAAAGTCGAACATTTTCATGCAGTATTTCAGCTTCAAAAAAGTTGAACATTTTCATGACAGTATTTCGGCTAGAAAAAAGGTGAAAGTTTTCACGACAGGATTTCGGCTTTAAAAAAGTCGGACATTTTCAAGCAGTATTTCAGCTTCAAAAAAGTTGAAAATTTTCATGAAAAGATTTCGGCTTCAAAAAAGTTGAAAATTTTCACGACAGGATTTCGGCTTTAAAAAAGTCGACCATTTTCATGAAGTATTTCAGATTCAAAAAAGTTGAACATTTTCATGAAAAGATTTCGGCTTCAAAAAAGTTGAAAATTTTCATGAAGTATGTCAGATTCAAAAAAGTTGAAAATTTTCATGAAGTATTTCGGATTCAAAAAAGTTGAATATTTTCACAACAGGATTTCGGCTTTAAAAAAGTCAAACATTTTCATGCAGTATTTCAGCTTCAAAAAAGTTGAACATTTTCATGAAAAGATTTCGGCTTTAAAAAAGTCGAACATTTTCATGAAGTATTTCAGCTTCAAAAAAGTTGAACATTTTCATGAAAAGATTTCGGCTTCAAAAAAGTTGAAAATTTTCATGAAGTATTTCGGCTTCAAAAAAGTCGAAAATTTTCATGAAAGAATTTCAGCTTCAAAACAGTTGAACATTTTTGTGAAAAGATTTCGGCTTCAAAAAAGTTGAAAACTTTCATGAAGTATTTGGGCTTGAAAAAAGTTGAAAATTTCCATGAAGAAATTCGGCTTCAAAAAAGGTGAACATTTTCATGAAATATTTGGGCTTCAAAAAAGTTGAAAATTTTCATGAAGTATTTCGGATTCAAAAAAGGTGAAAATTTTCACGCCAGGATTTCGGCTTCAAAAAAGTTGAACATTTTCATGCAGTATTTCAGCTTCAAAAAAGTTGAAAATTTTCATGAAAAGATTTCGGCTTCAAAAAAGTTGAAAATTTTCACGACAGGATTTCGGCTTTAAAAAAGTCCACCATTTTCATGAAGTATTTCAGATTCAAAAAAGTTGAACATTTTCATGAAAAGATTTCGGCTTCAAAAAAGTTGAAAATTTTCACGACAGGATTTCGGCATTAAAAAAGTCGAACATTTTCATGCAGTATTTCAGCTTCAAAAAAGTTGAACATTTTCATGACAGTATTTCGGCTAGAAAAAAGGTGAAAATTTTCACCACAGGATTTCGGCTTTAAAAAAGTCGGACATTTTCAAGCAGTATTTCAGATTCAAAAAAGTTGAAAATTTTCATGAAAAGATTTTGGCTTCAAAAAAGTTGAAAATTTTCACGACAGGATTTCGGCTTTAAAAAAGTCGACCATTTTCATGAAGTATTTCAGATTCAAAAAAGTTGAACATTTTCATGAAAAGATTTCGGCTTCAAAAAAGTTGAAAATTTTCATGAAGTATGTCGGATTCAAAAAAGTTGAAAATTTTCATGAAGTATTTCGGCTTCAAAAAAGTCGAAAATTTTCATGAAAGAATTTCAGCTTCAAAACAGTTGAACATTTTTGTGAAAAGATTTCGGCTAGAAAAAAGTTGAAAATTTTCATGAAGTATTTCGGATTCAAAAAAGGTGAAAATTTTCACGACAGGATTTCGGCTTCAAAAAAGTTGAACATTTTCATGCAGTATTTCAGCTTCAAAAAAGTTGAAAATTTTCATGAAAAGATTTCGGCTTCAAAAAAGTTGAAAATTTTCACGACAGGATTTCGGCTTTAAAAAAGTCGACCATTTTCATGAAATATTTCAGATTCAAAAAAGTTGAACATTTTCATGAAAATATTTCGGCTTCAAAAAAGTTGAAAATTTTCACGACAGGATTTCGGCATTAAAAAAGTCGAACATTTTCATGCAGTATTTCAGCTTCAAAAAAGTTGAACATTTTCATGACAGTATTTCGGCTAGAAAAAAGGTGAAAGTTTTCACGACAGGATTTCGGCTTTAAAAAAGTCGGACATTTTCAAGCAGTATTTCAGCTTCAAAAAAGTTGAAAATTTTCATGAAAAGATTTCGGCTTCAAAAAAGTTGAAAATTTTCACGACAGGATTTCGGCTTTAAAAAAGTCGACCATTTTCATGAAGTATTTCAGATTCAAAAAAGTTGAACATTTTCATGAAAAGATTTCGGCTTCAAAAAAGTTGAAAATTTTCATGAAGTATGTCAGATTCAAAAAAGTTGAAAATTTTCATGAAGTATTTCGGATTCAAAAAAGTTGAATATTTTCACAACAGGATTTCGGCTTTAAAAAAGTCAAACATTTTCATGCAGTATTTCAGCTTCAAAAAAGTTGAACATTTTCATGAAAAGATTTCGGCTTTAAAAAAGTCGAACATTTTCATGAAGTATTTCAGCTTCAAAAAAGTTGAACATTTTCATGAAAAGATTTCGGCTTCAAAAAAGTTGAAAATTTTCATGAAGTATTTCGGCTTCAAAAAAGTCGAAAATTTTCATGAAAGAATTTCAGCTTCAAAACAGTTGAACATTTTTGTGAAAAGATTTCGGCTTCAAAAAAGTTGAAAACTTTCATGAAGTATTTGGGCTTGAAAAAAGTTGAAAATTTCCATGAAGAAATTCGGCTTCAAAAAAGGTGAACATTTTCATGAAATATTTGGGCTTCAAAAAAGTTGAAAATTTTCATGAAGTATTTCGGATTCAAAAAAGGTGAAAATTTTCACGCCAGGATTTCGGCTTCAAAAAAGTTGAACATTTTCATGCAGTATTTCAGCTTCAAAAAAGTTGAAAATTTTCATGAAAAGATTTCGGCTTCAAAAAAGTTGAAAATTTTCACGACAGGATTTCGGCTTTAAAAAAGTCCACCATTTTCATGAAGTATTTCAGATTCAAAAAAGTTGAACATTTTCATGAAAAGATTTCGGCTTCAAAAAAGTTGAAAATTTTCACGACAGGATTTCGGCATTAAAAAAGTCGAACATTTTCATGCAGTATTTCAGCTTCAAAAAAGTTGAACATTTTCATGACAGTATTTCGGCTAGAAAAAAGGTGAAAATTTTCACCACAGGATTTCGGCTTTAAAAAAGTCGGACATTTTCAAGCAGTATTTCAGATTCAAAAAAGTTGAAAATTTTCATGAAAAGATTTTGGCTTCAAAAAAGTTGAAAATTTTCACGACAGGATTTCGGCTTTAAAAAAGTCGACCATTTTCATGAAGTATTTCAGATTCAAAAAAGTTGAACATTTTCATGAAAAGATTTCGGCTTCAAAAAAGTTGAAAATTTTCATGAAGTATGTCGGATTCAAAAAAGTTGAAAATTTTCATGAAGTATTTCGGATTCAAAAAAGTTGAAAATTTTCACGACAGGATTTCGGCTTTAAAAAAGTCAAACATTTTCATGCAGTATTTCAGCTTCAAAAAAGTTGAACATTTTCATGAAAAGATTTCGGCTTTAAAAAAGTCAAACATTTTCATGCAGTATTTCAGCTTCAAAAAAGTTGAACATTTTCATGAAAAGATTTCGGCTTCAAAAAAGTTGAAAATTTTCATGAAGTATGTCGGATTCAAAAAAGTTGAAAATTTTCATGAAGTATTTCGGATTCAAAAAAGTTGAAAATTTTCACAACAGGATGTCGGCTTTAAAAAAGTCAAACATTTTCATGCAGTATTTCAGCTTCAAAAAAGTTGAACATTTTCATGAAAAGATTTCGGCTTTAAAAAAGTCGAACATTTTCATGAAGTATTTCAGCTTCGAAAAAGTTGAACATTTTCATGAAAAGATTTCGGCTTTAAAAAAGTCGAACATTTTCATGAATTATTTCAGCTTCAAAAAAGTTGAACATTTTTGTGAAAAGATTTCGGCTTCAAAAAAGTTGAAAACTTTCATGAAGTATTTGGGCTTGAAAAAAGTTGAAAATTTCCATGAAGAAATTCAGCTTCAAAAAAGGTGAACATTTTCATGAAATATTTGGGCTTCAAAAAAGTTGAAAATTTTCATGAAGTATTTCGGCTAGAAAAAAGTTGAAAATTTTCATGAAGTATTTCGGATTCAAAAAAGGTGAAAATTTTCACGCCAGGATTTCGGCTTCAAAAAAGTTGAACATTTTCATGCAGTATTTCAGCTTCAAAAAAGTTGAAAATTTTCATGAAAAGATTTCGGCTTCAAAAAAGTTGAAAATTTTCACGACAGGATTTCGGCTTTAAAAAAGTCGACCATTTTCATGAAGTATTTCAGATTCAAAAAAGTTGAACATTTTCATGAAAAGATTTCGGCTTTAAAAAAGTCGAACATTTTCATGAAGTATTTCAGCATCAAAAAAGTTGAACATTTTCATGAAAAGATTTCGGCTTTAAAAAAGTCGAACATTTTCATGAATTATTTCAGCTTCAAAAAAGTTGAACATTTTTGTGAAAAGATTTCGGATTCAAAAAAGTTGAAAACTTTCATGAAGTATTTGGGCTTGAAAAAAGTTGAAAATTTCCATGAAGAAATTCGGCTTCAAAAAAGGTGAACATTTTCATGAAATATTTGGGCTTCAAAAAAGTTGAAAATTTTCATGAAGTATTTCGGCTAGAAAAAAGTTGAAAATTTTCATGAAGTATTTCGGATTCAAAAAAAGTGAAAATTTTCACGCCAGGATTTCGGCTTCAAAAAAGTTGAACATTTTCATGCAGTATTTCAGCTTCAAAAAAGTTGAAAATTTTCATGAAAAGATTTCGGCTTCAAAAAAGTTGAAAATTTTCACGACAGGATTTCGGCTTTAAAAAAGTCGACC
Source organism: Labrus mixtus (assembly GCF_963584025.1). Lineage (NCBI taxonomy): Eukaryota > Metazoa > Chordata > Actinopteri > Labriformes > Labridae > Labrus > Labrus mixtus. The sequence goes on along the minus strand of NC_083615.1, from coordinate 33,681,052 downwards.
ATTTTCATGAAGTATTTCAGATTCAAAAAAGTTGAACATTTTCATGAAAAGATTTCGGCTTCAAAAAAGCTGAAAATTTTCACGACAGGATTTCGGCATTAAAAAAGTCGAACATTTTCATGCAGTATTTCAGCTTCAAAAAAGTTGAACATTTTCATGACAGTATTTCGGCTAGAAAAAAGGTGAAAATTTTCACGACAGGATTTCGGCTTTAAAAAAGTCGCACATTTTCAAGCAGTATTTCAGCTTCAAAAAAGTTGAAAACTTTCATGAAGTATTTGGGCTTGAAAAAAGTTGAAAATTTCCATGAAGAAATTCGGCTTCAAAAAAGGTGAACATTTTCATGAAATATTTGGGCTTCAAAAAAGTTGAAAATTTACATGAAGTATTTCGGCTAGAAAAAAGTTGAAAATTTTCATGAAGTATTTCGGATTCAAAAAAGGTGAAAATTTTCACGACAGGATTTCGGCTTCAAAAAAGTTGAACATTTTCATGCAGTATTTCAGCTTCAAAAAAGTTGAAAATTTTCATGAAAAGATTTCGGCTTCAAAAAAGTTGAAAATTTTCACGACAGGATTTCGGCTTTAAAAAAGTCGACCATTTTCTTGAAGTATTTCAGATTCAAAAAAGTTGAACATTTTCATGAAAAGATTTCGGCTTCAAAAAAGTTGAAAATTTTCACGACAGGATTTCGGCTTTAAAAAAGTCGAACATTTTCATGCAGTATTTCAGCTTCAAAAAAGTTGAACATTTTCATGAAAAGATTTCGGCTTCAAAAATGTTGAACATTTTCATGACAGTATTTCGGATTCAAAAAAGGTGAAAATTTTCATGAAATATTTGGGCTTCAAAAAAGTTGAAAATTTTCATGACAGTATTTCGGCTTTAAAAAAGTCGAACATTTTCATGACAGTATTTCGGCTTTAAAAAAGTCGAACATTTTCATGAAGTATTTCAGCTTCAAAAAAGTTGAACATTTTCATGACATTATTTCGGCTTTAAAAAAGTTGAACATTTTCATGAAGTATTTCAGCTTCAAAAAAGTTGAAAATTTTCATGAAAAGATTTCAGTTCCAAAAAAGTTGAAAATTTTCATGAAATATTTGGGCTTCAAAAAAGATGAACATTTTCATGCAGTATTTCAGCTTCAAAAAAGTTGAACATTTTCATGAAAAGATTTCGGCTTTAAAAAAGTTGAACATTTTCATGAAGTATTTCAGCTTCAAAAAAGTTGAACATTTTCATGAAATATTTGGGCTTGAAAAAAGTTGAAAATTTCCATGAAGAAATTCGGCTTCAAAAAAGTTGAAAATGTTCATGAAGTATTTGGGCTTCAGAAAAGGTGAAAATTTTCATGAAATATTTGGGCTTCAAAAAAGTTGAAAATTTTCATGACAGTATTTCGGCTTTAAAAAAGTCGAACATTTTCATGACAGTATTTCGGCTTTAAAAAAGTCGAACATTTTCATGAAGTATTTCAGCTTCAAAAAAGTTGAACATTTTCATGACAGTATTTCGGCTAGAAAAAAGGTGAAAATTTTCATGAAGTATTTCGGCTAGAAAAAACTTGAAAATTTTCATGAAGTATTTCGGATTCAAAAAAGGTGAAAATTTTCACGCCAGGATTTCGGCTTCAAAAAAGTTGAACATTTTCATGCAGTATTTCAGCTTCAAAAAAGTTGAAAATTTTCATGAAAAGATTTCGGCTTCAAAAAAGTTGAAAATTTTCACGACAGGATTTCGGCTTTAAAAAAGTCGACCATTTTCATGAAGTATTTCAGATTCAAAAAAGTTGAACATTTTCATGAAAAGATTTCGGCTTTAAAAAAGTCGAACATTTTCATGAAGTATTTCAGCATCAAAAAAGTTGAACATTTTCATGAAAAGATTTCGGCTTTAAAAAAGTCGAACATTTTCATGAATTATTTCAGTTTCAAAAAAGTTGAACATTTTTGTGAAAAGATTTCGGATTCAAAAAAGTTGAAAACTTTCATGAAGTATTTGGGCTTGAAAAAAGTTGAAAATTTCCATGAAGAAATTCGGCTTCAAAAAAGGTGAACATTTTCATGAAATATTTGGGCTTCAAAAAAGTTGAAAATTTTCATGAAGTATTTCGGCTAGAAAAAAGTTGAAAATTTTCATGAAGTATTTCGGATTCAAAAAAAGTGAAAATTTTCACGCCAGGATTTCGGCTTCAAAAAAGTTGAACATTTTCATGCAGTATTTCAGCTTCAAAAAAGTTGAAAATTTTCATGAAAAGATTTCGGCTTCAAAAAAGTTGAAAATTTTCACGACAGGATTTCGGCTTTAAAAAAGTCGACCATTTTCATGAAGTATTTCAGATTCAAAAAAGTTGAACATTTTCATGAAAAGATTTCGGCTTCAAAAAAGTTGAAAATTTTCACGACAGGATTTCGGCATTAAAAAAGTCGAACATTTTCATGCAGTATTTCAGCTTCAAAAAAGTTGAACATTTTCATGACAGTATTTCGGCTAGAAAAAAGGTGAAAATTTTCACGACAGGATTTCGGCTTTAAAAAAGTCGCACATTTTCAAGCAGTATTTCAGCTTCAAAAAAGTTGAAAACTTTCATGAAGTATTTGGGCTTGAAAAAAGTTGAAAATTTCCATGAAGAAATTCGGCTTCAAAAAAGGTGAACATTTTCATGAAATATTTGGGCTTCAAAAAAGTTGAAAATTTACATGAAGTATTTCGGCTAGAAAAAAGTTGAAAATTTTCATGAAGTATTTCGGATTCAAAAAAGGTGAAAATTTTCACGACAGGATTTCGGCTTCAAAAAAGTTGAACATTTTCATGCAGTATTTCAGCTTCAAAAAAGTTGAAAATTTTCATGAAAAGATTTCGGCTTCAAAAAAGTTGAAAATTTTCACGACAGGATTTCGGCTTTAAAAAAGTCGACCATTTTCTTGAAGTATTTCAGATTCAAAAAAGTTGAACATTTTCATGAAAAGATTTCGGCTTCAAAAAAGTTGAAAATTTTCACGACAGGATTTCGGCTTTAAAAAAGTCGAACATTTTCATGCAGTATTTCAGCTTCAAAAAAGTTGAACATTTTCATGAAAAGATTTCGGCTTCAAAAATGTTGAACATTTTCATGACAGTATTTCGGATTCAAAAAAGGTGAAAATTTTCATGAAATATTTGGGCTTCAAAAAAGTTGAAAATTTTCATGACAGTATTTCGGCTTTAAAAAAGTCGAACATTTTCATGACAGTATTTCGGCTTTAAAAAAGTCGAACATTTTCATGAAGTATTTCAGCTTCAAAAAAGTTGAACATTTTCATGACATTATTTCGGCTTTAAAAAAGTTGAACATTTTCATGAAGTATTTCAGCTTCAAAAAAGTTGAAAATTTTCATGAAAAGATTTCAGTTCCAAAAAAGTTGAAAATTTTCATGAAATATTTGGGCTTCAAAAAAGATGAACATTTTCATGCAGTATTTCAGCTTCAAAAAAGTTGAACATTTTCATGAAAAGATTTCGGCTTTAAAAAAGTTGAACATTTTCATGAAGTATTTCAGCTTCAAAAAAGTTGAACATTTTCATGAAATATTTGGGCTTGAAAAAAGTTGAAAATTTCCATGAAGAAATTCGGCTTCAAAAAAGTTGAAAATGTTCATGAAGTATTTGGGCTTCAGAAAAGGTGAAAATTTTCATGAAATATTTGGGCTTCAAAAAAGTTGAAAATTTTCATGACAGTATTTCGGCTTTAAAAAAGTCGAACATTTTCATGACAGTATTTCGGCTTTAAAAAAGTCGAACATTTTCATGAAGTATTTCAGCTTCAAAAAAGTTGAACATTTTCATGACAGTATTTCGGCTAGAAAAAAGGTGAAAATTTTCACGACAGGATTTCGGCTTTAAAAAAGTCGGACATTTTCAAGCAGTATTTCAGCTTCAAAAAAGTTGAAAATTTTCATGAAAAGATTTCGTCTTCAAAAAAGTTGAACATTTTCATGACAGTATTTCGGCTTCAAAAAAGTTGAAAATGTTCATGAAGTATTTGGGCTTCAAAAAAGTTGAAAATTTTCATGAAGTATTTGGGCTTCAAAAAACTTGAAAATTTTCATGAAGTATTTCGGATTCAAAAAAGTTGAAAATTTTCACGACAGGATTTCGGTTTTAAAAAAGTCGAACATTTTCATGAAGTATTTCAGCTTCAAAAAAGTTGAACATTTTCAGGAAAAGATTTCAGTTCCAAAAAAGTTGAACATTTTCATGAAGTATTTTATCTTCAAAAAGTTGAACATTTTCATGGCAGGATATCGGTTTCAAAAAAGTTGAACATTTTCATGCAGTATTTCAGCTTTAGAAAAGTTGAAAATTTTCATGAAAAGATTTCGGCTTTAAAAAAGTTGAACATTTTCATGACAGTATTTCGGATTCAAAAAAAATGAAAATTTTCATGACAGTATTTCGGCTTTAAAAAAGTTGAACATTTTCATGAAGTATTTCAGCTTCAAAAAAGTTGAACCTTTTCAGGAAAATATTTCAGTTCCAAAAAAGTTGAAAATTTTCATGAAGTATTTCGGCTTCAAAAATGTTGAACATTTTCATGAAAAGATTTCGGCTTCAAAAAAGGTGAAAATTTTCATGAAATATTTGGGCTTCAAAAAAGTTGAAAATTTTCATGACAGTATTTCGGCTTTAAAAAAGTCGAACATTTTCATGACAGTATTTCGGCTTTAAAAAAGTTGAAAATTTTCATGAAGTATTTCGGCTTCAAAAATGTTGAACATTTTCATGAAAAGATTTCGGCTTCAAAAAAGGTGAAAATTTTCATGAAATATTTGGGCTTCAAAAAAGTTGAAAATTTTCATGACAGTATTTCGGCTTTAAAAAAGTCGAACATTTTCATGACAGTATTTCGGCTTTAAAAAAGTCGAAAATTTTCATGAAGTATTTCAGCTTCAAAAAAGTTGAACATTTTCATGACAGTATTTCGGCTAGAAAAAAGGTGAAAATTTTCAGGAAAAGATTTCAGTTCCAAAAAAGTTGAACATTTTCATGACAGGATTTCGGCTTCAAAAAAGTTGAACATTTTCATGCAGTATTTCAGCTTCAAAAAAGTTGAAAATTTTCATGAAAAGATTTCGGCTTCAAAAAAGTTGAAAATTTTCATGACAGTATTTCGGCTTCAAAAAAGTTGAACATTTTCATGACAGTATTTCGGCTTCAAAAAAGTTTAAAATTTTCATTAAGTATTTCGGATTCAAAAAAGTTTAAAAATTTTCACGACAGGATTTCGGCTTTTAAAAAGTCGACCATTTTCATGAAGTATTTCAGCTTCAAAAAAGTTGAACATTTTCATGAAAAGATTTCGGCTTCAAAAAAGTTGAAAATTTTCATGAAGTATTTCGGCTTCAAAAAAGTCGAAAATTTTCATGAAAGAATTTCAGCTTCAAAACAGTTGAACATTTTTGTGAAAAGATTTCCTCTTCAAAAAAGTTGAACATTTTCATGCAGTATTTCAGCTTCAAAAAAGTTGAAAATTTTCATGAAAAGATTTCGGCTTCAAAAAAGTTGAAAATTTTCATGACAGTATTTCGGCTTCAAAAAAGTTGAACATTTTCATGACAGTATTTCGGCTTCAAAAAAGTTGAAAATTTTCATGAAGTATTTCGGATTCAAAAAAGTTGAAAATTTTCAGGACAGGATTTCGGCTTTAAAAAAGTCGAACATTTTCATGCAGTATTTCAGCTTCAAAAAAGTTGAACATTTTCATGAAATATTTGGGCTTGAAAAAAGTTGAAAATTTCCATGAAGAAATTCGGCTTCAAAAAAGTTGAAAATGTTCATGAAGTATTTGGGCTTCAGAAAAGTTGAAAATTTTCATGAAATATTTGGGCTTCAAAAAAGTTGAAAATTTTCATGAAGTATTTCGGATTCAAAAAAGGTGAAAATTTTCACGACAGGATTTCGGCTTTAAAAAAGTCGACCATTTTCATGAAGTATTTTAGCTTCAAAAAAGTTGAACATTTTCAGGAAAAAATTTCAGTTCCAAAAAATTTGAAAATTTTCATGAAGTATTTCGGCTTCAAAAATGTTGAACATTTTCATGACAGTATTTCGGCTTTAAAAAAGTCGAACATTTTCATGAAGTATTTCAGCTTCAAAAAAGTTGAAAATTTTCATGAAAAGATTTCAGTTCCAAAAAAGTTGAAAATTTTCATGAAATATTTGGGCTTCAAAAAAGATGAACATTTTCATGCAGTATTTCAGCTTCAAAAAAGTTGAACATTTTCATGAAAAGATTTCGGCTTTAAAAAAGTTGAACATTTTCATGAAGTATTTCAGCTTCAAAAAAGTTGAACATTTTCATGAAATATTTGGGCTTGAAAAAAGTTGAAAATTTCCATGAAGAAATTCGGCTTCAAAAAAGTTGAAAATGTTCATGAAGTATTTGGGCTTCAGAAAAGGTGAAAATTTTCATGAAATATTTGGGCTTCAAAAAAGTTGAAAATTTTCATGACAGTATTTCGGCTTTAAAAAAGTCGAACATTTTCATGACAGTATTTCGGCTTTAAAAAAGTCGAACATTTTCATGAAGTATTTCAGCTTCAAAAAAGTTGAACATTTTCATGACAGTATTTCGGCTAGAAAAAAGGTGAAAATTTTCACGACAGGATTTCGGCTTTAAAAAAGTCGGACATTTTCAAGCAGTATTTCAGCTTCAAAAAAGTTGAAAATTTTCATGAAAAGATTTCGTCTTCAAAAAAGTTGAACATTTTCATGACAGTATTTCGGCTTCAAAAAAGTTGAAAATGTTCATGAAGTATTTGGGCTTCAAAAAAGTTGAAAATTTTCATGAAGTATTTGGGCTTCAAAAAACTTGAAAATTTTCATGAAGTATTTCGGATTCAAAAAAGTAGAAAATTTTCACGACAGGATTTCGGTTTTAAAAAAGTCGAACATTTTCATGAAGTATTTCAGCTTCAAAAAAGTTGAACATTTTCAGGAAAAGATTTCAGTTCCAAAAAAGTTGAACATTTTCATGAAGTATTTTATCTTCAAAAAGTTGAACATTTTCATGGCAGGATATCGGTTTCAAAAAAGTTGAACATTTTCATGCAGTATTTCAGCTTTAGAAAAGTTGAAAATTTTCATGAAAAGATTTCGGCTTTAAAAAAGTTGAACATTTTCATGACAGTATTTCGGATTCAAAAAAGGTGAAAATTTTCATGACAGTATTTCGGCTTCAAAAAAGTTGAACATTTTCATGAAGTATTTCAGCTTCAAAAAAGTTGAACCTTTTCAGGAAAATATTTCAGTTCCAAAAAAGTTGAAAATTTTCATGAAGTATTTCGGCTTCAAAAATGTTGAACATTTTCATGAAAAGATTTCGGCTTCAAAAAAGGTGAAAATTTTCATGAAATATTTGGGCTTCAAAAAAGTTGAAAATTTTCATGACAGTATTTCGGCTTTAAAAAAGTCGAACATTTTCATGACAGTATTTCGGCTTTAAAAAAGTTGAAAATTTTCATGAAGTATTTCGGCTTCAAAAATGTTGAACATTTTCATGAAAAGATTTCGGCTTCAAAAAAGGTGAAAATTTTCATGAAATATTTGGGCTTCAAAAAAGTTGAAAATTTTCATGACAGTATTTCGGCTTTAAAAAAGTCGAACATTTTCATGACAGTATTTCGGCTTTAAAAAAGTCGAAAATTTTCATGAAGTATTTCAGCTTCAAAAAAGTTGAACATTTTCATGACAGTATTTCGGCTAGAAAAAAGGTGAAAATTTTCAGGAAAAGATTTCAGTTCCAAAAAAGTTGAACATTTTCATGACAGGATTTCGGCTTCAAAAAAGTTGAACATTTTCATGCAGTATTTCAGCTTCAAAAAAGTTGAAAATTTTCATGAAAAGATTTCGGCTTCAAAAAAGTTGAAAATTTTCATGACAGTATTTCGGCTTCAAAAAAGTTGAACATTTTCATGACAGTATTTCGGCTTCAAAAAAGTTTAAAATTTTCATTAAGTATTTCGGATTCAAAAAAGTTTAAAATTTTCACGACAGGATTTCGGCTTTTAAAAAGTCGACCATTTTCATGAAGTATTTCAGCTTCAAAAAAGTTGAACATTTTCATGAAAAGATTTCGGCTTCAAAAAAGTTGAAAATTTTCATGAAGTATTTCGGCTTCAAAAAAGTCGAAAATTTTCATGAAAGAATTTCAGCTTCAAAACAGTTGAACATTTTTGTGAAAAGATTTCCTCTTCAAAAAAGTTGAACATTTTCATGCAGTATTTCAGCTTCAAAAAAGTTGAAAATTTTCATGAAAAGATTTCGGCTTCAAAAAAGTTGAAAATTTTCATGACAGTATTTCGGCTTCAAAAAAGTTGAACATTTTCATGACAGTATTTCGGCTTCAAAAAAGTTGAAAATTTTCATGAAGTATTTCGGATTCAAAAAAGTTGAAAATTTTCAGGACAGGATTTCGGCTTTAAAAAAGTCGAACATTTTCATGCAGTATTTCAGCTTCAAAAAAGTTGAACATTTTCATGAAATATTTGGGCTTGAAAAAAGTTGAAAATTTCCATGAAGAAATTCGGCTTCAAAAAAGTTGAAAATGTTCATGAAGTATTTGGGCTTCAGAAAAGTTGAAAATTTTCATGAAATATTTGGGCTTCAAAAAAGTTGAAAATTTTCATGAAGTATTTCGGATTCAAAAAAGGTGAAAATTTTCACGACAGGATTTCGGCTTTAAAAAAGTCGACCATTTTCATGAAGTATTTTAGCTTCAAAAAAGTTGAACATTTTCAGGAAAAAATTTCAGTTCCAAAAAATTTGAAAATTTTCATGAAGTATTTCGGCTTCAAAAATGTTGAACATTTTCATGACAGTATTTCGGATTCAAAAAAGGTGAAAATTTTCATGAAATATTTGGGCTTCAAAAAAGTTGAAAATTTTCATGAAGAAATTCGGCTTCAAAAAAGTTTTCGCAAGGGGGGGGGTGTTTCGTCTGTTTTCAAATTTTTCATGAGGGGGGGGTGTTTCGTCTTTTTTCATCTTTTTCGTAAGGGGGGGGGTGTTTCGTCTTTTTTCGTCTTTTTCGTAAGGGGGGGGGTGTTTCGTCTTTTTCAACATTTTCGTAAGGGGGGTGGGTCAATTGAAAATATTCATGAAGAAATTCGGCTTCAAAAAAGTTGAAAATTTTCATGAAGAAATTTGGCTTCAAAAAAGTTGAAAATTTTCATGAAGAAATTGGGCTTCAAAAAAATTGAAAATTTTCTTGAAGTATTTGGGCTTCAAAAAAGTTGAAAATTTTCATGAAGTATTTGGGCTTTAAAAAAGTTGAAAATTTTCATGATGAAATTCGGCTTCAAAAAAGTTTTCGCAAGGGGGGGTGTTTCGTCTTTTTTCAATTTTTTCGGAAGGGGGGGGTGTTTCGTCTTTTTTCAACTTTTTCGTAAGGGGGGGTGGGTCAATTGAAAATATTCATGAAGAAATTCGGCTTCAAAAAAGTTTTCCCAAGGGGGGGGTGTTTCGTCTTTTTTCAAATTTTTCGTAAGGGGGGGGGGTTTCGTCTTTTTTCAACTTTTTCGTAAGGGGGGGTGTTTCGTCTTTTTTCAACTTTTTCGTAAGGGGGGGTGGGTCAATTGAAAATATTCATGTAGAAATTCGGCTTCAAAAAAGTTTTCCCAAGGGGGGGGGTGTTTCGTCTTTTTTCAACTTTTTCGTAAGGGGGGGTGTTTCGTCTTTTTTCAACTTTTTCGTAAGGGGGGATGTTTCGTCTTTTTTCAACTTTTTCGTAAGAGGTGGGTGTTTCGTCTTTTTTCAACTTTTTCGTAAGGGGGGGTGGGTCAATTGAAAATATTCATGTAGAAATTCGGCTTCAAAAAAGTTGAAAATTTTCATGAAGAAATTCGACTTCAAAAAAGTTGAAAATTTTCATGAAGAAATTCGGCTTCAAAAAAGTTGAAAATTTTCATGAAGTATTTGGGCTTCAAAAAAGTTGAAAATTTTCATGATGAAATTCGGCTTCAAAATTTTTTTCGCAAGGGTGGGGTGTTTCGTCTTTTTTCAAATTTTTCGTAAGAGGGGGGTGTTTCGTCTTTTTTCAACTTTTTCTCAAGGGGGGGGGGTGTTTCGTCTTTTTTCAACTTTTTCGTGAGGGGGTGGGTCAATTAAAAATATTCATGAAGAAATTCAGCTTCAAAAGTTGAAAATTTTCATGAAGTATTTGGGCTTCAAAAAAGTTTAAAATTTTCATGAAGAAATTCGGCTTCAAAAAAGTTGAAAATTTTCATGATGAAATTCGGCTTCAAAAATTTTTTCGCAAGGGTGGGGTGTTTCGTCTTTTTTCAAATTTTTCGTAAGAGGGGGGTGTTTCGTCTTTTTTCAACTTTTTCTCAAGGGGGGGGGGTGTTTCGTCTTTTTTCAACTTTTTCGTGAGGGGGTGGGTCAATTAAAAATATTCATGAAGAAATTCAGCTTCAAAAGTTGAAAATTTTCATGAAGTATTTGGGCTTCAAAAAAGTTGAAAATTTTCATGAAGTATTTGGGCTTCAAAAAAGTTGAACATTTTCATGAAGTATTTGGGCTTGAAAAAAGTTGAAAATTTTCATGAAGAAATTCTGCTTCAAAAAAGTTTAGAATTTTCATGAAGAAATTCAGCTTCAAAAAAGTTGAAATTTTTCATGAAGTATTTGGGCTTCAAAAAAGTTTAAAATTTTCATGAAGAAATTCGGCTTTAAAAAGGTTGAAAATTTTCATGAAGTATTTGGACTTCAAAAAAGTTGAAAATATTCATGAAGAAATTCGGCTTCAACAAAGTTGAAAATTTTCATGAAGAAATTCGGCTTCAAAAAAGTTGAAAATTTTCATGAAGTATTTGGGCTTCAAAAAAGTTGAAAATTTTCATGAAGAAATTCGGCTTCAAAAAAGTTTTCGCAAGGGGGGGGTGTTTCGTCTTTTTTCAACTTTTTCGTAAGGGGGGGGTGTTTCGTCTTTTTTCAACTTTTTCGTGAGGGGGGGTGGGTCAATTGAAAATATTCATGAAGAAATTCGGCTTCAACAAAGTTGAAAATTTTCATGAAGTATTTGGGCTTGAAAATTTTTTTAAATTTTCATGAAGAAATTCGCCTTCAAAAAAGTTTAAAATTTTCATGAAGAAATTCGGCTTCAAAAAAGTTGAAAATTTTCATGAAGTATTTGGGCTTCAAAAAAGTTGAAAATTTTCATGAAGAAATTCGGCTTCAAAAAAGTTTTCGCAAGGGGGGGGTGTTTCGTCTTTTTTCAAATTTTTCGTAAGAGGGGTGTGTTTCGTCTTTTTTCAACTTTTTCGTGAGGGGGTGGGTCAATTGAAAATATTCATGAAGAAATTCGGCTTCAAAAAAGTTTTCGCAAGGTGGGGGTGTTTCGTCTTTTTTCAACTTTTTCGTAAGGGGGGGGTGTTTCGTCTTTTTTCAACTTTTTCGTGAGGGGGGTGGGTCAATTGATAATATTCATGAAGAAATTCGGCTTCAAAAAAGTTTAAAATTTTCATGAAGTATTTGGGCTTCAAAAAAGTTTAAAATTTTCATGAAGAAATTCGGCTTCAAAAAAGTTGAAAATTTTCATGAAGTATTTGGGCTTCAAAAATGTTTTACATTTTCATGAAGAAATTCGGCTTCAAAAAAGTTTAAAATTTTCATGAAGAAATTCGGCTTCAAAAAAGATGAAAATTTTCATGAAGTATTTGGGCTTCAAAAAAGTTCAAAATTTTCATGAAGAAATTCGTCTTCAAAAAAGTTTTCGCAAGGGGGGGGTGTTTCGTCTTTTTTCAACTTTTTCGTGAGGGGGGGGTGTTTCCTCTTATTTCAACTTTTTCATAAGGGGGGGTTGGTCATTTGAAAATTTTCATGAAGTATTTGGGCTTCAAAAAAGTTGAAAATTTTCATGAAGAAATTCGGCTTCAAAAAAGTTGAATATATTCATGAAGTATTTCGGCTTCAAAAAAGTTGAATATATTCATGAAGTATTTGGGCTTCAAAAAAGTTGAAAATTTTCATGAAGTATTTCGGCTTCAAAAAAGTTGAATATTTTCATGAAGTATTTGGGCTTCAAAAAAGTTGTATATATCCATGAAGTATTTGGGCTTCAAAAAAGTTGAACATTTTCATGAAGGATTTGGGCTTCAAAGAAGTTCATAATTTTCATGAAGTATTTGGGCTTCAAAAAAGTTTAATATTTTCATGAAGGATTTGGGCTTCAAAAAAGTTGAAAATATTCATGAAGAAATTCGGCTTCAAAAAAGTTGAAAATTTTCATGAAGAAATTCGGCTTCAAAAAAGTTGAAAATTTTCATGAAGTATTTGGGCTTTAAAAAAGTAGAAAATTTTCATGAAGAAATTCGGCTTCAAAAAAGTTGTCCCAAGGGGGGGGGTGTTTAGTCTTTTTTCAAATTTTGTCGTTAGGGGGGGGTGTTTCGTCTTTTTTCATCTTTTTCGTAAGGGGGGGGGGGTGTTTCGTCTTTTTTCATCTTTTTCGTAAGGGGGGGGTGTTTCGTCTTTTTCAACATTTTCATAAGGGGGGTGGGTCAATTGAAAATATTCATGAAAAAATTCGGTTTCAAAAAAGTTGAAAATTTTCATGAAGAAATTCGGCTTCAAAAAAGTTGAAAATTTTCATGAAGAAATTCGGCTTCAAAAAAGTTGAAAATTTTCATGAAGTATTTGGGCTTTAAAAAAGTAGAAAATTTTCATGAAGAAATTCGGCTTCAAAAAAGTTGAAAATTTTCATGAAGTATTTGGGCTTCAAAAATGTTTTACATTTTCATGAAGAAATTCGGCTTCAAAAAAGTTTAAAATTTTCATGAAGAAATTCGGCTTCAAAAAAGATGAAAATTTTCATGAAGTATTTGGGCTTCAAAAAAGTTCAAAATTTTCATGAAGAAATTCGTCTTCAAAAAAGTTTTCGCAAGGGGGGGGTGTTTCGTCTTTTTTCAACTTTTTCGTGAGGGGGGGGTGTTTCCTCTTATTTCAACTTTTTCATAAGGGGGGGTTGGTCATTTGAAAATTTTCATGAAGTATTTGGGCTTCAAAAAAGTTGAAAATTTTCATGAAGAAATTCGGCTTCAAAAAAGTTGAATATATTCATGAAGTATTTCGGCTTCAAAAAAGTTGAATATATTCATGAAGTATTTGGGCTTCAAAAAAGTTGAAAATTTTCATGAAGTATTTCGGCTTCAAAAAAGTTGAATATTTTCATGAAGTATTTGGGCTTCAAAAAAGTTGTATATATCCATGAAGTATTTGGGCTTCAAAAAAGTTGAACATTTTCATGAAGGATTTGGGCTTCAAAGAAGTTCATAATTTTCATGAAGTATTTGGGCTTCAAAAAAGTTTAATATTTTCATGAAGGATTTGGGCTTCAAAAAAGTTGAAAATATTCATGAAGAAATTCGGCTTCAAAAAAGTTGAAAATTTTCATGAAGAAATTCGGCTTCAAAAAAGTTGAAAATTTTCATGAAGTATTTGGGCTTTAAAAAAGTAGAAAATTTTCATGAAGAAATTCGGCTTCAAAAAAGTTGTCCCAAGGTGGGGGGTGTTTAGTCTTTTTTCAAATTTTGTCGTTAGGGGGGGGTGTTTCGTCTTTTTTCATCTTTTTCGTAAGGGGGGGGGGGTGTTTCGTCTTTTTTCATCTTTTTCGTAAGGGGGGGGTGTTTCGTCTTTTTCAACATTTTCATAAGGGGGGTGGGTCAATTGAAAATATTCATGAAAAAATTCGGTTTCAAAAAAGTTGAAAATTTTCATGAAGAAATTCGGCTTCAAAAAAGTTGAAAATTTTCATGAAGAAATTCGGCTTCAAAAAAGTTGAAAATTTTCATGAAGTATTTGGGCTTTAAAAAAGTAGAAAATTTTCATGAAGAAATTCGGCTTCAAAAAAGTTTTCCCAAGGGGGGGGGTGTTTAGTCTTTTTTCAAATTTTGTCGTTAGGGGGGGGTGTTTCGTCTTTTTTCATCTTTTTCGTAAGGGGGGGGGGGTGTTTCGTCTTTTTTCATCTTTTTCGTAAGGGGGGGGTGTTTCGTCTTTTTCAACATTTTCATAAGGGGGGTGGGTCAATTGAAAATATTCATGAAAAAATTCGGTTTCAAAAAAGTTGAAAATTTTCATGAAGAAATTCGGCTTCAAAAAAGTTGAAAATTTTCATGAAGTATTTGGGCTTCAAAAATGTTTTACATTTTCATGAAGAAATTCGGCTTCAAAAAAGTTTAAAATTTTCATGAAGAAATTCGGCTTCAAAAAAGATGAAAATTTTCATGAAGTATTTGGGCTTCAAAAAAGTTGAAAATTTTCATGAAGAAATTCGTCTTCAAAAAAGTTTTCGCAAGGGGGGGGTGTTTCGTCTTTTTTCAACTTTTTCGTGAGGGGGGGGTGTTTCCTCTTATTTCAACTATTTCATAAGGGGGGGTTGGTCATTTGAAAATTTTCATGAAGTATTTGGGCTTCAAAAAAGTTGAAAATTTTCATGAAGAAATTCGTCTTCAAAAAAGTTGAATATATTCATGAAGTATTTCGGCTTCAAAAAAGTTGAATATATTCATGAAGTATTTGGGCTTCAAAAAAGTTGAAAATTTTCATGAAGTATTTCGGCTTCAAAAAAGTTGAATATTTTCATGAAGTATTTGGGCTTCAAAAAAGTTGTATATATTCATGAAGTATTTGGGCTTCAAAAAAGTTGAACATTTTCATGAAGGATTTGGGCTTCAAAAAAGTTCATAATTTTCATGAAGTATTTGGGCTTCAAAAAAGTTTAATATTTTCATGAAGGATTTGGGCTTCAAAAAAGTTGAAAATATTCATGAAGAAATTCGGCTTCAAAAAAGTTGAAAATTTTCATGAAGAAATTCGGCTTCAAAAAAGTTGAAAATTTTCATGAAGAAATTCGGCTTCAAAAAAGTTGAAAATTTTCATGAAGAAATTCGGCTTCAAAAAAGTTTTCCCAAGGGGGGGGGGTGTTTAGTCTTTTTTCAAATTTTTTCGTTAGGGGGGGGTGTTTCGTCTTTTTTCATCTTTTTCGTAAGGGGGGGGGGGTGTTTCGTCTTTTTTCATCTTTTTCGTAAGGGGGGGGTGTTTCGTCTTTTTCAACATTTTCATAAGGGGGGTGGGTCAATTGAAAATATTCATGAAGAAATTCGGTTTCAAAAAAGTTGAAAATTTTCATGAAGAAATTCGGCTTCAAAAAAGTTGAAAATTTTCATGAAGTATTTGGGCTTCAAAAATGTTTTACATTTTCATGAAGAAATTCGCCTTCAAAAAAGTTTAAAATTTTCATGAAGAAATTCTGCTTCAAAAAAGTTAAAAATTTTCATGAAGTATTTGGGCTTCAAAAAAGTTGAAAATTTTCATGAAGAAATTCGGCTTCAAAAAAGTTTTCGCAAGGGGGGGGTGTTTCGTCTTTTTTCAAATTTTTCGTAAGAGGGGTGTGTTTCGTCTTTTTTCAACTTTTTCGTGAGGGGGTGGGTCAATTGAAAATATTCATGAAGAAATTCGGCTTCAAAAAAGTTTTCGCAAGGTGGGGGTGTTTCGTCTTTTTTCAACTTTTTCGTGAGGGGGGGTGGGTCAATTGAAAATATTCATGAAGAAATTCGGCTTCAAAAAAGTTTGAAATTTTCATGAAGTATTTGGGCTTCAAAAAAGTTTAAAATTTTCATGAAGAAATTCGGCTTCAAAAAAGTTGAAAATTTTCATGAAGTATTTGGGCTTCAAAAATGTTTTACATTTTCATGAAGAAATTCGGCTTCAAAAAAGTTTAAAATTTTCATGAAGAAATTCGGCTTCAAAAAAGATGAAAATTTTCATGAAGTATTTGGGCTTCAAAAAAGTTTAATATTTTCATGAAGGATTTGGGCTTCAAAAAAGTTGAAAATATTCATGAAGAAATTCGGCTTCAAAAAAGTTGAAAATTTTCATGAAGAAATTCGGCTTCAAAAAAGTTGAAAATTTTCATGAAGTATTTGGGCTTTAAAAAAGTAGAAAATTTTCATGAAGAAATTCGGCTTCAAAAAAGATGAATATTTTCATGAAGGATTTGGGCTTCAAAAAAGTTGAAAATATTCATGAAGAAATTCGGCTTCAAAAAAGTTGAAAATTTTCATGAAGAAATTCGGCTTCAAAAAAGTTGAATATATTCATGAAGTATTTCGGCTTCAAAAAAGTTGAATATATTCATGAAGTATTTGGGCTTCAAAAAAGTTGAACATTTTCATGAAGTATTTCGGCTTCAAAAAAGTTGAATATTTTCATGAAGTATTTGGGCTTCAAAAAAGTTGTATATATTCATGAAGTATTTGGGCTTCAAAAAAGTTGAACATTTTCATGAAGGATTTGGGCTTCAAAAAAGTTCATAATTTTCATGAAGTATTTGGGCTTCAAAAAAGTTTAATATTTTCATGAAGGATTTGGGCTTCAAAAAAGTTGAAAATATTCATGAAGAAATTCGGCTTCAAAAAAGTTGAAAATTTTCATGAAGAAATTCGGCTTCAAAAAAGTTGAAAATTTTCATGAAGAAATTCGGCTTCAAAAAAGTTGAAAATTTTCATGAAGTATTTGGGCTTTAAAAAAGTAGAAAATTTTCATGAAGAAATTCGGCTTCAAAAAAGTTTTCCCAAGGGGGGGGGGTGTTTAGTCTTTTTTCAAATTTTTTCGTTAGGGGGGGGTGTTTCGTCTTTTTTCATCTTTTTCGTAAGGGGGGGGGGGTGTTTCGTCTTTTTTCATCTTTTTCGTAAGGGGGGGGTGTTTCGTCTTTTTCAACATTTTCATAAGGGGGGTGGGTCAATTGAAAATATTCATGAAGAAATTCGGTTTCAAAAAAGTTGAAAATTTTCATGAAGAAATTCGGCTTCAAAAAAGTTGAAAATTTTCATGAAGTATTTGGGCTTCAAAAATGTTTTACATTTTCATGAAGAAATTCGCCTTCAAAAAAGTTTAAAATTTTCATGAAGAAATTCGGCTTCAAAAAAGTTGAAAATTTTCATGAAGTATTTGGGCTTCAAAAAAGTTGAAAATTTTCATGAAGAAATTCGGCTTCAAAAAAGTTTTCGCAAGGGGGGGGTGTTTCGTCTTTTTTCAAATTTTTCGTAAGAGGGGTGTGTTTCGTCTTTTTTCAACTTTTTCGTGAGGGGGTGGGTCAATTGAAAATATTCATGAAGAAATTCGGCTTCAAAAAAGTTTTCTCAAGGTGGGGGTGTTTCGTCTTTTTTCAACTTTTTCGTGAGGGGGGGTGGGTCAATTGAAAATATTCATGAAGAAATTCGGCTTCAAAAAAGTTTGAAATTTTCATGAAGTATTTGGGCTTCAAAAAAGTTTAAAATTTTCATGAAGAAATTCGGCTTCAAAAAAGTTGAAAATTTTCATGAAGTATTTGGGCTTCAAAAATGTTTTACATTTTCATGAAGAAATTCGGCTTCAAAAAAGTTTAAAATTTTCATGAAGAAATTCGGCTTCAAAAAAGATGAAAATTTTCATGAAGTATTTGGGCTTCAAAAAAGTTTAATATTTTCATGAAGGATTTGGGCTTCAAAAAAGTTGAAAATATTCATGAAGAAATTCGGCTTCAAAAAAGTTGAAAATTTTCATGAAGAAATTCGGCTTCAAAAAAGTTGAAAATTTTCATGAAGTATTTGGGCTTTAAAAAAGTAGGAAATTTTCATGAAGAAATTCGGCTTCAAAAAAGATGAATATTTTCATGAAGGATTTGGGCTTCAAAAAAGTTGAAAATATTCATGAAGAAATTCGGCTTCAAAAAAGTTGAAAATTTTCATGAAGAAATTCGGCTTCAAAAAAGTTGAAAATTTTCATGAAGAAATTCGGCTTCAAAAAAGTTGAAAATTTTCATGAAGTATTTGGGCTTTAAAAAAGTAGAAAATTTTCATGAAGAAATTCGGCTTCAAAAAAGTTTTCCCAAGGGGGGGGGTGTTTAGTCTTTTTTCAAATTTTTTCGTTAGGGGGGGGTGTTTCGTCTTTTTTCATCTTTTTCGTAAGGGGGGGGGGTGTTTCGTCTTTTTTCATCTTTTTCGTAAGGGGGGGGTGTTTCGTCTTTTTCAACATTTTCATAAGGGGGGTGGGTCAATTGAAAATATTCATGAAGAAATTCGGTTTCAAAAAAGTTGAAAATTTTCATGAAGAAATTCGGCTTCAAAAAAGTTGAAAATTTTCATGAAGTATTTGGGCTTCAAAAATGTTTTACATTTTCATGAAGAAATTCGGCTTCAAAAAAGTTTAAAATTTTCATGAAGAAATTCGGCTTCAAAAAAGATGAAAATTTTCATGAAGTATTTGGGCTTCAAAAAAGTTGAAAATATTCATGAAGAAATTCGGCTTCAAAAAAGTTGAAAATTTTCATGAAGAAATTCGGCTTCAAAAAAGTTGAAAATTTTCATGAAGAAATTCGGCTTCAAAAAAGTTGAAAATTTTCATGAAGTATTTGGGCTTTAAAAAAGTAGAAAATTTTCATGAAGAAATTCGGCTTCAAAAAAGTTTTCCCAAGGGGGGGGGTGTTTAGTCTTTTTTCAAATTTTTTCGTTAGGGGGGGGTGTTTCGTCTTTTTTCATCTTTTTCGTAAGGGGGGGGGGGTGTTTCGTCTTTTTTCATCTTTTTCGTAAGGGGGGGGTGTTTCGTCTTTTTCAACATTTTCATAAGGGGGGTGGGTCAATTGAAAATATTCATGAAGAAATTCGGTTTCAAAAAAGTTGAAAATTTTCATGAAGAAATTCGGCTTCAAAAAAGTTGAAAATTTTCATGAAGTATTTGGGCTTCAAAAATGTTTTACATTTTCATGAAGAAATTCGGCTTCAAAAAAGTTTAAAATTTTCATGAAGAAATTCGGCTTCAAAAAAGTTGAAAATTTTCATGAAGTATTTGGGCTTCAAAAAAGTTGAAAATTTTCATGAAGAAATTCGTCTTCAAAAAAGTTTTCGCAAGGGGGGGGTGTTTCCTCTTATTTCAACTTTTTCATTAGGGGGGGTTGGTCATTTGAAAATTTTCATGAAGTATTTGGGCTTCAAAAAAGTTGAAAATTTTCATGAAGAAATTCGGCTTCAAAAAAGTTGAATATATTCATGAAGTATTTCGGCTTCAAAAAAGTTGAATATATTCATGAAGTATTTGGGCTTCAAAAAAGTTGAAAATTTTCATGAAGAATTTCGGCTTCAAAAAAGTTGAATATTTTCATGAAGTATTTGGGCTTCAAAAAAGTTGTATATATTCATGAAGTATTTGGGCTTCAAAAAAGTTGAACATTTTCATGAAGGATTTGGGCTTCAAAAAAGTTCATAATTTTCATGAAGTATTTGGGCTTCAAAAAAGTTTAATATTTTCATGAAGGATTTGGGCTTTAAAAAAGTTGAAAATATTCATGAAGAAATTCGGCTTCAAAAAAGTTGAAAATTTTCATGAAGAAATTCGGCTTCAAAAAAGTTGAAAATTTTCATGAAGTATTTGGGCTTTAAAAAAGTAGAAAATTTTCATGAAGAAATTCGGCTTCAAAAAAGTTTTCCCAAGGGGGGGGGTGTTTAGTCTTTTTTCAAATTTTTTCGTGAGGGGGGGGTGTTTCGTCTTTTTTCATCTTTTTCGTAAGGGGGGGGGGGTGTTTCGTCTTTTTTCATCTTTTTCGTAAGGGGGGGGTGTTTCGTCTTTTTCAACATTTTCATAAGGGGGGTGGGTCAATTGAAAATTTTCATGAAGAAATTCGGCTTCAAAAAAGTTTTCCCAAGGGGGGGGGTGTTTAGTCTTTTTTCAAATTTTTCGTGAGGGGGGGGTGTTTCGTCTTTTTTCATCTTTTTCGTATGGGGGGGGTGTTTCGTCTTTTTTCATCTTTTTCGTAAGGGGGGTGGGTCAATTGAAAATATTCATGAAGAAATTCGGCTTCAAAAAAGTTTAAAATTTTCATGAAGAAATTTGGCTTCAAAAAAGTTGAAAATTTTCATGAAGAAATTCGGCTTCAAAAAAATTGAAAATTTTCATGAAGTATTTGGGCTTCAAAAAAGTTGAAAATTTTCATGAAGTATTTGGGCTTCAAAAAAGTTGAAAATCTTCACGATGAAATTCGGCTTCAAAAAAGTTTTCGCAAGGGGGGGGTGTTTCGTCTTTTTTCAATTTTTTCGTAAGGGGGGGTGTTTCGTCTTTTTCCAACTTTTTCGTAAGGGGGGGTGGATCAATTGAAAATTTTCATGAAGAAATTCGGCTTCAAAAAAGTTTTCCCAATGGGGGGGGTGTTTAGTCTTTTTTCAAATTTTTTCGTGAGGGAGGGGTGTTTCGTCTTTTTTCATCTTTTTCGTAAGGGGGGGGGGTGTTTCGTCTTTTTTCATCTTTTTTGTAAGGGGGGTGGGTCAATTGAAAATATTCATGAAGAAATTCGGTTTCAAAAAAGTTGAAAATTTTCATGAAGAAATTCGGCTTCAAAAAAGTTTTCCCAAGGGGGGGGGTGTTTAGTCTTTTTTCAAATTTTTCGTGAGGGGGGGGTGTTTCGTCTTTTTTCATCTTTTTCGTAAGGGGGGGGTGTTTCGTCTTTTTTCATCTTTTTCGTAAGGGGGGTGGGTCAATTGAAAATATTCATGAAGAAATTCGGCTTCAAAAAAGTTTAAAATTTTCATAAAGAAATTTGGCTTCAAAAAAGTTGAAAATTTTCAGGAAGAAATTGGGCTTCAAAAAAGTTGAAAATCTTCATGATGAAATTCGGCTTCAAAAAAGTTTTCGCAAGGGGGGGGTGTTTCGTCTTTTTTCAATTTTTTCGTAAGGGGGGGTGTTTCGTCTTTTTTCAACTTTTTCGTAAGGGGGGGTGGGTCAATTGAAAATATTCATGAAGAAATTCGGCTTCAAAAAAGTTGAAAATATTCATGAAGAAAATCGGGTTAAAAAAAGTTGAAAATTTTCAGGAAGTATTTGGGCTTCAAAAAAGTTGAAAATTTTCATGAAGAAATTCGGCTTCAAAAAAGTTTTCCCAAGGGGGGGGGATGTTTCGTCTTTTTTCAACTTTTTCGTAAGGGGGGGTGTTTCGTCTTTTTTCAACTTTTTCGTAAGGGGGGATGTTTCGTCTTTTTTCAACTTTTTCGTAAGAGGTGGGTGTTTCGTCTTTTTTCAACTTTTTCGTAAGGGTGGGTGGGTCAATTGAAAATATTCATGAAGAAATTCGGCTTCAAAAAAATTTAAAATTTTCTTGAAGTATTTGGGCTTCAAAAAAGTTGAATATTTTCATGAAGTATTTGGGCTTCAAAAAAGTTGAATATATTCATGAAGTATTTGGGCTTCAAAAAAGTTGAACATTTTCATGAAGGATTTGGGCTTCAAAAAAGTTGAAAATTTTCATGAAGTATTTGGGCTTCAAAAAAGTTTAAAATTTTCATGAAGAAATTCGGCTTCAAAAAAGTTGAAAATTTTCATGAAGCATTTGGGCTTCAAAAAAGTTGAAAATTTTCATGAAGAAATTCGGATTCAAAAAAGTTAAAAATTTTCATGAAGAAATTCGGCTTCAAAAAAGTTGAAAATTTTCATGAATAAATTCGGCTTTAAAAAAGTTGAAATTTTTCATGAAGTATTTGGGCTTGAAAAAAGTTGAACATTTTCATGAAGAAATTCGGCTTCAAAAAAGTTTAAAATTTTCATGAAGAAATTCGGCTTCAAAAAAGTTGAAAATTTTCATGAAGTATTTGGGCATGAAAAAAGTTGAAAATTTTCATGAAGAAATTCGGCTTCAAAAAAGTTTTCGCAAGGGGGGGTGTTTCGTCTTTTTTCTACTTTTTCGCAAGGGGGGGGGTGTTTCTTCTTTTTTCAAATTGTTCGTGAGGGGGGTGGGTCAATTGAAAGTATTCATGAAGAAATTCGGCTTCAAAAAAGTTGAAAATTTTCATGAAGCATTTGGGCTTCAAAAAAGTTGAAAATTTTCATGAAGAAATTCGGCTTCAAAAAAGTTTTCGCAAGGGGGGGGTGTTTCGTCTTTTTTCTACTTTTTCGGAAGGGGGGGGTGTTTCATCTTTTTTCAACTTTTTCGTAAGGGGGGGGTGTTTCGTCTTTTTTCAAATTTTTCGTGAGGGGGGGTGGGTCAATTGAAAATATTCATGAAGAAATTCGGCTTCAAAAAAGTTGAAAATTTTCATGAAGCATTTGGGCTTCAAAAAAGTTGAAAATTTTCATGAAGAAATTCGGATTCAAAAAAGTTAAAAATTTTCATGAAGAAATTCGGCTTCAAAAAAGTTTAAAATTTTCATGAAGAAATTCGGCTTCAAAAAAGTTTTCGCAAGGGGGGGTGTTTCGTCTTTTTTCTACTTTTTCGGAAGGGGGGGGTGTTTCGTCTTTTTTCAAATTTTTCGTAAGGGGGGGGTGTTTCGTCTTTTTTCAAATTTTTCGTGAGGGGGGGTGTGTCAATTGAAAATATTCATGAAGAAATTCGGCTTCAAAAAAGTTTAAAATTTTCATGAAGCATTTGGGCTTCAAAAAAGTTGAAAATTTTCATGAAGAAATTCGGATTCAAAAAAGTTAAAAATTTTCATGAAGAAATTCGG
This sequence comes from Labrus mixtus, assembly GCF_963584025.1. Taxonomy (NCBI): domain Eukaryota; kingdom Metazoa; phylum Chordata; class Actinopteri; order Labriformes; family Labridae; genus Labrus; species Labrus mixtus. Next base: position 33,658,554 of record NC_083615.1, on the reverse strand, counting down.
CTTCAAAAAAGTTTTCGCAAGGTGGGGGGTGTTTCGTCTTTTTTGAACTTTTTCGTAACGGGGGGGTGTTTCGTCTTTTTTCAACTTTTTCGTCAGCGGGGGTGGGTCAATTGAAAATTTTCATGAAGTATTTGGGCTTCAAAAAAGTTGAAAATTTTCATGAAGAAATTCGGCTTCAAAAAAGTTTAAGATTTTCATGAAGAAATTCGGCTTCAAAAAAGTTTAAAATTTTCATGAAGAAATTCGGCTTCAAAAAAGTTGAAAATTTTCATGAAGTATTTGGGCTTCAAAAAAGTTGAAAATTTTCATGAATAAATTCGGCTTCAAAAAAGTTTTCGCAAGGGGGGGGTGTTTCGTCTTTTTTCAACTTTTTCGTAAGGGGGGGGTGTTTCGTCTTTTTTCAACTTTTTCGTACGGGGGGGTGTTTCGTCTTTTTTCAACTTTTTCATAAGAGGGGGGTGTTTCGTCTTTTTTCAACTTTTTCGTGAGGGGGGTGGGTCAATTGAAAATATTCATGAAGAAATTCGGCTTCAAAATTTGAAAATTTTCATGAAGTATTTGGGCTTCAAAAAAGTTTAAAATTTTCATGAAGAAATTCGGCTTCAAAAAAGTTTAAAATTTTCATGAATAAATTCGGCTTTAAAAAAGTTGAAATTTTTCATGAAGTATTTGGGCTTGAAAAAAGTTGAACATTTTCATGAATAAATTCGGCTTCAAAAAAGTTGAAAATTTTCATGAATAAATTCGGCTTTAAAAAAGTTGAAATTTTTCATGAAGTATTTGGGCTTGAAAAAAGTTGAACATTTTCATGAAGAAATTCGGCTTCAAAAAAGTTTAAAATTTTCATGAAGAAATTCGGCTTCAAAAAAGTTGAAAATTTTCATGAAGTATTTGGGCATGAAAAAAGTTGAAAATTTTCATGAAGAAATTCGGCTTCAAAAAAGTTTTCGCAAGGGGGGGGTGTTTCGTCTTTTTTCTACTTTTTCGCAAGGGGGGGGGTGTTTCTTCTTTTTTCAAATTGTTCGTGAGGGGGGTGGGTCAATTGAAAGTATTCATGAAGAAATTCGGCTTCAAAAAAGTTGAAAATTTTCATGAAGCATTTGGGCTTCAAAAAAGTTGAAAATTTTCATGAAGAAATTCGGCTTCAAAAAAGTTTTCGCAAGGGGGGGGTGTTTCGTCTTTTTTCTACTTTTTCGGAAGGGGGGGGTGTTTCGTCTTTTTTCAAATTTTTCGTAAGGGGGGGGTGTTTCGTCTTTTTTCAAATTTTTTGTGAGGGGGGGTGTGTCAATTGAAAATATTCATGAAGAAATTCGGCTTCAAAAAAGTTGAAAATTTTCATGAAGCATTTGGGCTTCAAAAAAGTTGAAAATTTTCATGAAGAAATTCGGATTCAAAAAAGTTAAAAATTTTCATGAAGAAATTCGGCTTCAAAAAAGTTGAAATTTTTCATGAAGTATTTGGGCTTGAAAAAAGTTGAACATTTTCATGAAGAAATTCGGCTTCAAAAAAGTTTTCGCAAGGTGGGGGGTGTTTCGTCTTTTTTCAACTTTTTCGTAACGGGGGGGTGTTTCGTCTTTTTTCAACTTTTTCGTCAGCGGGGGTGGGTCAATTGAAAATTTTCATGAAGTATTTGGGCTTCAAAAAAGTTTAAAATTTTCATGAAGAAATTCGGCTTCAAAAAAGTTTAAGATTTTCATGAAGAAATTCGGCTTCAAAAAAGTTTAAAATTTTCATGAAGAAATTCGGCTTCAAAAAAGTTGAAAATTTTCATGAAGTATTTGGGCTTCAAAAAAGTTGAAAATTTTCATGAAGAAATTCGGCTTCAAAAAAGTTTAAGATTTTCATGAAGAAATTCGGCTTCAAAAAAGTTTAAAATTTTCATGAAGAAATTCGGCTTCAAAAAAGTTGAAAATTTTCATGAAGTATTTGGGCATGAAAAAAGTTGAAAATTTTCATGAAGAAATTCGGCTTCAAAAAAGTTTTCGCAAGGGGGGGGTGTTTCGTCTTTTTTCTACTTTTTCGCAAGGGGGGGGGTGTTTCTTCTTTTTTCAAATTGTTCGTGAGGGGGGTGGGTCAATTGAAAGTATTCATGAAGAAATTCGGCTTCAAAAAAGTTGAAAATTTTCATGAAGCATTTGGGCTTCAAAAAAGTTGAAAATTTTCATGAAGAAATTCGGCTTCAAAAAAGTTTTCGCAAGGGGGGGGTGTTTCGTCTTTTTTCTACTTTTTCGGAAGGGGGGGGTGTTTCGTCTTTTTTCAAATTTTTCGTAAGGGGGGGGGTGTTTCGTCTTTTTTCAAATTTTTTGTGAGGGGGGGTGTGTCAATTGAAAATATTCATGAAGAAATTCGGCTTCAAAAAAGTTGAAAATTTTCATGAAGCATTTGGGCTTCAAAAAAGTTGAAAATTTTCATGAAGAAATTCGGATTCAAAAAAGTTAAAAATTTTCATGAAGAAATTCGGCTTCAAAAAAGTTGAAATTTTTCATGAAGTATTTGGGCTTGAAAAAAGTTGAACATTTTCATGAAGAAATTCGGCTTCAAAAAAGTTTTCGCAAGGTGGGGGGTGTTTCGTCTTTTTTCAACTTTTTCGTAACGGGGGGGTGTTTCGTCTTTTTTCAACTTTTTCGTCAGCGGGGGTGGGTCAATTGAAAATTTTCATGAAGTATTTGGGCTTCAAAAAAGTTTAAAATTTTCATGAAGAAATTCGGCTTCAAAAAAGTTTAAGATTTTCATGAAGAAATTCGGCTTCAAAAAAGTTTAAAATTTTCATGAAGAAATTCGGCTTCAAAAAAGTTGAAAATTTTCATGAAGTATTTGGGCTTCAAAAAAGTTGAAAATTTTCATGAAGAAATTCGGCTTCAAAAAAGTTTTCGCAAGGGGGGGTGTTTCGTCTTTTTTCAACTTTTTCGTAAGAGGGGGGTGTTTCGTCTTTTTTCAACTTTTTCGTGAGGGGGGGTGGGTCAATTGAAAATATTCATGAAGAAATTCGGCTTCAAAATTTGAAAATTTTCATGAAGTATTTGGGCTTCAAAAAAGTTTAAAATTTTCATGAAGAAATTCGGCTTCAAAAAAGTTTAAAATTTTCATGAAGAAATTCAGCTTCAAAAAAGTTTTCGCAAGGGGGGGGGTGTTTCGTCTTTTTTCTACTTTTTCGGAAGGGGGGGGTGTTTCTTCTTTTTTCACATTTTTCTTGAGGGGGGGTGGGTCAATTGAAAATATTCATGAAGAAATTCGGCTTCAAAAACGTTTTCGCAAGGGGGGGGTGTTTCATCTTTTTTCTATTTTTTCGGAAGGGGGGGGTGTTTCGTCTTTTTTCAACTTTTTCGTAAGGGGGGGGTGTTTCGTCTTTTTTCAAATTTTTCGTGAGGGGGGGTGTGTCAATTGAAAATATTCATGAAGAAATTCGGCTTCAGAAAAGTTTAAAATTTTCATGAAGCATTTGGGCTTCAAAAAAGTTGAAAATTGTCATGAAGAAATTCGGATTCAAAAAAGTTAAAAATTTACATGAAGAAATTCGGCTTCAAAAAATTTGAAATTTTTCATGAAGTATTTGGGCTTGAAAAAAGTTGAACATTTTCATGAAGAAATTCGGCTTCAAAAAAGTTTAAACAAGGTGGGGGGTGTTTCGTCTTTTTTCAACTTTTTCGTAAGGGGGGGGTGTTTCGTCTTTTTTCAACTTTTTCGTAAGCGGGGGGTGTTTCGTCTTTTTTCAACTTTTTCGTAAGCGGGGGTGGGTCAATTGAAAATATTCATGAATAAATTTGGCTTCAAAAAAGATGAAAATTTTCATGAAGTATTTGGGCTTCAAAAAAGTTGAAAATTTTCATGAAGAAATTCGGCTTCAAAAAAGTTTTCGCTAGGGGGGGGTGTTTCTTCTTTTTTCAAGTTTTTCGTGAGGGGGGGTGGGTCAATTGAAAATATTCATGAAGAAATTCGGCTTCAAAAAAGTTGAAAATTTTCATTAAGCATTTGGGCTTCAAAAAAGTTGAAAATTTTCATGAAGAAATTCGGCTTCAAAAAAGTTTTCGCAAGGGGGGGGTGTTTCGTCTTTTTTCTACTTTTTCGGAAGGGGGGGGTGTTTCGTCTTTTTTCAAATTTTTCGTGAGGGGGGGTGGGTCAATTGAAAATATTCATGAAGAAATTCGGCTTCAAAAAAGTTGAAAATTTTCATGAAGCATTTGGGCTTCAAAAAAGTTGAAAATTTTCATGAAGAAATTCGGATTCAAAAAAGTTAAAAATTTTCATGAATACATTCGACTTCAAAAAAGTTGAAAATTTTCATGAAGAAATTCGGCTTGAAAAAAGTTGAAATTTTTCATGAAGTATTTGGGCTTGAAAAAAGTTTTACATTTTCATGAAGAAATTCGGCTTCAAAAAGGTTGAAAATTTTCATGAAGTATTTGGGCTTCAAAAAAGTTGAAAATATTCATGAAGAAATTCGGCTTCAAAAAATTTGAAAATTTTCATGAAGTATTTGGGCTTGAAAAAAGTTGAAAATTTTCATGAAGAAATTCGGCTTCAAAAAAGTTTTCGCAAGGTGGGGGTGTTTCGTCTTTTTTCAACTTTCTCGTAAGGGGGGGGGTGTTTCGTCTTTTTTCAACTTTTTCGTAAGAGGGGTGTGTTTCGTCTTTTTTCAACTTTTTCGTAAGCGGGGGTGGGTCAATTGAAAATATTCATGAAGAAATTTGGCTTCAAAAAAGATGAAAATTTTCATGAAGTATTTGGGCTTGAAAAAAGTTGAAAATTTTCATGAAGATATTCGGCTTCAAAAAAGTTTTCGCAAGGGGGGGGTGTTTCGTCTTTTTTCAACTTTTTCGTAAGAGGGGTGTGTTTCGTCTTTTTTCAACTTTTTCGTGAGGGGGTGGGTCAATTGAAAATGTTCATGAAGAAATTCGGCTTCAAAAAAGTTTTCGCAAGGGGGGGGTGTTTCGTCTTTTTTCAACTTTCTCGTAAGGGGGGGGGGGTGTTTCGTCTTTTTTCAACTTTTTCGTAAGAGGGGTGTGTTTCGTCTTTTTTCAACTTTTTCGTAAGCGGGGGTGGGTCTATTGAAAATATTCATGAAGAAATTTGGCTTCAAAAAAGATGAAAATTTTCATGAAGTATTTGGGCTTGAAAAAAGTTGAAAATTTTCATGAAGAAATTCGGCTTCAAAAAAGTTTTCGCAAGGGGGGGGTGTTTCGTCTTTTTTCAACTTTTTCGTAAGAGGGGTGTGTTTCGTCTTTTTTCAACTTTTTCGTGAGGGGGTGGGTCAATTGAAAATGTTCATGAAGAAATTCGGCTTCAAAAAAGTTTTCGCAAGGGGGGGGTGTTTCGTCTTTTTTCAACTTTTTCGTAAGGGGGGGGGGTTTTCTTCTTTTTTCAATTTTTTCGTGAGAGGGGGGTGTTTCGTCTTTTTTCAACTTTTTCGTGAGGGGGGCTGGGTCAATTGAAAATATTCATGAAGAAATTCGGCTTCAAAAAAGTTGAAAATTTTCATGAAGTATTTGGGCTTCAAAAATGTTTTAAATTTTCATGAAGAAATTCGGCTTCAAAAAAGTTTAAAATTTTCATGAAGAAATTCGGCTTCAAAAAGTTTTCGCAAGGTGGGGGTGTTTCGTCTTTTTTCAACTTTCTCGTAAGGGGGGGGGGTGTTTCGTCTTTTTTCAACTTTTTCGTAAGAGGGGTGTGTTTCGTCTTTTTTCAACTTTTTCGTAAGCGGGGGTGGGTCAATTGAAAATATTCATGAAGAAATTTGGCTTCAAAAAAGATGAAAATTTTCATGAAGTATTTGGGCTTCAAAAAAGTTGAAAATTTTCATTAAGAAATTCGGCTTCAAAAAAGTTTTCGCAAGGGGGGGGGTGTTTCGTCTTTTTTCAACTTTTTCGTAAGAGGGGGGTGTTTCGTCTTTTTTCAACTTTTTCGTGAGGGGGGGTGGGTCAATTGAAAATATTCATGAAGAAATTCGGCTTCAAAATTTGAAAATTTTCATGAAGTATTTGGGCTTCAAAAAAGTTTAAAATTTTCATGAAGAAATTCGGCTTCAAAAAAGTTTAAAATTTTCATGAAGAAATTCAGCTTCAAAAAAGTTTTCGCAAGGGGGGGGGTGTTTCGTCTTTTTTCTACTTTTTCGGAAGGGGGGGGTGTTTCTTCTTTTTTCACATTTTTCTTGAGGGGGGGTGGGTCAATTGAAAATATTCATGAAGAAATTCGGCTTCAAAAACGTTTTCGCAAGGGGGGGGTGTTTCATCTTTTTTCTATTTTTTCGGAAGGGGGGGGTGTTTCGTCTTTTTTCAACTTTTTCGTAAGGGGGGGGTGTTTCGTCTTTTTTCAAATTTTTCGTGAGGGGGGGTGTGTCAATTGAAAATATTCATGAAGAAATTCGGCTTCAGAAAAGTTTAAAATTTTCATGAAGCATTTGGGCTTCAAAAAAGTTGAAAATTGTCATGAAGAAATTCGGATTCAAAAAAGTTAAAAATTTACATGAAGAAATTCGGCTTCAAAAAATTTGAAATTTTTCATGAAGTATTTGGGTTTGAAAAAAGTTGAACATTTTCATGAAGAAATTCGGCTTCAAAAAAGTTTAAACAAGGTGGGGGGTGTTTCGTCTTTTTTCAACTTTTTCGTAAGCGGGGGGTGTTTCGTCTTTTTTCAACTTTTTCGTAAGCGGGGGTGGGTCAATTGAAAATATTCATGAATAAATTTGGCTTCAAAAAAGATGAAAATTTTCATGAAGTATTTGGGCTTCAAAAAAGTTGAAAATTTTCATGAAGAAATTCGGCTTCAAAAAAGTTTTCGCTAGGGGGGGGTGTTTCTTCTTTTTTCAAGTTTTTCGTGAGGGGGGGTGGGTCAATTGAAAATATTCATGAAGAAATTCGGCTTCAAAAAAGTTGAAAATTTTCATTAAGCATTTGGGCTTCAAAAAAGTTGAAAATTTTCATGAAGAAATTCGGCTTCAAAAAAGTTTTCGCAAGGGGGGGGTGTTTCGTCTTTTTTCTACTTTTTCGGAAGGGGGGGGTGTTTCGTCTTTTTTCAAATTTTTCGTGAGGGGGGGTGGGTCAATTGAAAATATTCATGAAGAAATTCGGCTTCAAAAAAGTTGAAAATTTTCATGAAGCATTTGGGCTTCAAAAAAGTTGAAAATTTTCATGAAGAAATTCGGATTCAAAAAAGTTAAAAATTTTCATGAATACATTCGACTTCAAAAAAGTTGAAAATTTTCATGAAGAAATTCGGCTTGAAAAAAGTTGAAATTTTTCATGAAGTATTTGGGCTTGAAAAAAGTTTTACATTTTCATGAAGAAATTCGGCTTCAAAAAGGTTGAAAATTTTCATGAAGTATTTGGGCTTCAAAAAAGTTGAAAATATTCATGAAGAAATTCGGCTTCAAAAAATTTGAAAATTTTCATGAAGTATTTGGGCTTGAAAAAAGTTGAAAATTTTCATGAAGAAATTCGGCTTCAAAAAAGTTTTCGCAAGGTGGGGGTGTTTCGTCTTTTTTCAACTTTCTCGTAAGGGGGGGGTGTTTCGTCTTTTTTCAACTTTTTCGTAAGAGGGGTGTGTTTCGTCTTTTTTCAACTTTTTCGTAAGCGGGGGTGGGTCAATTGAAAATATTCATGAAGAAATTTGGCTTCAAAAAAGATGAAAATTTTCATGAAGTATTTGGGCTTGAAAAAAGTTGAAAATTTTCATGAAGATATTCGGCTTCAAAAAAGTTTTCGCAAGGGGGGGGTGTTTCGTCTTTTTTCAACTTTTTCGTAAGAGGGGTGTGTTTCGTCTTTTTTCAACTTTTTCGTGAGGGGGTGGGTCAATTGAAAATGTTCATGAAGAAATTCGGCTTCAAAAAAGTTTTCGCAAGGGGGGGGTGTTTCGTCTTTTTTCAACTTTCTCGTAAGGGGGGGGGGGTGTTTCGTCTTTTTTCAACTTTTTCATAAGAGGGGTGTGTTTCGTCTTTTTTCAACTTTTTCGTAAGCGGGGGTGGGTCTATTGAAAATATTCATGAAGAAATTTGGCTTCAAAAAAGATGAAAATTTTCATGAAGTATTTGGGCTTGAAAAAAGTTGAAAATTTTCATGAAGAAATTCGGCTTCAAAAAAGTTTTCGCAAGGGGGGGGTGTTTCGTCTTTTTTCAACTTTTTCGTAAGAGGGGTGTGTTTCGTCTTTTTTCAACTTTTTCGTGAGGGGGTGGGTCAATTGAAAATGTTCATGAAGAAATTCGGCTTCAAAAAAGTTTTCGCAAGGGGGGGGTGTTTCGTCTTTTTTCAACTTTTTCGTAAGGGGGGGGGGTTTTCTTCTTTTTTCAATTTTTTCGTGAGAGGGGGGTGTTTCGTCTTTTTTCAACTTTTTCGTGAGGGGGGCTGGGTCAATTGAAAATATTCATGAAGAAATTCGGCTTCAAAAAAGTTGAAAATTTTCATGAAGTATTTGGGCTTCAAAAATGTTTTAAATTTTCATGAAGAAATTCGGCTTCAAAAAAGTTTAAAATTTTCATGAAGAAATTCGGCTTCAAAAAGTTTTCGCAAGGTGGGGGTGTTTCGTCTTTTTTCAACTTTCTCGTAAGGGGGGGGGGTGTTTCGTCTTTTTTCAACTTTTTCGTAAGAGGGGTGTGTTTCGTCTTTTTTCAACTTTTTCGTAAGCGGGGGTGGGTCAATTGAAAATATTCATGAAGAAATTTGGCTTCAAAAAAGATGAAAATTTTCATGAAGTATTTGGGCTTGAAAAAAGTTGAAAATTTTCATGAAGAAATTCGGCTTCAAAAAAGTTTTCGCAAGGGGGGGGTGTTTCGTCTTTTTTCAACTTTTTCGTAAGAGGGGTGTGTTTCGTCTTTTTTCAACTTTTTCGTGAGGGGGTGGGTCAATTGAAAATGTTCATGAAGAAATTCGGCTTCAAAAAAGTTTTCGCAAGGGGGGGGTGTTTCGTCTTTTTTCAACTTTTTCGTAAGGGGGGGGGGTTTTCTTCTTTTTTCAATTTTTTCGTGAGAGGGGGGTGTTTCGTCTTTTTTCAACTTTTTCGTGAGGGGGGCTGGGTCAATTGAAAATATTCATGAAGAAATTCGGCTTCAAAAAAGTTGAAAATTTTCATGAAGTATTTGGGCTTCAAAAATGTTTTAAATTTTCATGAAGAAATTCGGCTTCAAAAAAGTTTAAAATTTTCATGAAGAAATTCGGCTTCAAAAAGTTTGAAAATTTTCATGAAGTATTTGGGCTTCAAAAAAGTTGAAAATTTTCATGAAGAAATTCGGCTTCAAAAAAGTTTTCGCAAGGGGGGGGTGTTTCGTCTTTTTTCAACTTTTTCGTAAGGGGGGGGTGTTTCGTCTTTTTTCAACTTTTTCGTATGGGGGGGTGTTTCGTCTTTTTTCAACTTTTTCGTAAGAGGGGGGTGTTTCGTCTTTTTTCAACTTTTTCGTGAGGGGGGGTGGGTCAATTGAAAATATTCATGAAGAAATTCGGCTTCAAAAAAGTTGAAAATTTTCATGAAATATTTGGGCTTCAAAAAAGTTTAAAATTTTCATGAAGAAATTCGGCTTCAAAAAGGTTGAAAATTTTCATGAAGTATTTGGGCTTCAAAAAAGTTTAAAATATTCATGAAGAAATTCGGCTTCAAAAAATTTGAAAATTTTCATGAAGTATTTGGGCTTGAATTTTTTTTTTAATTTTCATGAAGAAATTCGTCTTCAAAAAAGTTTTCGCAAGGGGGGGGGTTTTCGTCTTTTTTCAACTTTTTCGTGAGGGGGGGTGTTTCCTCTTTTTTCAACTTTTTCATAAGGGGGGGTTGGTCAATTGAAATTTTTCATGAAGTATTTGGGCTTCAAAAAAGTTTAAAATTTTCATGAAGAAATTCGGCTTTAAAAAGGTTGAAAATTTTCATGAAGTATTTGGACTTCAAAAAAGTTGAAAATATTCATGAAGAAATTCGGCTTCAACAAAGTTGAAAATTTTCATGAAGAAATTCGGCTTCAAAAAAGTTGAAAATTTTCATGAAGTATTTGGGCTTCAAAAAAGTTGAAAATTTTCATGAAGAAATTCGGCTTCAAAAAAGTTTTCGCAAGGGGGGGGTGTTTCGTCTTTTTTCAACTTTTTCGTAAGGGGGGGGTGTTTCGTCTTTTTTCAACTTTTTCGTGAGGGGGGGTGGGTCAATTGAAAATATTCATGAAGAAATTCGGCTTCAACAAAGTTGAAAATTTTCATGAAGTATTTGGGCTTGAAAATTTTTTTAAATTTTCATGAAGAAATTCGCCTTCAAAAAAGTTTAAAATTTTCATGAAGAAATTCGGCTTCAAAAAAGTTGAAAATTTTCATGAAGTATTTGGGCTTCAAAAAAGTTGAAAATTTTCATGAAGAAATTCGGCTTCAAAAAAGTTTTCGCAAGGGGGGGGTGTTTCGTCTTTTTTCAAATTTTTCGTAAGAGGGGTGTGTTTCGTCTTTTTTCAACTTTTTCGTGAGGGGGTGGGTCAATTGAAAATATTCATGAAGAAATTCGGCTTCAAAAAAGTTTTCGCAAGGTGGGGGTGTTTCGTCTTTTTTCAACTTTTTCGTAAGGGGGGGGTGTTTCGTCTTTTTTCAACTTTTTCGTGAGGGGGGTGGGTCAATTGAAAATATTCATGAAGAAATTCGGCTTCAAAAAAGTTTAAAATTTTCATGAAGTATTTGGGCTTCAAAAAAGTTTAAAATTTTCATGAAGAAATTCGGCTTCAAAAAAGTTGAAAATTTTCATGAAGTATTTGGGCTTCAAAAATGTTTTACATTTTCATGAAGAAATTCGGCTTCAAAAAAGTTTAAAATTTTCATGAAGAAATTCGGCTTCAAAAAAGATGAAAATTTTCATGAAGTATTTGGGCTTCAAAAAAGTTCAAAATTTTCATGAAGAAATTCGTCTTCAAAAAAGTTTTCGCAAGGGGGGGGTGTTTCGTCTTTTTTCAACTTTTTCGTGAGGGGGGGGTGTTTCCTCTTATTTCAACTTTTTCATAAGGGGGGGTTGGTCATTTGAAAATTTTCATGAAGTATTTGGGCTTCAAAAAAGTTGAAAATTTTCATGAAGAAATTCGGCTTCAAAAAAGTTGAATATATTCATGAAGTATTTCGGCTTCAAAAAAGTTGAATATATTCATGAAGTATTTGGGCTTCAAAAAAGTTGAAAATTTTCATGAAGTATTTCGGCTTCAAAAAAGTTGAATATTTTCATGAAGTATTTGGGCTTCAAAAAAGTTGTATATATCCATGAAGTATTTGGGCTTCAAAAAAGTTGAACATTTTCATGAAGGATTTGGGCTTCAAAGAAGTTCATAATTTTCATGAAGTATTTGGGCTTCAAAAAAGTTTAATATTTTCATGAAGGATTTGGGCTTCAAAAAAGTTGAAAATATTCATGAAGAAATTCGGCTTCAAAAAAGTTGAAAATTTTCATGAAGAAATTCGGCTTCAAAAAAGTTGAAAATTTTCATGAAGTATTTGGGCTTTAAAAAAGTAGAAAATTTTCATGAAGAAATTCGGCTTCAAAAAAGTTGTCCCAAGGGGGGGGGTGTTTAGTCTTTTTTCAAATTTTGTCGTTAGGGGGGGGTGTTTCGTCTTTTTTCATCTTTTTCGTAAGGGGGGGGGGGTGTTTCGTCTTTTTTCATCTTTTTCGTAAGGGGGGGGTGTTTCGTCTTTTTCAACATTTTCATAAGGGGGGTGGGTCAATTGAAAATATTCATGAAAAAATTCGGTTTCAAAAAAGTTGAAAATTTTCATGAAGAAATTCGGCTTCAAAAAAGTTGAAAATTTTCATGAAGAAATTCGGCTTCAAAAAAGTTGAAAATTTTCATGAAGTATTTGGGCTTTAAAAAAGTAGAAAATTTTCATGAAGAAATTCGGCTTCAAAAAAGTTTTCCCAAGGGGGGGGGTGTTTAGTCTTTTTTCAAATTTTGTCGTTAGGGGGGGGTGTTTCGTCTTTTTTCATCTTTTTCGTAAGGGGGGGGGGGGTGTTTCGTCTTTTTTCATCTTTTTCGTAAGGGGGGGGTGTTTCGTCTTTTTCAACATTTTCATAAGGGGGGTGGGTCAATTGAAAATATTCATGAAAAAATTCGGTTTCAAAAAAGTTGAAAATTTTCATGAAGAAATTCGGCTTCAAAAAAGTTGAAAATTTTCATGAAGTATTTGGGCTTCAAAAATGTTTTACATTTTCATGAAGAAATTCGGCTTCAAAAAAGTTTAAAATTTTCATGAAGAAATTCGGCTTCAAAAAAGATGAAAATTTTCATGAAGTATTTGGGCTTCAAAAAAGTTGAAAATTTTCATGAAGAAATTCGTCTTCAAAAAAGTTTTCGCAAGGGGGGGGTGTTTCGTCTTTTTTCAACTTTTTCGTGAGGGGGGGGTGTTTCCTCTTATTTCAACTTTTTCATAAGGGGGGGTTGGTCATTTGAAAATTTTCATGAAGTATTTGGGCTTCAAAAAAGTTGAAAATTTTCATGAAGAAATTCGTCTTCAAAAAAGTTGAATATATTCATGAAGTATTTCGGCTTCAAAAAAGTTGAATATATTCATGAAGTATTTGGGCTTCAAAAAAGTTGAAAATTTTCATGAAGTATTTCGGCTTCAAAAAAGTTGAATATTTTCATGAAGTATTTGGGCTTCAAAAAAGTTGTATATATTCATGAAGTATTTGGGCTTCAAAAAAGTTGACCATTTTCATGAAGGATTTGGGCTTCAAAAAAGTTCATAATTTTAATGAAGTATTTGGGCTTCAAAAAAGTTTAATATTTTCATGAAGGATTTGGGCTTCAAAAAAGTTGAAAATATTCATGAAGAAATTCGGCTTCAAAAAAGTTGAAAATTTTCATGAAGAAATTCGGCTTCAAAAAAGTTGAAAATTTTCATGAAGAAATTCGGCTTCAAAAAAGTTGAAAATTTTCATGAAGTATTTGGGCTTTAAAAAAGTAGAAAATTTTCATGAAGAAATTCGGCTTCAAAAAAGTTTTCCCAAGGGGGGGGGTGTTTAGTCTTTTTTCAAATTTTTTCGTTAGGGGGGGGTGTTTCGTCTTTTTTCATCTTTTTCGTAAGGGGGGGGGGTGTTTCGTCTTTTTTCATCTTTTTCGTAAGGGGGGGGTGTTTCGTCTTTTTCAACATTTTCATAAGGGGGGTGGGTCAATTGAAAATATTCATGAAGAAATTCGGTTTCAAAAAAGTTGAAAATTTTCATGAAGAAATTCGGCTTCAAAAAAGTTGAAAATTTTCATGAAGTATTTGGGCTTCAAAAATGTTTTACATTTTCATGAAGAAATTCGGCTTCAAAAAAGTTTAAAATTTTCATGAAGAAATTCGGCTTCAAAAAAGATGAAAATTTTCATGAAGTATTTGGGCTTCAAAAAAGTTGAAAATTTTCATGAAGAAATTCGTCTTCAAAAAAGTTTTCGCAAGGGGGGGGTGTTTCGTCTTTTTTCAACTTTTTCGTGAGGGGGGGGTGTTTCCTCTTATTTCAACTTTTTTATAAGGGGGGGTTGGTCATTTGAAAATTTTCATGAAGTATTTGGGCTTCAAAAAAGTTGAAAATTTTCATGAAGAAATTCGGCTTCAAAAAAGTTGAATATATTCATGAAGTATTTCGGCTTCAAAAAAGTTGAATATATTCATGAAGTATTTGGGCTTCAAAAAAGTTGAAAATTTTCATGAAGTATTTCGGCTTCAAAAAAGTTGAATATTTTCATGAAGTATTTGGGCTTCAAAAAAGTTGTATATATTCATGAAGTATTTGGGCTTCAAAAAAGTTGAACATTTTCATGAAGGATTTGGGCTTCAAAAAAGTTCATAATTTTCATGAAGTATTTGGGCTTCAAAAAAGTTTAATATTTTCATGAAGGATTTGGGCTTCAAAAAAGTTGAAAATATTCATGAAGAAATTCGGCTTCAAAAAAGTTGAAAATTTTCATGAAGAAATTCGGCTTCAAAAAAGTTGAAAATTTTCATGAAGAAATTCGGCTTCAAAAAAGTTGAAAATTTTCATGAAGAAATTCGGCTTCAAAAAAGTTTTCCCAAGGGGGGGGGGTGTTTAGTCTTTTTTCAAATTTTTTCGTTAGGGGGGGGTGTTTCGTCTTTTTTCATCTTTTTCGTAAGGGGGGGGGGGTGTTTCGTCTTTTTTCATCTTTTTCGTAAGGGGGGGGTGTTTCGTCTTTTTCAACATTTTCATAAGGGGGGTGGGTCAATTGAAAATATTCATGAAGAAATTCGGTTTCAAAAAAGTTGAAAATTTTCATGAAGAAATTCGGCTTCAAAAAAGTTGAAAATTTTCATGAAGTATTTGGGCTTCAAAAATGTTTTACATTTTCATGAAGAAATTCGCCTTCAAAAAAGTTTAAAATTTTCATGAAGAAATTCTGCTTCAAAAAAGTTAAAAATTTTCATGAAGTATTTGGGCTTCAAAAAAGTTGAAAATTTTCATGAAGAAATTCGGCTTCAAAAAAGTTTTCGCAAGGGGGGGGTGTTTCGTCTTTTTTCAAATTTTTCGTAAGAGGGGTGTGTTTCGTCTTTTTTCAACTTTTTCGTGAGGGGGTGGGTCAATTGAAAATATTCATGAAGAAATTCGGCTTCAAAAAAGTTTTCGCAAGGTGGGGGTGTTTCGTCTTTTTTCAACTTTTTCGTGAGGGGGGGTGGGTCAATTGAAAATATTCATGAAGAAATTCGGCTTCAAAAAAGTTTGAAATTTTCATGAAGTATTTGGGCTTCAAAAAAGTTTAAAATTTTCATGAAGAAATTCGGCTTCAAAAAAGTTGAAAATTTTCATGAAGTATTTGGGCTTCAAAAATGTTTTACATTTTCATGAAGAAATTCGGCTTCAAAAAAGTTTAAAATTTTCATGAAGAAATTCGGCTTCAAAAAAGATGAAAATTTTCATGAAGTATTTGGGCTTCAAAAAAGTTTAATATTTTCATGAAGGATTTGGGCTTCAAAAAAGTTGAAAATATTCATGAAGAAATTCGGCTTCAAAAAAGTTGAAAATTTTCATGAAGAAATTCGGCTTCAAAAAAGTTGAAAATTTTCATGAAGTATTTGGGCTTTAAAAAAGTAGAAAATTTTCATGAAGAAATTCGGCTTCAAAAAAGATGAATATTTTCATGAAGGATTTGGGCTTCAAAAAAGTTGAAAATATTCATGAAGAAATTCGGCTTCAAAAAAGTTGAAAATTTTCATGAAGAAATTCGGCTTCAAAAAAGTTGAATATATTCATGAAGTATTTCGGCTTCAAAAAAGTTGAATATATTCATGAAGTATTTGGGCTTCAAAAAAGTTGAACATTTTCATGAAGTATTTCGGCTTCAAAAAAGTTGAATATTTTCATGAAGTATTTGGGCTTCAAAAAAGTTGTATATATTCATGAAGTATTTGGGCTTCAAAAAAGTTGAACATTTTCATGAAGGATTTGGGCTTCAAAAAAGTTCATAATTTTCATGAAGTATTTGGGCTTCAAAAAAGTTTAATATTTTCATGAAGGATTTGGGCTTCAAAAAAGTTGAAAATATTCATGAAGAAATTCGGCTTCAAAAAAGTTGAAAATTTTCATGAAGAAATTCGGCTTCAAAAAAGTTGAAAATTTTCATGAAGAAATTCGGCTTCAAAAAAGTTGAAAATTTTCATGAAGTATTTGGGCTTTAAAAAAGTAGAAAATTTTCATGAAGAAATTCGGCTTCAAAAAAGTTTTCCCAAGGGGGGGGGGTGTTTAGTCTTTTTTCAAATTTTTTCGTTAGGGGGGGGTGTTTCGTCTTTTTTCATCTTTTTCGTAAGGGGGGGGGGGTGTTTCGTCTTTTTTCATCTTTTTCGTAAGGGGGGGGTGTTTCGTCTTTTTCAACATTTTCATAAGGGGGGTGGGTCAATTGAAAATATTCATGAAGAAATTCGGTTTCAAAAAAGTTGAAAATTTTCATGAAGAAATTCGGCTTCAAAAAAGTTGAAAATTTTCATGAAGTATTTGGGCTTCAAAAATGTTTTACATTTTCATGAAGAAATTCGCCTTCAAAAAAGTTTAAAATTTTCATGAAGAAATTCGGCTTCAAAAAAGTTGAAAATTTTCATGAAGTATTTGGGCTTCAAAAAAGTTGAAAATTTTCATGAAGAAATTCGGCTTCAAAAAAGTTTTCGCAAGGGGGGGGTGTTTCGTCTTTTTTCAAATTTTTCGTAAGAGGGGTGTGTTTCGTCTTTTTTCAACTTTTTCGTGAGGGGGTGGGTCAATTGAAAATATTCATGAAGAAATTCGGCTTCAAAAAAGTTTTCTCAAGGTGGGGGTGTTTCGTCTTTTTTCAACTTTTTCGTGAGGGGGGGTGGGTCAATTGAAAATATTCATGAAGAAATTCGGCTTCAAAAAAGTTTGAAATTTTCATGAAGTATTTGGGCTTCAAAAAAGTTTAAAATTTTCATGAAGAAATTCGGCTTCAAAAAAGTTGAAAATTTTCATGAAGTATTTGGGCTTCAAAAATGTTTTACATTTTCATGAAGAAATTCGGCTTCAAAAAAGTTTAAAATTTTCATGAAGAAATTCGGCTTCAAAAAAGATGAAAATTTTCATGAAGTATTTGGGCTTCAAAAAAGTTTAATATTTTCATGAAGGATTTGGGCTTCAAAAAAGTTGAAAATATTCATGAAGAAATTCGGCTTCAAAAAAGTTGAAAATTTTCATGAAGAAATTCGGCTTCAAAAAAGTTGAAAATTTTCATGAAGTATTTGGGCTTTAAAAAAGTAGGAAATTTTCATGAAGAAATTCGGCTTCAAAAAAGATGAATATTTTCATGAAGGATTTGGGCTTCAAAAAAGTTGAAAATATTCATGAAGAAATTCGGCTTCAAAAAAGTTGAAAATTTTCATGAAGAAATTCGGCTTCAAAAAAGTTGAAAATTTTCATGAAGAAATTCGGCTTCAAAAAAGTTGAAAATTTTCATGAAGTATTTGGGCTTTAAAAAAGTAGAAAATTTTCATGAAGAAATTCGGCTTCAAAAAAGTTTTCCCAAGGGGGGGGGTGTTTAGTCTTTTTTCAAATTTTTTCGTTAGGGGGGGGTGTTTCGTCTTTTTTCATCTTTTTCGTAAGGGGGGGGGGTGTTTCGTCTTTTTTCATCTTTTTCGTAAGGGGGGGGTGTTTCGTCTTTTTCAACATTTTCATAAGGGGGGTGGGTCAATTGAAAATATTCATGAAGAAATTCGGTTTCAAAAAAGTTGAAAATTTTCATGAAGAAATTCGGCTTCAAAAAAGTTGAAAATTTTCATGAAGTATTTGGGCTTCAAAAATGTTTTACATTTTCATGAAGAAATTCGGCTTCAAAAAAGTTTAAAATTTTCATGAAGAAATTCGGCTTCAAAAAAGATGAAAATTTTCATGAAGTATTTGGGCTTCAAAAAAGTTGAAAATATTCATGAAGAAATTCGGCTTCAAAAAAGTTGAAAATTTTCATGAAGAAATTCGGCTTCAAAAAAGTTGAAAATTTTCATGAAGAAATTCGGCTTCAAAAAAGTTGAAAATTTTCATGAAGTATTTGGGCTTTAAAAAAGTAGAAAATTTTCATGAAGAAATTCGGCTTCAAAAAAGTTTTCCCAAGGGGGGGGGTGTTTAGTCTTTTTTCAAATTTTTTCGTTAGGGGGGGGTGTTTCGTCTTTTTTCATCTTTTTCGTAAGGGGGGGGGGGTGTTTCGTCTTTTTTCATCTTTTTCGTAAGGGGGGGGTGTTTCGTCTTTTTCAACATTTTCATAAGGGGGGTGGGTCAATTGAAAATATTCATGAAGAAATTCGGTTTCAAAAAAGTTGAAAATTTTCATGAAGAAATTCGGCTTCAAAAAAGTTGAAAATTTTCATGAAGTATTTGGGCTTCAAAAATGTTTTACATTTTCATGAAGAAATTCGGCTTCAAAAAAGTTTAAAATTTTCATGAAGAAATTCGGCTTCAAAAAAGTTGAAAATTTTCATGAAGTATTTGGGCTTCAAAAAAGTTGAAAATTTTCATGAAGAAATTCGTCTTCAAAAAAGTTTTCGCAAGGGGGGGGTGTTTCCTCTTATTTCAACTTTTTCATTAGGGGGGGTTGGTCATTTGAAAATTTTCATGAAGTATTTGGGCTTCAAAAAAGTTGAAAATTTTCATGAAGAAATTCGGCTTCAAAAAAGTTGAATATATTCATGAAGTATTTCGGCTTCAAAAAAGTTGAATATATTCATGAAGTATTTGGGCTTCAAAAAAGTTGAAAATTTTCATGAAGAATTTCGGCTTCAAAAAAGTTGAATATTTTCATGAAGTATTTGGGCTTCAAAAAAGTTGTATATATTCATGAAGTATTTGGGCTTCAAAAAAGTTGAACATTTTCATGAAGGATTTGGGCTTCAAAAAAGTTCATAATTTTCATGAAGTATTTGGGCTTCAAAAAAGTTTAATATTTTCATGAAGGATTTGGGCTTTAAAAAAGTTGAAAATATTCATGAAGAAATTCGGCTTCAAAAAAGTTGAAAATTTTCATGAAGAAATTCGGCTTCAAAAAAGTTGAAAATTTTCATGAAGTATTTGGGCTTTAAAAAAGTAGAAAATTTTCATGAAGAAATTCGGCTTCAAAAAAGTTTTCCCAAGGGGGGGGGTGTTTAGTCTTTTTTCAAATTTTTTCGTGAGGGGGGGGTGTTTCGTCTTTTTTCATCTTTTTCGTAAGGGGGGGGGGGTGTTTCGTCTTTTTTCATCTTTTTCGTAAGGGGGGGGTGTTTCGTCTTTTTCAACATTTTCATAAGGGGGGTGGGTCAATTGAAAATTTTCATGAAGAAATTCGGCTTCAAAAAAGTTTTCCCAAGGGGGGGGGTGTTTAGTCTTTTTTCAAATTTTTCGTGAGGGGGGGGTGTTTCGTCTTTTTTCATCTTTTTCGTAAGGGGGGGGTGTTTCGTCTTTTTTCATCTTTTTCGTAAGGGGGGTGGGTCAATTGAAAATATTCATGAAGAAATTCGGCTTCAAAAAAGTTTAAAATTTTCATGAAGAAATTTGGCTTCAAAAAAGTTGAAAATTTTCATGAAGAAATTCGGCTTCAAAAAAATTGAAAATTTTCATGAAGTATTTGGGCTTCAAAAAAGTTGAAAATTTTCATGAAGTATTTGGGCTTCAAAAAAGTTGAAAATCTTCACGATGAAATTCGGCTTCAAAAAAGTTTTCGCAAGGGGGGGGTGTTTCGTCTTTTTTCAATTTTTTCGTAAGGGGGGGTGTTTCGTCTTTTTCCAACTTTTTCGTAAGGGGGGGTGGATCAATTGAAAATTTTCATGAAGAAATTCGGCTTCAAAAAAGTTTTCCCAATGGGGGGGGTGTTTAGTCTTTTTTCAAATTTTTTCGTGAGGGAGGGGTGTTTCGTCTTTTTTCATCTTTTTCGTAAGGGGGGGGGGTGTTTCGTCTTTTTTCATCTTTTTTGTAAGGGGGGTGGGTCAATTGAAAATATTCATGAAGAAATTCGGTTTCAAAAAAGTTGAAAATTTTCATGAAGAAATTCGGCTTCAAAAAAGTTTTCCCAAGGGGGGGGGTGTTTAGTCTTTTTTCAAATTTTTCGTGAGGGGGGGGTGTTTCGTCTTTTTTCATCTTTTTCGTAAGGGGGGGGTGTTTCGTCTTTTTTCATCTTTTTCGTAAGGGGGGTGGGTCAATTGAAAATATTCATGAAGAAATTCGGCTTCAAAAAAGTTTAAAATTTTCATAAAGAAATTTGGCTTCAAAAAAGTTGAAAATTTTCAGGAAGAAATTGGGCTTCAAAAAAGTTGAAAATCTTCATGATGAAATTCGGCTTCAAAAAAGTTTTCGCAAGGGGGGGGTGTTTCGTCTTTTTTCAATTTTTTCGTAAGGGGGGGTGTTTCGTCTTTTTTCAACTTTTTCGTAAGGGGGGGTGGGTCAATTGAAAATATTCATGAAGAAATTCGGCTTCAAAAAAGTTGAAAATATTCATGAAGAAAATCGGGTTAAAAAAAGTTGAAAATTTTCAGGAAGTATTTGGGCTTCAAAAAAGTTGAAAATTTTCATGAAGAAATTCGGCTTCAAAAAAGTTTTCCCAAGGGGGGGGGATGTTTCGTCTTTTTTCAACTTTTTCGTAAGGGGGGGTGTTTCGTCTTTTTTCAACTTTTTCGTAAGGGGGGATGTTTCGTCTTTTTTCAACTTTTTCGTAAGAGGTGGGTGTTTCGTCTTTTTTCAACTTTTTCGTAAGGGTGGGTGGGTCAATTGAAAATATTCATGAAGAAATTCGGCTTCAAAAAAATTTAAAATTTTCTTGAAGTATTTGGGCTTCAAAAAAGTTGAATATTTTCATGAAGTATTTGGGCTTCAAAAAAGTTGAATATATTCATGAAGTATTTGGGCTTCAAAAAAGTTGAACATTTTCATGAAGGATTTGGGCTTCAAAAAAGTTGAAAATTTTCATGAAGTATTTGGGCTTCAAAAAAGTTGAAAATTTTCATGAAGAAATTCGGCTTCAAAATAGTTTTCCCAAGGGGGGGTGTTTCGTCTTTTTTCAACTTTTTCGTAAGGGGGGGGTGTTTCGTCTTTTTTCAACTTTTTCGTAAGGGGGGGTGTTTCGTCTTTTTTCAACTTTTTCGTAAGGGGGGATGTTTCGTCTTTTTTCAACTTTTTCGTAAGAGGTGGGTGTTTCGTCTTTTTTCAACTTTTTCGTAAGGGGGGGTGGGTCAATTCAAAATATTCATGAAGAAATTCGGCTTCAAAAAAGTTGAAAATTTTCATGAAGAAGTTTGGCTTCAAAAAAGTTGAAAATTTTCATGAAGTATTTGGGCTTCAAAAAAGTTGAAAATTTTCATGATGAAATTCAGCTTCAAAAAAGTTTTCGCAAGGGGGGGGTGTTTCGTCTTTTTTCAACTTTTTCGTAAGGGGGGGTGGGTCAATTGAAAATATTCATGAAGAAATTCGGCTTCAAAAAAGTTTTCCCAAGGGGGGGGTGTTTTGTCTTTTTTCAACTTTTTCGTAAGGGGGGGGTGTTTCGTCTTTTTTCAACTTTTTCGTAAGGGGGGGTGTTTCGTCTTTTTTCAACTTTTTCGTAAGGGGGGATGTTTCGTCTTTTTTCAACTTTTTCGTAAGAGGTGGGTGTTTCGTCTTTTTTCAACTTTTTCGTAAGGGTGGGTGGGTCAATTGAAAATATTCATGAAGAAATTCGGCTTCAAAAAAATTTAAAATTTTCTTGAAGTATTTGGGCTTCAAAAAAGTTGAATATTTTCATGAAGTATTTGGGCTTCAAAAAAGTTGAATATATTCATGAAGTATTTGGGCTTCAAAAAAGTTGAACATTTTCATGAAGGATTTGGGCTTCAAAAAAGTTGAAAATTTTCATGAAGTATTTGGGCTTCAAAAAAGTTGAAAATTTTCATGAAGAAATTTGGCTTCAAAAAAGATTTCCCAAGGGAGGTTGTTTCGTCTTTTTTCAACTTTTTCGTAAGGGGGGGGTGTTTCGTCTTTTTTCAACTTTTTCGTAAGGGGGGGTGTTTCGTCTTTTTTCAACTTTTTCGTAAGGGGGGATGTTTCGTCTTTTTTCAACTTTTTCGTAAGAGGTGGGTGTTTCGTCTTTTTTCAACTTTTTCGTAAGGGGGGGTGGGTCAATTCAAAATATTCATGAAGAAATTCGGCTTCAAAAAAGTTGAAAATTTTCATGAAGAAGTTTGGCTTCAAAAAAGTTGAAAATTTTCATGAAGTATTTGGGCTTCAAAAAAGTTGAAAATTTTCATGATGAAATTCAGCTTCAAAAAAGTTTTCGCAAGGGGGGGGTGTTTCGTCTTTTTTCAACTTTTTCGTAAGGGTGGGTGGGTCAATTGAAAATATTCATGAAGAAATTCGGCTTCAAAAAAATTAAAAATTTTCTTGAAGTATTTGGGCTTCAAAAAAGTTGAAAATTTTCATGAAGGATTTGGAATTCAAAAAAGTTGAAAATTTTCATGAAGTATTTGGGCTACAAAAAAGTTGAACATTTTCATGAAGGATTTGGGCTTCAAAAAAGTTGAAAATTTTCATGAAGTATTTGGGCTTCAAAAAAGTTGAAAATTTTCATGAAGGATTTGGGCTTCAAAAAAGTTGAAAATATTCATGAAGAAATTCGGCTTCAAAAAAGTTGAAAATTTTCATGAAGAAATTCGGCTTCAAAAAAGTTGAAAATTTTCATGAAGAAATTCGGCTTCAAAAAAGTTGAAAATTTTCATGAAGAAATTCGGCTTCAAAAAAATAGAAAATTTTCATGAAGTATTTGGGCTTCAAACCAACATGAACATTTTCATGATGAAATTCAGCTTCAAAAAAGTTTTCGCAAGGGGGGGGTGTTTCGTCTTTTTTCAATTTTTTCGTAAGGGGGGGTGTTTCGTCTTTTTTCAACTTTTTCGTAAGGGGGGGTGGGTCAATTGAAAATATTCATGAAGAAATTCGGCTTCAAAAAAGTTTTCCCAAAGGGGGGGTGTTTCGTCTTTTTTCAACTTTTTTCGTAAGGGGGGGGGTGTTTCGTCTTTTTTCAACTTTTTCGTAAGGGGGGGTGTTTCGTCTTTTTTCAACTTTTTCGTAAGGGGGGATGTTTCGTCTTTTTTCAACTTTTTCGTAAGAGGTGGGTGTTTCGTTTTTTTTCAACTTTTTCGTAAGGGGGGGTGGGTCAATTCAAAATATTCATGAAGAAATTCGGCTTCAAAAAAGTTGAAAATTTTCATGAAGAAGTTTGGCTTCAAAAAAGTTGAAAATTTTCATGAAGTATTTGGGCTTCAAAAAAGTTGAAAATTTTCATGATGAAATTAAGCTTCTAAAAAGTTTTCGCAAGGGGGGGGTGTTTCGTCTTTTTTCAACTTTTTCGTAAGGGGGGGTGTTTCGTCTTTTTTCAACTTTTTCGTAATGGGGGGTGTTTCGTCTTTTTTCAACTTTTTCGTAAGGGGGGATGTTTCGTCTTTTTTCAACTTTTTCGTAAGAGGTGGGTGTTTCGTCTTTTTTCAACTTTTTGGTAAGGGGGGGTGTTTCGTCTTTTTTCAACTTTTTGGTAAGGGGGGGTGTTTCGTCTTTTTTCAACTTTTTCGTAAGGGGGGATGTTTCGTCTTTTTTCAACCTTTTCGTAAGAGGTGGGTGTTTCGTCTTTTTTCAACTTTTTGGTAAGGGGGGGTGGGTCAATTGAAAATATTCATGAAGAAATTCGGCTTCAAAAAAGTTGAAAATTTTCTTGAAGTATTTGGAATTCAAAAAAGTTGAAAATATTCATGAAGTATTTGGGCTTCAAAAAAGTTGAAAATTTTCATGAAGGATTTGGAATTCAAAAAAGTTGAAAATATTCATGAAGTATTTGGGCTTCAAAAAAGTTGAAAATTTTCATGTAGAAATTCGGCTTCAAAAAAGTTTTCCAAAGGGGGGGTGTGTTTAGTCTTTTTTCAAATTTTTCGTAAGCGGGGGTGTTTAGTCTTTTTCAACATTTTCGTAAGGGGGGTGGGTCAATTGAAAATATTCATGAAGAAATTCGGCTTCAAAAAAGTTGAATATATTCATGAAGTATTTCGCCTTCAATAAAGTTGAAAATTTTCATGATGAAATTCAGCTTCAAAAAAGTTTTCGCAAGGGGGGGGTGTTTCGTCTTTTTTCAACTTTTTCGTAAGGGGGGGTGGGTCAATTGAAAATATTCATGAAGAAATTCGGCTTCAAAAAAGTTTTCCCAAGGGGGGGTGTTTCGTCTTTTTTCAACTTTTTCGTAAGGGGGGGTGTTTCGTCTTTTTTCAACTTTTTCGTAAGGGGGGGTGTTTCGTCTTTTTTCAACTTTTTCGTAAGGGGGGATGTTTCGTATTTTTTCAACCTTTTCGTAAGAGGTGGGTGTTTCGTCTTTTTTCAACTTTTTCGTAAGGGGGGGTGGGTCAATTGAAAATATTCATGAAGAAATTCGGCTTCAAAAAAGTTGAAAATTTTCTTGAAGTATTTGGAATTCAAAAAAGTTGAAAATATTCATGAAGTATTTGGGCTTCAAAAAAGTTGAAAATTTTCATGTAGAAATTCGGCTTCAAAAAAGTTTTCCCAAGGGGGGGGGTGTTTAGTCTTTTTTCAAATTTTTCGTAAGGGGGGGGTGTTTCGTCTTTTTTCATCTTTTTCGTAAGGGGGGGTGGGTCAATTGAAAATATTCATGAAGAAATTCGGCTTCAAAAAAGTTTTCCCAAGGGGGGGGTGTTTCGTCTTTTTTCAACTTTTTCGTAAGAGGTGGGTGTTTCGTCTTTTTTCAACTTTTTCGTAAGGGAGGGTGGGTCAATTGAAAATATTCATGAAGAAATTCGGCTTCAAAAAAGTTGAAAATTTTCTTGAAGTATTTGGGCTTCAAAAAAGTTGAAAATTTTCATGAAGGATTTGGAATTCAAAAAAGTTTAAAATATTCATGAAGTATTTGGGCTTCAAAAAAGTTGAAGATTTTCACGTAGAAATTCGGCTTCAAAAAAGTTTTCCCAAGGGGGGGGGTGTTTAGTCTTTTTTCAAATTTTTCGTAAGGGGGGGGTGTTTCGTCTTTTTTCATCTTTTTCGTAAGGGGGGGTGTTTCGTCTTTTTTCATCTTTTTCGTAAGGGGGGGGTGTTTCGTCTTTTTCAACATTTTCGTAAGGGGGGTGGGTCAATTGAAAATATTCATGAAGAAATTCGGCTTCAAAAAAGTTGAAAATTTTCATGAAGTATTTGGGCTTCAAAAAAGTTGAAAATTTTCATGAAGTATTTCGGCTTCAAAAAAGTTGAATATTTTCATGAAGTATTTGGGCTTCAAAAAAGTTGAATATATTCATGAAGTATTTGGGCTTCAAAAAAGTTGAAAATTTTCATGAAGCATTTGGGCTTCAAAAAAGTTGAAAATTTTCATGAAGTATTTGGGCTTCAAAAAAGTTGAAAATTTTCATGAAGGATTTGGGCTTCAAAAAAGTTGAAAATATTCATGAAGACATTCGTCTTCAAAAAAGTTAAAAATTTTCATGAAGTATTTGGGTTTCAAAAAAGTTGAAAATTTTCATGAATAAATTCGGCTTCAAAAAAGTTTTCCCAAGGGGAGGCTGTTTCGTCTTTTTTCAACTTTTTCGTAAGGGGGTGGTGTTTCGTCTTTTTTCAACTTTTTCGTAAGGGGGGGGGTGTTTCGTCTTTTTTCAACTTTTTCGTAAGGGGTGGGTGTTTCGTCTTTTTTCAACTTTTTCGTAAGGGGGGGTGGGTCAATTGAAAATATTAATGAAGAAATTCGGCTTCAAAAAAGTAGAAAATTTTCATGAAGAATTTCGGCTTCAAAAAAGTTTTCCCAAGGTGGGGGTGTTTCGTCTTTTTTCAAATTTTTCGTGAGGGGGGGGTGTTTCGTCTTTATTCATCTTTTTCGTAAGGGGGGTGTGTTTCGTCTTTTTTCATTTTTTTCGTAAGGGGGGGGTGTTTCGTCTTTTTCAACATTTTCGTAAGGGGGGGTGTTTCGTCTTTTTTCAAATTTTTCGTAAGGGGGGGGTGTTTCGTCTTTTCTCAACTTTTTCGTAACGGGGGGGTGTTTCGTCTTTTTTCAAGTTTTTCGTTAGGGGGGGTGGGTCAATTGAAAATATTCATGAAGTATTTGGGCTTCAAAAAAGTTGAATATATTCATGAAGTATATGGGCTTCAAAAAAGTTGAACATTTTCATGAAGGATTTGGGCTTCAAAAAAGTTGAAAATTTTCATGAAGTATTTGGGCTTCAAAAAAGTTGAAAATTTTCATGAAGGATTTGGGCTTCAAAAAAGTTGAAAATATTCATGAAGAAATTCGGCTTCAAAAAAGTTGAAAATTTTCATGAAGAAATTCGGCTTCAAAAAAGTTGAAAATTTTCATGAAGAAATTCGGCTTCAAAAAAGTTAAACATTTTCATGAAGTATTTGGGTTTCAAAAAAGTTGAAAATTTTCATGAATAAATTCGGCTTCAAAAAAGTTTTCCCAAGGGGAGGTTGTTTCGTCTTTTTTCAACTTTTTCGTAAGGGGGTGGTGTTTCGTCTTTTTTCAACTTTTTCGTAAGGGGGGGGGTGTTTCGTCTTTTTTCAACTTTTTCGTAAGGGGTGGGTGTTTCGTCTTTTTTCAACTTTTTCGTAAGGGGGGGTGGGTCAATTGAAAATATTAATGAAGAAATTCGGCTTCAAAAAAGTAGAAAATTTTCATGAAGAATTTCGGCTTCAAAAAAGTTTTCCCAAGGTGGGGGTGTTTCGTCTTTTTTCAAATTTTTCGTGAGGGGGGGGTGTTTCGTCTTTATTCATCTTTTTCGTAAGGGGGGTGTGTTTCGTCTTTTTTCATCTTTTTCGTAAGGGGGGGGTGTTTCGTCTTTTTCAACATTTTCGTTAGGGGGGGGTGTTTCGTCTTTATTCATCTTTTTCGTAAGGGGGGTGTGTTTCGTCTTTTCTCAACTTTTTCGTAACGGGGGGGTGTTTCGTCTTTTTTCAAGTTTTTCGTTAGGGGGGGTGGGTCAATTGAAAATATTCATGAAGTATTTGGGCTTCAAAAAAGTTGAATATATTCATGAAGTATTTGGGCTTCAAAAAAGTTGAACATTTTCATGAAGGATTTGGGCTTCAAAAAAGTTGAAAATTTTCATGAAGTATTTGGGCTTCAAAAAAGTTGAAAATTTTCATGAAGGATTTGGGCTTCAAAAAAGTTGAAAATATTCATGAAGAAATTCGGCTTCAAAAAAATTGAAAATTTTCATGAAGAAATTCGGCTTCAAAAAAGTTGAAAATTTTCATGAAGAAATTCGGCTTCAAAAAAGTTGAAAATTTTCATGAAGTATTTGGGCTTTAAAAAAGTAGAAAATTTTCATGAAGAAATTCGGCTTCAAAAAAGTTTTCCCAAGGGGGGAGGTGTTTAGTCTTTTTTCAAATTTTTCGTGAAGGGGGGGTGTTTCGTCTTTTTTCATCTTTTTCGTAAGGGGGGGGTGTTTCGTCTTTTTTCAATTTTTTAATAAGGGGGGGTGGGTCAATTGAAAATATTCATGAAGTATTTCGGCTTCAAAAAAGTTGAATATTTTCATGAAGTATTTGGGCTTCAAAAAAGTTGAATATATTCATGAATTATTTGGGCTTCAAAAAAGTTGAACATTTTCATGAAGGATTTGGGCTTCAAAAAAGTTTAAAATTTTCATGAAGACATTCGTCTTCAAATAAGTTAAACATTTTCATGAAGTATTTGGGTTTCAAAAAAGTTGAAAATTTTCATGAAGTATTTCGGCTTCAAAAAAGTTGAAAATTTTCATTAAGAAATTTGGCTTCAAAAAAGTTTAAAATTTTCATGAAGTATTTCGGCATCAAAAAAGTTGAATATTTTCATGAAGTTTTTCGGCTTCAAAAAAGTTGAAAATTTTCATTAAGAAATTCGGATTCAAAAAAGTTGAAAATTTTCATGAAGTATTTGGGCTTCAAAAAAGTTGAATATTTTCATGAAGTATTTGGGCTTCAAAAAAGTTGAATATATTCATGAAGTATTTGGGCTTCAAAAAAGTTGAACATATTCATGAAGAAATTCAGCTTCAAAATAGTTGAAAATTTTCATGAAGAAATTCGGCTTCAAAAAAGTTGAAAATTTTCATGAAGTATTTGGGCTTTAAAAAAGTAGAAATTTTTCATGAAGAAATTCGGCTTCAAAAAAGTTTTCCCAAGGGGGGGGGTGTTTAGTCTTTTTTCAAATTTTTCGTGAGGGGGGGGTGTTTCGTCTTTTTTCATCTTTTTCGTAAGGTGGGGGTGTTTCGTCTTTTTTCAAGTTTTTCGTAAGGGGGGGTGGGTCAATTGAAAATATTCATGAAGAAATTCGGCTTCAAAAAAGTTGAAAATTTTCATGAAGTATTTGGGCTTTAAAAAAGTTGAAAATTTTCATGAAGTATTTCGGCTTCAAAAAAGTTGAAAATTTTCATTAAGAAATTTGGCTTCAAAAAAGTTGAAATTTTTCATGAAGTATTTCGGCATCAAAAAAGTTGAATATTTTCATGAAGTATTTGGGCTTCAAAAAAGTTGAATATATTCACAAAGTATTTGGGCTTCAAAAAAGTTGAACATATTCATGAAGAAATTCGACTTCAAAAAAGTTGAAAATTTTCATGAAGAAATTCGGCTTCAAAAAAGTTGAAAATCTTCATGAAGTATTTGGGCTTTAAAAAAGTAGAAAATTTTCATGAAGAAATTCGGCTTCAAAAAAGTTTTCCCAAGGGGGGGGGTGTTTAGTCTTTTTTCAAATTTTTCGTGAGGGGGGGGTGTTTCGTCTTTTTTCATCTTTTTCGTAAGGTGGGGGTGTTTCGTCTTTTTTCAAGTTTTTCGTAAGGGGGGGTGGGTCAATTGAAAATATTCATGAAGAAATTCGGCTTCAAAAAAGTTGAAAATTTTCATGAAGTATTTGGGCTTTAAAAAAGTTGAAAATTTTCATGAAGTATTTCGGCTTCAAAAAAGTTGAAAATTTTCATTAAGAAATTCGGCTTCAAAAAAGTTGAAAATTTTCATGAAGTATTTCGGCTTCAAAAAACTTGAAAATTTTCATGAAGAAATTCGGCTTCAAAAAAGTTGAACATTTTAATGAAGTATTTGGGCTTCATAAAAGTTAAACATTTTCATGAAGAAATTCGGCTTCAAAAAAGTTTAAAATTTTAATGAAGTATTTGGGCTTCAAAAAAGTTGTAAATATTCATGAAGAAATTCGGCTTCAAAAAAGTTGAAAATTTTCATGAATAAATTCGGCTTCAAAAAAGTTTTCCCAAGGGCAGGTTGTTTCGTCTTTTTTCAAATTTTTCGTAAGGGGGTGGTGTTTCGTCTTTTTTCAACTTTTTCGTAAGGGGGGGGTGTTTCGTCTTTTTTCAACTTTTTCGTAAGGTGGGGGTGTTTCTTTTTTTTTCAACTTTTTCGTGAGGGGGGGGTGTTTCGTCTTTTCTCAACTTTTTCATAACGGGGGGGTGTTTCGTCTTTTTTCAAGTTTTTCGTGAGGGGGGGTGGGTCAATTGAAAATATTCATGAAGTATTTGGGCTTTAAAAAAGTTGAAAATTTTCATGAAGTATTTCGGCTTCAAAAAAGTTGAAAATTTTCATGAAGAAATTCAGCTTCAAAAAAGTTGAACATTTTAATGAAGTATTTGGGCTTCATAAAAGTTAAAAATTTTCATGAAGAAATTCGGCTTCAAAAAAGTTGAAAATTTTCATGAAGTATTTGGGCTTCAAAAAAGTTGTAAATATTCATGAAGAAATTCGGCTTCAAAAAAGTTGAAAATTTTCATGAAGTATTTCGCCTTCAATAAAGTTGAAAATTTTCATGGAGAAATTCAGCTTCAGAAAAGTTGAAAATTTTCAGGAAGTATTTGGGCTTCAAAAAAGTTGAAAATTTTCAAGAAGTATTTCGCCTTCAATAAAGTTGAGTATTTTCATGAAGAAATTCGGCTTCAAAAAAGATTTCCCAAGGGGGGGGTGTTTCGTCTTTTTTCAACTTTTTCGTAAGGGGGGGGGTGTTTCGTCTTTTTTCAACTTTTTCGTAAGGGGGGGTGTTTCGTCTTTTTTCAACTTTTTCGTAAGCGGGGGTGGGTCAATTGAAAATATTCATGAAGAAATTCCGCTTCAAAAAAGTTGAAAATTTTCATGAAGAAATTCGGCTTCAAAAAAGATTTCCCAAGGGGGGGGTGTTTCGTCTTTTTTCAACTTTTTCGTAAGGGGGGGGGTGTTTCGTCTTTTTTCAACTTTTTCGTAAGGGGGGGTGTTTCGTCTTTTTTCAACTTTTTCGTAAGCGGGGGTGGGTCAATTGAAAATATTCATGAAGAAATTCGGCTTCAAAAAAGTTGAAAATTTTCATGAAGTATTTGGGCTTCAAAAAAGTTGTAAATATTCATGAAGAAATTCGGCTTCAAAAAAGTTGAAAATTTTCATTAAGAAATTCGGATTCAAAAAAGTTGAAAATTTTCATGAAGTATTTGGGCTTCAAAAAAGTTGAATATATTCATGAAGTATTTGGGCTTCAAAAAAGTTGAACATATTCATGAAGAAATTCGGCTTCAAAAAAGTTGAAAATTTTCATGAAGAAATTCGGCTTCAAAAAAGTTGAAAATTTTCATGAAGTATTTGGGCTTTAAAAAAGTAGAAATTTTTCATGAAGAAATTCGGCTTCAAAAAAGTTTTCCCAAGGGGGGAGGTGTTTAGTCTTTTTTCAAATTTTTCGTGAAGGGGGGGTGTTTCGTCTTTTTTCATCTTTTTCGTAAGGGGGGGGTGTTTCGTCTTTTTTCAATTTTTTAATAAGGGGGGGTGGGTCAATTGAAAATATTCATGAAGTATTTCGGCTTCAAAAAAGTTGAATATTTTCATGAAGTATTTGGGCTTCAAAAAAGTTGAATATATTCATGAATTATTTGGGCTTCAAAAAAGTTGAACATTTTCATGAAGGATTTGGGCTTCAAAAAAGTTTAAAATTTTCATGAAGACATTCGTCTTCAAATAAGTTAAACATTTTCATGAAGTATTTGGGTTTCAAAAAAGTTGAAAATTTTCATGAAGTATTTCGGCTTCAAAAAAGTTGAAAATTTTCATTAAGAAATTTGGCTTCAAAAAAGTTTAAAATTTTCATGAAGTATTTCGGCATCAAAAAAGTTGAATATTTTCATGAAGTTTTTCGGCTTCAAAAAAGTTGAAAATTTTCATTAAGAAATTCGGATTCAAAAAAGTTGAAAATTTTCATGAAGTATTTGGGCTTCAAAAAAGTTGAATATTTTCATGAAGTATTTGGGCTTCAAAAAAGTTGAATATATTCATGAAGTATTTGGGCTTCAAAAAAGTTGAACATATTCATGAAGAAATTCAGCTTCAAAATAGTTGAAAATTTTCATGAAGAAATTCGGCTTCAAAAAAGTTGAAAATTTTCATGAAGTATTTGGGCTTTAAAAAAGTAGAAATTTTTCATGAAGAAATTCGGCTTCAAAAAAGTTTTCCCAAGGGGGGGGGTGTTTAGTCTTTTTTCAAATTTTTCGTGAGGGGGGGGTGTTTCGTCTTTTTTCATCTTTTTCGTAAGGTGGGGGTGTTTCGTCTTTTTTCAAGTTTTTCGTAAGGGGGGGTGGGTCAATTGAAAATATTCATGAAGAAATTCGGCTTCAAAAAAGTTGAAAATTTTCATGAAGTATTTGGGCTTTAAAAAAGTTGAAAATTTTCATGAAGTATTTCGGCTTCAAAAAAGTTGAAAATTTTCATTAAGAAATTTGGCTTCAAAAAAGTTGAAATTTTTCATGAAGTATTTCGGCATCAAAAAAGTTGAATATTTTCATGAAGTATTTGGGCTTCAAAAAAGTTGAATATATTCACAAAGTATTTGGGCTTCAAAAAAGTTGAACATATTCATGAAGAAATTCGACTTCAAAAAAGTTGAAAATTTTCATGAAGAAATTCGGCTTCAAAAAAGTTGAAAATCTTCATGAAGTATTTGGGCTTTAAAAAAGTAGAAAATTTTCATGAAGAAATTCGGCTTCAAAAAAGTTTTCCCAAGGGGGGGGGTGTTTAGTCTTTTTTCAAATTTTTCGTGAGGGGGGGGTGTTTCGTCTTTTTTCATCTTTTTCGTAAGGTGGGGGTGTTTCGTCTTTTTTCAAGTTTTTCGTAAGGGGGGGTGGGTCAATTGAAAATATTCATGAAGAAATTCGGCTTCAAAAAAGTTGAAAATTTTCATGAAGTATTTGGGCTTTAAAAAAGTTGAAAATTTTCATGAAGTATTTCGGCTTCAAAAAAGTTGAAAATTTTCATTAAGAAATTCGGCTTCAAAAAAGTTGAAAATTTTCATGAAGTATTTCGGCTTCAAAAAACTTGAAAATTTTCATGAAGAAATTCGGCTTCAAAAAAGTTGAACATTTTAATGAAGTATTTGGGCTTCATAAAAGTTAAACATTTTCATGAAGAAATTCGGCTTCAAAAAAGTTTAAAATTTTAATGAAGTATTTGGGCTTCAAAAAAGTTGTAAATATTCATGAAGAAATTCGGCTTCAAAAAAGTTGAAAATTTTCATGAATAAATTCGGCTTCAAAAAAGTTTTCCCAAGGGCAGGTTGTTTCGTCTTTTTTCAAATTTTTCGTAAGGGGGTGGTGTTTCGTCTTTTTTCAACTTTTTCGTAAGGGGGGGGTGTTTCGTCTTTTTTCAACTTTTTCGTAAGGGGGGGGTGTTTCTTTTTTTTTCAACTTTTTCGTGAGGGGGGGGTGTTTCGTCTTTTCTCAACTTTTTCATAACGGGGGGGTGTTTCGTCTTTTTTCAAGTTTTTCGTGAGGGGGGGTGGGTCAATTGAAAATATTCATGAAGTATTTGGGCTTTAAAAAAGTTGAAAATTTTCATGAAGTATTTCGGCTTCAAAAAAGTTGAAAATTTTCATGAAGAAATTCAGCTTCAAAAAAGTTGAACATTTTAATGAAGTATTTGGGCTTCATAAAAGTTAAAAATTTTCATGAAGAAATTCGGCTTCAAAAAAGTTGAAAATTTTCATGAAGTATTTGGGCTTCAAAAAAGTTGTAAATATTCATGAAGAAATTCGGCTTCAAAAAAGTTGAAAATTTTCATGAAGTATTTCGCCTTCAATAAAGTTGAAAATTTTCATGGAGAAATTCAGCTTCAGAAAAGTTGAAAATTTTCAGGAAGTATTTGGGCTTCAAAAAAGTTGAAAATTTTCAAGAAGTATTTCGCCTTCAATAAAGTTGAGTATTTTCATGAAGAAATTCGGCTTCAAAAAAGATTTCCCAAGGGGGGGGTGTTTCGTCTTTTTTCAACTTTTTCGTAAGGGGGGGGGTGTTTCGTCTTTTTTCAACTTTTTCGTAAGGGGGGGTGTTTCGTCTTTTTTCAACTTTTTCGTAAGCGGGGGTGGGTCAATTGAAAATATTCATGAAGAAATTCCGCTTCAAAAAAGTTGAAAATTTTCATGAAGAAATTCGGCTTCAAAAAAGATTTCCCAAGGGGGGGGTGTTTCGTCTTTTTTCAACTTTTTCGTAAGGGGGGGGGTGTTTCGTCTTTTTTCAACTTTTTCGTAAGGGGGGGTGTTTCGTCTTTTTTCAACTTTTTCGTAAGCGGGGGTGGGTCAATTGAAAATATTCATGAAGAAATTCGGCTTCAAAAAAGTTGAAAATTTTCATGAAGTATTTGGGCTTCAAAAAAGTTGTAAATATTCATGAAGAAATTCGGCTTCAAAAAAGTTGAAAATTTTCATTAAGAAATTCGGATTCAAAAAAGTTGAAAATTTTCATGAAGTATTTGGGCTTCAAAAAAGTTGAATATATTCATGAAGTATTTGGGCTTCAAAAAAGTTGAACATATTCATGAAGAAATTCGGCTTCAAAAAAGTTGAAAATTTTCATGAAGAAATTCGGCTTCAAAAAAGTTGAAAATTTTCATGAAGTATTTGGGCTTTAAAAAAGTAGAAAATTTTCATGAAGAAATTCGGCTTCAAAAAAGTTTTCCCAAGGGGGGGGGTGTTTAGTCTTTTTTCAAATTTTTCGTGAGGGGGGGGTGTTTCGTCTTTTTTCATCTTTTTCGTAAGGTGGGGGTGTTTCGTCTTTTTTCAAGTTTTTCGTAAGGGGGGGTGGGTCAATTGAAAATATTCATGAAGAAATTCGGCTTCAAAAAAGTTGAAAATTTTCATGAAGTATTTGGGCTTTAAAAAAGTTGAAAATTTTCATGAAGTATTTCGGCTTCAAAAAAGTTGAAAATTTTCATTAAGAAATTCGGCTTCAAAAAAGTTGAAAATTTTCATGAAGTATTTCGGCTTCAAAAAACTTGAAAATTTTCATGAAGAAATTCGGCTTCAAAAAAGTTGAACATTTTAATGAAGTATTTGGGCTTCATAAAAGTTAAACATTTTCATGAAGAAATTCGGCTTCAAAAAAGTTGAAAATTTTCATGAAGTATTTGGGCTTCAAAAAAGTTGTAAATATTCATGAAGAAATTCGGCTTCAAAAAAGTTGAAAATTTTCATGAATAAATTCGGCTTCAAAAAAGTTTTCCCAAGGGCAGGTTGTTTCGTCTTTTTTCAACTTTTTCGTAAGGGGGTGGTGTTTCGTCTTTTTTCAACTTTTTCGTAAGGGGGGGGTGTTTCGTCTTTTTTCAACTTTTTCGTAAGGGGGGGGGTGTTTCTTTTTTTTTCAACTTTTTCGTAAGGGGGGGGTGTTTCGTCTTTTCTCAACTTTTTCATAACGGGGGGGTGTTTCGTCTTTTTTCAAGTTTTTCGTGAGGGGGGGTGGGTCAATTGAAAATATTCATGAAGTATTTGGGCTTTAAAAAAGTTGAAAATTTTCATGAAGTATTTCGGCTTCAAAAAAGTTGAAAATTTTCATGAAGAAATTCGGCTTCAAAAAAGTTGAACATTTTAATGAAGTATTTGGGCTTCATAAAAGTTAAAAATTTTCATGAAGAAATTCGGCTTCAAAAAAGTTGAAAATTTTCATGAAGTATTTGGGCTTCAAAAAAGTTGTAAATATTCATGAAGAAATTCGGCTTCAAAAAAGTTGAAAATTTTCATGAAGTATTTCGCCTTCAATAAAGTTGAAAATTTTCATGGAGAAATTCAGCTTCAGAAAAGTTGAAAATTTTCAGGAAGTATTTGGGCTTCAAAAAAGTTGAAAATTTTCAAGAAGTATTTCGCCTTCAATAAAGTTGAGTATTTTCATGAAGAAATTCGGCTTCAAAAAAGATTTCCCAAGGGGGGGGTGTTTCGTCTTTTTTCAACTTTTTCGTAAGGGGGGGGGTGTTTCGTCTTTTTTCAACTTTTTCGTAAGGGGGGGTGTTTCGTCTTTTTTCAACTTTTTCGTAAGCGGGGGTGGGTCAATTGAAAATATTCATGAAGAAATTCGGCTTCAAAAAAGTTGAAAATTTTCATGAAGTATTTGGGCTTCAAAAAAGTTGAAAATTTTCATGAAGGATTTCGGCTTCAAAAAAGTTGTATATTTTCATGAAGTATTTGGCCTTCAAAAAAGTTCAAAATTTTCATGAAGCATTTCGCCTTCAATAAAGTTGAGTATTTTCATGAAGAAATTCGGCTTCAAAAAAGTTGAAAATTTTAAGAAAGTATTTGGGCGTCAAAAAAGTTGAATATATTCATGAAGTATTTCGGCTTCAAAAAAGTTGAAAATTTTCTTGAAGAATTTGGGCTTCAAAAAAGTTGAACATTTTCATGAAGGATTTGGGCTTCAAAAAAGTTGAAAATTTTCATGAAGGATTTGGGCTTCAAAAAAGTTGAAAATATTCATGAAGAAATTCGGCTTCAAAAAAGTTGAAAATTTTCATGAAGAAATTCGGATTCAAAAAAGTTGAAAATTTTCATGAAGAAATTCGGCTTCAAAAAAGTTGAAAATTTTCATGAAGTATTTTGGCTTTAAAAAAGTTGAAAATTTTCATGAAGTATTTCGGCTTCAAAAAAGTTGAAAATTTTCATTAAGAAGTTCGGCTTCAAAAAAGTTGAAAATTTTCATGAAGTATTTCGGCTTCAAAAAACTTGAAAATTTTCATGAAGAAATTCGGCTTCAAAAAAGTTGAACATTTTCATGAAGTATTTAGGCTTCATAAAAGTTAATAATTTTCATGAAGAAATTCGGCTTCAAAAAAGTTGTAAATATTCATGAAGAAATTCGGCTTCAAAAAAGTTGAAAATTTTCATGAATTATTTGGGCTTCAAAAAAGTTGAAAATTTTCATGAAGTATTTGGGTTTCAAAAAAGTTGAAAATATTCATGAAGACATTCGTCTTCAAAAAAGTTAAAAATTTTCATGAAGTATTTGGGTTTCAAAAAAGTTAAAAATTTTCATGAATAAATTCGGCTTCAAAAACGTTTTCCCAAGGGGAGGTTGTTTCGTCTTTTTTCAACTTTTTCGTAAGGGGGTGGTCTTTCGTCTTTTTTAAACTTTTTCGTAAGGGGGGGGTGTTTCGTCTTTTTTCAACTTTTTCGTAAGGGGTGGGTGTTTCGTCTTTTTTCAACTTTTTCGTAAGGGGGGGTGGGTCAATTGAAAATATTCATGAAGAAATTCGGATTCAAAAAAGTTGAAAATATTCATGAAGAAATTCGGGTTAAGAAAAGTTGAAAATATTCATGAAGAAATTCGGCTTCAAAAAAGTTGAAAATTTTCATGAAGTATTTGGGCTTCAAAAATGTTTTAAATTTTCATGAAGAAATTCGGCTTCAAAAAAGTTTAAAATTTTCATGAAGAAATTCGGCTTCAAAAAAGTTAAAAATTTTCATGAAGAAATTCGGCTTCAAAAAAGTTAAAAATTTTCATGAAGAAATTCGGCTTCAAAAAAGTTTTCGCAAGGGGGGGGTGTTTCATCTTTTTTCAACTTTTTCGTAAGGGGGGGGGTGTTTGGTCTTTTTTCAACTTTTTCGTAAGAGGGGTGTGTTTCGTCTTTTTTCAACTTTTTCGTGAGGGGGTGGGTCAATTGAAAATATTCATGAAGAAATTCGGCTTCAAAAAAGTTGAAAATTTTCATGAATTATTTGGGCTTCAAAAAAGTTGAAAATTTTCATGAAGTATTTGGGTTTCAAAAAAGTTGAAAATATTCATGAAGACATTCGTCTTCAAAAAAGTTAAAAATTTTCATGAAGTATTTGGGTTTCAAAAAAGTTAAAAATTTTCATGAATAAATTCGGCTTCAAAAACGTTTTCCCAAGGGGAGGTTGTTTCGTCTTTTTTCAACTTTTTCGTAAGGGGGTGGTCTTTCGTCTTTTTTAAACTTTTTCGTAAGGGGGGGGTGTTTCGTCTTTTTTCAACTTTTTCGTAAGGGGTGGGTGTTTCGTCTTTTTTCAACTTTTTCGTAAGGGGGGGTGGGTCAATTGAAAATATTCATGAAGAAATTCGGATTCAAAAAAGTTGAAAATATTCATGAAGAAATTCGGGTTAAGAAAAGTTGAAAATATTCATGAAGAAATTCGGCTTCAAAAAAGTTGAAAATTTTCATGAAGTATTTGGGCTTCAAAAATGTTTTAAATTTTCATGAAGAAATTCGGCTTCAAAAAAGTTTAAAATTTTCATGAAGAAATTCGGCTTCAAAAAAGTTAAAAATTTTCATGAAGAAATTCGGCTTCAAAAAAGTTAAAAATTTTCATGAAGAAATTCGGCTTCAAAAAAGTTTTCGCAAGGGGGGGGTGTTTCATCTTTTTTCAACTTTTTCGTAAGGGGGGGGGTGTTTGGTCTTTTTTCAACTTTTTCGTAAGAGGGGTGTGTTTCGTCTTTTTTCAACTTTTTCGTGAGGGGGTGGGTCAATTGAAAATATTCATGAAGAAATTCGGCTTCAAAAAAGTTTTCGCAAGGGGGGGGTGTTTCATCTTTTTTCAACTTTTTCGTAAGGGGGGGGTGTTTCGTCTTTTTTCAACTTTTTCGTTAGCGGGGGTGGGTCAATTGAAAATATTCATGAAGAAATTTGGCTTCAAAAAAGATGAAAATTTTCATGAAGTATTTGGGCTTCAAAAAAGTTGAAAATTTTCATGAAGAAATTCGGCTTCAAAAAAGTTTTCGCAAGGGGAGGGTGTTTCGTCTTTTTTCAACTTTTTCGTGAGGGGGGGTGGGTCAATTGAAAATATTCATGAAGAAATTCGGCTTCAAAAAAGTTGAAAATTTTCATGAAGTATTTGGGCTTCAAAAAAGTTGAAAATTTTCATGAAGAAATTCGGCTTCAAAAAGGTTGAAAATTTTCATGAAGTATTTGGGCTTCAAAAAAGTTGAAAATATTCATGAAGAAATTCGGCTTCAAAAAAGTTGAAAATTTTCATGAAGTATTTGGGCTTGAAATTTTTTTTTAAATTTTCATGAAGAAATTCGGCTTCAAAAAAGTTTAAAATTTTCATGAAGAAATTCGGCTTCAAAAAAGTTGAAAATTTTCATGAAGTATTTGGGCTTCAAAAAAGTTGAAAATTTTCATGAAGAAATTCGGCTTCAAAAAAGTTTTCTCAAGGGGGGGGTGTTTCGTCTTTTTTCAACTTTTTCGTAAGAGGGGTGTGTTTCGTCTTTTTTCAACTTTTTCGTGAGGGGGTTGGTCAATTGAAAATATTCATGAAGAAATTCGGCTTCAAAAAAGTTTTCGCAAGGGGAGGGTGTTTCGTCTTTTTTCAACTTTTTCGTTAGCGGGGGTGGGTCAATTGAAAATATTCATGAAGAAATTTGGCTTCAAAAAAGATGAAAATTTTCATGAAGTATTTGGGCTTCAAAAAAGTTGAAAATTTTCATGAAGAAATTCGGCTTCAAAAAAGTTTTCGCAAGGGGGGGGTGTTTCGTCTTTTTTCAACTTTTTCGTGAGGGGGGGTGGGTCAATTGAAAATATTCATGAAGAAATTCGGCTTCAAAAAAGTTTTCGCAAGGGGGTGGTGTTTCGTCTTTTTTCAACTTTTTCGTGAGAGGGGGGTGTTTCGTCTTTTTTCAACTTTTTCGTGAGGGGGGGTGGGTAAATTGAAAATATTCATGAAGTATTTGGGCTTCAAAAAAGTTCAAAATTTTCATGAAGAAATTGGGCTTCAAAAAAGTTTAAAATTTTCATGAAGAAATTCGGCTTCAAAAAAGTTTAAAATTTTCATGAAGTATTTGGGCTTCAAAAAAGTTGAAAATATTCATGAAGAAATTCGGCTTCAAAAAAGTTGAAAATTTTCATTAAGAAATTCGGCTTCAAAAAAGTTTAAAATTTTCATGAAGAAATTCGGCTTCAAAAAAGTTGAAAATTTTCATGAAGTATTTGGGCTTCAAAAAAGTTGAAAATTTTCATGAAGTATTTGGGCTTCAAAAAAGTTGAAAATTTTCATGAAGAAATTCGGCTTCAAAAAAGTTGAAAATTTTCATGAAGTATTTGGGCTTCAAAAAAGTTGAAAATTTTCATGAAGAAATTCGGCTTCAAAAAAGTTTTCTCAAGGGGGGGGTGTTTCGTCTTTTTTCAACTTTTTCGTAAGAGGGGTGTGTTTCGTCTTTTTTCAACTTTTTCGTGAGGGGGTTGGTCAATTGAAAATATTCATGAAGAAATTCGGCTTCAAAAAAGTTTTCGCAAGGGGAGGGTGTTTCGTCTTTTTTCAACTTTTTCGTTAGCGGGGGTGGGTCAATTGAAAATATTCATGAAGAAATTTGGCTTCAAAAAAGATGAAAATTTTCATGAAGTATTTGGGCTTCAAAAAAGTTGAAAATTTTCATGAAGAAATTCGGCTTCAAAAAAGTTTTCGCAAGGGGGGGGTGTTTCGTCTTTTTTCAACTTTTTCGTGAGGGGGGGTGGGTCAATTGAAAATATTCATGAAGAAATTCGGCTTTAAAAAAGTTGAAAATTTTCATGAAGTATTTGGGCTTCAAAAAAGTTTAAAATTTTCATGAAGAAATTCGGCTTCAAAAAAGTTTAAAATTTTCATGAAGAAATTCGGCTTCAAAAAAGTTTAAAGTTTTCATGAAGAAATTCGGCTTCAAAAAAGTTTAAAATTTTCATGAAGTATTTGGGCTTCAAAAAAGTTGAAAATTTTCATGAAGAAATTCGGCTTCAAAAAAGTTTTCGCAAGGGGGTGGTGTTTCGTCTTTTTTCAACTTTTTCGTGAGAGGGGGGTGTTTCGTCTTTTTTCAACTTTTTCGTGAGGGGGGGTGGGTAAATTGAAAATATTCATGAAGAAATTCGGCTTCAAAAAAGTTGCCGCAAGGGGGGGGTGTTTCGTCTTTTTTCAACTTTTTCGTGAGGGGGGGGTGTTTCGTCTTTTTTCAACTTTTTCGTTAGCGGGGGTGGGTCAATTGAAAATATTCATGAAGAAATTTGGTTTCAAAAAAGTTGAAAATTTTCATGAAGTATTTGGGCTTCAAAAAAGTTCAAAATTTTCATGAAGAAATTGGGCTTCAAAAAAGTTTAAAATTTTCATGAAGAAATTCGGCTTCAAAAAAGTTTAAAATTTTCATGAAGTATTTGGGCTTCAAAAAAGTTGAAAATATTCATGAAGAAATTCGGCTTCAAAAAAGTTGAAAATTTTCATTAAGAAATTCGGCTTCAAAAAAGTTTAAAATTTTCATGAAGAAATTCGGCTTCAAAAAAGTTGAAAATTTTCATGAAGTATTTGGGCTTCAAAAAAGTTGAAAATTTTCATGAAGTATTTGGGCTTCAAAAAAGTTGAAAATTTTCATGAAGAAATTCGGCTTCAAAAAAGTTGAAAATTTTCATGAAGTATTTGGGCTTCAAAAAAGTTGAAAATTTTCATTAAGAAATTCGGTTTCAAAAAAGTTTTCGCAAGGGGGGGGTGTTTCGTCCTTTTTCAACTTTTTCGTAAGAGGGGGGTGTTTCGTCTTTTTTCAACTTTTTCGTGAGGGGGGGTGGGTCAATTGAAAATATTCATGAAGAAATTCGGCTTCAAAAAAGTTGAAAATTTTCATGAAGTATTTGGGCTTGAAATTTTTTTTAAATTTTCATGAAGAAATTCGGCTTCAAAAAAGTTTAAAATTTTCATGAAGAAATTCGGCTTCAAAAAAGTTGAAATTTTTCATGAAGTATTTGGGCTTAAAAAAGTTGAAAATTTTCATGAAGTATTTGGGCTTCAAAAAAGTTGAAAATTTTCATGAAGAAATTCGGCTTCAAAAAAGATGAAAATTTTCATGAAGTATTTGGGCTTCAAAAAAGTTGAAAATTTTCATGAAGGATTTGGGCTTCAAAAAAGTTGAAAATATTCATGAAGAAATTCGGCTTCAAAAAAGTTGAAAATTTTCATGAAGAAATTCGGCTTCAAAAAAGTTGAAAATTTTCATGAATTATTTGGGCTTCAAAAAAGTTGAAAATTTTCATGAAGTATTTGGGTTTCAAAAAAGTTGAAAATATTCATGAAGACATTCGTCTTCAAAAAAGTTAAAAATTTTCATGAAGTATTTGGGTTTCAAAAAAGTTAAAAATTTTCATGAATAAATTCGGCTTCAAAAACGTTTTCCCAAGGGGAGGTTGTTTCGTCTTTTTTCAACTTTTTCGTAAGGGGGTGGTCTTTCGTCTTTTTTAAACTTTTTCGTAAGGGGGGGGTGTTTCGTCTTTTTTCAACTTTTTCGTAAGGGGTGGGTGTTTCGTCTTTTTTCAACTTTTTCGTAAGGGGGGGTGGGTCAATTGAAAATATTCATGAAGAAATTCGGATTCAAAAAAGTTGAAAATATTCATGAAGAAATTCGGGTTAAGAAAAGTTGAAAATATTCATGAAGAAATTCGGCTTCAAAAAAGTTGAAAATTTTCATGAAGTATTTGGGCTTCAAAAATGTTTTAAATTTTCATGAAGAAATTCGGCTTCAAAAAAGTTTAAAATTTTCATGAAGAAATTCGGCTTCAAAAAAGTTAAAAATTTTCATGAAGAAATTCGGCTTCAAAAAAGTTAAAAATTTTCATGAAGAAATTCGGCTTCAAAAAAGTTTTCGCAAGGGGGGGGTGTTTCATCTTTTTTCAACTTTTTCGTAAGGGGGGGGGTGTTTGGTCTTTTTTCAACTTTTTCGTAAGAGGGGTGTGTTTCGTCTTTTTTCAACTTTTTCGTGAGGGGGTGGGTCAATTGAAAATATTCATGAAGAAATTCGGCTTCAAAAAAGTTGAAAATTTTCATGAATTATTTGGGCTTCAAAAAAGTTGAAAATTTTCATGAAGTATTTGGGTTTCAAAAAAGTTGAAAATATTCATGAAGACATTCGTCTTCAAAAAAGTTAAAAATTTTCATGAAGTATTTGGGTTTCAAAAAAGTTAAAAATTTTCATGAATAAATTCGGCTTCAAAAACGTTTTCC
The DNA here is from genome assembly GCF_963584025.1 of Labrus mixtus. NCBI lineage: Eukaryota > Metazoa > Chordata > Actinopteri > Labriformes > Labridae > Labrus > Labrus mixtus. Next base: position 33,616,964 of record NC_083615.1, on the reverse strand, counting down.
CAAGGGGAGGTTGTTTCGTCTTTTTTCAACTTTTTCGTAAGGGGGTGGTCTTTCGTCTTTTTTAAACTTTTTCGTAAGGGGGGGGTGTTTCGTCTTTTTTCAACTTTTTCGTAAGGGGTGGGTGTTTCGTCTTTTTTCAACTTTTTCGTAAGGGGGGGTGGGTCAATTGAAAATATTCATGAAGAAATTCGGATTCAAAAAAGTTGAAAATATTCATGAAGAAATTCGGGTTAAGAAAAGTTGAAAATATTCATGAAGAAATTCGGCTTCAAAAAAGTTGAAAATTTTCATGAAGTATTTGGGCTTCAAAAATGTTTTAAATTTTCATGAAGAAATTCGGCTTCAAAAAAGTTTAAAATTTTCATGAAGAAATTCGGCTTCAAAAAAGTTAAAAATTTTCATGAAGAAATTCGGCTTCAAAAAAGTTAAAAATTTTCATGAAGAAATTCGGCTTCAAAAAAGTTTTCGCAAGGGGGGGGTGTTTCATCTTTTTTCAACTTTTTCGTAAGGGGGGGGGTGTTTGGTCTTTTTTCAACTTTTTCGTAAGAGGGGTGTGTTTCGTCTTTTTTCAACTTTTTCGTGAGGGGGTGGGTCAATTGAAAATATTCATGAAGAAATTCGGCTTCAAAAAAGTTTTCGCAAGGGGGGGGTGTTTCATCTTTTTTCAACTTTTTCGTAAGGGGGGGGTGTTTCGTCTTTTTTCAACTTTTTCGTTAGCGGGGGTGGGTCAATTGAAAATATTCATGAAGAAATTTGGCTTCAAAAAAGATGAAAATTTTCATGAAGTATTTGGGCTTCAAAAAAGTTGAAAATTTTCATGAAGAAATTCGGCTTCAAAAAAGTTTTCGCAAGGGGAGGGTGTTTCGTCTTTTTTCAACTTTTTCGTGAGGGGGGGTGGGTCAATTGAAAATATTCATGAAGAAATTCGGCTTCAAAAAAGTTGAAAATTTTCATGAAGTATTTGGGCTTCAAAAAAGTTGAAAATTTTCATGAAGAAATTCGGCTTCAAAAAGGTTGAAAATTTTCATGAAGTATTTGGGCTTCAAAAAAGTTGAAAATATTCATGAAGAAATTCGGCTTCAAAAAAGTTGAAAATTTTCATGAAGTATTTGGGCTTGAAATTTTTTTTAAAATTTTCATGAAGAAATTCGGCTTCAAAAAAGTTTAAAATTTTCATGAAGAAATTCGGCTTCAAAAAAGTTGAAAATTTTCATGAAGTATTTGGGCTTCAAAAAAGTTGAAAATTTTCATGAAGAAATTCGGCTTCAAAAAAGTTTTCGCAAGGGGGTGGTGTTTCGTCTTTTTTCAACTTTTTCGTGAGAGGGGGGTGTTTCGTCTTTTTTCAACTTTTTCGTGAGGGGGGGTGGGTAAATTGAAAATATTCATGAAGAAATTCGGCTTCAAAAAAGTTGAAAATTTTCATGAAGTATTTGGGCTTCAAAAAAGTTTAAAATTTTCATGAAGAAATTCGGATTCAAAAAAGTTTAAAATTTTCATGAAGAAATTCGGCTTCAAAAAAGTTTAAAATTTTCATGAAGTATTTGGGCTTCAAAAAAGTTGAAAATATTCATGAAGAAATTCGGCTTCAAAAAAGTTGAAAATTTTCATTAAGAAATTCGGCTTCAAAAAAGTTGAAAATTTTCATGAAGAAATTCGGCTTCAAAAAAGTTGAAAATTTTCATGAAGTATTTGGGCTTCAAAAAAGTTGAAAATTTTCATGAAGTATTTGGGCTTCAAAAAAGTTGAAAATTTTCATGAAGAAATTCGGCTTCAAAAAAGTTGAAAATTTTCATTAAGAAATTCGGTTTCAAAAAAGTTTTCGCAAGGGGGGGGTGTTTCGTCCTTTTTCAACTTTTTCGTAAGAGGGGGGTGTTTCGTCTTTTTTCAACTTTTTCGTGAGGGGGGGTGGGTCAATTGAAAATATTCATGAAGAAATTCGGCTTCAAAAAAGTTGAAAATTTTCATGAAGTATTTGGGCTTGAAATTTTTTTTAAATTTTCATGAAGAAATTCGGCTTCAAAAAAGTTTAAAATTTTCATGAAGAAATTCGGCTTCAAAAAAGTTGAAATTTTTCATGAAGTATTTGGGCTTAAAAAAGTTGAAAATTTTCATGAAGTATTTGGGCTTCAAAAAAGTTGAAAATTTTCATGAAGAAATTCGGCTTCAAAAAAGATGAAAATTTTCATGAAGTATTTGGGCTTCAAAAAAGTTGAAAATTTTCATGAAGAAATTCGGCTTCAAAAAAGTTTTCGCAAGGGGGGGGTGTTTCGTCTTTTTTCAACTTTTTCATAAGGGGGGGTGTTTCGTCTTTTTTCAACTTTTTCGTAAGAGGGGTGTGTTTCGTCTTTTTTCAACTTTTTCGTGAGGGGGTGGGTTAATTGAAAATATTCATGAAGAAATTCGGCTTCAAAAAAGTTGCCGCAAGGGGGGGGTGTTTCGTCTTTTTTCAACTTTTTCGTGAGGGGGGGGTGTTTCGTCTTTTTTCAACTTTTTCGTTAGCGGGGGTGGGTCAATTGAAAATATTCATGAAGAAATTTGGTTTCAAAAAAGTTGAAAATTTTCATGAAGTATTTGGGCTTCAAAAAAGTTCAAAATTTTCATGAAGAAATTGGGCTTCAAAAAAGTTTAAAATTTTCATGAAGAAATTCGGCTTCAAAAAAGTTTAAAATTTTCATGAAGTATTTGGGCTTCAAAAAAGTTGAAAATATTCATGAAGAAATTCGGCTTCAAAAAAGTTGAAAATTTTCATTAAGAAATTCGGCTTCAAAAAAGTTTAAAATTTTCATGAAGAAATTCGGCTTCAAAAAAGTTGAAAATTTTCATGAAGTATTTGGGCTTCAAAAAAGTTGAAAATTTTCATGAAGTATTTGGGCTTCAAAAAAGTTGAAAATTTTCATGAAGAAATTCGGCTTCAAAAAAGTTGAAAATTTTCATGAAGTATTTGGGCTTCAAAAAAGTTGAAAATTTTCATTAAGAAATTCGGTTTCAAAAAAGTTTTCGCAAGGGGGGGGTGTTTCGTCTTTTTTCAACTTTTTCGTAAGAGGGGTGTGTTTCGTCTTTTTTCAACTTTTTCGTGAGGGGGTGGGTTAATTGAAAATATTCATGAAGAAATTCGGCTTCAAAAAAGTTGCCGCAAGGGGGGGGTGTTTCGTCTTTTTTCAACTTTTTCGTGAGGGGGGGGTGTTTCGTCTTTTTTCAACTTTTTCGTTAGCGGGGGTGGGTCAATTGAAAATTTTCATGAAGAAATTTGGTTTCAAAAAAGTTGAAAATTTTCATGAAGTATTTGGGCTTCAAAAAAGTTCAAAATTTTCATGAAGAAATTGGGCTTCAAAAAAGTTTAAAATTTTCATGAAGAAATTCGGCTTCAAAAAAGTTTAAAATTTTCATGAAGTATTTGGGCTTCAAAAAAGTTGAAAATATTCATGAAGAAATTCGGCTTCAAAAAAGTTGAAAATTTTCATTAAGAAATTCGGCTTCAAAAAAGTTTAAAATTTTCATGAAGAAATTCGGCTTCAAAAAAGTTGAAAATTTTCATGAAGTATTTGGGCTTCAAAAAAGTTGAAAATTTTCATGAAGTATTTGGGCTTCAAAAAAGTTGAAAATTTTCATGAAGAAATTCGGCTTCAAAAAAGTTGAAAATTTTCATGAAGTATTTGGGCTTCAAAAAAGTTGAAAATTTTCATTAAGAAATTCGGTTTCAAAAAAGTTTTCGCAAGGGGGGGGTGTTTCGTCCTTTTTCAACTTTTTCGTAAGAGGGGGGTGTTTCGTCTTTTTTCAACTTTTTCGTGAGGGGGGGTGGGTCAATTGAAAATATTCATGAAGAAATTCGGCTTCAAAAAAGTTGAAAATTTTCATGAAGTATTTGGGCTTGAAATTTTTTTAAAATTTTCATGAAGAAATTCGGCTTCAAAAAAGTTTAAAATTTTCATGAAGAAATTCGGCTTCAAAAAAGTTGAAATTTTTCATGAAGTATTTGGGCTTAAAAAAGTTGAACATTTTCATGAAGTATTTGGGCTTCAAAAAAGTTGAAAATTTTCATGAAGAAATTCGGCTTCAAAAAAGATGAAAATTTTCATGAAGTATTTGGTCTTCAAAAAAGTTGAAAATTTTCATGAAGAAATTCGGCTTCAAAAAAGTTTTCGCAAGGGGGGGGTGTTTCGTCTTTTTTCAACTTTTTCGTAAGGGGGGGGTGTTTCGTCTTTTTTCAACTTTTTCGTAAGAGGGGTGTGTTTCGTCTTTTTTCAACTTTTTCGTGAGGGGGTGGGTTAATTGAAAATATTCATGAAGAAATTCGGCTTCAAAAAAGTTGCCGCAAGGGGGGGGTGTTTCGTCTTTTTTCAACTTTTTCGTGAGGGGGGGGTGTTTCGTCTTTTTTCAACTTTTTCGTTAGCGGGGGTGGGTCAATTGAAAATATTCATGAAGAAATTTGGTTTCAAAAAAGTTGAAAATTTTCATGAAGTATTTGGGCTTCAAAAAAGTTCAAAATTTTCATGAAGAAATTGGGCTTCAAAAAAGTTTAAAATTTTCATGAAGAAATTCGGCTTCAAAAAAGTTTAAAATTTTCATGAAGTATTTGGGCTTCAAAAAAGTTGAAAATATTCATGAAGAAATTCGGCTTCAAAAAAGTTGAAAATTTTCATTAAGAAATTCGGCTTCAAAAAAGTTTAAAATTTTCATGAAGAAATTCGGCTTCAAAAAAGTTGAAAATTTTCATGAAGTATTTGGGCTTCAAAAAAGTTGAAAATTTTCATGAAGTATTTGGGCTTCAAAAAAGTTGAAAATTTTCATGAAGAAATTCGGCTTCAAAAAAGTTGAAAATTTTCATGAAGTATTTGGGCTTCAAAAAAGTTGAAAATTTTCATTAAGAAATTCGGTTTCAAAAAAGTTTTCGCAAGGGGGGGGTGTTTCGTCCTTTTTCAACTTTTTCGTAAGAGGGGGGTGTTTCGTCTTTTTTCAACTTTTTCGTGAGGGGGGGTGGGTCAATTGAAAATATTCATGAAGAAATTCGGCTTCAAAAAAGTTGAAAATTTTCATGAAGTATTTGGGCTTGAAATTTTTTTTAAATTTTCATGAAGAAATTCGGCTTCAAAAAAGTTTAAAATTTTCATGAAGAAATTCGGCTTCAAAAAAGTTGAAATTTTTCATGAAGTATTTGGGCTTAAAAAAGTTGAAAATTTTCATGAAGTATTTGGGCTTCAAAAAAGTTGAAAATTTTCATGAAGAAATTCGGCTTCAAAAAAGATGAAAATTTTCATGAAGTATTTGGGCTTCAAAAAAGTTGAAAATTTTCATGAAGAAATTCGGCTTCAAAAAAGTTTTCGCAAGGGGGGGGTGTTTCGTCTTTTTTCAACTTTTTCGTAAGGGGGGGGTGTTTCGTCTTTTTTCAACTTTTTCGTAAGAGTGGTGTGTTTCGTCTTTTTTCAACTTTTTCGTGAGGGGGTGGGTTAATTGAAAATATTCATGAAGAAATTCGGCTTCAAAAAAGTTGCCGCAAGGGGGGGGTGTTTCGTCTTTTTTCAACTTTTTCGTGAGGGGGGGGTGTTTCGTCTTTTTTCAACTTTTTCGTTAGCGGGGGTGGGTCAATTGAAAATATTCATGAAGAAATTTGGTTTCAAAAAAGTTGAAAATTTTCATGAAGTATTTGGGCTTCAAAAAAGTTCAAAATTTTCATGAAGAAATTGGGCTTCAAAAAAGTTTAAAATTTTCATGAAGAAATTCGGCTTCAAAAAAGTTTAAAATTTTCATGAAGTATTTGGGCTTCAAAAAAGTTGAAAATATTCATGAAGAAATTCGGCTTCAAAAAAGTTGAAAATTTTCATTAAGAAATTCGGCTTCAAAAAAGTTTAAAATTTTCATGAAGAAATTCGGCTTCAAAAAAGTTGAAAATTTTCATGAAGTATTTGGGCTTCAAAAAAGTTGAAAATTTTCATGAAGTATTTGGGCTTCAAAAAAGTTGAAAATTTTCATGAAGAAATTCGGCTTCAAAAAAGTTGAAAATTTTCATGAAGTATTTGGGCTTCAAAAAAGTTGAAAATTTTCATTAAGAAATTCGGTTTCAAAAAAGTTTTCGCAAGGGGGGGGTGTTTCGTCCTTTTTCAACTTTTTCGTAAGAGGGGGGTGTTTCGTCTTTTTTCAACTTTTTCGTGAGGGGGGGTGGGTCAATTGAAAATATTCATGAAGAAATTCGGCTTCAAAAAAGTTGAAAATTTTCATGAAGTATTTGGGCTTGAAATTTTTTTTAAATTTTCATGAAGAAATTCGGCTTCAAAAAAGTTTAAAATTTTCATGAAGAAATTCGGCTTCAAAAAAGTTGAAATTTTTCATGAAGTATTTGGGCTTAAAAAAGTTGAAAATTTTCATGAAGTATTTGGGCTTCAAAAAAGTTGAAAATTTTCATGAAGAAATTCGGCTTCAAAAAAGATGAAAATTTTCATGAAGTATTTGGGCTTCAAAAAAGTTGAAAATTTTCATGAAGAAATTCGGCTTCAAAAAAGTTTTCGCAAGGGGGGGGTGTTTCGTCTTTTTTCAACTTTTTCGTAAGGGGGGGGTGTTTCGACTTTTTTCAACTTTTTCGTAAGAGGGGTGTGTTTCGTCTTTTTTCAACTTTTTCGTGAGGGGGTGAGTTAATTGAAAATATTCATGAAGAAATTCGGCTTCAAAAAAGTTGCCGCAAGGGGGGGGTGTTTCGTCTTTTTTCAACTTTTTCGTGAAGGGGGGGTGTTTCGTCTTTTTTCAACTTTTTCGTTAGCGGGGGTGGGTCAATTGAAAATATTCATGAAGAAATTTGGTTTCAAAAAAGTTGAAAATTTTCATGAAGTATTTGGGCTTCAAAAAAGTTGAAAATTTTCATGAAGAAATTGGGCTTCAAAAAAGTTTAAAATTTTCATGAAGAAATTCGGCTTCAAAAAAGTTTAAAATTTTCATGAAGTATTTGGGCTTCAAAAAAGTTGAAAATTTTCATTAAGAAATTCGGTTTCAAAAAAGTTTTCGCAAGGGGGGGGTGTTTCGTCCTTTTTCAACTTTTTCGTAAGAGGGGGGTGTTTCGTCTTTTTTCAACTTTTTCGTGAGGGGGGGTGGGTCAATTGAAAATATTCATGAAGAAATTCGGCTTCAAAAAAGTTGAAAATTTTCATGAAGTATTTGGGCTTGAAATTTTTTTAAAATTTTCATGAAGAAATTCGGCTTCAAAAAAGTTTAAAATTTTCATGAAGAAATTCGGCTTCAAAAAAGTTGAAATTTTTCATGAAGTATTTGGGCTTAAAAAAGTTGAAAATTTTCATGAAGTATTTGGGCTTCAAAAAAGTTGAAAATTTTCATGAAGAAATTCGGCTTCAAAAAAGATGAAAATTTTCATGAAGTATTTGGGCTTCAAAAAAGTTGAAAATTTTCATGAAGAAATTCGGCTTCAAAAAAGTTTTCGCAAGGGGGGGGTGTTTCGTCTTTTTTCAACTTTTTCGTAAGGGGGGGGTGTTTCGTCTTTTTTCAACTTTTTCGTAAGAGGGGTGTGTTTCGTCTTTTTTCAACTTTTTCGTGAGGGGGTGGGTTAATTGAAAATATTCATGAAGAAATTCGGCTTCAAAAAAGTTGCCGCAAGGGGGGGGTGTTTCGTCTTTTTTCAACTTTTTCGTGAGGGGGGGGTGTTTCGTCTTTTTTCAACTCTTTCGTTAGCGGGGGTGGGTCAATTGAAAATATTCATGAAGAAATTTGGTTTCAAAAAAGTTGAAAATTTTCATGAAGTATTTGGGCTTCAAAAAAGTTCAAAATTTTCATGAAGAAATTGGGCTTCAAAAAAGTTTAAAATTTTCATGAAGAAATTCGGCTTCAAAAAAGTTTAAAATTTTCATGAAGTATTTGGGCTTCAAAAAAGTTGAAAATATTCATGAAGAAATTCGGCTTCAAAAAAGTTGAAAATTTTCATTAAGAAATTCGGCTTCAAAAAAGTTTAAAATTTTCATGAAGAAATTCGGCTTCAAAAAAGTTGAAAATTTTCATGAAGTATTTGGGCTTCAAAAAAGTTGAAAATTTTCATGAAGTATTTGGGCTTCAAAAAAGTTGAAAATTTTCATGAAGAAATTCGGCTTCAAAAAAGTTTAAAATTTTCATGAAGTATTTGGGCTTCAAAAAAGTTGAAAATATTCATGAAGAAATTCGGCTTCAAAAAAGTTGAAAATTTTCATTAAGAAATTCGGCTTCAAAAAAGTTTAAAATTTTCATGAAGAAATTCGGCTTCAAAAAAGTTGAAAATTTTCATGAAGTATTTGGGCTTCAAAAAAGTTGAAAATTTTCATGAAGTATTTGGGCTTCAAAAAAGTTGAAAATTTTCATGAAGAAATTCGGCTTCAAAAAAGTTGAAAATTTTCATGAAGTATTTGGGCTTCAAAAAAGTTGAAAATTTTCATTAAGAAATTCGGTTTCAAAAAAGTTTTCGCAAGGGGGGGGTGTTTCGTCCTTTTTCAACTTTTTCGTAAGAGGGGGGTGTTTCGTCTTTTTTCAACTTTTTCGTGAGGGGGGGTGGGTCAATTGAAAATATTCATGAAGAAATTCGGCTTCAAAAAAGTTGAAAATTTTCATGAAGTATTTGGGCTTGAAATTTTTTTTAAATTTTCATGAAGAAATTCGGCTTCAAAAAAGTTTAAAATTTTCATGAAGAAATTCGGCTTCAAAAAAGTTGAAATTTTTCATGAAGTATTTGGGCTTAAAAAAGTTGAAAATTTTCATGAAGTATTTGGGCTTCAAAAAAGTTGAAAATTTTCATGAAGAAATTCGGCTTCAAAAAAGATGAAAATTTTCATGAAGTATTTGGGCTTCAAAAAAGTTGAAAATTTTCATGAAGAAATTCGGCTTCAAAAAAGTTTTCGCAAGGGGGGGGTGTTTCGTCTTTTTTCAACTTTTTCGTAAGGGGGGGGTGTTTCGACTTTTTTCAACTTTTTCGTAAGAGGGGTGTGTTTCGTCTTTTTTCAACTTTTTCGTGAGGGGGTGAGTTAATTGAAAATATTCATGAAGAAATTCGGCTTCAAAAAAGTTGCCGCAAGGGGGGGGTGTTTCGTCTTTTTTCAACTTTTTCGTGAAGGGGGGGTGTTTCGTCTTTTTTCAACTTTTTCGTTAGCGGGGGTGGGTCAATTGAAAATATTCATGAAGAAATTTGGTTTCAAAAAAGTTGAAAATTTTCATGAAGTATTTGGGCTTCAAAAAAGTTGAAAATTTTCATGAAGAAATTGGGCTTCAAAAAAGTTTAAAATTTTCATGAAGAAATTCGGCTTCAAAAAAGTTTAAAATTTTCATGAAGTATTTGGGCTTCAAAAAAGTTGAAAATATTCATGAAGAAATTCGGCTTCAAAAAAGTTGAAAATTTTCATGAAGTATTTGGGCTTCAAAAATTTTTTAAATTTTCATGAAGAAATTCGGCTTCAAAAAAGTTTAAAATTTTCATGAAGAAATTCGGCTTCAAAAAAGTTTAAAATTTTCATGAAGAAATTCGGCTTCAAAAAAGTTGAAATTTTTCATGAAGTATTTGGGCTTCAAAAAAGTTGAACATTTTCATGAAGTATTTGGGCTTCAAAAAAGTTGAAAATTTTCATGAAGAAATTCGGCTTCAAAAAAGTTTTCGCAAGGGGGGGTGTTTTGTCTTTTTTCAACTTTTTTGTAAGAGGGGGGTGTTTCGTCTTTTTTCAACTTTTTCGTGAGGGGGGGTGGGTCAATTGAAAATATTCATGAAGAAATTCGGCTTCAAAAAGGTTGAAAATTTTCATGAAGTATTTGGGCTTCAAAAAAGTTGAAAATATTCATGAAGAAATTCGGCTTCAAAAAAGTTGAAAATTTTCATGAAGTATTTGGGCTTCAAAAAAGATGAAAATATTCATGAAGAAATTCGGCTTCAAAAAAGTTGAAAATTTTCATTAAGAAATTCGGCTTCAAAAAAGTTTAAAATTTTCATGAAGAAATTCGGCTTCAAAAAAGTTGAAAATTTTCATGAAGTATTTGGGCTTCAAAAAAGTTGAAAATTTTCATGAAGTATTTGGGCTTCAAAAAAGTTGAAAATTTTCATGAAGAAATTCGGCTTCAAAAAAGTTGAAAATTTTCATGAAGTATTTGGGCTTCAAAAAAGTTGAAAATTTTCATTAAGAAATTCGGGTTCAAAAAAGTTTTCGCAAGGGGGGGGTGTTTCGTCCTTTTTCAACTTTTTCGTAAGAGGGGGGTGTTTCGTCTTTTTTCAACTTTTTCGTGAGGGGGGGTGGGTCAATTGAAAATATTCATGAAGAAATTCGGCTTCAAAAAAGTTGAAAATTTTCATGAAGTATTTGGGCTTGAAATTTTTTTTAAATTTTCATGAAGAAATTCGGCTTCAAAAAAGTTTAAAATTTTCATGAAGAAATTCGGTTTCAAAAAAGTTGAAATTTTTCATGAAGTATTTGGGCTTAAAAAAGTTGAAAATTTTCATGAAGTATTTGGGCTTCAAAAAAGTTGAAAATTTTCATGAAGAAATTCGGCTTCAAAAAAGATGAAAATTTTCATGAAGTATTTGGGCTTCAAAAAAGTTGAAAATTTTCATGAAGAAATTCGGCTTCAAAAAAGTTTTCGCAAGGGGGGGGTGTTTCGTCTTTTTTCAACTTTTTCGTAAGGGGGGGGTGTTTCGTCTTTTTTCAACTTTTTCGTAAGAGGGGTGTGTTTCGTCTTTTTTCAACTTTTTCGTGAGGGGGTGGGTTAATTGAAAATATTCATGAAGAAATTCGGCTTCAAAAAAGTTGTCGCAAGGGGGGGGTGTTTCGTCTTTTTTCAACTTTTTCGTGAGGGGGGGGTGTTTCGTCTTTTTCCAACTTTTTCGTTAGCAGGGGTGGGTCAATTGAAAATATTCATGAAGAAATTTGGTTTCAAAAAAGTTGAAAATTTTCATGAAGTATTTGGGCTTCAAAAAAGTTGAAAATTTTCATGAAGAAATTGGGCTTCAAAAAAGTTTAAAATTTTCATGAAGAAATTCGGCTTCAAAAAAGTTTAAAATTTTCATGAAGTATTTGGGCTTCAAAAAAGTTGAAAATATTCATGAAGAAATTCGGCTTCAAAAAAGTTGAAAATTTTCATGAAGTATTTGGGCTTCAAAATTTTTTTAAATTTTCATGAAGAAATTCGGCTTCAAAAAAGTTGAAAATTTTCATGAAGAAATTCGGCTTCAAAAAAGTTTAAAATTTTCATGAAGAAATTCGGCTTCAAAAAAGATAAAAATTTTCATGAAGAAATTCGGCTTCATAAAAGTTGAAATTTTTCATGAAGTATTTGGGCTTCAAAAAAGTTGAAAATTTTCATGAAGAAATTCGGCTTCAAAAAAGTTTAAAATTTTCATGAAGAAATTCGGCTTCAAAAAAGTTGAAATTTTTCATGAAGTATTTGGGCTTAAAAAAGTTGAAAATTTTCATGAAGTATTTGGGCTTCAAAAAAGTTGAAAATTTTCATGAAGAAATTCGGCTTCAAAAAAGATGAAAATTTTCATGAAGTATTTGGGCTTCAAAAAAGTTGAAAATTTTCATGAAGAAATTCGGCTTCAAAAAAGTTTTCGCAAGGGGGGGGTGTTTCGTCTTTTTTCAACTTTTTCGAAAGGGGGGGGTGTTTCGTCTTTTTTCAACTTTTTCGTAAGAGGGGTGTGTTTCGTCTTTTTTCAACTTTTTCGTGAGGGGGTGGGTTAATTGAAAATATTCATGAAGAAATTCGGCTTCAAAAAAGTTGCCGCAAGGGTGGGGTGTTTCGTCTTTTTTCAACTTTTTCGTGAGGGGGGGGTGTTTCGTCTTTTTTGAACTTTTTCGTTAGCGGGGGTGGGTCAATTGAAAATATTCATGAAGAAATTTGGTTTCAAAAAAGTTGAAAATTTTCATGAAGTATTTGGGCTTCAAAAAAGTTCAAAATTTTCATGAAGAAATTGGGCTTCAAAAAAGTTTAAAATTTTCATGAAGTATTTGGGCTTCAAAAAAGTTGAAAATTTTCATGAAGAAATTCGGCTTCAAAAAAGTTGAAAATTTTCATGAAGTATTTGGGCTTCAAAAAAGTTGAAAATTTTCATTAAGAAATTCGGTTTCAAAAAAGTTTTCGCAAGGGGGGGGTGTTTCGTCCTTTTTCAACTTTTTCGTAAGAGGGGGGTGTTTCGTCTTTTTTCAACTTTTTCGTGAGGGGGGGTGGGTCAATTGAAAATATTCATGAAGAAATTCGGCTTCAAAAAAGTTGAAAATTTTCATGAAGTATTTGGGCTTGAAATTTTTTTTAAATTTTCATGAAGAAATTCGGCTTCAAAAAAGTTTAAAATTTTCATGAAGAAATTCGGCTTCAAAAAAGTTGAAATTTTTCATGAAGTATTTGGGCTTAAAAAAGTTGAACATTTTCATGAAGTATTTGGGCTTCAAAAAAGTTGAAAATTTTCATGAAGAAATTCGGCTTCAAAAAAGATGAAAATTTTCATGAAGTATTTGGTCTTCAAAAAAGTTGAAAATTTTCATGAAGAAATTCGGCTTCAAAAAAGTTTTCGCAAGGGGGGGGTGTTTCGTCTTTTTTCAACTTTTTCGTAAGGGGGGGGTGTTTCGTCTTTTTTCAACTTTTTCGTAAGAGGGGTGTGTTTCGTCTTTTTTCAACTTTTTCGTGAGGGGGTGGGTTAATTGAAAATATTCATGAAGAAATTCGGCTTCAAAAAAGTTGCCGCAAGGGGGGGGTGTTTCGTCTTTTTTCAACTTTTTCGTGAGGGGGGGGTGTTTCGTCTTTTTTCAACTTTTTCGTTAGCGGGGGTGGGTCAATTGAAAATATTCATGAAGAAATTTGGTTTCAAAAAAGTTGAAAATTTTCATGAAGTATTTGGGCTTCAAAAAAGTTCAAAATTTTCATGAAGAAATTGGGCTTCAAAAAAGTTTAAAATTTTCATGAAGAAATTCGGCTTCAAAAAAGTTTAAAATTTTCATAAAGTATTTGGGCTTCAAAAAAGTTGAAAATATTCATGAAGAAATTCGGCTTCAAAAAAGTTGAAAATTTTCATTAAGAAATTCGGCTTCAAAAAAGTTTAAAATTTTCATGAAGAAATTCGGCTTCAAAAAAGTTGAAAATTTTCATGAAGTATTTGGGCCTCAAAAAAGTTGAAAATTTTCATGAAGTATTTGGGCTTCAAAAAAGTTGAAAATTTTCATGAAGAAATTCGGCTTCAAAAAAGTTGAAAATTTTCATGAAGTATTTGGGCTTCAAAAAAGTTGAAAATTTTCATTAAGAAATTCGGTTTCAAAAAAGTTTTCGCAAGGGGGGGGTGTTTCGTCCTTTTTCAACTTTTTCGTAAGAGGGGGGTGTTTCGTCTTTTTTCAACTTTTTCGTGAGGGGGGGTGGGTCAATTGAAAATATTCATGAAGAAATTCGGCTTCAAAAAAGTTGAAAATTTTCATGAAGTATTTGGGCTTGAAATTTTTTTTAAATTTTCATGAAGAAATTCGGCTTCAAAAAAGTTTAAAATTGTCATGAAGAAATTCGGCTTCAAAAAAGTTGAAATTTTTCATGAAGTATTTGGGCTTCAAAAAAGTTGAACATTTTCATGAAGTATTTGGGCTTCAAAAAAGTTGAAAATTTTCATGAAGAAATTCGGCTTCAAAAAAGTTTTCGCAAGGGGGGGTGTTTCGTCTTTTTTCAACTTTTTTGTAAGAGGGGGGTGTTTCGTCTTTTTTCAACTTTTTCGTGAGGGGGGGTGGGTCAATTGAAAATATTCATGAAGAAATTCGGCTTCAAAAAGGTTGAAAATTTTCATGAAGTATTTGGGCTTCAAAAAAGTTGAAAATATTCATGAAGAAATTCGGCTTCAAAAAAGTTGAAAATTTTCATGAAGTATTTGGGCTTCAAAAAAGATGAAAATATTCATGAAGAAATTCGGCTTCAAAAAAGTTGAAAATTTTCATTAAGAAATTCGGCTTCAAAAAAGTTTAAAATTTTCATGAAGAAATTCGGCTTCAAAAAAGTTGAAAATTTTCATGAAGTATTTGGGCTTCAAAAAAGTTGAAAATTTTCATGAAGAAATTCGGCTTCAAAAAAGTTTTCGCAAGGGGGGGGTGTTTCGTCTTTTTTCAACTTTTTCGTAAGGGGGGGGTGTTTCGTCTTTTTTCAACTTTTTCGTAAGAGGGGTGTGTTTCGTCTTTTTTCAACTTTTTCGTGAGGGGGTGGGTTAATTGAAAATATTCATGAAGAAATTCGGCTTCAAAAAAGTTGTCGCAAGGGGGGGGTGTTTCGTCTTTTTTCAACTTTTTCGTGAGGGGGGGGTGTTTCGTCTTTTTCCAACTTTTTCGTTAGCAGGGGTGGGTCAATTGAAAATATTCATGAAGAAATTTGGTTTCAAAAAAGTTGAAAATTTTCATGAAGTATTTGGGCTTCAAAAAAGTTGAAAATTTTCATGAAGAAATTGGGCTTCAAAAAAGTTTAAAATTTTCATGAAGAAATTCGGCTTCAAAAAAGTTGAAAATTTTCATGAAGTATTTGGGCTTCAAAAAAGTTGAAAATATTCATGAAGAAATTCGGCTTCAAAAAAGTTGAAAATTTTCATTAAGAAATTCGGCTTCAAAAAAGTTTAAAATTTTCATGAAGAAATTCGGCTTCAAAAAAGTTGAAAATTTTCATGAAGTATTTGGGCTTCAAAAAAGTTGAAAATTTTCATGAAGTATTTGGGCTTCAAAAAAGTTGAAAATTTTCATGAAGAAATTCGGCTTCAAAAAAGTTGAAAATTTTCATGAAGTATTTGGGCTTCAAAAAAGTTGAAAATTTTCATTAAGAAATTCGGGTTCAAAAAAGTTTTCGCAAGGGGGGGGTGTTTCGTCCTTTTTCAACTTTTTCGTAAGAGGGGGGTGTTTCGTCTTTTTTCAACTTTTTCGTGAGGGGGGGTGGGTCAATTGAAAATATTCATGAAGAAATTCGGCTTCAAAAAAGTTGAAAATTTTCATGAAGTATTTGGGCTTGAAATTTTTTTTAAATTTTCATGAAGAAATTCGGCTTCAAAAAAGTTTAAAATTTTCATGAAGAAATTCGGTTTCAAAAAAGTTGAAATTTTTCATGAAGTATTTGGGCTTAAAAAAGTTGAAAATTTTCATGAAGTATTTGGGCTTCAAAAAAGTTGAAAATTTTCATGAAGAAATTCGGCTTCAAAAAAGATGAAAATTTTCATGAAGTATTTGGGCTTCAAAAAAGTTGAAAATTTTCATGAAGAAATTCGGCTTCAAAAAAGTTTTCGCAAGGGGGGGGTGTTTCGTCTTTTTTCAACTTTTTCGTAAGGGGGGGGTGTTTCGTCTTTTTTCAACTTTTTCGTAAGAGGGGTGTGTTTCGTCTTTTTTCAACTTTTTCGTGAGGGGGTGGGTTAATTGAAAATATTCATGAAGAAATTCGGCTTCAAAAAAGTTGTCGCAAGGGGGGGGTGTTTCGTCTTTTTTCAACTTTTTCGTGAGGGGGGGGGTGTTTCGTCTTTTTCCAACTTTTTCGTTAGCAGGGGTGGGTCAATTGAAAATATTCATGAAGAAATTTGGTTTCAAAAAAGTTGAAAATTTTCATGAAGTATTTGGGCTTCAAAAAAGTTGAAAATTTTCATGAAGAAATTGGGCTTCAAAAAAGTTTAAAATTTTCATGAAGAAATTCGGCTTCAAAAAAGTTTAAAATTTTCATGAAGTATTTGGGCTTCAAAAAAGTTGAAAATATTCATGAAGAAATTCGGCTTCAAAAAAGTTGAAAATTTTCATGAAGTATTTGGGCTTCAAAAAAGTTGAAAATTTTCATTAAGAAATTCGGGTTCAAAAAAGTTTTCGCAAGGGGGGGGTGTTTCGTCCTTTTTCAACTTTTTCGTAAGAGGGGGGTGTTTCGTCTTTTTTCAACTTTTTCGTGAGGGGGGGTGGGTCAATTGAAAATATTCATGAAGAAATTCGGCTTCAAAAAAGTTGAAAATTTTCATGAAGTATTTGGGCTTGAAATTTTTTTTAAATTTTCATGAAGAAATTCGGCTTCAAAAAAGTTTAAAATTTTCATGAAGAAATTCGGTTTCAAAAAAGTTGAAATTTTTCATGAAGTATTTGGGCTTAAAAAAGTTGAAAATTTTCATGAAGTATTTGGGCTTCAAAAAAGTTGAAAATTTTCATGAAGAAATTCGGCTTCAAAAAAGATGAAAATTTTCATGAAGTATTTGGGCTTCAAAAAAGTTGAAAATTTTCATGAAGAAATTCGGCTTCAAAAAAGTTTTCGCAAGGGGGGGGTGTTTCGTCTTTTTTCAACTTTTTCGTAAGGGGGGGGTGTTTCGTCTTTTTTCAACTTTTTCGTAAGAGGGGTGTGTTTCGTCTTTTTTCAACTTTTTCGTGAGGGGGTGGGTTAATTGAAAATATTCATGAAGAAATTCGGCTTCAAAAAAGTTGTCGCAAGGGGGGGGTGTTTCGTCTTTTTTCAACTTTTTCGTGAGGGGGGGGTGTTTCGTCTTTTTCCAACTTTTTCGTTAGCAGGGGTGGGTCAATTGAAAATATTCATGAAGAAATTTGGTTTCAAAAAAGTTGAAAATTTTCATGAAGAAATTGGGCTTCAAAAAAGTTTAAAATTTTCATGAAGAAATTCGGCTTCAAAAAAGTTTAAAATTTTCATGAAGTATTTGGGCTTCAAAAAAGTTGAAAATATTCATGAAGAAATTCGGCTTCAAAAAAGTTGAAAATTTTCATGAAGTATTTGGGCTTCAAAAATTTTTTAAATTTTCATGAAGAAATTCGGCTTCAAAAAAGTTGAAAATTTTCATGAAGAAATTCGGCTTCAAAAAAGTTGAAAATTTTCATGAAGAAATTCGGCTTCAAAAAAGATAAAAATTTTCATGAAGTATTTGGGCTTCAAAAAAGTTGAAAATTTTCATGAAGAAATTCGGCTTCAAAAAAGTTTTCGCAAGGGGGGGTGTTTCGTCTTTTTTCAACTTTTTCGTAAGAGGGGAGTGTTTCGTCTTTTTTCAACTTTTTCGTGAGGGGGGGTGGGTCAATTGAAAATATTCATGAAGAAATTCGGCTTCAAAAAAGTTGAAAATTTTCATGAAGTATTTGGGCTTCAAAAAAGTTGAAAATTTTCATGAAGAAATTCGGCTTCAAAAAAGTTGAAAATTTTCATGAAGTATTTGGGCTTCAAAAAAGTTGAAAATTTTCATGAAGAAATTCGGCTTCAAAAAAGTTTTCGCAAGGGGGGGTTTTTCGTCTTTTTTCAACTTTTTCGTAAGAGGGGGGTGTTTCGTCTTTTTTCAACTTTTTCGTGAGGGGGGGTGGGTCAATTGAAAATATTCATGAAGAAATTCGGCTTCAAAAAAGTTGAAAATTTTCATGAAGTATTTGGGCTTCAAAAAAGTTTAAAATTTTCATGAAGAAATTCGGCTTCAAAAAGGTTGAAAATTTTCATAAAGTATTTGGGCTTCAAAAAAGTTGAAAATATTCATGAAGAAATTCGGCTTCAAAAAAGTTGAAAATTTTCATGAAGTATTTGGGCTTGAAATTTTTTTAAAATTTTCATGAAGAAATTCGGCTTCAAAAAAGTTGAACATTTTCATGAAGAAATTCGGCTTCAAAAAAGATGAAAATTTTCATGAAGTATTTGGGCTTCAAAAAAGTTGAAAATTTTCATGAAGAAATTCGGCTTCAAAAAAGATGAAAATTTTCATGAAGTATTTGGGCTTCAAAAAAGTTGAAAATTTTCATGAAGAACTTCGGCTTCAAAAAAGTTTTCGCAAGGGGGGGGTGTTTCGTCTTTTTTCAACTTTTTCGTAAGGGGGGGGTGTTTCGTCTTTTTTCAACTTTTTCGTAAGAGGGGTGTGTTTCGTCTTTTTTCAACTTTTTCGTGAGGGGGTGGGTTAATTGAAAATATTCATGAAGAAATTCGGCTTCAAAAAAGTTGTCGCAAGGGGGGGGTGTTTCGTCTTTTTTCAACTTTTTCGTGAGGGGGGGGTGTTTCGTCTTTTTCCAACTTTTTCGTTAGCAGGGGTGGGTCAATTGAAAATATTCATGAAGAAATTTGGTTTCAAAAAAGTTGAAAATTTTCATGAAGTATTTGGGCTTCAAAAAAGTTGAAAATTTTCATGAAGAAATTGGGCTTCAAAAAAGTTTAAAATTTTCATGAAGAAATTCGGCTTCAAAAAAGTTTAAAATTTTCATGAAGTATTTGGGCTTCAAAAAAGTTGAAAATATTCATGAAGAAATTCGGCTTCAAAATTTTTTTAAATTTTCATGAAGAAATTCGGCTTCAAAAAAGTTTAAAATTTTCATGAAGAAATTCGGCTTCAAAAAAGTTTAAAATTTTCATGAAGAAATTCGGCTTCAAAAAAGATAAAAATTTTCATGAAGAAATTCGGCTTCATAAAAGTTGAAATTTTTCATGAAGTATTTGGGCTTCAAAAAAGTTGAAAATTTTCATGAAGAAATTCGGCTTCAAAAAAGTTGAAAATTTTCATGAAGTATTTGGGCTTCAAAAAAGTTGAAAATTTTCATGAAGAAATTCGGCTTCAAAAAAGTTTTCGCAAGGGGGGGTGTTTCGTCTTTTTTCAACTTTTTCGTAAGAGGGGGGTGTTTCGTCTTTTTTCAACTTTTTCGTGAGGGGGGGTGGGTCAATTGAAAATATTCATGAAGAAATTCGGCTTCAAAAAAGTTGAAAATTTTCATGAAGTATTTGGGCTTCAAAAAAGTTTAAAATTTTCATGAAGAAATTCGGCTTCAAAAAGGTTGAAAATTTTCATAAAGTATTTGGGCTTCAAAAAAGTTGAAAATATTCATGAAGAAATTCGGCTTCAAAAAAGTTGAAAATTTTCATGAAGTATTTGGGCTTCAAAAAAGTTGAAAATTTTCATGAAGAAATTCGGCTTCAAAAAAGTTTTCGCAAGGGGGGGTGTTTCGTCTTTTTTCAACTTTTTCGTAAGAGGGGGGTGTTTCGTCTTTTTTCAACTTTTTCGTGAGGGGGGGTGGGTCAATTGAAAATATTCATGAAGAAATTCGGCTTCAAAAAAGTTGAAAATTTTCATGAAGTATTTGGGCTTCAAAAAAGTTGAAAATTTTCATGAAGAAATTCGGCTCCAAAAAAGTTGAAAATTTTCATGAAGTATTTGGGCTTCAAAAAAGTTGAAAATTTTCATGAAGAAATTCGGCTTCAAAAAAGTTTTCGCAAGGGGGGGTGTTTCGTCTTTTTTCAACTTTTTCGTAAGAGGGGGGTGTTTCGTCTTTTTTCAACTTTTTCGTGAGGGGGGGTGGGTCAATTGAAAATATTCATGAAGAAATTCGGCTTCAAAAAAGTTGAAAATTTTCATGAAGTATTTGGGCTTCAAAAAAGTTTAAAATTTTCATGAAGAAATTCGGCTTCAAAAAGGTTGAACATTTTCATAAAGTATTTGGGCTTCAAAAAAGTTGAAAATATTCATGAAGAAATTCGGCTTCAAAAAAGTTGAAAATTTTCATGAAGTATTTGGGCTTGAAATTTTTTTTAAAT
This sequence comes from Labrus mixtus, assembly GCF_963584025.1. NCBI lineage: Eukaryota > Metazoa > Chordata > Actinopteri > Labriformes > Labridae > Labrus > Labrus mixtus. The sequence continues at coordinate 33,597,506 of NC_083615.1, read as the reverse complement.
TTTCATGAAGAAATTCGGCTTCAAAAAAGTTTAAAATTTTCATGAAGAAATTCGGCTTCAAAAAAGTTGAAATTTTTCATGAAGTATTTGGGCTTCAAAAAAGTTTAAAATTTTCATGAAGAAATTCGGCTTCAAAAAAGATGAAAATTTTCATGAAGTATTTGGGCTTCAAAAAAGTTGAAAATTTTCATGAAGTATTTGGGCTTCAAAAAAGTTGAAAATTTTCATGAAGTATTTGGGCTTCAAAAAAGCTGAAAATATTCATGAAGAAATTCGGCTTCAAAAAAGTTGAAAATTTTCATGAAGAAATTCGGCTTCAAAAAAGTTTAAAATTTTCATGAAGAAATTCGGCTTCAAAAAAATTGAAAATTTTCATGAAGTATTTGGGCTTCAAAAAAGTTGAAAATTTTCATGAAGTATTTGGGCTTCAAAAAAGTTGAACATTTTCATGAAGTATTTGGGCTTCAAAAAAGTTGAAAATTTTCATGAAGTATTTGGGCTTCAAATAAGTTGAAAATTTTCATGAAGAAATTCGGCTTCAAAAAAGTTGAAAATTTTCATGAAGTATTTGGGCTTCAAAAAAGTTGAAAATTTTCATTAAGAAATTCGGTTTCAAAAAAGTTTTCGCAAGGGGGGGGTGTTTCGTCCTTTTTCAACTTTTTCGTAAGAGGGGGGTGTTTCGTCTTTTTTCAACTTTTTCGTGAGGGGGGGTGGGTCAATTGAAAATATTCATGAAGAAATTCGGCTTCAAAAAGGTTGAAAATTTTCATGAAGTATTTGGGCTTCAAAAAAGTTGAAAATATTCATGAAGAAATTCGGCTTCAAAAAAGTTGAAAATTTTCATGAAGTATTTGGGCTTGAAATTTTTTTTAAATTTTCATGAAGAAATTCGGCTTCAAAAAAGTTTTCGCAAGGGGGGGTGTTTTGTCTTTTTTCAACTTTTTCGTAAGAGGGGGGTGTTTCGTCTTTTTTCAACTTTTTCGTGAGGGGGGGTGGGTCAATTGAAAATATTCATGAAGAAATTCGGCTTCAAAAAAGTTGAAAATTTTCATGAAGTATTTGGGCTTCAAAAAAGTTGAAAATTTTCATGAAGAAATTCGGCTTCAAAAAAGTTGAAAATTTTCATGAAGTATTTGGGCTTCAAAAAAGTTTAAAATTTTCATGAAGAAATTCGGCTTCAAAAAGGTTGAAAATTTTCATAAAGTATTTGGGCTTCAAAAAAGTTGAAAATATTCATGAAGAAATTCGGCTTCAAAAAAGTTGAAAATTTTCATGAAGTATTTGGGCTTCAAAAAAGTTTAAAATTTTCATGAAGAAATTCTGCTTCAAAAAGGTTGAAAATTTTCATGAAGTATTTGGGCTTCAAAAAAGTTGAAAATATTCATGAAGAAATTCGGCTTCAAAAAAGTTGAAAATTTTCATGAAGTATTTGGGCTTGAAATTTTTTTTAAATTTTCATGAAGAAATTCGGCTTCAAAAAAGTTTAAAATTTTCATGAAGAAATTCGGCTTCAAAAAAGTTGAAATTTTTCATGAAGTATTTGGGCTTCAAAAAAGTTGAAAATTTTCATGAAGAAATTCGGCTTCAAAAAAAGATGAAAATTTTCATGAAGTATTTGGGCTTCAAAAAAGTTGAAAATTTTCATGAAGTATTTGGGCTTCAAAAAAGTTGAAAATTTTCATGAAGAAATTCGGCTTCAAAAAAGTTGAAAATTTTCATGAAGTATTTGGGCTTCAAAAAAGTTGAAAATTTTCATGAAGAAATTCGGCTTCAAAAAAGTTTTCGCAAGGGGGGGTGTTTCGTCTTTTTTCAACTTTTTCGTAAGAGGGGGGTGTTTCGTCTTTTTTCAACTTTTTCGTGAGGGGGGGTGGGTCAATTGAAAATATTCATGAAGAAATTCGGCTTCAAAAAAGTTGAAAATTTTCATGAAGTATTTGGGCTTCAAAAAAGTTTAAAATATTCATGAAGAAATTCGGCTTCAAAAAAGTTGAAAATTTTCATGAAGTATTTGGGCTTCAAAAAAGTTTAAAATTTTCATGAAGAAATTCTGCTTCAAAAAGGTTGAAAATTTTCATGAAGTATTTGGGCTTCAAAAAAGTTGAAAATATTCATGAAGAAATTCGGCTTCAAAAAAGTTGAAAATTTTCATGAAGTATTTGGGCTTGAAATTTTTTTTAAATTTTCATGAAGAAATTCGGCTTCAAAAAAGTTTAAAATTTTCATGAAGAAATTCGGCTTCAAAAAAGTTGAAATTTTTCATGAAGTATTTGGGCTTCAAAAAAGTTGAAAATTTTCATGAAGTATTTGGGCTTCAAAAAAGTTGAAAATTTTCATGAAGAAATTCGGCTTCAAAAAAGATGAAAATTTTCATGAAGTATTTGGGCTTCAAAAAAGTTGAAAATTTTCATGAAGAAATTCGGCTTCAAAAAAGTTTTCGCAAGGGGGGGTGTTTCGTCTTTTTTCAACTTTTTTGTAAGAGGGGGGTGTTTCGTCTTTTTTCAACTTTTTCGTGAGGGGGGGTGGGTCAATTGAAAATATTCATGAAGAAATTCGGCTTCAAAAAGGTTGAAAATTTTCATGAAGTATTTGGGCTTCAAAAAAGTTGAAAATATTCATGAAGAAATTCGGATCAAAAAAGTTGAAAATTTTCATGAAGTATTTGGGCTTGAAAAGTTTTTTTAAATTTTCATGAAGAAATTCGGCTTCAAAAAAGTTGAAAATTTTCATGAAGTATTTGGGCTTCAAAAAAGATGAAAATATTCATGAAGAAATTCGGCTTCAAAAAAGTTGAAAATTTTCATGAAGAAATTCGGCTTCAAAAAAGTTTAAAATTTTCATGAAGAAATTCGGCTTCAAAAAAGTTGAAAATTTTCATGAAGTATTTGGGCTTCAAAAAAGTTGAAAATATTCATGAAGAAATTCGGCTTCAAAAAAGTTGAAAATTTTCATGAAGTATTTGGGCTTCAAAAAAGTTTAAAATTTTCATGAAGAAATTCAGCTTCAAAAAGGTTGAAAATTTTCATAAAGTATTTGTGCTTCAAAAAAGTTGAAAATATTCATGAAGAAATTCGGCTTCAAAAAAGTTGAAAATTTTCATGAAGTATTTGGGCTTCAAAAAAGTTTAAAATTTTCATGAAGAAATTCTGCTTCAAAAAGGTTGAAAATTTTCATGAAGTATTTGGGCTTCAAAAAAGTTGAAAATATTCATGAAGAAATTCGGCTTCAAAAAAGTTGAAAATTTTCATGAAGTATTTGGGCTTGAAATTTTTTTTAAATTTTCATGAAGAAATTCGGCTTCAAAAAAGTTTAAAATTTTCATGAAGAAATTCGGCTTCAAAAAAGTTGAAATTTTTCATGAAGTATTTGGGCTTCAAAAAAGTTGAAAATATTCATGAAGAAATTCGGATCAAAAAAGTTGAAAATTTTCATGAAGTATTTGGGCTTGAAAAGTTTTTTTAAATTTTCATGAAGAAATTCGGCTTCAAAAAAGTTGAAAATTTTCATGAAGTATTTGGGCTTCAAAAAAGATGAAAATATTCATGAAGAAATTCGGCTTCAAAAAAGTTGAAAATTTTCATGAAGAAATTCGGCTTCAAAAAAGTTTAAAATTTTCATGAAGAAATTCGGCTTCAAAAAAGTTGAAAATTTTCATGAAGTATTTGGGCTTCAAAAAAGTTGAAAATATTCATGAAGAAATTCGGCTTCAAAAAAGTTGAAAATTTTCATGAAGTATTTGGGCTTCAAAAAAGTTTAAAATTTTCATGAAGAAATTCAGCTTCAAAAAGGTTGAAAATTTTCATAAAGTATTTGTGCTTCAAAAAAGTTGAAAATATTCATGAAGAAATTCGGCTTCAAAAAAGTTGAAAATTTTCATGAAGTATTTGGGCTTCAAAAAAGTTTAAAATTTTCATGAAGAAATTCTGCTTCAAAAAGGTTGAAAATTTTCATGAAGTATTTGGGCTTCAAAAAAGTTGAAAATATTCATGAAGAAATTCGGCTTCAAAAAAGTTGAAAATTTTCATGAAGTATTTGGGCTTGAAATTTTTTTTAAATTTTCATGAAGAAATTCGGCTTCAAAAAAGTTTAAAATTTTCATGAAGAAATTCGGCTTCAAAAAAGTTGAAATTTTTCATGAAGTATTTGGGCTTCAAAAAAGTTGAAAATTTTCATGAAGAAATTCGGCTTCAAAAAAGATGAAAATTTTCATGAAGTATTTGGGCTTCAAAAAAGTTGAAAATTTTCATGAAGAAATTCGGCTTCAAAAAAGTTTTCGCAAGGGGGGGTGTTTCGTCTTTTTTCAACTTTTTTGTGAGGGGGGGTGGGTCAATTGAAAATATTCATGAAGAAATTCGGCTTCAAAAAGGTTGAAAATTTTCATGAAGTATTTGGGCTTCAAAAAAGTTGAAAATATTCATGAAGAAATTCGGATCAAAAAAGTTGAAAATTTTCATGAAGTATTTGGGCTTGAAAATTTTTTTTAAATTTTCATGAAGAAATTCGGCTTCAAAAAAGTTTAAAATTTTCATGAAGAAATTCGGCTTCAAAAAAGTTGAAAATTTTCATGAAGTATTTGGGCTTCAAAAAAGATGAAAATATTCATGAAGAAATTCGGCTTCAAAAAAGTTTAAAATTTTCATGAAGAAATTCGGCTTCAAAAAAGTTTAAAATTTTCATGAAGAAATTCGGCTTCAAAAAGGTTGAAAATTTTCATGAAGTATTTGGGCTTCAAAAAAGTTGAAAATATTCATGAAGAAATTCGGCTTCAAAAAAGTTGAAAATTTTCATGAAGTATTTGGGCTTGAAATTTTTTTTAAATTTTCATGAAGAAATTCGGCTTCAAAAAAGTTTAAAATTTTCATGAAGAAATTCGGCTTCAAAAAAGTTGAAATTTTTCATGAAGTATTTGGGCTTCAAAAAAGTTGAAAATTTTCATGAAGTATTTGGGCTTCAAAAACGTTGAAAATTTTCATGAAGTATTTGGGCTTCAAAATTTTTTTAAATTTTCATGAAGAAATTCGGCTTCAAAAAAGTTTAAAATTTTCATGAAGAAATTCGGCTTCAAAAAATTTTAAAATTTTCATGAAGAAATTCGGCTTCAAAAAAGATAAAAATTTTCATGAAGAAATTCGGCTTCATAAAAGTTGAAATTTTTCATGAAGTATTTGGGCTTCAAAAAAGTTGAAAATTTTCATGAAGAAATTCGGCTTCAAAAAAGTTGAAAATTTTCATGAAGTATTTGGGCTTCAAAAAAGTTGAAAATTTTCATGAAGAAATTCGGCTTCAAAAAAGTTTTCGCAAGGGGGGGGTGTTTCGTCTTTTTTCAACTTTTTCGTAAGAGGGGGGTGTTTCGTCTTTTTTCAACTTTTTCGTGAGGGGGGGTGGGTCAATTGAAAATATTCATGAAGAAATTCGGCTTCAAAAAAGTTGAAAATTTTCATGAAGTATTTGGGCTTCAAAAAAGTTTAAAATTTTCATGAAGAAATTCGGCTTCAAAAAGGTTGAAAATTTTCATGAAGTATTTGGGCTTTAAAAAAGTTGAAAATATTCATGAAGAAATTCGGCTTCAAAAAAGTTGAAAATTTTCATGAAGTATTTGGGCTTGAAAAGTTTTTTTAAATTTTCATGAAGAAATTCGGCTTCAAAAAAGTTTAAAATTTTCATGAAGAAATTCGGCTTCAAAAAAGTTGAAAATTTTCATGAAGTATTTGGGCTTGAAAAGTTTTTTTAAATTTTCATGAAGAAATTCGGTTTCAAAAAAGTTTAAAATTTTCATGAAGAAATTCGGCTTCAAAAAAGTTGAAAATTTTCATGAAGTATTTGGGCTTCAAAAAAGATGAAAATATTCATGAAGAAATTCGGCTTCAAAAAAGTTGAAAATTTTCATGAAGAAATTCGGCTTCAAAAAAGTTGAAAATTTTCATGAAGAAATTCGGCTTCAAAAAAGTTGAAAATTTTCATGAAGTATTTGGGCTTCAAAAAAGTTGAAAATTTTCATGAAGAAATTCGGCTTCAAAAAAGTTGAAAATTTTCATGAAATATTTGGGCTTCAAAAAAGTTGAAAATTTTCATGAAGTATTTGGGCTTCAAAAAAGTTGAAAATTTTCATGAAGAAATTCGGCTTCAAAAAAGTTGAAAATTTTCATGAAGTATTTGGGCTTCAAAAAAGGTGAAAATTTTCATGAAGAAATTCGGCTTCAAAAAAGTTGAAAATTTTCATGAAATATTTGGGCTTCAAAAAAGTTGAAAATTTTCATGAAGTATTTGGGCTTCAAAAAAGTTGAAAATTTTCATGAAGAAATTCGGCTTCAAAAAAGTTGAAAATTTTCATGAAGTATTTGGGCTTCAAAAAAGTTGAAAATTTTCATTAAGAAATTCGGTTTCAAAAAAGTTTTCGCAAGGGGGGGGTGTTTCGTCCTTTTTCAACTTTTTCGTAAGAGGGGGGTGTTTCGTCTTTTTTCAACTTTTTCGTGAGGGGGGGTGGGTCAATTGAAAATATTCATGAAGAAATTCGGCTTCAAAAAAGTTGAAAATTTTCATGAAGTATTTGGGCTTCAAAAAAGTTTAAAATTTTCATGAAGAAATTCGGCTTCAAAAAGGTTGAAAATTTTCATGAAGTATTTGGGCTTCAAAAAAGTTGAAAATATTCATGAAGAAATTCGGCTTCAAAAAAGTTGAAAATTTTCATGAAGTATTTGGGCTTGAAAAGTTTTTTTAAATTTTCATGAAGAAATTCGGCTTCAAAAAAGTTTAAAATTTTCATGAAGAAATTCGGCTTCAAAAAAGTTGAAAATTTTCATGAAGTATTTGGGCTTCAAAAAAGATGAAAATATTCATGAAGAAATTCGGCTTCAAAAAAGTTGAAAATTTTCATGAAGAAATTCGGCTTCAAAAAAGTTGAAAATTTTCATGAAGAAATTCGGCTTCAAAAAAGTTGAAAATTTTCATGAAGTATTTGGGCTTCAAAAAAGTTGAAAATTTTCATGAAGTATTTGGGCTTCAAAAAAGTTGAAAATTTTCATGAAGAAATTCGGCTTCAAAAAAGTTGAAAATTTTCATGAAATATTTGGGCTTCAAAAAAGTTGAAAATTTTCATGAAGTATTTGGGCTTCAAAAAAGTTGAAAATTTTCATGAAGAAATTCGGCTTCAAAAAAGTTGAAAATTTTCATGAAGTATTTGGGCTTCAAAAAAGGTGAAAATTTTCATGAAGAAATTCGGCTTCAAAAAAGTTGAAAATTTTCATGAAATATTTGGGCTTCAAAAAAGTTGAAAATTTTCATGAAGTATTTGGGCTTCAAAAAAGTTGAAAATTTTCATGAAGAAATTCGGCTTCAAAAAAGTTGAAAATTTTCATGAAGTATTTGGGCTTCAAAAAAGTTGAAAATTTTCATTAAGAAATTCGGTTTCAAAAAAGTTTTCGCAAGGGGGGGGTGTTTCGTCCTTTTTCAACTTTTTCGTAAGAGGGGGGTGTTTCGTCTTTTTTCAACTTTTTCGTGAGGGGGGGTGGGTCAATTGAAAATATTCATGAAGAAATTCGGCTTCAAAAAAGTTGAAAATTTTCATGAAGTATTTGGGCTTCAAAAAAGTTTAAAATTTTCATGAAGAAATTCGGCTTCAAAAAGGTTGAAAATTTTCATGAAGTATTTGGGCTTCAAAAAAGTTGAAAATATTCATGAAGAAATTCGGCTTCAAAAAAGTTGAAAATTTTCATGAAGTATTTGGGCTTGAAAAGTTTTTTTAAATTTTCATGAAGAAATTCGGCTTCAAAAAAGTTTAAAATTTTCATGAAGAAATTCGGCTTCAAAAAAGTTGAAAATTTTCATGAAGTATTTGGGCTTCAAAAAAGATGAAAATATTCATGAAGAAATTCGGATTCAAAAAAGTTGAAAATTTTCATGAAGAAATTCGGCTTCAAAAAAGTTTAAAATTTTCATGAAGAAATTCGGCTTCAAAAAAGTTGAAAATTTTCATGAAGTATTTGGGCTTCAAAAAAGTTGAAAATTTTCATGAAGTATTTGGGCTTCAAATAAGTTGAAAATTTTCATGAAGAAATTCGGCTTCAAAAAAGTTGAAAATTTTCATGAAGTATTTGGGCTTCAAAAAAGTTGAAAATTTTCATTAAGAAATTCGGTTTCAAAAAAGTTTTCGCAAGGGGGGGGTGTTTCGTCCTTTTTCAACTTTTTCGTAAGAGGGGGGTGTTTCGTCTTTTTTCAACTTTTTCGTGAGGGGGGGTGGGTCAATTGAAAATATTCATGAAGAAATTCGGCTTCAAAAAGGTTGAAAATTTTCATGAAGTATTTGGGCTTCAAAAAAGTTGAAAATATTCATGAAGAAATTCGGCTTCAAAAAAGTTGAAAATTTTCATGAAGTATTTGGGCTTGAAATTTTTTTTAAATTTTCATGAAGAAATTCGGCTTCAAAAAAGTTTAAAATTTTCATGAAGAAATTCGACTTCAAAAAAGTTGAAAATTTTCATGAAATATTTGGGCTTCAAAAAAGTTGAAAATTTTCATGAAGTATTTGGGCTTCAAAAAAGTTGAAAATTTTCATGAAGTATTTGGGCTTCAAAAAAGTTGAAAATATTCAAGAAGAAATTCGGCTTCAAAAAAGTTGAAAATTTTCATGAAGTATTTGGGCTTCAAAAAAGTTGAAAATTTTCATGAAGTATTTGGGCTTCAAAAAAGTTGAAAATATTCATGAAGTAATTCGGCTTCAAAAAAGTTTAAAATTTTCATGAAGAAATTCGGCTTCAAAAAAGTTGAAAATTTTTATGAAGTATTTGGGCTTCAAAAAAGTTGAAAATTTTCATGAAGTATTTGGGCTTCAAATAAGTTGAAAATTTTCATGAAGAAATTCGGCTTCAAAAAAGTTGAAAATTTTCATGAAGTATTTGGGCTTCAAAAAAGTTGAAAATTTTCATTAAGAAATTCGGTTTCAAAAAAGTTTTCGCAAGGGGGGGGTGTTTCGTCCTTTTTCAACTTTTTCGTAAGAGGGGGGTGTTTCGTCTTTTTTCAACTTTTTCGTGAGGGGGGGTGGGTCAATTGAAAATATTCATGAAGAAATTCGGCTTCAAAAAGGTTGAAAATTTTCATGAAGTATTTGGGCTTCAAAAAAGTTGAAAATATTCATGAAGAAATTCGGCTTCAAAAAAGTTGAAAATTTTCATGAAATATTTGGGCTTCAAAAAAGTTGAAAATTTTCATGAAGTATTTGGGCTTCAAAAAAGTTGAAAATATTCAAGAAGAAATTCGGCTTCAAAAAAGTTGAAAATTTTCATGAAGTATTTGGGCTTCAAAAAAGTTGAAAATTTTCATGAAGTATTTGGGCTTCAAAAAAGTTGAAAATTTTCATGAAGTATTTGGGCTTCAAAAAAGTTGAAAATATTCATGAAGTAATTCGGCTTCAAAAAAGTTTAAAATTTTCATGAAGAAATTCGGCTTCAAAAAAGTTGAAAATTTTTATGAAGTATTTGGGCTTCAAAAAAGTTGAAAATTTTCATGAAGTATTTGGGCTTCAAAAAAGTTGAAAATTTTCATGAAGAAATTCGGCTTCAAAAAAGTTGAAAATTTTCATGAAGTATTTGGGCTTCAAAAAAGTTGAAAATTTTCATGAAGAAATTCGGCTTCAAAAAGGTTGAAAATTTTCATGAAGTATTTGGGCTTTAAAAAAGTTGAAAATATTCATGAAGAAATTCGGCTTCAAAAAAGTTGAAAATTTTCATGAAGTATTTGGGCTTGAAAAGTTTTTTTAAATTTTCATGAAGAAATTCGGCTTCAAAAAAGTTTAAAATTTTCATGAAGAAATTCGGCTTCAAAAAAGTTGAAAATTTTCATGAAGTATTTGGGCTTGAAAAGTTTTTTTAAATTTTCATGAAGAAATTCGGCTTCAAAAAAGTTTAAAATTTTCATGAAGAAATTCGGCTTCAAAAAAGTTGAAAATTTTCATGAAGTATTTGGGCTTCAAAAAAGATGAAAATATTCATGAAGAAATTCGGCTTCAAAAAAGTTGAAAATTTTCATGAAGAAATTCGGCTTCAAAAAAGTTGAAAATTTTCATGAAGAAATTCGGCTTCAAAAAAGTTGAAAATTTTCATGAAGTATTTGGGCTTCAAAAAAGTTGAAAATTTTCATGAAGTATTTGGGCTTCAAAAAAGTTGAAAATTTTCATGAAGAAATTCGGCTTCAAAAAAGTTGAAAATTTTCATGAAATATTTGGGCTTCAAAAAAGTTGAAAATTTTCATGAAGTATTTGGGCTTCAAAAAAGTTGAAAATTTTCATGAAGAAATTCGGCTTCAAAAAAGTTGAAAATTTTCATGAAGTATTTGGGCTTCAAAAAAGGTGAAAATTTTCATGAAGAAATTCGGCTTCAAAAAAGTTGAAAATTTTCATGAAATATTTGGGCTTCAAAAAAGTTGAAAATTTTCATGAAGTATTTGGGCTTCAAAAAAGTTGAAAATTTTCATGAAGAAATTCGGCTTCAAAAAAGTTGAAAATTTTCATGAAGTATTTGGGCTTCAAAAAAGTTGAAAATTTTCATTAAGAAATTCGGTTTCAAAAAAGTTTTCGCAAGGGGGGGGTGTTTCGTCCTTTTTCAACTTTTTCGTAAGAGGGGGGTGTTTCGTCTTTTTTCAACTTTTTCGTGAGGGGGGGTGGGTCAATTGAAAATATTCATGAAGAAATTCGGCTTCAAAAAAGTTGAAAATTTTCATGAAGAAATTCGGCTTCAAAAAAGTTGAAAATTTTCATGAAGAAATTCGGCTTCAAAAAAGTTGAAAATTTTCATGAAGTATTTGGGCTTCAAAAAAGTTGAAAATTTTCATGAAGTATTTGGGCTTCAAAAAAGTTGAAAATTTTCATGAAGAAATTCGGCTTCAAAAAAGTTGAAAATTTTCATGAAATATTTGGGCTTCAAAAAAGTTGAAAATTTTCATGAAGTATTTGGGCTTCAAAAAAGTTGAAAATTTTCATGAAGAAATTCGGCTTCAAAAAAGTTGAAAATTTTCATGAAGTATTTGGGCTTCAAAAAAGGTGAAAATTTTCATGAAGAAATTCGGCTTCAAAAAAGTTGAAAATTTTCATGAAATATTTGGGCTTCAAAAAAGTTGAAAATTTTCATGAAGTATTTGGGCTTCAAAAAAGTTGAAAATTTTCATTAAGAAATTCGGTTTCAAAAAAGTTTTCGCAAGGGGGGGGTGTTTCGTCCTTTTTCAACTTTTTCGTAAGAGGGGGGTGTTTCGTCTTTTTTCAACTTTTTCGTGAGGGGGGGTGGGTCAATTGAAAATATTCATGAAGAAATTCGGCTTCAAAAAAGTTGAAAATTTTCATGAAGTATTTGGGCTTCAAAAAAGTTTAAAATTTTCATGAAGAAATTCGGCTTCAAAAAGGTTGAAAATTTTCATGAAGTATTTGGGCTTCAAAAAAGTTGAAAATATTCATGAAGAAATTCGGCTTCAAAAAAGTTGAAAATTTTCATGAAGTATTTGGGCTTGAAAAGTTTTTTTAAATTTTCATGAAGAAATTCGGCTTCAAAAAAGTTTAAAATTTTCATGAAGAAATTCGGCTTCAAAAAAGTTGAAAATTTTCATGAAGTATTTCGGCTTCAAAAAAGCTGAAAATATTCATGAAGAAATTCGGCTTCAAAAAAGTTGAAAATTTTCATGAAGTATTTGGGCTTCAAAAAAGATGAAAATATTCATGAAGAAATTCGGCTTCAAAAAAGTTGAAAATTTTCATGAAGAAATTCGGCTTCAAAAAAGTTGAAAATTTTCATGAAGAAATTCGGCTTCAAAAAAGTTGAAAATTTTCATGAAGTATTTGGGCTTCAAAAAAGTTGAAAATTTTCATGAAGTATTTGGGCTTCAAAAAAGTTGAAAATTTTCATGAAGAAATTCGGCTTCAAAAAAGTTGAAAATTTTCATGAAATATTTGGGCTTCAAAAAAGTTGAAAATTTTCATGAAGTATTTGGGCTTCAAAAAAGTTGAAAATTTTCATGAAGAAATTCGGCTTCAAAAAAGTTGAAAATTTTCATGAAGTATTTGGGCTTCAAAAAAGGTGAAAATTTTCATGAAGAAATTCGGCTTCAAAAAAGTTGAAAATTTTCATGAAATATTTGGGCTTCAAAAAAGTTGAAAATTTTCATGAAGTATTTGGGCTTCAAAAAAGTTGAAAATTTTCATGAAGAAATTCGGCTTCAAAAAAGTTGAACATTTTCATGAAGTATTTGGGCTTCAAAAAAGTTGAAAATTTTCATTAAGAAATTCGGTTTCAAAAAAGTTTTCGCAAGGGGGGGGTGTTTCGTCCTTTTTCAACTTTTTCGTAAGAGGGGGGTGTTTCGTCTTTTTTCAACTTTTTCGTAAGGGGGGGTGGGTCAATTGAAAATATTCATGAAGAAATTCGGCTTCAAAAAAGTTGAAAATTTTCATGAAGTATTTGGGCTTCAAAAAAGTTTAAAATTTTCATGAAGAAATTCGGCTTCAAAAAGGTTGAAAATTTTCATGAAGTATTTGGGCTTCAAAAAAGTTGAAAATATTCATGAAGAAATTCGGCTTCAAAAAAGTTGAAAATTTTCATGAAGTATTTGGGCTTGAAAAGATTTTTTAAATTTTCATGAAGAAATTAAGCTTCAAAAAAGTTTAAAATTTTCATGAAGAAATTCGGCTTCAAAAAAGTTGAAAATTTTCATGAAGTATTTGGGCTTCAAAAAAGCTGAAAATATTCATGAAGAAATTCGGCTTCAAAAAAGTTGAAAATTTTCATGAAGAAATTCGGCTTCAAAAAAGTTTAAAATTTTCATGAAGAAATTCGGCTTCAAAAAAGTTGAAAATTTTCATGAAGTATTTGGGCTTCAAAAAAGTTGAAAATTTTCATGAAGTATTTGGGCTTCAAAAAAGTTGAACATTTTCATGAAGTATTTGGGCTTCAAAAAAGTTGAAAATTTTCATGAAGAAATTCGGCTTCAAAAAAGTTGAAAATTTTCATGAAGTATTTGGGCTTCAAAAAATTTGAAAATTTTCATTAAGAAATTCGGTTTCAAAAAAGTTTTCGCAAGGGGGGGGTGTTTCGTCCTTTTTCAACTTTTTCGTAAGAGGGGGGTGTTTCGTCTTTTTTCAACTTTTTCGTGAGGGGGGGTGGGTCAATTGAAAATATTCAACGAGAAATTCGGCTTCAAAAAAGTTGAAAATTTTCATGAAGTATTTGGGCTTCAAAAAAGTTTAAAATTTTCATGAAGAAATTCGGCTTCAAAAAGGTTGAAAATTTTCATGAAGTATTTGGGCTTCAAAAAAGATGAAAATATTCATGAAGAAATTCGGCTTCAAAAAAGTTGAAAATTTTCATGAAGAAATTCGGCTTCAAAAAAGTTGAAAATTTTCATGAAGAAATTCGGCTTCAAAAAAGTTGAAAACTTTCATGAAGTATTTGGGCTTCAAAAAAGTTGAAAATTTTCATGAAGTATTTGGGCTTCAAAAAAGTTGAAAATTTTCATGAAGAAATTCGGCTTCAAAAAAGTTGAAAATTTTCATGAAATATTTGGGCTTCAAAAAAGTTGAAAATTTTCATGAAGTATTTGGGCTTCAAAAAAGTTGAAAATTTTCATGAAGAAATTCGGCTTCAAAAAAGTTGAAAATTTTCATGAAGTATTTGGGCTTCAAAAAAGTTGAAAATTTTCATGAAGTATTTGGGCTTCAAAAAAGTTGAAAATTTTCATGAAGAAATTCGGCTTCAAAAAAGTTGAAAATTTTCATGAAGTATTTGGGCTTCAAAAAATTTGAAAATTTTCATTAAGAAATTCGGTTTCAAAAAAGTTTTCGCAAGGGGGGGGTGTTTCGTCCTTTTTCAACTTTTTCGTAAGAGGGGGGTGTTTCGTCTTTTTTCAACTTTTTCGTGAGGGGGGGTGGGTCAATCGAAAATATTCATGAAGAAATTCGGCTTCAAAAAAGTTGAAAATTTTCATGAAGTATTTGGGCTTCAAAAAAGTTTAAAATTTTCATGAAGAAATTCGGCTTCAAAAAGGTTGAAAATTTTCATGAAGTATTTGGGCTTCAAAAAAGTTGAAAATATTCATGAAGAAATTCGGCTTCAAAAAAGTTGAAAATTTTCATGAAGTATTTGGGCTTGAAAAGTTTTTTTAAATTTTCATGAAGAAATTCGGCTTCAAAAAAGTTTAAAATTTTCATGAAGAAATTCGGCTTCAAAAAAGTTGAAAATTTTCATGAAGTATTTGGGCTTCAAAAAAGATGAAAATATTCATGAAGAAATTCGGATTCAAAAAAGTTGAAAATTTTCATGAAGAAATTCGGCTTCAAAAAAGTTTAAAATTTTCATGAAGAAATTCGGCTTCAAAAAAGTTGAAAATTTTCATGAAGTATTTGGGCTTCAAAAAAGTTGAAAATTTTCATGAAGTATTTGGGCTTCAAATAAGTTGAAAATTTTCATGAAGAAATTCGGCTTCAAAAAAGTTGAAAATTTTCATGAAGTATTTGGGCTTCAAAAAAGTTGAAAATTTTCATTAAGAAATTCGGTTTCAAAAAAGTTTTCGCAAGGGGGGGGTGTTTCGTCCTTTTTCAACTTTTTCGTAAGAGGGGGGTGTTTCGTCTTTTTTCAACTTTTTCGTGAGGGGGGGTGGGTCAATTGAAATAATTCATGAAGAAATTCGGTTTCAAAAAGGTTGAAAATTTTCATGAAGTATTTGGGCTTCAAAAAAGTTGAAAATATTCATGAAGAAATTCGGCTTCAAAAAAGTTGAACATTTTCATGAAGTATTTGGGCTTGAAATTTTTTTTAAATTTTCATGAAGAAATTCGGCTTCAAAAAAGTTTAAAATTTTCATGAAGAAATTCGGATTCAAAAAAGTTGAAAATTTTCATGAAATATTTGGGCTTCAAAAAAGTTGAAAATTTTCATGAAGTATTTGGGCTTCAAAAAAGTTGAAAATTTTCATGAAGTATTTGGGCTTCAAAAAAGCTGAAAATATTCATGAAGAAATTCGGCTTCAAAAAAGTTGAAAATTTTCATGAAGAAATTCGGCTTCAAAAAAGTTGAAAATTTTCATGAAGAAATTCGGCTTCAAAAAAGTTGAAAATTTTCATGAAGTATTTGGGCTTCAAAAAAGTTGAACATTTTCATGAAGTATTTGGGCTTCAAAAAAGTTGAAAATTTTCATGAAGAAATTCGGCTTCAAAAAAGTTTTCGTAAGGGGGGTGTGTTTCGTCTTTTTTCAACTTTTTCGTAAGGGGGGGTGTTTCGTCTTTTTTCAACTTTTTCGTAAGGGGTGTGTTTAGTTTTTTTTCAACTTTTTCGTGAGGTGGTGGGTCAATTGAAAATATTCATGAAGAAATTCGGCTTCAAAAAAGTTTTCGCAAGGGGGGGGGTGTTTCGTCCTTTTTCAACTTTTTCGTAAGAGGGGGGTGTTTCGTCTTTTTTCAACTTTTTCGTGAGGGGGGGTGGGTCAATTGAAAATATTCATGAAGAAATTCGGCTTCAAAAAAGTTGAAAATTTTCATGAAGTATTTGGGCTTCAAAAAAGTTTAAAATTTTCATGAAGAAATTCGGCTTCAAAAAGGTTGAAAATTTTCATGAAGTATTTGGGCTTCAAAAAAGTTGAAAATATTCATGAAGAAATTCGGCTTCAAAAAAGTTGAAAATTTTCATGAAGTATTTGGGCTTGAAAAGTTTTTTTAAATTTTCATGAAGAAATTCGGCTTCAAAAAAGTTTAAAATTTTCATGAAGAAATTCGGCTTCAAAAAAGTTGAAAATTTTCATGAAGTATTTGGGCTTCAAAAAAGCTGAAAATATTCATGAAGAAATTCGGCTTCAAAAAAGTTGAAAATTTTCATGAAGAAATTCGGCTTCAAAAAAGTTTAAAATTTTCATGAAGAAATTCGGCTTCAAAAAAGTTGAAAATTTTCATGAAGTATTTGGGCTTCAAAAAAGTTGAAAATTTTCATGAAGTATTTGGGCTTCAAAAAAGTTGAACATTTTCATGAAGTATTTGGGCTTCAAAAAAGTTGAAAATTTTCATGAAGAAATTCGGCTTCAAAAAAGTTGAAAATTTTCATGAAGTATTTGGGCTTCAAAAAATTTGAAAATTTTCATTAAGAAATTCGGTTTCAAAAAAGTTTTCGCAAGGGGGGGGTGTTTCGTCCTTTTTCAACTTTTTCGTAAGAGGGGGGTGTTTCGTCTTTTTTCAACTTTTTCGTGAGGGGGGGTGGGTCAATTGAAAATATTCATGAAGAAATTCGGCTTCAAAAAAGTTGAAAATTTTCATGAAGTATTTGGGCTTCAAAAAAGTTTAAAATTTTCATGAAGAAATTCGGCTTCAAAAAGGTTGAAAATTTTCATGAAGTATTTGGGCTTCAAAAAAGTTGAAAATATTCATGAAGAAATTCGGCTTCAAAAAAGTTGAAAATTTTCATGAAGTATTTGGGCTTGAAAAGTTTTTTTAAATTTTCATGAAGAAATTCGGCTTCAAAAAAGTTTAAAATTTTCATGAAGAAATTCGGATTCAAAAAAGTTGAAAATTTTCATGAAGAAATTCGGCTTCAAAAAAGTTTAAAATTTTCATGAAGAAATTCGGCTTCAAAAAAGTTGAAAATTTTCATGAAGTATTTGGGCTTCAAAAAAGTTGAAAATTTTCATGAAGTATTTGGGCTTCAAATAAGTTGAAAATTTTCATGAAGAAATTCGGCTTCAAAAAAGTTGAAAATTTTCATGAAGTATTTGGGCTTCAAAAAAGTTGAAAATTTTCATTAAGAAATTCGGTTTCAAAAAAGTTTTCGCAAGGGGGGGGTGTTTCGTCCTTTTTCAACTTTTTCGTAAGAGGGGGGTGTTTCGTCTTTTTTCAACTTTTTCGTGAGGGGGGGTGGGTCAATTGAAATAATTCATGAAGAAATTCGGTTTCAAAAAGGTTGAAAATTTTCATGAAGTATTTGGGCTTCAAAAAAGTTGAAAATATTCATGAAGAAATTCGGCTTCAAAAAAGTTGAAAATTTTCATGAAGTATTTGGGCTTGAAATTTTTTTTAAATTTTCATGAAGAAATTCGGCTTCAAAAAAGTTTAAAATTTTCATGAAGAAATTCGAATTCAAAAAAGTTGAAAATTTTCATGAAATATTTGGGCTTCAAAAAAGTTGAAAATTTTCATGAAGTATTTGGGCTTCAAAAAAGTTGAAAATTTTCATGAAGTATTTGGGCTTCAAAAAAGCTGAAAATATTCATGAAGAAATTCGGCTTCAAAAAAGTTGAAAATTTTCATGAAGAAATTCGGCTTCAAAAAAGTTTAAAATTTTCATGAAGAAATTCGGCTTCAAAAAAGTTGAAAATTTTCATGAAGTATTTGGGCTTCAAAAAAGTTGAAAATTTTCATGAAGTATTTGGGCTTCAAAAAAGTTGAACATTTTCATGAAGTATTTGGGCTTCAAAAAAGTTGAAAATTTTCATGAAGAAATTCGGCTTCAAAAAAGTTTTCGTAAGGGGGGTGTGTTTCGTCTTTTTTCAACTTTTTCGTAAGGGGGGGTGTTTCGTCTTTTTTCAACTTTTTCGTAAGGGGTGTGTTTAGTTTTTTTTCAACTTTTTCGTGAGGTGGTGGGTCAATTGAAAATATTCATGAAGAAATTCGGCTTCAAAAAAGTTTTCGCAAGGGGCGGGGTGTTTCGTCTTTTTTCAACTTTTTCGTAAGGGGGGGTGTTTCGTCTTTTTTCATCTTTTTCGTTAGCGGGGGTGGGTCAATTGAAAATATTCATGAAGAAATTTGGCTTCAAAAAAGATGAAAATTTTCATGAAGTATTTGGGCTTCAAAAAAGTTGAAAATTTTCATGAAGTATTTGGGCTTCAAAAAACTTGAAAATATTCAAGAAGAAATTCGGCTTCAAAAAAGTTGAAAATTTTCATGAAGTATTTGGGCTTCAAAAAAGTTGAAAATTTTCATGAAGTATTTGGCCTTCAAAAAAGTTGAAAATTTTCATGAAGTATTTGGGCTTCAAAAAAGTTGAAAATATTCATGAAGAAATTCGGCTTCAAAAAAGTTTAAAATTTTCATGAAGAAATTCGGCTTCAAAAAAGTTTAAAATTTTCATGAAGAAATTCGGCTTCAAAAAAGTTGAAAATTTTTATGAAGTATTTGGGCTTCAAAAAAGTTGAAAATTTTCATGAAGTATTTGGACTTCAAAAAAGTTGAAAATTTTCATTAAGAAATTCGGCTTCAAAAAAGTTTTCGCAAGGGGGGGGTGTTTCGTCTTTTTTCAACTTTTTCGTAAGACGGGGGTGTTTCGTCTTTTTTCAACTTTTTCGTGAGGGGGGGTGGGTCAATTGAAAATATTCATGAAGAAATTCGGCTTCAAAAAAGTTGAAAATTTTCATGAAGTATTTGGGCTTCAAAAAAGTTGAAAATATTCATGAAGAAAATCGGCTTCAAAAAAGTTGAAAATTTTCATGAAGTATTTGGGCTTGAAAAGTTTTTTTAAATTTTCATGAAGAAATTCGGCTTCAAAAAAGTTTAAAATTTTCATGAAGAAATTCGGCTTCAAAAAAGTTGAAAATTTTCATGAAGTATTTGGGCTTCAAAAAAGCTGAAAATATTCATGAAGAAATTCGGCTTCAAAAAAGTTGAAAATTTTCATGAAAAAATTCGGCTTCAAAAAAGTTGAAAATTTTCATGAAGAAATTCGTCTTCAAAAAAGTTGAAAATTTTCATGAAGTATTTGGGCTTCAAAAAAGTTGAAAATTTTCATGAAGTATTTGGGCTTCAAAAAAGTTGAACATTTTCATGAAGTATTTGGGCTTCAAAAAAGTTGAAAATTTTCATGAAGAAATTCGGCTTCAAAAAAGTTTTCGTAAGGGGGGTGTGTTTCGTCTTTTTTCAACTTTTTCGTAAGGGGGGGTGTTTCGTCTTTTTTCAACTTTTTCGTAAGGGGTGTGTTTAGTTTTTTTTCAACTTTTTCGTGAGGTGGTGGGTCAATTGAAAATATTCATGAAGAAATTCGGCTTCAAAAAAGTTTTCGCAAGGGGGGGGGTGTTTCGTCTTTTTTCAACTTTTTCGTAAGGGGGGGTGTTTCGTCTTTTTTCATCTTTTTCGTTAGCGGGGGTGGGTCAATTGAAAATATTCATGAAGAAATTTGGCTTCAAAAAAGATGAAAATTTTCATGAAGAATTTGGGCTTCAAAAAAGTTGAAAATTTTCATGAAGTATTTGGGCTTCAAAAAAGTTGAAAATATTCAAGAAGAAATTCGGCTTCAAAAAAGTTGAAAATTTTCATGAAGTATTTGGGCTTCAAAAAAGTTGAAAATTTTCATGAAGTATTTGGGCTTCAAAAAAGTTGAAAATTTTCATGAAGTATTTGGGCTTCAAAAAAGTTGAAAATATTCATGAAGAAATTCGGCTTCAAAAAAGTTTAAAATTTTCATGAAGAAATTCGGCTTCAAAAAAGTTTAAAATTTTCATGAAGAAATTCGGCTTCAAAAAAGTTGAAAATTTTTATGAAGTATTTGGGCTTCAAAAAAGTTGAAAATTTTCATGAAGTATTTGGACTTCAAAAAAGTTGAAAATTTTCATTAAGAAATTCGGCTTCAAAAAAGTTTTCGCAAGGGGGGGGTGTTTCGTCTTTTTTCAACTTTTTCGTAAGACGGGGGTGTTTCGTCTTTTTTCAACTTTTTCGTGAGGGGGGGTGGGTCAATTGAAAATATTCATGAAGAAATTCGGCTTCAAAAAAGTTGAAAATTTTCATGAAGTATTTGGGCTTCAAAAAAGTTGAAAATATTCATGAAGAAAATCGGCTTCAAAAAAGTTGAAAATTTTCATGAAGTATTTGGGCTTGAAAAGTTTTTTTAAATTTTCATGAAGAAATTCGGCTTCAAAAAAGTTTAAAATTTTCATGAAGAAATTCGGCTTCAAAAAAGTTGAAAATTTTCATGAAGTATTTGGGTTTCAAAAAAGATGAAAATATTCATGAAGAAATTCGGATTCAACAAAGTTGAAAATTTTCATGAAGAAATTCGGCTTCAAAAAAGTTGAAAATTTTCATGAAGTATTTGGGCTTCAAATAAGTTGAAAATTTTCATGAAGAAATTCGGCTTCAAAAAAGTTGAAAATTTTCATGAAGTATTTGGGCTTCAAAAAAGTTGAAAATTTTCATTAAGAAATTCGGTTTCAAAAAAGTTTTCGCAAGGGGGGGGTGTTTCGTCCTTTTTCAACTTTTTCGTAAGAGGGGGGTGTTTCGTCTTTTTTCAACTTTTTCGTGAGGGGGGGTGGGTCAATTGAAAATATTCATGAAGAAATTCGGCTTCAAAAAGGTTGAAAATTTTCATGAAGTATTTGGGCTTCAAAAAAGTTGAAAATATTCATGAAGAAATTCGGCTTCAAAAAAGTTGAAAATTTTCATGAAGTATTTGGGCTTGAAATTTTTTTTAAATTTTCATGAAGAAATTCGGCTTCAAAAAAGTTTAAAATTTTCATGAAGAAATTCGACTTCAAAAAAGTTGAAAATTTTCATGAAATATTTGGGCTTCAAAAAAGTTGAAAATTTTCATGAAGTATTTGGGCTTCAAAAAAGTTGAAAATTTTCATGAAGTATTTGGGCTTCAAAAAAGTTGAAAATATTCAAGAAGAAATTCGGCTTCAAAAAAGTTGAAAATTTTCATGAAGTATTTGGGCTTCAAAAAAGTTGAAAATTTTCATGAAGTATTTGGGCTTCAAAAAAGTTGAAAATTTTCATGAAGTATTTGGGCTTCAAAAAAGTTGAAAATATTCATGAAGAAATTCGGCTTCAAAAAAGTTTAAAATTTTCATGAAGAAATTCGGCTTCAAAAAAGTTTAAAATTTTCATGAAGAAATTCGGCTTCAAAAAAGTTGAAAATTTTTATGAAGTATTTGGTCTTCAAAAAAGTTGAAAATTTTCATGAAGTATTTGGGCTTCAAAAAAGTTGAAAATTTTCATGAAGAAATTCGGCTTCAAAAAAGTTGAAAATTTTCATGAAGTATTTGGGCTTCAAAAAAGTTGAAAATTTTCATTAAGAAATTCGGCTTCAAAAAAGTTTTCGCAAGGGGGGGGTGTTTCGTCTTTTTTCAACTTTTTCGTAAGAGGGGGGTGTTTCGTCTTTTTTCAACTTTTTCGTGAGGGGGGGTGGGTCAATTGAAAATATTCATGAAGAAATTCGGCTTCAAAAAAGTTGAAAATTTTCATGAAGTATTTGGGCTTCAAAAATGTTTTAAATTTTCATGAAGAAATTCGGCTTCAAAAAAGTTGAAAATTTTCATGAAGTATTTGGGCTTGAAAAGTTTTTTTAAATTTTCAGGAAGAAATTCGGCTTCAAAAAAGTTTAAAATTTTCATGAAGAAATTCGGCTTCAAAAAAGTTGAAAATTTTCATGAAGTATTTGGGCTTCAAAAAAGTTGAAAATTTTCATGAAGAAATTCGGCTTCAAAAAAGTTTTCGTAAGGGGGGTGTGTTTCGTCTTTTTTCAACTTTTTCGTAAGGGGGGGTGTTTCGTCTTTTTTCAACTTTTTCGTAAGGGGTGTGTTTAGTTTTTTTTCAACTTTTTCGTGAGGTGGTGGGTCAATTGAAAATATTCATGAAGAAATTCGGCTTCAAAAAAGTTTTCGCAAGGGGGGGGGTGTTTCGTCTTTTTTCAACTTTTTCGTAAGGGGGGGTGTTTCGTCTTTTTTCATCTTTTTCGTTAGCGGGGGTGGGTCAATTGAA
The DNA here is from genome assembly GCF_963584025.1 of Labrus mixtus. NCBI lineage: Eukaryota > Metazoa > Chordata > Actinopteri > Labriformes > Labridae > Labrus > Labrus mixtus. The sequence goes on along the minus strand of NC_083615.1, from coordinate 33,575,818 downwards.
AATATTCATGAAGAAATTTGGCTTCAAAAAAGATGAAAATTTTCATGAAGTATTTGGGCTTCAAAAAAGTTGAAAATTTTCATGAAGAAATTCGGCTTCAAAAAAGTTTTCGCAAGGGGGGGTGTTTCGTCTTTTTTCAACTTTTTCATAAGAGTTTTTCGTCTTTTTTCAACTTTTTCGTGAGGGGGGGTGGGTCAATTGAAAATATTCATGAAGAAATTCGGCTTCAAAAAAGTTGAAAATTTTCATGAAGTATTTGGGCTTCAAAAAAGTTTTAAAATTTCATGAAGAAATTCGGCTTCAAAAAGGTTGAAAATTTTCATGAAGTATGTGGGCTTCAAAAATGTTTTAAATTTTCATGAAGAAATTCGGCTTCAAAAAAGTTGAAAATTTTCATGAAGAAATTCGGCTTCAAAAAAGATGAACGTTTTCATGAAGTATTTGGGCTTCAAAAAAGTTGAAAATTTTAATGAAGTATTTGGGCTTCAAAAAAGTTGAAAATTTTCATGAAGTATTTGGGCTTCAAAAAAGTTGAAAGTATTCATGAAGAAATTCGGCTTCAAAAAAGTTGAAAATTTTCATGAAGTATTTGGGCTTCAAAAAAGTTGAAAATTTTCATGAAGAAATTCGGCTTCAAAAAAGTTTTCGCGAGGGGGGGGTGTTTCGTCTTTTTTCAACTTTTTCGTAAGGGGGGGGGTGTTTCGTCTTTTTTCAACTTTTTCGTAAGGGGGGGGGTGTTTCGTCTTTTTTTAACTTTTTCGTAAGAGGGGTGTGTTTAGTCTTTTTTCAACTTTTTCGTGAGGTGGTGGGTCAATTGAAAATTTTCATGAAGAAATTCGGCTTCAAAAAAGTTTAAAATTTTCATGAAGAAATTCGGCTTCAAAAAAGTTTAAAATTTTCATTAAGAAATTCGGCTTCAAAAAAGTTTTCGCAAGGGGGGGTGTTTCGTCTTTTTTCAACTTTTTCGTAGGGGGGGTGGGTCATTTGAAAATATTCATGAAGAAATTCGGCTTCAAAAAAGTTGAAAATTTTCATGAATTATTTGGGCTTCAAAAAAGTTGAAAATATTCATTAAGAAATTCGGCTTCAAAAAAGTTGAAAATTTTCATGAAGTATTTGTGCTTCAAAAAATTTGAAAATTTTCATGAAGAAATTCGGATTCAAAAAAGTGGAAAATATTCATGAAGAAATTCAGCTTCAAACAAGTTGAAAATTTTCATGAAGTATTTGGGCTTCAAAAAAGTTGAAAATTTTCATGAAGTAATTCGGCTTCAAAAAAGTTGAAAATTTTCAACAAGTATTTGGGCTTCAAAAAAGTTGAACATTTTCATGAAGGATTTGGGCTTCAAAAAAGTTGAAAATTTTAAAGAAGAAATTCGGCTTCAAAAAAGTTGAAAATTTTCACGACAGGATTTCGGCTTTAAAAAAGTCGAAAATTTTCATGAAGTATTTGGGCTTCAAAAAAGTCTAAAATTTTCAGGAAGAAATTCGGCTTCATAAAAGTTGAAAATTTTCATGAAGTATTTGGGCTTTAAAAAAGTTTAATATTTTCATGAAGAAATTCGGCTTCAAAAAAGTTTTCGCAAGGGGGGGTGTTTCGTCTTTTTTCAACTTTTTCGTAGAGGGGGGGGGTGTTTCGTCTTTTTTCAACTTTTTCGTAAGGGGGGGTGTTTCGTCTTTTTTCAACTTTTTCGTGAGGGGGGGGTGTATCGTCTTTTTTCAACTTTTTCGTAAGGGGGGGTGGGTCAATTGAAAATATTCATGAAGAAATTAGGCTTCAAAAAAGATGAAAATTTTCATGAAGTATATGGGCTTCAAAAAAGTTGAAAATTTTCATGAAGAAATTCGGCTTCAAAAAAGTTTTCGCAAGGGGGGGTGTTTCGTCTTTTTTCAACTTTTTCATAAGAGTTTTTCGTCTTTTTTCAACTTTTTCGTGAGGGGGGGTGGGTCAATTGAAAATATTCATGAAGAAATTCGGCTTCAAAAAAGTTGAAAATTTTCATGAAGTATTTGGGCTTCAAAAAAGTTTTAAAATTTCATGAAGAAATTCGGCTTCAAAAAGGTTGAAAATTTTCATGAAGTATGTGGGCTTCAAAAAAGTCTAAAATTTTCAGGAAGAAATTCGGCTTCATAAAAGTTGAAAATTTTCATGAAGTATTTGGGCTTTAAAAAAGTTTAATATTTTCATGAAGAAATTCGTCTTCAAAAAAGTTTTCGCAAGGGGGGGTGTTTCGTCTTTTTTCAACTTTTTCGTAAGGGGGGGTGTTTCGTCTTTTTTCAACTTTTTCGTGAGGGGGGGGTGTATCGTCTTTTTTCAACTTTTTCGTAAGGGGGGGTGGGTCAATTGAAAATATTCATGAAGAAATTAGGCTTCAAAAAAGATGAAAATTTTCATGAAGTATTTGGGCTTCAAAAAAGTTGAAAATTTTCATGAAGAAATTCGGCTTCAAAAAAGTTTTCGCAAGGGGGGGTGCTTCGTCTTTTTTCAACTTTTTCGTAAGGGGGGGGGTGTTTCGTCTAAATTTCAACTTTTTCGTAAGAGGGGTGTGTTTAGTCTTTTTTCAACTTTTTCGTGAGGTGGTGGGTCAATTGAAAATTTTCATGAAGAAATTCGGCTTCAAAAAAGTTTAAAATTTTCATGAAGAAATTCGGCTTCAAAAAAGTTTAAAATTTTCATTAAGAAATTCGGCTTCAAAAAAGTTTTCGCAAGGGGGGGTGTTTCGTCTTTTTTCAACTTTTTCGTAGGGGGGGTGGGTCATTTGAAAATATTCATGAAGAAATTCGGCTTCAAAAAAGTTGAAAATTTTCATGAATTATTTGGGCTTCAAAAAAGTTGAAAATATTCATTAAGAAATTCGGCTTCAAAAAAGTTTTCGCAAGGGGGGGTGTTTCGTCTTTTTTCAACTTTTTCGTAGAGGGGGGGGGTGTTTCGTCTTTTTTCAACTTTTTCGTAAGGGGGGGTGTTTCGTCTTTTTTCAACTTTTTCGTGAGGGGGGGGTGTATCGTCTTTTTTCAACTTTTTCGTAAGGGGGGGTGGGTCAATTGAAAATATTCATGAAGAAATTAGGCTTCAAAAAAGATGAAAATTTTCATGAAGTATTTGGGCTTCAAAAAAGTTGAAAATTTTCATGAAGAAATTCGGCTTCAAAAAAGTTTTCGCAAGGGGGGGTGCTTCGTCTTTTTTCAACTTTTTCGTAAGGGGGGGGGTGTTTCGTCTAAATTTCAACTTTTTCGTAAGAGGGGTGTGTTTAGTCTTTTTTCAACTTTTTCGTGAGGTGGTGGGTCAATTGAAAATTTTCATGAAGAAATTCGGCTTCAAAAAAGTTTAAAATTTTCATGAAGAAATTCGGCTTCAAAAAAGTTTAAAATTTTCATTAAGAAATTCGGCTTCAAAAAAGTTTTCGCAAGGGGGGGTGTTTCGTCTTTTTTCAACTTTTTCGTAGGGGGGGTGGGTCATTTGAAAATATTCATGAAGAAATTCGGCTTCAAAAAAGTTGAAAATTTTCATGAATTATTTGGGCTTCAAAAAAGTTGAAAATATTCATTAAGAAATTCGGCTTCAAAAAAGTTTTCGCAAGGGGGGGTGTTTCGTCTTTTTTCAACTTTTTCGTAGAGGGGGGGGGTGTTTCGTCTTTTTTCAACTTTTTCGTAAGGGGGGGTGTTTCGTCTTTTTTCAACTTTTTCGTGAGGGGGGGGTGTATCGTCTTTTTTCAACTTTTTCGTAAGGGGGGGTGGGTCAATTGAAAATATTCATGAAGAAATTAGGCTTCAAAAAAGATGAAAATTTTCATGAAGTATTTGGGCTTCAAAAAAGTTGAAAATTTTCATGAAGAAATTCGGCTTCAAAAAAGTTTTCGCAAGGGGGGGTGCTTCGTCTTTTTTCAACTTTTTCGTAAGGGGGGGGGTGTTTCGTCTAAATTTCAACTTTTTCGTAAGAGGGGTGTGTTTAGTCTTTTTTCAACTTTTTCGTGAGGTGGTGGGTCAATTGAAAATTTTCATGAAGAAATTCGGCTTCAAAAAAGTTTAAAATTTTCATGAAGAAATTCGGCTTCAAAAAAGTTTAAAATTTTCATTAAGAAATTCGGCTTCAAAAAAGTTTTCGCAAGGGGGGGTGTTTCGTCTTTTTTCAACTTTTTCGTAGGGGGGGTGGGTCATTTGAAAATATTCATGAAGAAATTCGGCTTCAAAAAAGTTGAAAATTTTCATGAATTATTTGGGCTTCAAAAAAGTTGAAAATATTCATTAAGAAATTCGGCTTCAAAAAAGTTTTCGCAAGGGGGGGTGTTTCGTCTTTTTTCAACTTTTTCGTAGAGGGGGGGGGTGTTTCGTCTTTTTTCAACTTTTTCGTAAGGGGGGGTGTTTCGTCTTTTTTCAACTTTTTCGTGAGGGGGGGGTGTATCGTCTTTTTTCAACTTTTTCGTAAGGGGGGGTGGGTCAATTGAAAATATTCATGAAGAAATTAGGCTTCAAAAAAGATGAAAATTTTCATGAAGTATTTGGGCTTCAAAAAAGTTGAAAATTTTCATGAAGAAATTCGGCTTCAAAAAAGTTTTCGCAAGGGGGGGTGCTTCGTCTTTTTTCAACTTTTTCGTAAGGGGGGGGGTGTTTCGTCTAAATTTCAACTTTTTCGTAAGAGGGGTGTGTTTAGTCTTTTTTCAACTTTTTCGTGAGGTGGTGGGTCAATTGAAAATTTTCATGAAGAAATTCGGCTTCAAAAAAGTTTAAAATTTTCATGAAGAAATTCGGCTTCAAAAAAGTTTAAAATTTTCATTAAGAAATTCGGCTTCAAAAAAGTTTTCGCAAGGGGGGGTGTTTCGTCTTTTTTCAACTTTTTCGTAGGGGGGGTGGGTCATTTGAAAATATTCATGAAGAAATTCGGCTTCAAAAAAGTTGAAAATTTTCATGAATTATTTGGGCTTCAAAAAAGTTGAAAATATTCATTAAGAAATTCGGCTTCAAAAAAGTTTTCGCAAGGGGGGGTGTTTCGTCTTTTTTCAACTTTTTCGTAGAGGGGGGGGGTGTTTCGTCTTTTTTCAACTTTTTCGTAAGGGGGGGTGTTTCGTCTTTTTTCAACTTTTTCGTGAGGGGGGGGTGTATCGTCTTTTTTCAACTTTTTCGTAAGGGGGGGTGGGTCAATTGAAAATATTCATGAAGAAATTAGGCTTCAAAAAAGATGAAAATTTTCATGAAGTATTTGGGCTTCAAAAAAGTTGAAAATTTTCATGAAGAAATTCGGCTTCAAAAAAGTTTTCGCAAGGGGGGGTGCTTCGTCTTTTTTCAACTTTTTCGTAAGGGGGGGGGTGTTTCGTCTAAATTTCAACTTTTTCGTAAGAGGGGTGTGTTTAGTCTTTTTTCAACTTTTTCGTGAGGTGGTGGGTCAATTGAAAATTTTCATGAAGAAATTCGGCTTCAAAAAAGTTTAAAATTTTCATGAAGAAATTCGGCTTCAAAAAAGTTTAAAATTTTCATTAAGAAATTCGGCTTCAAAAAAGTTTTCGCAAGGGGGGGTGTTTCGTCTTTTTTCAACTTTTTCGTAGGGGGGGTGGGTCATTTGAAAATATTCATGAAGAAATTAGGCTTCAAAAAATTTGAAAATTTTCATGAAGAAATTCGGATTCAAAAAAGTGGAAAATATTCATGAAGAAATTCAGCTTCAAACAAGTTGAAAATTTTCATAAAGTATTTGGGCTTCAAAAAAGTTGAAAATTTTCATGAAGTAATTCGGATTCAAAAAAGTTGAAAATTTTCAACAAGTATTTGGGCTTCAAAAAAGTTGAACATTTTCATGAAGGATTTGGGCTTCAAAAAAGTTGAAAATTTTAAAGAAGAAATTCGGCTTCAAAAAAGATGAAAATTTTCACGACAGGATTTCGGCTTTAAAAAAGTCGAAAATTTTCATGAAGTATTTGGGCTTCAAAAAAGTCTAAAATTTTCAGGAAGGAATTCGGCTTCATAAAAGTTGAAAATTTTCATGAAGTATTTGGGCTTTAAAAAAGTTTAATATTTTCATGAAGAAATTCGGCTTCAAAAAAGTTTTCGCAAGGGGGGGTGTTTCGTTTTTTTTCAACTTTTTCGTAAGGGGGGGCGTTTCGTCTTTTTTCAACTTTTTCGTAGAGGGGGGGGTGTTTCGTCTTTTTTCAACTTTTTTGTAAGGGGGGGTGTTTCGTCTTTTTTCAACTTTTTCGTGAGGGGGGGGTGTATCGTCTTTTTTCAACTTTTTCGTGAGGGGGGGTGGGTCAATTGAAAATATTCATGAAGAAATTAGGCTTCAAAAAAGATGAAAATTTTCATGAAGTATTTGGGCTTCAAAAAAGTTGAAAATTTTCATGAAGAAATTCGGCTTCAAAAAAGTTTTCGCAAGGGGGCGTGTGGCGTCTTTTTTCAACTTTTTCGTAAGGGGAGGTGGGTCAATTGAAAATATTCATGAAAAAATTCGGCTTCAAAAAAGTTGAAAATTTTCATGAATTATTTGGGCTTCAAAAAAGTTGAAAATATTCATGAAGAAATTCGGCTTCAAAAAAGTTGAAAATTTTCATGAAGTATTTCTGCTTCAAAAAAGTTGAAAATTTTCATGAAGTATTTCGGATTCAAAAAAGTTGAACATTTTCACGACAGGATTTCGGCGTTAAAAAAGTCGAACATTTTCATGAAGTATTTCAGCTTCAAAAAAGTTGAAAATTTTCATGAAAAGATTTCGGCTTCAAAAAAGTTGAAAATTTTCACGAAAAGATTTCGGCTTCAAAAAAGTTGAAAATTTTCATGAAAAGATTTCGGCTTCAAAAAAGTTGAAAATTTTCACGACAGGATTTCGGCTACAAAAAAGTTGAAAATTTTCATGAAAAGATTTCGGCTTCAAAAAAGTTGAAAATATTCATGAAAAGATTTCGGCTTCAAAAGAGTTGAAAATTTTCACGACAGGATTTCGACTTTCAAAAAGTCGAACATTTTCATGAAGTATTTCGGCTTTAAAAAAGTTGAAAATTTTCATGAAGTATTTCGGATTCAAAAAAGTAGAAAATTTTCATGAAAAGATTTCGGCTTCAAAAAAGTTGCAAATGTTCATGAAAAGATTTCTGCTTCAAAAAAGTTGAAAATTTTCATGAAAAGATTTCGGCTTCAAAAAAGTTGAAAATTTTCACGACAGGATTTCGGCTTTCAAAATGTCGAACATTTTCATGAAGTATTTCAGCTTCAAAAAAGTTGAAAATTTTCATGAAAAGATTTCGGCTTCAAAAAAGTTGAAAATTTTCATGAAAAGATTTCGGCTTCAAAAAAGTTGAAAATTTTCACGACAGGATTTCGGCTTTAAAAAAGTCTAACATTTTCATGAAGTATTTCAGCTTCTAAAAAGTTGAAAATTTTCATGAAAAGATTTCGGCTTCAAAAAAGTTGAAAATTTTCATGAAAAGATTTCGGCTTCAAAAAAGTTGAAAATTTTCACGAAAAGATTTCGGCTTCAAAAAAGTTGAAAATTTTCACGACAGGATTTTGGCTTTAAAAGAGTCGAACATTTTCATGAAGTATTTCGGCTTCAAAAAAGTTGAAAATTTTCATGAAAAGATTTCGGATTCAAAAAAGTTGAAAATTTTCACGACAGGATTTCGGCTTTAAAAAAGTCGAACATTTTCATGAAGTATTTCGGCTTCAAAAAAGTTGAACATTTTCATGAAGTATTTGGGCTTCAAAAAAGTTGAAAATTTTCACGACAGGATTTCAGCTTTAAAAAAGTCGAACATTTTCATGAAGTATTTCAGCTTCAGAAAAGTTGAAAATTTTCATGAAAAGATTTCGGCTTCAAAAAAGTTGAAAATTTTCATGAAAAGATTTCGGTTTCAAAAAAATTGAAAATTTTCACGACAGGATTTCGGCTTTAAAAAAGTCGAACATTTTCATGAAGTATTTCAGCTTCTAAAAAGTTGAAAATTTTCATGTAAAGATTTCGGTTTCAAAAAAGTTTAAAATTTTCATGAAAAGATTTCGGCTTCAAAAAAGTTGAAAATTTTCATGAAAAGATTTCGGCTTCAAAAAAGTTGAAAAATTTCACGACAGGATTTCGGCTTTAAAAAAGTCGAACATTTTCATGAAGTATTTCGGCTTCAAAAAGGTTGAAAATTTTCACGACAGGATTTCGGCTTTAAAAAAGTCGAACATTTTCATGAAGTATTTGGGCTCCAAAAAAGTTGAAAATTTTCACGACAGGATTTCAGCTTTAAAAAAGTCGAACATTTTCATGAAGTATTTCAGCTTCAAAAAAGTTGAAAATTTTCATGAAAAAATTTCGGCTTCAAAAAAGTTGAAAATTTTCATGAAAAGATTTCGGCTTCAAAAAAGTTGAAAATTTTCATGACAAGATTTCGGCTACAAAAAAGTTGAAAATTTTCGTGAAAAGATTTCGGCTTCAAAAAAGTTGAAAATATTCATGAAAAGATTTCGGCTTCAAAAGAGTTGAAAATTTTCACGACAGGATTTCGACTTTAAAAAAGTCGAACATTTTCATGAAGTATTTCAGCTTCAAAAAAGTTGAAAATTTTCATGAAAAGATTTCGGCTTCAAAAAAGTTGAAAATTTTCACGAAAAGATTTCGGCTTCAAAAAAGTTGAAAATTTTCATGAAAAGATTTCGGCTTCAAAAAAGTTGAAAATTTTCACGACAGGATTTCGGCTACAAAAAAGTTGAAAATTTTCATGAAAAGATTTCGGCTTCAAAAAAGTTGAAAATATTCATGAAAAGATTTCGGCTTCAAAAGAGTTGAAAATTTTCACGACAGGATTTCGGCTTTAAAAAAGTCGAACATTTTCATGAAGTATTTCGGCTTCAAAAAATTTCAAAAATTTTCATGAAGTATTTCGGATTAAAAAAAGTCGAACATTTTCACGACAGGATTTCGGCGTTAAAAAACTCGAACATTTTCATGAAGTATTTGGGCTTCAAAAAAGTTGAAAATTTTCACGAAAGGATTTCGGCTTTAAAAAAGTCGAACATTTTCATGAAGTATTTCGGCTTCAAAAAGGTTGAAAAATTTCACGACAGGATTTCGGCTTTAAAAAAGTCGAACATTTTCATGAAGTATTTCGGCTTCTAAAAAGTTGAAAATTTTCATGAAAAGATTTCGGCTTCAAAAAAGTTGAAAATTTTCATGAAAAGATTTCGGCTTCAAAAAAGTTGAAAATTTTCACGACAGGATTTCGGCTTTAAAAAAGTCTAACATTTTCATGAAGTATTTCAGCTTCTAAAAAGTTGAAAATTTTCATGAAAAGATTTCGGCTTCAAAAAAGTTGAAAATTTTCATGAAAAGATTTCGGCTTCAAAAAAGTTGAAAATTTTCACGAAAAGATTTCGGCTTCAAAAAAGTTGAAAATTTTCACGACAGGATTTCGGCTTTAAAAAAGTCGAACATTTTCATGAAGTATTTCAGCTCCAAAAAAGTTGAAAATTTTCATGAAAAGATTTCGGCTTCAAAAAAGTTGAAATTTTTCATGAAAAGATTTCGGCTTCAAAAAAGTTGAAAATTTTCATGAAAATATTTCGGCTTCAAAAAAGTTGAAAATTTTCACGACAGGATTTCGGCTTTAAAAAAGTCGAACATTTTCATGAAGTATTTGGGCTTCAAAAAAGTTGAAAATTTTCACGACAGGATTTCGACTTTAAAAAAGTCGAACATTTTCATGAAGTATTTCGGCTTCAAAAAGGTTGAAAATTTTCACGACAGGATTTCGGCTTTAAAAAAGTCGAACATTTTCATGAAGTATTTCGGCTTCAAAAAAGTTGAACATTTTCATGAAGTATTTGGGCTTCAAAAAAGTTGAAAATTTTCACGACAGGATTTCAGCTTTAAAAAAGTCGAACATTTTCATGAAGTATTTCAGCTTCAGAAAAGTTGAAAATTTTCATGAAAAGATTTCGGCTTCAAAAAAGTTGAAAATTTTCATGAAAAGATTTCGGTTTTAAAAAAATTGAAAATTTTCACGACAGGATTTCGGCTTTAAAAAAGTCGAACATTTTCATGAAGTATTTCAGCTTCTAAAAAGTTGAAAATTTTCATGTAAAGATTTCGGTTTCAAAAAAGTTTAAAATTTTCATGAAAAGATTTCGGCTTCAAAAAAGTTGAAAATTTTCATGAAAAGATTTCGGCTTCAAAAAAGTTGAAAATTTTCACGACAGGATTTCGGCTTTAAAAAAGTCGAACATTTTCATGAAGTATTTGGGCTCCAAAAAAGTTGAAAATTTTCACGACAGGATTTCAGCTTTAAAAAAGTCGAACATTTTCATGAAGTATTTCAGCTTCAAAAAAGTTGAAAATTTTCATGAAAAGATTTCGGCTTCAAAAAAGTTGAAAATTTTCATGAAAAGATTTCGGCTTCAAAAAAGTTGAAAATTTTCATGACAAGATTTCGGCTACAAAAAAGTTGAAAATTTCCATGAAAAGATTTCGGCTTCAAAAAAGTTGAAAATATTCATGAAAAGATTTCGGCTTCAAAAGAGTTGAAAATTTTCACGACAGGATTTCGACTTTAAAAAAGTCGAACATTTTCATGAAGTATTTCAGCTTCAAAAAAGTTGAAAATTTTCATGAAAAGATTTCGGCTTCAAAAAAGTTGAAAATTTTCACGAAAAGATTTCGGCTTCAAAAAAGTTGAAAATTTTCATGAAAAGATTTCGGCTTCAAAAAAGTTGAAAATTTTCAAGACAGGATTTCGGCTACAAAAAAGTTGAAAATTTTCATGAAAAGATTTCGGCTTCAAAAAAGTTGAAAATATTCATGAAAAGATTTCGGCTTCAAAAGAGTTGAAAATTTTCACGACAGGATTTCGACTTTAAAAAAGTCGAACATTTTCATGAAGTATTTCGGCTTTAAAAAAGTTGAAAATTTTCATGAAGTATTTCGGATTCAAAAAAGTTGAAAATTTTCATGAAAAGATTTCGGCTTCAAAAAAGTTGAAAATTTTCATGAAAAGATTTCGGCTTCAAAAAAGTTGAAAATTTTCATGAAAAGATTTCGGCTTCAAAAAAGTTGAAAATTTTCACGACAGGATTTCGGCTTTCAAAATGTCGAACATTTTCATGAAGTATTTCAGCTTCAAAAAAGTTGAAAATTTTCATGAAAAGATTTCGGCTTCAAAAAAGTTGAAAATTTTCATGAAAAGATTTCGGCTTCAAAAAAGTTGAAAATGTTCACGACAGGATTTCGGCTTTAAAAAAGTCGAACATTTTCATGAAGTATTTCGGCTTCAAAAAATTTCAAAAATTTTCATGAAGTATTTCGGATTAAAAAAAGTCGAACATTTTCACGACCGGATTTCGGCGTTAAAAAACTCGAACATTTTCATGAAGTATTTGGGCTTCAAAAAAGTTGAAAATTTTCACGAAAGGATTTCGGCTTTAAAAAAGTCGAACATTTTCATGAAGTATTTCGGCTTCAAAAAGGTTGAAAAATTTCACGACAGGATTTCGGCTTTAAAAAAGTCGAACATTTTCATGAAGTATTTCGGCTTCTAAAAAGTTGAAAATTTTCATGAAAAGATTTCGGCTTCAAAAAAGTTGAAAATTTTCATGAAAAGATTTCGGCTTCAAAAAAGTTGAAAATTTTCATGAAAAGATTTCGGCTTCAAAAAAGTTGAAAATTTTCACGACAGGATTTCGGCTTTCAAAATGTCGAACATTTTCATGAAGTATTTCAGCTTCAAAAAAGTTGAAAATTTTCATGAAAAGATTTCAGCTTCAAAAAAGTTGAAAATTTTCATGAAAAGATTTCGGCTTCAAAAAAGTTGAAAATTTTCATGAAAAGATTTCGTCTTCAAAAAAGTTGAAAATTTTCATGAAAAGATTTCGTCTTCAAAAAAGTTGAAAATTTTCACGACAGGATTTCGGCTTTAAAAAAGTTGAAAATTTTCACGACAGGATTTCGGCTTTAAAAAAGTCGAACATTTTCATGAAGTATTTCGGCTTCAAAAAGGTTGAAAATTTTCACGACAGGATTTCGGCTTTAAAAATGTCGAAAATTTTCATGAAGTATTTCGGCTTCAAAAAAGTTGAACATTTTCATGAAGTATTTGGGCTTCAAAAAAGTTGAAAATTTTCATGAAAAGATTTCGGCTTCAAAAAAGTTGAAAATTTTCACGACAGTATTTCGGCTTTAAAAAAGTCGAACATTTTCATGAAGTATTTCGGCTTCAAAAAGGTTGAAAATTTTCACGACAGGATTTCGGCTTTAAAAAAGTCGAACATTTTCATGAACTATTTCGGCTTCAAAAAAGTTGAAAATTTTCATGAAGTATTTCGGCTTCAAAAAAGTTGAAAATTTTCACGACAGGATTTCGGCGTTAAAAAAGTCGAACATTTTCATGAAGTATTTCAGATTCAAAAAAGTTGAAAATTTTCATGAAAAGATTTCGGCTTCAAAAAAGTTGAAAATTTTCATGAAAAGATTTCGGCTTCAAAAAAGTTGAAAATTTTCATGAAAAGATTTCGGCTTCAAAAAAGTTGAAAATTTTCATGAAAAGATTTCGGCTTCAAAAAAGTTGAAAATTTTCATGAAAAGATTTCGCCTTCAAAAAAGTTGAAAATTTTCACGACAGGATTTCGGCTTTAAAAAAGTCGAACATTTTCATGAAGTATTTGGGCTTCAAAAAAGTTGAAAATTTTCACGAAAGGATTTCGGCTTTAAAAAAGTCGAACATTTTCATGAAGTATTTCGGCTTCAAAAAAGTTGAAAATTTTCATGAAAAGATTTCGGCTTCAAAAAAGTTGAAAATTTTCACGATAGGATTTCGGCTTTAAAAAAGTTGAAAATTTTCACGACAGGATTTCGGCTTTAAAAAAGTCGAACATTTTCATGAAGTATTTCGGCTTCAAAAAGGTTGAAAATTTTCACGACAGGATTTCGGCTTTAAAAAAGTCGAACATTTTCATGAAGTATTTCGGCTTCAAAAAAGTTGAAAATTTTCATGAAAAGATTTCGCCTTCAAAAAAGTTGAAAATTTTCACGACAGGATTTCGGCTTTAAAAAAGTCGAACATTTTCATGAAGTATTTGGGCTTCAAAAAAGTTGAAAATTTTCACGAAAGGATTTCGGCTTTAAAAAAGTCGAACATTTTCATGAAGTATTTCGGCTTCAAAAAAGTTGAAAATTTTCATGAAAAGATTTCGGCTTCAAAAAAGTTGAAAATTTTCACGATAGGATTTCGGCTTTAAAAAAGTTGAAAATTTTCACGACAGGATTTCGGCTTTAAAAAAGTCGAACATTTTCATGAAGTATTTCGGCTTCAAAAAGGTTGAAAATTTTCACGACAGGATTTCGGCTTTAAAAATGTCGAACATTTTCATGAAGTATTTCGGCTTCAAAAAAGTTGAACATTTTCATGAAGTATTTGGGCTTCAAAAAAGTTGAAAATTTTCATGAAAAGATTTCGGCTTCAAAAAAGTTGAAAATTTTCACGACAGGATTTCGGCTTTAAAAAAGTCGAACATTTTCATGAAGGATTTCGGCTTCAAAAAAGTTGAAAATTTTCATGAAAAGATTTCGGCTTCAAAAAAGTTGAAAATTTTCATGAAAAGATTTCGGCTTTAAAAGAGTCGAACATTTTCATGAAGTATTTCGGCTTCAAAAAAGTTGAAAATTTTCATGATAAGATTTCGGATTCAAAAAAGTTGAAAATTTTCACGACAGGATTTCGGCTTTAAAAAAGTCGAACATTTTCATGAAGTATTTCAGCTCCAAAAAAGTTGAAAATTTTCATGAAAAGATTTTGGCTTCAAAAAAGTTGAAAATTTTCATGAAAAGATTTCGGCTTCAAAAAAGTTGAAAATTTTCACGACAGGATTTCGGCTTTAAAAAAGTTGAACATTTTCATGAATATTTCAGCTTCAAAAAAGTTGAAAATTTTCATGAAAAGATTTCGGCTTCAAAAAAGTTGAAAATTTTCATGAAAAGATTTCGGCTATAAAAAAGTTGAAAATTTTCATGAAAAGATTTCGGCTTCAAAAAAGTTGAAAATTTTCATGAAAAGATTTCGGCTTCAAAAAAGTTGAAAATTTTCATGAAAAGATTTCGTCTTCAAAAAAGTTGAAAATTTTCACGACAGGATTTCGGCTTTAAAAAAGTCGAACATTTTCATGAAGTATTTGGGCTTCAAAAAAGTTGAAAATTTTCACGAAAGGATTTCGGCTTTAAAAAAGTCGAACATTTTCATGAAGTATTTCGGCTTCAAAAAGGTTGAAAATTTTCACGACAGGATTTCGGCTTTAAAAAAGTCGAACATTTTCATGAACTATTTCGGCTTCAAAAAAGTTGAAAATTTTCATGAAGTATTTCGGCTTCAAAAAAGTTGAAAATTTTCACGACAGGATTTCGGCGTTAAAAAAGTCGAACATTTTCATGAAGTATTTCAGATTCAAAAAAGTTGAAAATTTTCATGAAAAGATTTCGGCTACAAAAAAGTTGAAAATTTTCATGAAAAGATTTCGGCTTCAAAAAAGTTGAAAATTTTCATGAAAAGATTTCAGCTTCAAAAAAGTTGAAAATTTTCATGAAAAGATGTCGGCTTCAAAAAAGTTGAAAATTTTCATGAAAAGATTTCGGCTTCAAAAAAGTTGAAAATTTTCACGACAGGATTTCGGCTTTAAAAAAGTCGAACATTTTCATGAAGTATTTGGGCTTCAAAAAAGTTGAAAATTTTCACGAAAGGATTTCGGCTTTAAAAAAGTCGAACATTTTCATGAAGTATTTCGGCTTCAAAAAAGTTGAAAATTTTCATGAAAAGATTTCGGCTTCAAAAAAGTTGAAAATTTTCACGACAGGATTTCGGCTTTAAAAAAGTCGAACGTTTTCATGAAGTATTTCGGCTTCAAAAAAGTTGAAAATTTTCATGAAAAGATTTCGGCTTCAAAAAAGTTGAAAATTTTCATGAAAAGATTTCGTCTTCAAAAAAGTTGAAAATTTTCATGAAAAGATTTCGTCTTCAAAAAAGTTGAAAATTTTCACGACAGGATTTCGGCTTTAAAAAAGTTGAAAATTTTCACGACAGGATTTCGGCTTTAAAAAAGTCGAACATTTTCATGAAGTATTTCGGCTTCAAAAAGGTTGAAAATTTTCACGACAGGATTTCGGCTTTAAAAATGTCGAACATTTTCACGACAGGATTTCGGCTTTAAAAAAGTCGAACATTTTCATGAAGTATTTCGGCTTCAAAAAAGTTGAACATTTTCATGAAGTATTTGGGCTTCAAAAAAGTTGAAAATTTTCACGACAGGATTTCGGCGTTAAAAAAGTCGAACATTTTCATGAAGTATTTCAGATTCAAAAAAGTTGAAAATTTTCATGAAAAGATTTCGGCTTCAAAAAAGTTGAAAATTTTCATGAAAAGATTTCGGCTTCAAAAAAGTTGAAAATTTTCATGAAAAGATTTCAGCTTCAAAAAAGTTGAAAATTTTCATGAAAAGATGTCGGCTTCAAAAAAGTTGAAAATTTTCATGAAAAGATTTCGGCTTCAAAAAAGTTGAAAATTTTCACGACAGGATTTCGGCTTTAAAAAAGTCGAACATTTTCATGAAGTATTTGGGCTTCAAAAAAGTTGAAAATTTTCACGAAAGGATTTCGGCTTTAAAAAAGTCGAACATTTTCATGAAGTATTTCGGCTTCAAAAAAGTTGAAAATTTTCATGAAAAGATTTCGGCTTCAAAAAAGTTGAAAATTTTCACGACAGGATTTCGGCTTTAAAAAAGTCGAACGTTTTCATGAAGTATTTCGGCTTCAAAAAAGTTGAAAATTTTCATGAAAAGATTTCGGCTTCAAAAAAGTTGAAAATTTTCATGAAAAGATTTCGTCTTCAAAAAAGTTGAAAATTTTCATGAAAAGATTTCGTCTTCAAAAAAGTTGAAAATTTTCACGACAGGATTTCGGCTTTAAAAAAGTTGAAAATTTTCACGACAGGATTTCGGCTTTAAAAAAGTCGAACATTTTCATGAAGTATTTCGGCTTCAAAAAGGTTGAAAATTTTCACGACAGGATTTCGGCTTTAAAAATGTCGAACATTTTCATGAAGTATTTCGGCTTCAAAAAAGTTGAACATTTTCATGAAGTATTTGGGCTTCAAAAAAGTTGAAAATTTTCATGAAAAGATTTCGGCTTCAAAAAAGTTGAAAATTTTCACGACAGGATTTCGGCTTTAAAAAAGTCGAACATTTTCATGAAGTATTTCGGCTTCAAAAAGGTTGAAAATTTTCACGACAGGATTTCGGCTTTAAAAAAGTCGAACATTTTCATGAACTATTTCGGCTTCAAAAAAGTTGAAAATTTTCATGAAGTATTTCGGCTTCAAAAAAGTTGAAAATTTTCACGACAGGATTTCGGCGTTAAAAAAGTCGAACATTTTCATGAAGTATTTCAGATTCAAAAAAGTTGAAAATTTTCATGAAAAGATTTCGGCTTCAAAAAAGTTGAAAATTTTCATGAAAAGATTTCGGCTTCAAAAAAGTTGAAAATTTTCATGAAAAGATTTCGGCTTCAAAAAAGTTGAAAATTTTCATGAAAAGATTTCGGCTTCAAAAAAGTTGAAAATTTTCATGAAAAGATTTCGGCTTCAAAAAAGTTGAAAATTTTCACGACAGTATTTCGGCTTTAAAAAAGTCGAACATTTTCATGAAGTATTTCGGCTTCAAAAAGGTTGAAAATTTTCACGACAGGATTTCGGCTTTAAAAAAGTCGAACATTTTCATGAACTATTTCGGCTTCAAAAAAGTTGAAAATTTTCATGAAGTATTTCGGCTTCAAAAAAGTTGAAAATTTTCACGACAGGATTTCGGCGTTAAAAAAGTCGAACATTTTCATGAAGTATTTCAGATTCAAAAAAGTTGAAAATTTTCATGAAAAGATTTCGGCTTCAAAAAAGTTGAAAATTTTCATGAAAAGATTTCGGCTTCAAAAAAGTTGAAAATTTTCATGAAAAGATTTCGGCTTCAAAAAAGTTGAAAATTTTCATGAAAAGATTTCGGCTTCAAAAAAGTTGAAAATTTTCATGAAAAGATTTCGCCTTCAAAAAAGTTGAAAATTTTCACGACAGGATTTCGGCTTTAAAAAAGTCGAACATTTTCATGAAGTATTTGGGCTTCAAAAAAGTTGAAAATTTTCACGAAAGGATTTCGGCTTTAAAAAAGTCGAACATTTTCATGAAGTATTTCGGCTTCAAAAAAGTTGAAAATTTTCATGAAAAGATTTCGGCTTCAAAAAAGTTGAAAATTTTCACGATAGGATTTCGGCTTTAAAAAAGTTGAAAATTTTCACGACAGGATTTCGGCTTTAAAAAAGTCGAACATTTTCATGAAGTATTTCGGCTTCAAAAAGGTTGAAAATTTTCACGACAGGATTTCGGCTTTAAAAAAGTCGAACATTTTCATGAAGTATTTCGGCTTCAAAAAAGTTGAAAATTTTCATGAAAAGATTTCGCCTTCAAAAAAGTTGAAAATTTTCACGACAGGATTTCGGCTTTAAAAAAGTCGAACATTTTCATGAAGTATTTGGGCTTCAAAAAAGTTGAAAATTTTCACGAAAGGATTTCGGCTTTAAAAAAGTCGAACATTTTCATGAAGTATTTCGGCTTCAAAAAAGTTGAAAATTTTCATGAAAAGATTTCGGCTTCAAAAAAGTTGAAAATTTTCACGATAGGATTTCGGCTTTAAAAAAGTTGAAAATTTTCACGACAGGATTTCGGCTTTAAAAAAGTCGAACATTTTCATGAAGTATTTCGGCTTCAAAAAGGTTGAAAATTTTCACGACAGGATTTCGGCTTTAAAAATGTCGAACATTTTCATGAAGTATTTCGGCTTCAAAAAAGTTGAACATTTTCATGAAGTATTTGGGCTTCAAAAAAGTTGAAAATTTTCATGAAAAGATTTCGGCTTCAAAAAAGTTGAAAATTTTCACGACAGGATTTCGGCTTTAAAAAAGTCGAACATTTTCATGAAGGATTTCGGCTTCAAAAAAGTTGAAAATTTTCATGAAAAGATTTCGGCTTCAAAAAAGTTGAAAATTTTCATGAAAAGATTTCGGCTTTAAAAGAGTCGAACATTTTCATGAAGTATTTCGGCTTCAAAAAAGTTGAAAATTTTCATGATAAGATTTCGGATTCAAAAAAGTTGAAAATTTTCACGACAGGATTTCGGCTTTAAAAAAGTCGAACATTTTCATGAAGTATTTCAGCTCCAAAAAAGTTGAAAATTTTCATGAAAAGATTTTGGCTTCAAAAAAGTTGAAAATTTTCATGAAAAGATTTCGGCTTCAAAAAAGTTGAAAATTTTCACGACAGGATTTCGGCTTTAAAAAAGTTGAACATTTTCATGAATATTTCAGCTTCAAAAAAGTTGAAAATTTTCATGAAAAGATTTCGGCTTCAAAAAAGTTGAAAATTTTCATGAAAAGATTTCGGCTATAAAAAAGTTGAAAATTTTCATGAAAAGATTTCGGCTTCAAAAAAGTTGAAAATTTTCATGAAAAGATTTCGGCTTCAAAAAAGTTGAAAATTTTCATGAAAAGATTTCGTCTTCAAAAAAGTTGAAAATTTTCACGACAGGATTTCGGCTTTAAAAAAGTCGAACATTTTCATGAAGTATTTGGGCTTCAAAAAAGTTGAAAATTTTCACGAAAGGATTTCGGCTTTAAAAAAGTCGAACATTTTCATGAAGTATTTCGGCTTCAAAAAGGTTGAAAATTTTCACGACAGGATTTCGGCTTTAAAAAAGTCGAACATTTTCATGAACTATTTCGGCTTCAAAAAAGTTGAAAATTTTCATGAAGTATTTCGGCTTCAAAAAAGTTGAAAATTTTCACGACAGGATTTCGGCGTTAAAAAAGTCGAACATTTTCATGAAGTATTTCAGATTCAAAAAAGTTGAAAATTTTCATGAAAAGATTTCGGCTACAAAAAAGTTGAAAATTTTCATGAAAAGATTTCGGCTTCAAAAAAGTTGAAAATTTTCATGAAAAGATTTCAGCTTCAAAAAAGTTGAAAATTTTCATGAAAAGATGTCGGCTTCAAAAAAGTTGAAAATTTTCATGAAAAGATTTCGGCTTCAAAAAAGTTGAAAATTTTCACGACAGGATTTCGGCTTTAAAAAAGTCGAACATTTTCATGAAGTATTTGGGCTTCAAAAAAGTTGAAAATTTTCACGAAAGGATTTCGGCTTTAAAAAAGTCGAACATTTTCATGAAGTATTTCGGCTTCAAAAAAGTTGAAAATTTTCATGAAAAGATTTCGGCTTCAAAAAAGTTGAAAATTTTCACGACAGGATTTCGGCTTTAAAAAAGTCGAACGTTTTCATGAAGTATTTCGGCTTCAAAAAAGTTGAAAATTTTCATGAAAAGATTTCGGCTTCAAAAAAGTTGAAAATTTTCATGAAAAGATTTCGTCTTCAAAAAAGTTGAAAATTTTCATGAAAAGATTTCGTCTTCAAAAAAGTTGAAAATTTTCACGACAGGATTTCGGCTTTAAAAAAGTTGAAAATTTTCACGACAGGATTTCGGCTTTAAAAAAGTCGAACATTTTCATGAAGTATTTCGGCTTCAAAAAGGTTGAAAATTTTCACGACAGGATTTCGGCTTTAAAAATGTCGAACATTTTCACGACAGGATTTCGGCTTTAAAAAAGTCGAACATTTTCATGAAGTATTTCGGCGTCAAAAAAGTTGAACATTTTCATGAAGTATTTGGGCTTCAAAAAAGTTGAAAATTTTCACGACAGGATTTCGGCGTTAAAAAAGTCGAACATTTTCATGAAGTATTTCAGATTCAAAAAAGTTGAAAATTTTCATGAAAAGATTTCGGCTTCAAAAAAGTTGAAAATTTTCATGAAAAGATTTCGGCTTCAAAAAAGTTGAAAATTTTCATGAAAAGATTTCAGCTTCAAAAAAGTTGAAAATTTTCATGAAAAGATGTCGGCTTCAAAAAAGTTGAAAATTTTCATGAAAAGATTTCGGCTTCAAAAAAGTTGAAAATTTTCACGACAGGATTTCGGCTTTAAAAAAGTCGAACATTTTCATGAAGTATTTGGGCTTCAAAAAAGTTGAAAATTTTCACGAAAGGATTTCGGCTTTAAAAAAGTCGAACATTTTCATGAAGTATTTCGGCTTCAAAAAAGTTGAAAATTTTCATGAAAAGATTTCGGCTTCAAAAAAGTTGAAAATTTTCACGACAGGATTTCGGCTTTAAAAAAGTCGAACGTTTTCATGAAGTATTTCGGCTTCAAAAAAGTTGAAAATTTTCATGAAAAGATTTCGGCTTCAAAAAAGTTGAAAATTTTCATGAAAAGATTTCGTCTTCAAAAAAGTTGAAAATTTTCATGAAAAGATTTCGTCTTCAAAAAAGTTGAAAATTTTCACGACAGGATTTCGGCTTTAAAAAAGTTGAAAATTTTCACGACAGGATTTCGGCTTTAAAAAAGTCGAACATTTTCATGAAGTATTTCGGCTTCAAAAAGGTTGAAAATTTTCACGACAGGATTTCGGCTTTAAAAATGTCGAACATTTTCATGAAGTATTTCGGCTTCAAAAAAGTTGAACATTTTCATGAAGTATTTGGGCTTCAAAAAAGTTGAAAATTTTCATGAAAAGATTTCGGCTTCAAAAAAGTTGAAAATTTTCACGACAGGATTTCGGCTTTAAAAAAGTCGAACATTTTCATGAAGTATTTCGGCTTCAAAAAGGTTGAAAATTTTCACGACAGGATTTCGGCTTTAAAAAAGTCGAACATTTTCATGAACTATTTCGGCTTCAAAAAAGTTGAAAATTTTCATGAAGTATTTCGGCTTCAAAAAAGTTGAAAATTTTCACGACAGGATTTCGGCGTTAAAAAAGTCGAACATTTTCATGAAGTATTTCAGATTCAAAAAAGTTGAAAATTTTCATGAAAAGATTTCGGCTTCAAAAAAGTTGAAAATTTTCATGAAAAGATTTCGGCTTCAAAAAAGTTGAAAATTTTCATGAAAAGATTTCGGCTTCAAAAAAGTTGAAAATTTTCATGAAAA
This sequence comes from Labrus mixtus, assembly GCF_963584025.1. Classification (NCBI taxonomy): domain Eukaryota; kingdom Metazoa; phylum Chordata; class Actinopteri; order Labriformes; family Labridae; genus Labrus; species Labrus mixtus. Next base: position 33,554,807 of record NC_083615.1, on the reverse strand, counting down.
GATTTCGGCTTCAAAAAAGTTGAAAATTTTCATGAAAAGATTTCGCCTTCAAAAAAGTTGAAAATTTTCACGACAGGATTTCGGCTTTAAAAAAGTCGAACATTTTCATGAAGTATTTGGGCTTCAAAAAAGTTGAAAATTTTCACGAAAGGATTTCGGCTTTAAAAAAGTCGAACATTTTCATGAAGTATTTCGGCTTCAAAAAAGTTGAAAATTTTCATGAAAAGATTTCGGCTTCAAAAAAGTTGAAAATTTTCACGATAGGATTTCGGCTTTAAAAAAGTTGAAAATTTTCACGACAGGATTTCGGCTTTAAAAAAGTCGAACATTTTCATGAAGTATTTCGGCTTCAAAAAGGTTGAAAATTTTCACGACAGGATTTCGGCTTTAAAAAAGTCGAACATTTTCATGAAGTATTTCGGCTTCAAAAAAGTTGAAAATTTTCATGACAGGATTTCGGCTTTAAAAAAGTTGAAAATTTTCATGAAAAGATTTCGGCTTCAAAAAAGTTGAAAATTTTCATGAAAAGATTTCGGCTTCAAAAAAGTTGAAAATTTTCATGAAAAGATTTCGCCTTCAAAAAAGTTGAAAATTTTCACGACAGGATTTCGGCTTTAAAAAAGTCGAACATTTTCATGAAGTATTTGGGCTTCAAAAAAGTTGAAAATTTTCACGAAAGGATTTCGGCTTTAAAAAAGTCGAACATTTTCATGAAGTATTTCGGCTTCAAAAAAGTTGAAAATTTTCATGAAAAGATTTCGGCTTCAAAAAAGTTGAAAATTTTCACGATAGGATTTCGGCTTTAAAAAAGTCGAACATTTTCATGAAGTATTTCGGCTTCAAAAAGGTTGAAAATTTTCACGACAGGATTTCGGCTTTAAAAATGTCGAACATTTTCATGAAGTATTTCGGCTTCAAAAAAGTTGAACATTTTCATGAAGTATTTGGGCTTCAAAAAAGTTGAAAATTTTCATGAAAAGATTTCGGCTTCAAAAAAGTTGAAAATTTTCATGACAGGATTTCGGCTTTAAAAAAGTCGAACATTTTCATGAAGTATTTCAGCTTCAAAAAAGTTGAAAATTTTCATGAAAAGATTTCGACTTCAAAAAAGTTGAAAATTTTCAAGAAAAGATTTCGGCTTCAAAAAAGTTGAAAATTTTCACGAAAAGATTTCGGCTTCAAAAAAGTTGAAAATTTTCACGACAGGATTTCGGCTTTGAAAGAGTCGAACATTTTCATGAAGTATTTCGGCTTCAAAAAAGTAGAAAATTTTCATGAAAAGATTTCGGATTCAAAAAAGTTGAAAATTTTCACGACAGGATTTCGGCTATAAAAAAGTTGAACATTTTCATGAAGTATTTCAGCTCCAAAAAAGTTGAAAATTTTCATGAAAAGATTTCGGCTTCAAAAAAGTTGAAAATTTTCATGAAAAGATTTCGGCTTCAAAAGAGTTGAAAATTTTCACGACAGGATTTCGACTTTAAAAATGTCGAACATTTTCATGAAGTATTTCGGCTTTAAAAAAGTTGAAAATTTTCATGAAGTATTTCGGATTCAAAAAAGTTGGAAATTTTCATGAAAAGATTTCGGCTTCAAAAAAGTTGAAAATTTTCACGACAGGATTTCGGCTTTAAAAAAGTCGAACATTTTCATGAAAAGATTTCGGCTTCAAAAAAGTTTAAAATTTTCACGACAGGATTTCGGCTTTAAAAAAGTCGAACATTTTCATGAAGTATTTCAGCTTCAAAAAAGTTGAAAATTTTCATGAAAAGATTTCGGTTTCAAAAAAGTTGAAAATTTTCACGACAGGATTTCGGCTTTAAAAAAGTCGAACATTTTCATGAAGTATTTCGGATTCAAAAAAGTTGAAAATTTTCATGAAAAGATTTCGGCTACAAAAAAGTAGAAAATTTTCATGAAAAAATTTCGGCTTCAAAAAAGTTGAAAATTTTCACGACAGGATTTCGGCTTTAAAAAAAGTCGAACATTTTCATGAAGTATTTCGGATTCAAAAAAGTTGAAAATATTCATGAAAAGATTTTTGCTTCAAAAAAGTTGAAAATTTTCATGAAAAGATTTCGGCTTCAAAAAAGTTTAAAATTTTCACGACAGGATTTTGGCTTTAAAAAAGTTGAAAATTTTCATGAAAAGATTTCGGCTTCAAAAAAGTTGAAAATTTTCATGAAAAGATTTCGGCTTTAAAAGAGTTGAAAATTTTCACGACAGGATTTCTACTTTAAAAAAGTTGAAAATTTTCACGATAGGATTTCGGCTTTAAAAAAGTCGAACATTTTCATGAAGTATTTCGGCTTCAAAAAATTTTCAAAAATTTTCATAAAAAGATTTCGGCTTCAAAAAAGTTGAAAATTTTCACGACAGGATTTCGGCTTTAAAAAAGTCGAACGTTTTCATGAAGTATTTCGGCTTCAAAAAAGTTGAAAATTTTCATGAAAAGATTTCGGCTTCAAAAAAGTTGAAAATTTTCATGAAAAGATTTCGTCTTCAAAAAAGTTGAAAATTTTCATGAAAAGATTTCGTCTTCAAAAAAGTTGAAAATTTTCACGACAGGATTTCGGCTTTAAAAAAGTTGAAAATTTTCACGACAGGATTTCGGCTTTAAAAAAGTCGAACATTTTCATGAAGTATTTCGGCTTCAAAAAGGTTGAAAATTTTCACGACAGGATTTCGGCTTTAAAAATGTCGAACATTTTCATGAAGTATTTCGGCTTCAAAAAAGTTGAACATTTTCATGAAGTATTTGGGCTTCAAAAAAGTTGAAAATTTTCATGAAAAGATTTCGGCTTCAAAAAAGTTGAAAATTTTCACGACAGGATTTCGGCTATAAAAAAGTTGAACATTTTCATGAAGTATTTCAGCTCCAAAAAAGTTGAAAATTTTCATGAAAAGATTTCGGCTTCAAAAAAGTTGAAAATTTTCATGAAAAGATTTCGGCTTCAAAAGAGTTGAAAATTTTCACGACAGGATTTCGAATTTAAAAATGTCGAACATTTTCATGAAGTATTTCGGCTTTAAAAAAGTTGAAAATTTTCATGAAGTATTTCGGATTCAAAAAAGTTGGAAATTTTCATGAAAAGATTTCGGCTTCAAAAAAGTTGAAAATTTTCACGACAGGATTTCGGCTTTAAAAAAGTCGAAAATTTTCATGAAAAGATTTCGGTTTCAAAAAAGTTGAAAATTTTCAAGACAGGATTTCGGCTTTAAAAAAGTCGAACATTTTCATGAAGTATTTCGGATTCAAAAAAGTTGAAAATTTTCATGAAAAGATTTCGGCTACAAAAAAGTTGAAAATTTTCATGAAAAAATTTCGGCTTCAAAAAAGTTGAAAATTTTCACGACAGGATTTCGGCTTTAAAAAAAGTCGAACATTTTCATGAAGTATTTCGGATTCAAAAAAGTTGAAAATATTCATGAAAAGATTTTTGCTTCAAAAAAGTTGAAAATTTTCATGAAAAGATTTCGGCTTCAAAAAAGTTTAAAATTTTCACGACAGGATTTCGGCTTTAAAAGAGTTGAAAATTTTCACGACAGGATTTCTACTTTAAAAAAGTCGAACATTTTCATGAAGTATTTCGGCTTTAAAAAAGTTGAAAATTTTCATGAAGTATTTCGGCTTGAAAAAAGTTGAAAATTTTCACGACAGGATTTCGGCGTTAAAAATGTCGAACATTTTCATGAAGTATTTCAGATTCAAAAAAGTTGAAAATTTTCATGAAAAGATTTCGGTTTCAAAAAAGTTGAAAATTTTCATGAAAAGATTTCGGCTTCAAAAAAGTTGAAAATTTTCATGAAAAGATTTCGGCTTCAACAAAGTTGAAAATTTTCATGACAGGATTTCGGCTTTAAAAAAGTCGAACATTTTCATGAAGTATTTCAGCTTCAAAAAAGTTGAAAATTTTCATGAAAAGATTTCGGATTCAAAAAAGTTGAAAATTTTCATGAAAAGATTTCGGCTTCAAAAAAGTTGAAAATTTTCACGACAGGATTTCGGCTTTAAAAGAGTCGAACATTTTCATGAAGTATTTCGGCTTCAAAAAAGTAGAAAATTTTCATGAAAAGTTTTCGGATTCAAAAAAGTTGAAAATTTTCACGACAGGATTTCGGCTATAAAAAAGTCGAACATTTTCATGAAGTATTTCGGCTTCAAAAAAGTAGAAAATTTTCATGAAGTATTTGGGCTTCAAAAAAGTTGAAAATTTTCATGAAAAGATTTCGGCTTCAAAAAAGTTGAAAATTTTCACGACAGGATTTCGGCTTTAAAAAAGTCGAACATTTTCATGAAGTATTTCAGCTTCAAAAAAGTTGAAAATTTTCATGAAAAGATTTCGGCTTCAAAAAAGTTGAAAATTTTCATGAAAAGATTTCGGCTTCAACAAAGTTGAAAATTTTCATGACAGGATTTCGGCTTTAAAAAAGTCGAACATTTTCATGAAGTATTTCAGCTTCAAAAAAGTTGAAAATTTTCATGAAAAGATTTCGGATTCAAAAAAGTTGGAAATTTTCACGACAGGATTTCGGCTTTAAAAAAGTCGAACATTTTCATGAAAAGATTTCGGCTTCAAAAAAGTTTAAAATTTTCACGACAGGATTTCGGCTTTAAAAAAGTCGAACATTTTCATGAATTATTTCAGCTTCAAAAAAGTTGAAAATTTTCATGAAAAGATTTCGGTTTCAAAAAAGTTGAAAATTTTCACGACAGGATTTCGGCTTTAAAAAAGTCGAACATTTTCATGAAGTATTTTGGATTCAAAAAAGTTGAAAATTTTCATGAAAAGATTTCGGCTACAAAAAAGTTGAAAATTTTCATGAAAAAATTTCGGCTTCAAAAAAGTTGAAAATTTTCACGACAGGATTTCGGCTTTAAAAAAAGTCGAACATTTTCATGAAGTATTTCGGATTCAAAAAAGTTGAAAATATTCATGAAAAGATTTCGGATTCAAAAAAGTTGAAAATTTTCACGACAGGATTTCGGCTATAAAAAAGTCGAACATTTTCATGAAGTATTTCGGATTCAAAAAAGTTGAAAATTTTCATGAAAAGATTTCGGCTACAAAAAAGTTGAAAATTTTCATGAAAAAATTTCGGCTTCAAAAAAGTTGAAAATTTTCACGACAGGATTTCGGCTTTAAAAAAGTCGAACATTTTCATGAAGTATTTCATCTTCAAAAAAGTTGAAAATTTTCATGAAAAGATTTCGGCTTCAAAAAAGTTGAAAATTTTCATGAAAAGATTTCGGCTTCAACAAAGTTGAAAATTTTCATGACAGGATTTCGGCTTTAAAAAAGTCGAACATTTTCATGAAGTATTTCAGCTTCAAAAAAGTTGAAAATTTTCATGAAAAGATTTCGGATTCAAAAAAGTTGGAAATTTTCATGAAAAGATTTCGGCTTCAAAAAAGTTTAAAATTTTCACGACAGGATTTTGGCTTTAAAAAAGTTGAAAATTTTCATGAAAAGATTTCGGCTTCAAAAAAGTTGAAAATTTTCATGAAAAGATTTCGGCTTCAAAAGAGTTGAAAATTTTCACGACAGGATTTCGACTTTAAAAATGTCGAACATTTTCATGAAGTATTTCGGCTTTAAAAAAGTTGAAAATTTTCATGAAGTATTTCGGATTCAAAAAAGTTGAAAATTTTCATGAAAAGATTTCGGCTTCAAAAAAGTTGAAAATTTTCACGACAGGATTTCGGCTTTAAAAAAGTCGAACATTTTCATGAAAAGATTTCGGCTTCAAAAAAGTTTAAAATTTTCACGACAGGATTTCGGCTTTAAAAAAGTCGAACATTTTCATGAAGTATTTCAGCTTCAAAAAAGTTGAAAATTTTCATGAAAAGATTTCGGTTTCAAAAAAGTTGAAAATTTTCACGACAGGATTTCGGCTTTAAAAAAGTCGAACATTTTCATGAAGTATTTCGGATTCAAAAAAGTTGAAAATTTTCATGAAAAGATTTCGGCTACAAAAAAGTTGAAAATTTTCATGAAAAAATTTCGGCTTCAAAAAAGTTGAAAATTTTCACGACAGGATTTCGGCTTTAAAAAAAGTCGAACATTTTCATGAAGTATTTCGGATTCAAAAAAGTTGAAAATATTCATGAAAAGATTTTTGCTTCAAAAAAGTTGAAAATTTTCATGAAAAGATTTCGGCTTCAAAAAAGTTTAAAATTTTCACGACAGGATTTTGGCTTTAAAAAAGTTGAAAACTTTCATGAAAAGATTTCGGCTTCAAAAAAGTTGAAAATTTTCATGAAAACATTTCGGCTTTAAAAGAGTTGAAAATTTTCACGACAGGATTTCTACTTTAAAAAAGTCGAACATTTTCATGAAGTATTTCGGCTTTAAAAAAGTTGAAAATTTTCATGAAGTATTTCGGCTTGAAAAAAGTTGAAAATTTTCACGACAGGATTTCGGCGTTAAAAATGTCGAACATTTTCATGAAGTATTTCAGATTCAAAAAAGTTGAAAATTTTCATGAAAAGATTTCGGTTTCAAAAAAGTTGAAAATTTTCATGAAAAGATTTCGGCTTCAAAAAAGTTGAAAATTTTCATGAAAAGATTTCGGCTTCAAAAAAGTTGAAAATTTTCATGACAGGATTTCGGCTTTAAAAAAGTCGAACATTTTCATGAAGTATTTCAGCTTCAAAAAAGTTGAAAATTTTCATGAAAAGATTTCGGCTTCAAAAAAGTTGAAAATTTTCATGAAAAGATTTCGGCTTCAAAAAAGTTGAAAATTTTCACGACAGGATTTCGGCTTTAAAAGAGTCGAACATTTTCATGAAGTATTTCGGCTTCAAAAAAGTAGAAAATTTTCATGAAAAGATTTCGGATTCAAAAAAGTTGAAAATTTTCACGACAGGATTTCGGCTATAAAAAAGTCGAACATTTTCATGAAGTATTTCAGCTCCAAAAAAGTTGAAAATTTTCAAGAAAAGATTTCGGCTTCAAAAAAGTTGAACATTTTCATGAAAAGATTTCGGCTTCAAAAGAGTTGAAAATTTTCACGACAGGATTTCGACTTTAAAAATGTCGAACATTTTCATGAAGTATTTCGGCTTTAAAAAAGTTGAAAATTTTCATGAAGTATTTCGGATTCAAAAAAGTTGAAAATTTTCACGACAGGTTTTCGGCGTTAAAAAAGTTGAAAATTTTCATGAAGTATTTCGGCTTCATAAAAGTAGAAAATTTTCATGAAAAGATTTCGGATTCAAAAAAGTTGAAAATTTTCACGACAGGATTTCGGCTATAAAAAAGTCGAACATTTTCATGAAGTATTTCAGCTCCAAAAAAGTTGAAAATTTTCATGAAAAGATTTCGGCTTCAAAAAAGTTGAAAATTTTCATGAAAAGATTTCGGCTTCAAAAAAGTTGAAAATTTTCATGAAAACATTTCGGCTTTAAAAGAGTTGAAAATTTTCACGACAGGATTTCTACTTTAAAAAAGTCGAACATTTTCATGAAGTATTTCGGCTTTAAAAAAGTTGAAAATTTTCATGAAGTATTTCGGCTTGAAAAAAGTTGAAAATTTTCACGACAGGATTTCGGCGTTAAAAATGTCGAACATTTTCATGAAGTATTTCAGATTCAAAAAAGTTGAAAATTTTCATGAAAAGATTTCGGTTTCAAAAAAGTTGAAAATTTTCATGAAAAGATTTCGGCTTCAAAAAAGTTGAAAATTTTCATGAAAAGATTTCGGCTTCAAAAAAGTTGAAAATTTTCATGACAGGATTTCGGCTTTAAAAAAGTCGAACATTTTCATGAAGTATTTCAGCTTCAAAAAAGTTGAAAATTTTCATGAAAAGATTTCGGCTTCAAAAAAGTTGAAAATTTTCATGAAAAGATTTCGGCTTCAAAAAAGTTGAAAATTTTCACGACAGGATTTCGGCTTTAAAAGAGTCGAACATTTTCATGAAGTATTTCGGCTTCAAAAAAGTAGAAAATTTTCATGAAAAGATTTCGGATTCAAAAAAGTTGAAAATTTTCACGACAGGTTTTCGGCGTTAAAAAAGTTGAAAATTTTCATGAAGTATTTCGGCTTCATAAAAGTAGAAAATTTTCATGAAAAGATTTCGGATTCAAAAAAGTTGAAAATTTTCACGACAGGATTTCGGCTATAAAAAAGTCGAACATTTTCATGAAGTATTTCAGCTCCAAAAAAGTTGAAAATTTTCATGAAAAGATTTCGGCTTCAAAAAAGTTGAAAATTTTCATGAAAAGATTTCGGCTTCAAAAAAGTTGAAAATTTTCATGAAAACATTTCGGCTTTAAAAGAGTTGAAAATTTTCACGACAGGATTTCTACTTTAAAAAAGTCGAACATTTTCATGAAGTATTTCGGCTTTAAAAAAGTTGAAAATTTTCATGAAGTATTTCGGCTTGAAAAAAGTTGAAAATTTTCACGACAGGATTTCGGCGTTAAAAATGTCGAACATTTTCATGAAGTATTTCAGATTCAAAAAAGTTGAAAATTTTCATGAAAAGATTTCGGTTTCAAAAAAGTTGAAAATTTTCATGAAAAGATTTCGGCTTCAAAAAAGTTGAAAATTTTCATGAAAAGATTTCGGCTTCAAAAAAGTTGAAAATTTTCATGACAGGATTTCGGCTTTAAAAAAGTCGAACATTTTCATGAAGTATTTCAGCTTCAAAAAAGTTGAAAATTTTCATGAAAAGATTTCGGCTTCAAAAAAGTTGAAAATTTTCATGAAAAGATTTCGGCTTCAAAAAAGTTGAAAATTTTCACGACAGGATTTCGGCTTTAAAAGAGTCGAACATTTTCATGAAGTATTTCGGCTTCAAAAAAGTAGAAAATTTTCATGAAAAGATTTCGGATTCAAAAAAGTTGAAAATTTTCACGACAGGATTTCGGCTATAAAAAAGTCGAACATTTTCATGAAGTATTTCAGCTCCAAAAAAGTTGAAAATTTTCAAGAAAAGATTTCGGCTTCAAAAAAGTTGAACATTTTCATGAAAAGATTTCGGCTTCAAAAGAGTTGAAAATTTTCACGACAGGATTTCGACTTTAAAAATGTCGAACATTTTCATGAAGTATTTCGGCTTTAAAAAAGTTGAAAATTTTCATGAAGTATTTCGGATTCAAAAAAGTTGAAAATTTTCACGACAGGTTTTCGGCGTTAAAAAAGTTGAAAATTTTCATGAAGTATTTCGGCTTCATAAAAGTAGAAAATTTTCATGAAAAGATTTCGGATTCAAAAAAGTTGAAAATTTTCACGACAGGATTTCGGCTATAAAAAAGTCGAACATTTTCATGAAGTATTTCAGCTCCAAAAAAGTTGAAAATTTTCATGAAAAGATTTCGGCTTCAAAAAAGTTGAAAATTTTCATGAAAAGATTTCGGCTTCAAAAAAGTTGAAAATTTTCATGAAAAGATTTCGGCTTCAAAAAAGTTGAAAATTTTCACGACAGGATTTCGGCTTTAAAAAAGTCGAACATTTTCATGAAGTATTTGGGCTTCAAAAAAGTTGAAAATTTTCACGAAAGGATTTCGGCTTTAGAAAAGTCGAACATTTTCATGAAGTATTTCGGCTTCAAAAAGGTTGAAAATTTTCATGAAGTATTTCGGATTCAAAAAAGTTGAAAATTTTCACGACAGGTTTTCGGCGTTAAAAAAGTTGAAAATTTTCATGAAGTATTTCAGCTTCAAAAAAGTTGAAAAATTTTCATGAAAAGATTTCGGCTTCAAAAAAGTTGAAAATTTTCATGAAAAGATTTCGGCTTGAAAAAAGTTGAAAATTTTCATGAAAAGATTTCGGCTTCAAAAAAGTTGAAAATTTTCACGACAGGATTTCGGCTATAAAAAAGTCGAACATTTTCATGAAGTATTTCAGCTCCAAAAAAGTTGAAAATTTTTTTGAAAAGATTTCGGCTTCAAAAAAGTTGAACATTTTCATGAAAAGATTTCGGCTTCAAAAGAGTTGAAAATTTTCACGACAGGATTTCGACTTTAAAAATGTCGAACATTTTCATGAAGTATTTCGGCTTTAAAAAAGTTGAAAATTTTCATGAAGTATTTCGGATTCAAAAAAGTTGAAAATATTCATGAAAAGATTTTTGCTTCAAAAAAGTTGAAAATTTTCATGAAAAGATTTCGGCTTCAAAAGAGTTTAAAATTTTCACGACAGGATTTTGGCTTTAAAAAAGTTGAAAATTTTCATGAAAAGATTTCGGCTTCAAAAAAGTTGAAAATTTTCATGAAAAGATTTCGGCTTTAAAAGAGTTGAAAATTTTCACGACAGGATTTCTACTTTAAAAAAGTCGAACATTTTCATGAAGTATTTCGGCTTCAAAAAAGTTGAAAATTTTCATGAAAAGATTTCGGCTTCAAAAAAGTTGAAAATTTTCATGACAGGATTTCGGCTTTAAAAAAGTCGAACATTTTCATGAAGTATTTCAGCTTCAAAAAAGTTGAAAATTTTCATGAAAAGATTTCGGCTTCAAAAAAGTTGAAAATTTTCATGAAAAGAGTTCGGCTTCAAAAAAGTTGAAAATTTTCACGACAGGATTTCGGCTTTAAAAGAGTCGAACATTTTCATGAAGTATTTCGGCTTCAAAAAAGTAGAAAATTTTCATGAAAAGATTTCGGATTCAAAAAAGTTGAAAATTTTCACGACAGGATTTCGGCTATAAAAAAGTCGAACATTTTCATGAAGTATTTCAGCTCCAGAAAAGTTGAAAATTTTCAAGAAAAGATTTCGGCTTCAAAAAAGTTGAACATTTTCATGAAAAGATTTCGGCTTCAAAAGAGTTGAACATTTTCACGACAGGATTTCGACTTTAAAAATGTCGAACATTTTCATGAAGTATTTCGGATTCAAAAAAGTTGAAAATATTCATGAAAAGATTTTTGCTTCAAAAAAGTTGAAAATTTTCATGAAAAGATTTCGGCTTCAAAAAAGTTTAAAATTTTCACGACAGGATTTTGGCTTTAAAAAAGTTGAAAATTTTCATGAAAAGATTTCGGCTTCAAAAAAGTTGAAAATTTTCATGAAAAGATTTCGGCTTTAAAAGAGTTGAAAATTTTCACGACAGGATTTCTACTTTAAAAAAGTCGAACATTTTCATGAAGTATTTCGGCTTTAAAAAAGTTGAAAATTTTCATGAAGTATTTCGGCTTGAAAAAAGTTGAAAATTTTCACGACAGGATTTCGGCGTTAAAAATGTCGAACATTTTCATGAAGTATTTCAGATTCAAAAAAGTTGAAAATTTTCATGAAAAGATTTCGGTTTCAAAAAAGTTGAAAATTTTCATGAAATGATTTCGGCTTCAAAAAAGTTGAAAATTTTCATGAAAAGATTTCGGCTTCAAAAAAGTTGAAAATTTTCATGACAGGATTTCGGCTTTAAAAAAGTCAAACATTTTCATGAAGTATTTCAGCTTCAAAAAAGTTGAAAATTTTCATGAAAAGATTTCGGCTTCAAAAAAGTTGAAAATTTTCATGAAAAGATTTCGGCTTCAAAAAAGTTGAAAATTTTCACGACAGGATTTCGGCTTTAAAAGAGTCGAACATTTTCATGAAGTATTTCGGCTTCAAAAAAGTAGAAAATTTTCATGAAAAGATTTCGGATTCAAAAAAGTTGAAAATTTTCACGACAGGATTTCGGCTATAAAAAAGTCGAACATTTTCATGAAGTATTTCAGCTCCAGAAAAGTTGAAAATTTTCAAGAAAAGATTTCGGCTTCAAAAAAGTTGAACATTTTCATGAAAAGATTTCGGCTTCAAAAGAGTTGAACATTTTCACGACAGGATTTCGACTTTAAAAATGTCGAACATTTTCATGAAGTATTTCGGCTTTAAAAAAGTTGAAAATTTTCATGAAGTATTTCGGATTCAAAAAAGTTGAAAATTTTCACGACAGGTTTTCGGCGTTAAAAAAGTTGAAAATTTTCATGAAGTATTTCGGCTTCATAAAAGTAGAAAATTTTCATGAAAAGATTTCGGATTCAAAAAAGTTGAAAATTTTCACGACAGGATTTCGGCTATAAAAAAGTCGAACATTTTCATGAAGTATTTCAGCTCCAAAAAAGTTGAAAATTTTCATGAAAAGATTTCGGCTTCAAAAAAGTTGAAAATTTTCATGAAAAGATTTCGGCTTCAAAAAAGTTGAAAATTTTCATGAAAAGATTTCGGTTTCAAAAAAGTTGAAAATTTTCACGACAGGATTTCGGCTTTAAAATTGTCGAACATTTTCATGAAGTATTTGGGCTTCAAAAAAGTTGAAAATTTTCACGAAAGGATTTCGGCTTTAAAAAAGTCGAACATTTTCATGAAGTATTTCGGCTTCAAAAAGGTTGAAAATTTTCATGAAGTATTTCGGATTCAAAAAAGTTGAAAATTTTCACGACAGGTTTTCGGCGTTAAAAAAGTTGAAAATTTTCATGAAGTATTTCAGCTTCAAAAAAGTTGAAAATTTTCATGAAAAGATTTCGGCTTCAAAAAAGTTGAAAATTTTCATGAAAAGATTTCGGCTTCAAAAAAGTTGAAAATTTTCATGAAAAGATTTCGGCTTCAAAAAAGTTGAAAATTTTCACGACAGGATTTCGGCTATAAAAAAGTCGAACATTTTCATGAAGTATTTCAGCTCCAAAAAAGTTGAAAATTTTCATGAAAAGATTTCGGCTTCAAAAAAGTTGAACATTTTCATGAAAAGATTTCGGCTTCAAAAGAGTTGAAAATTTTCACGACAGGATTTCGACTTTAAAAATGTCGAACATTTTCATGAAGTATTTCGGCTTTAAAAAGGTTGAAAATTTTCATGAAGTATTTCGGATTCAAAAAAGTTGAAAATTTTCACGACAGGTTTTCGGCGTTAAAAAAGTTGAAAATTTTCATGAAGTATTTCAGCTTCAAAAAAGTTGAAAATTTTCATGAAAAGATTTCGGCTTCAAAAAAGTTGAAAATTTTCATGAAAAGATTTCGGCTTCAAAAAAGTTGAAAATTTTCACGACAGGATTTCGGCTTTAAAAAAGTCGAACATTTTCATGAAGTATTTCAGCTTCAAAAAAGTTGAAAATTTTCATGAAAAGATTTCGGCTTCAAAAAAGTTGAAACTTTTCATGAAAAGATTTCGGCTTTAAAAGAGTTGAAAATTTTCACGACAGGATTTCTACTTTAAAAAAGTCGAACATTTTCATGAAGTATTTCTGCTTTAAAAAAGTTGAAAATTTTCATGAAGTATTTCGGCTTCAAAAAAGTTGAAAATTTTCACGACAGGATTTCGGCGTTAAAAATGTCGAACATTTTCATGAAGTATTTCGGCTTCAAAAAATTTCAAAAATTTTCATGAAGTATTTCGGATTCAAAAAAGTCGAACATTTTCACGACAGGATTTCGGCGTTAAAAAAGTCGAACATTTTCATGAAGTATTTCAGCTTCAAAAAATTTGAAAATTTTCATGAAAAGATTTCGGCTTCAAAAAAGTTGAAAATTTTCACGACAGGATTTCGGCGTTAAAAATGTCGAACATTTTCATGAAGTATTTCAGATTCAAAAAAGTTGAAAATTTTCATGAAAAGATTTCGGTTTCAAAAAAGTTGAAAATTTTCATGAAAAGATTTCGGCTTCAAAAAATTGAAAATTTTCATGAAAAGATTTCGGCTTCAACAAAGTTGAAAGTTTTCATGACAGGATTTCGGCTTTAAAAAAGTCGAACATTTTCATGAAGTATTTCAGCTTCAAAAAAGTTGAAAATTTTCATGAAAAGATTTCGGCTTCAAAAAAGTTGAAAATTTTCATGAAAAGATTTCGGCTTCAAAAAAGTTGAAAATTTTCACGACAGGATTTCGGCTTTAAAAGAGTCGAACATTTTCATGAAGTATTTCGGCTTCAAAAAAGTAGAAAATTTTCATGAAAAGATTTCGGATTCAAAAAAGTTGAAAATTTTCACGACAGGATTTCGGCTATAAAAAAGTCGAACATTTTCATGAAGTATTTCAGCTCCAAAAAAGTTGAAAATTTTCATGAAAAGATTTCGGCTTCAAAAAAGTTGAACATTTTCATGAAAAGATTTCGGCTTCAAAAGAGTTGAAAATTTTCACGACAGGATTTCGACTTTAAAAATGTCGAACATTTTCATGAAGTATTTCGGCTTTAAAAAAGTTGAAAATTTTCATGAAGTATTTCGGATTCAAAAAAGTTGAAAATTTTCACGACAGTTTTCGGCGTTAAAAAAGTTGAAAATTTTCATGAAGTATTTCGGCTTCAAAAAAGTAGAAAATTTTCATGAAAAGATTTCGGATTCAAAAAAGTTGAAAATTTTCACGACAGGATTTCGGCTATAAAAAAGTCGAACATTTTCATGAAGTATTTCAGCTCCAAAAATGTTGAAAATTTTCATGAAAAGATTTCGGCTTCAAAAAAGTTGAAAATTGTCATGAAAAGATTTCGGCTTCAAAAAAGTTGAAAATTTTCATTAAAAGATTTCGGCTTCAAAAAAGTTGAAAATTTTCACGACAGGATTTCGGCTTTAAAAAAGTCGAACATTTTCATGAAGTATTTGGGCTTCAAAAAAGTTGAAAATTTTCACGAAAGGATTTCGGCTTTAAAAGATTCGAACATTTTCATGAAGTATTTCGGCTTCAAAAAGGTTGAAAATTTTCATGAAGTATTTCGGATTCAAAAAAGTTGAAAATTTTCACGACAGGTTTTCGGCGTTAAAAAAGTTGAAAATTTTCATGAAGTATTTCTGCTTTAAAAAAGTTGAAAATTTTCATGAAGTATTTCGGCTTCAAAAAAGTTGAAAATTTTCACGACAGGATTTCGGCGTTAAAAATGTCGAACATTTTCATGAAGTATTTCGGCTTCAAAAAATTTCAAAAATTTTCATGAAGTATTTCGGATTCAAAAAAGTCGAACATTTTCACGACAGGATTTCGGCGTTAAAAAAGTCGAACATTTTCATGAAGTATTTCAGCTTCAAAAAAGTTGAAAATTTTCATGAAAAGATTTCGGTTTCAAAAAAGTTGAAAATTTTCATGAAAAGATTTCGGCTTCAAAAAAGTTGAAAATTTTCATGAAAAGATTTCGGCTTCAACAAAGTTGAAAATTTTCATGACAGGATTTCGGCTTTAAAAAAGTCGAACATTTTCATGAAGTATTTCAGCTTCAAAAAAGTTGAAAATTTTCATGAAAAGATTTCGGCTTCAAAAAGGTTGAAAATTTTCATGAAGTATTTCGGATTCAAAAAAGTTGAAAATTTTCACGACAGGTTTTCGGCGTTAAAAAAGTTGAAAATTTTCATGAAGTATTTCAGCTTCAAAAAAGTTGAAAATTTTCATGAAAAGATTTCGGCTTCAAAAAAGTTGAAAATTTTCATGAAAAGATTTCGGCTTCAAAAAAGTTGAAAATTTTCACGACAGGATTTCGGCTTTAAAAAAGTCGAACATTTTCATGAAGTATTTCAGCTTCAAAAAAGTTGAAAATTTTCATGAAAAGATTTCGGCTTCAAAAAAGTTGAAACTTTTCATGAAAAGATTTCGGCTTTAAAAGAGTTGAAAATTTTCACGACAGGATTTCTACTTTAAAAAAGTCGAACATTTTCATGAAGTATTTCTGCTTTAAAAAAGTTGAACATTTTCATGAAGTATTTCGGCTTCAAAAAAGTTGAAAATTTTCACGACAGGATTTCGGCGTTAAAAATGTCGAACATTTTCATGAAGTATTTCGGCTTCAAAAAATTTCAAAAATTTTCATGAAGTATTTCGGATTCAAAAAAGTCGAACATTTTCACGACAGGATTTCGGCGTTAAAAAAGTCGAACATTTTCATGAAGTATTTCAGCTTCAAAAAAGTTGAAAATTTTCATGAAAAGATTTCAGCTTCAAAAAAGTTGAAAATTTTCACGACAGGATTTCGGCGTTAAAAATGTCGAACATTTTCATGAAGTATTTCAGATTCAAAAAAGTTGAAAATTTTCATGAAAAGATTTCGGTTTCAAAAAAGTTGAAAATTTTCATGAAAAGATTTCGGCTTCAAAAAAGTTGAAAATTTTCATGAAAAGATTTCGGCTTCAACAAAGTTGAAAGTTTTCATGACAGGATTTCGGCTTTAAAAAAGTCGAACATTTTCATGAAGTATTTCAGCTTCAAAAAAGTTGAAAATTTTCATGAAAAGATTTCGGCTTCAAAAAAGTTGAAAATTTTCATGAAAAGATTTCGGCTTCAAAAAAGTTGAAAATTTTCACGACAGGATTTCGGCTTTAAAAGAGTCGAACATTTTCATGAAGTATTTCGGCTTCAAAAAAGTAGAAAATTTTCATGAAAAGATTTCGGATTCAAAAAAGTTGAAAATTTTCACGACAGGATTTCGGCTATAAAAAAGTCGAACATTTTCATGAAGTATTTCAGCTCCAAAAAAGTTGAAAATTTTCATGAAAAGATTTCGGCTTCAAAAAAGTTGAACATTTTCATGAAAAGATTTCGGCTTCAAAAGAGTTGAAAATTTTCACGACAGGATTTCGACTTTAAAAATGTCGAACATTTTCATGAAGTATTTCGGCTTTAAAAAAGTTGAAAATTTTCATGAAGTATTTCGGATTCAAAAAAGTTGAAAATTTTCACGACAGTTTTCGGCGTTAAAAAAGTTGAAAATTTTCATGAAGTATTTCGGCTTCAAAAAAGTAGAAAATTTTCATGAAAAGATTTCGGATTCAAAAAAGTTGAAAATTTTCACGACAGGATTTCGGCTATAAAAAAGTCGAACATTTTCATGAAGTATTTCAGCTCCAAAAATGTTGAAAATTTTCATGAAAAGATTTCGGCTTCAAAAAAGTTGAAAATTGTCATGAAAAGATTTCGGCTTCAAAAAAGTTGAAAATTTTCATTAAAAGATTTCGGCTTCAAAAAAGTTGAAAATTTTCACGACAGGATTTCGGCTTTAAAAAAGTCGAACATTTTCATGAAGTATTTGGGCTTCAAAAACGTTGAAAATTTTCACGAAAGGATTTCGGCTTTAAAAGATTCGAACATTTTCATGAAGTATTTCGGCTTCAAAAAGGTTGAAAATTTTCATGAAGTATTTCGGATTCAAAAAAGTTGAAAATTTTCACGACAGGTTTTCGGCGTTAAAAAAGTTGAAAATTTTCATGAAGTATTTCTGCTTTAAAAAAGTTGAAAATTTTCATGAAGTATTTCGGCTTCAAAAAAGTTGAAAATTTTCACGACAGGATTTCGGCGTTAAAAATGTCGAACATTTTCATGAAGTATTTCGGCTTCAAAAAATTTCAAAAATTTTCATGAAGTATTTCGGATTCAAAAAAGTCGAACATTTTCACGACAGGATTTCAGCGTTAAAAAAGTCGAACATTTTCATGAAGTATTTCAGCTTCAAAAAAGTTGAAAATTTTCATGAAAAGATTTCGGCTTCAAAAAAGTTGAAAATTTTCACGACAGGATTTCGGCGTTAAAAATGTCGAACATTTTCATGAAGTATTTCAGATTCAAAAAAGTTGAAAATTTTCATGAAAAGATTTCGGTTTCAAAAAAGTTGAAAATTTTCATGAAAAGATTTCGGCTTCAAAAAAGTTGAAAATTTTCATGAAAAGATTTCGGCTTCAACAAAGTTGAAAATTTTCATGACAGGATTTCGGCTTTAAAAAAGTCGAACATTTTCATGAAGTATTTCAGCTTCAAAAAAGTTGAAAATTTTCATGAAAAGATTTCGGCTTCAAAAAAGTTGAAAATTTTCATGAAAAGATTTCGGCTTCAAAAAAGTTGAAAATTTTCATGAAAAGATTTCGGCTTCAAAAAAGTTGAAAATTTTCACGACAGGATTTCGGCTTTAAAAGAGTCGAACATTTTCATGAAGTATTTCGGCTTCAAAAAAGTAGAAAATTTTCATGAAAAGATTTCGGATTCAAAAAAGTTGAAAATTTTCACAACAGGATTTCGGCTATAAAAAAGTCGAACATTTTCATGAAGTATTTCAGCTCCAAAAATGTTGAAAATTTTCAAGAAAAGATTTCGGCTTCAAAAAAGTTGAAAATTGTCATGAAAAGATTTCGGCTTCAAAAAAGTTGAAAATTTTCATGAAAAGATTTCGGCTTCAAAAAAGTTGAAAATTTTCACGACAGGATTTCGGCTTTAAAAAAGTCGAACATTTTCATGAAGTATTTGGGCTTCAAAAAAGTTGAAAATTTTCACGAAAGGATTTCGGCTTTAAAAGATTCGAACATTTTCATGAAGTATTTCGGCTTCAAAAAGGTTGAAAATTTTCATGAAGTATTTCGGATTCAAAAAAGTTGAAAATTTTCACGACAGGTTTTCGGCGTTAAAAAAGTTGAAAATTTTCATGAAGTATTTCTGCTTTAAAAAAGTTGAAAATTTTCATGAAGTATTTCGGCTTCAAAAAAGTTGAAAATTTTCACGACAGGATTTCGGCGTTAAAAATGTCGAACATTTTCATGAAGTATTTCGGCTTCAAAAAATTTCAAAAATTTTCATGAAGTATTTCGGATTCAAAAAAGTCGAACATTTTCACGACAGGATTTCGGCGTTAAAAAAGTCGAACATTTTCATGAAGTATTTCAGCTTCAAAAAAGTTGAAAATTTTCATGAAAAGATTTCGGCTTCAAAAAAGTTGAAAATTTTCACGACAGGATTTCGGCGTTAAAAATGTCGAACATTTTCATGAAGTATTTCAGATTCAAAAAAGTTGAAAATTTTCATGAAAAGATTTCGGTTTCAAAAAAGTTGAAAATTTTCATGAAAAGATTTCGGCTTCAAAAAAGTTGAAAATTTTCATGAAAAGATTTCGGCTTCAACAAAGTTGAAAATTTTCATGACAGGATTTCGGCTTTAAAAAAGTCGAACATTTTCATGAAGTATTTCAGCTTCAAAAAAGTTGAAAATTTTCATGAAAAGATTTCGGCTTCAAAAAAGTTGAAAATTTTCATGAAAAGATTTCGGCTTCAAAAAAGTTGAAAATTTTCACGACAGGATTTCGGCTTTAAAAGAGTCGAACATTTTCATGAAGTATTTCGGCTTCAAAAAAGTAGAAAATTTTCATGAAAAGATTTCGGATTCAAAAAAGTTGAAAATTTTCACGACAGGATTTCGGCTATAAAAAAGTCGAACATTTTCATGAAGTATTTCAGCTCCAAAAAAGTTGAAAATTTTCATGAAAAGATTTCGGCTTCAAAAAAGTTGAACATTTTCATGAAAAGATTTCGGCTTCAAAAGAGTTGAAAATTTTCACGACAGGATTTCGACTTTAAAAATGTCGAACATTTTCATGAAGTATTTCGGCTTTAAAAAAGTTGAAAATTTTCATGAAGTATTTCGGAATCAAAAAAGTTGAAAATTTTCACGACAGGTTTTCGGCGTTAAAAAAGTTGAAAATTTTCATGAAGTATTTCGGCTTCAAAAAAGTAGAAAATTTTCATGAAAAGATTTCGGATTCAAAAAAGTTGAAAATTTTCACGACAGGATTTCGGCTATAAAAAAGTCGAACATTTTCATGAAGTATTTCATCTCCAAAAAAGTTGAAAATTTTCATGAAAAGATTTCGGCTTCAAAAAAGTTGAAAATTTTCATGAAAAGATTTCGGCTTCAAAAAAGTTGAAAATTTTCATGAAAAGATTTCGGCTTCAAAAAAGTTGAAAATTTTCACGACAGGATTTCGGCTTTAAAAAAGTTGAAAATTTTCATGAAAAGATTTCGGCTTCAAAAAAGTTGAAAATTTTCACGACAGGATTTCGGCTTTAAAAGAGTCGAACATTTTCATGAAGTATTTCGGCTTCAAAAAAGTAGAAAATTTTCATGAAAAGATTTCGGATTCAAAAAAGTTGAAAATTTTCACGACAGGATTTCGGCTATAAAAAAGTCGAACATTTTCATGAAGTATTTCAGCTCCAAAAAAGTTGAAAATTTTCATGAAAAGATTTCGGCTTCAAAAAAGTTGAACATTTTCATGAAAAGATTTCGGCTTCAAAAGAGTTGAAAATTTTCACGACAGGATTTCGACTTTAAAAATGTCGAACATTTTCATGAAGTATTTCGGCTTTAAAAAAGTTGAAAATTTTCATGAAGTATTTCGGATTCAAAAAAGTTGAAAATTTTCACGACAGTTTTCGGCGTTAAAAAAGTTGAAAATTTTCATGAAGTATTTCGGCTTCAAAAAAGTAGAAAATTTTCATGAAAAGATTTCGGCTTCAAAAAAGTTGAAAATTTTCACGACAGGATTTCGGCTTTAAAAAAGTCGAACATTTTCATGAAGTATTTGGGCTTCAAAAAAGTTGAAAATTTTCACGAAAGGATTTCGGCTTTAAAAGATTCGAACATTTTCATGAAGTATTTCGGCTTCAAAAAGGTTGAAAATTTTCATGAAGTATTTCGGATTCAAAAAAGTTGAAAATTTTCACGACAGGTTTTCGGCGTTAAAAAAGTTGAAAATTTTCATGAAGTATTTCTGCTTTAAAAAAGTTGAAAATTTTCATGAAGTATTTCGGCTTCAAAAAAGTTGAAAATTTTCACGACAGGATTTCGGCGTTAAAAATGTCGAACATTTTCATGAAGTATTTCGGCTTCAAAAAATTTCAAAAATTTTCATGAAGTATTTCGGATTCAAAAAAGTCGAACATTTTCACGACAGGATTTCGGCGTTAAAAAAGTCGAACATTTTCATGAAGTATTTCAGCTTCAAAAAAGTTGAAAATTTTCATGAAAAGATTTCGGCTTCAAAAAAGTTGAAAATTTTCACGACAGGATTTCGGCGTTAAAAATGTCGAACATTTTCATGAAGTATTTCAGATTCAAAAAAGTTGAAAATTTTCATGAAAAGATTTCGGTTTCAAAAAAGTTGAAAATTTTCATGAAAAGATTTCGGCTTCAAAAAAGTTGAAAATTTTCATGAAAAGATTTCGGCTTCAACAAAGTTGAAAATTTTCATGACAGGATTTCGGCTTTAAAAAAGTCGAACATTTTCATGAAGTATTTCAGCTTCAAAAAAGTTGAAAATTTTCATGAAAAGATTTCGGCTTCAAAAAAGTTTAAAATTTTCATGAAAAGATTTCGGCTTCAAAAAAGTTGAAAATTTTCATGAAAAGATTTCGGCTTCAAAAAAGTTGAAAATTTTCACGACAGGATTTCGGCTTTAAAAGAGTCGAACATTTTCATGAAGTATTTCGGCTTCAAAAAAGTAGAAAATTTTCATGAAAAGATTTCGGATTCAAAAAAGTTGAAAATTTTCACGACAGGATTTCGGCTATAAAAAAGTCGAACATTTTCATGAAGTATTTCAGCTCCAAAAAAGTTGAAAATTTTCATGAAAAGATTTCGGCTTCAAAAAAGTTGAAAATTTTCATGAAAAGATTTCGGCTTCAAAAAAGTTGAAAATTTTCATGTAAAGATTTCGGCTTCAAAAAAGTTGAAAATTTTCACGACAGGATTTCGGCTTTAAAAAAGTTGAAAATTTTCATGAAAAGATTTCGGCTTCAAAAAAGTTGAAAATTTTCACGACAGGATTTCGGCTTTAAAAGAGTCGAACATTTTCATGAAGTATTTCGGCTTCAAAAAAGTAGAAAATTTTCATGAAAAGATTTCGGATTCAAAAAAGTTGAAAATTTTCACGACAGGATTTCGGCTATAAAAAAGTCGAACATTTTCATGAAGTATTTCAGCTCCAAAAAAGTTGAAAATTTTCATGAAAAGATTTCGGCTTCAAAAAAGTTGAACATTTTCATGAAAAGATTTCGGCTTCAAAAGAGTTGAAAATTTTCACGACAGGATTTCGACTTTAAAAATGTCGAACATTTTCATGAAGTATTTCGGCTTTAAAAAAGTTGAAAATTTTCATGAAGTATTTCGGATTCAAAAAAGTTGAAAATTTTCACGACAGTTTTCGGCGTTAAAAAAGTTGAAAATTTTCATGAAGTATTTCGGCTTCAAAAAAGTAGAAAATTTTCATGAAAAGATTTCGGATTCAAAAAAGTTGAAAATTTTCACGACAGGATTTCGGCTATAAAAAAGTCGAACATTTTCATGAAGTATTTCAGCTCCAAAAATGTTGAAAATTTTCATGAAAAGATTTCGGCTTCAAAAAAGTTGAAAATTGTCATGAAAAGATTTCGGCTTCAAAAAAGTTGAAAATTTTCATGAAAAGATTTCGGCTTCAAAAAAGTTGAAAATTTTCACGACAGGATTTCGGCTTTAAAAAAGTCGAACATTTTCATGAAGTATTTGGGCTTCAAAAAAGTTGAAAATTTTCACGAAAGGATTTCGGCTTTAAAAGATTCGAACATTTTCATGAAGTATTTCGGCTTCAAAAAGGTTGAAAATTTTCATGAAGTATTTCGGATTCAAAAAAGTTGAAAATTTTCACGACAGGTTTTCGGCGTTAAAAAAGTTGAAAATTTTCATGAAGTATTTCTGCTTTAAAAAAGTTGAAAATTTTCATGAAGTATTTCGGCTTCAAAAAAGTTGAAAATTTTCACGACAGGATTTCGGCGTTAAAAAAGTTGAAAATTTTCATGAAAAGATTTCGGATTCAAAAAAGTTGAAAATTTTCACGACAGGATTTCGGCTATAAAAAAGTCGAACATTTTCATGAAGTATTTCGGCTTCAAAAAAGTAGAAAATTTTCATGAAAAGATTTCGGATTCAAAAAAGTTGAAAATTTTCACGACAGGATTTCGGCTATAAAAAAGTCGAACATTTTCATGAAGTATTTCAGCTCCAAAAAAGTTGAAAATTTTCATGAAAAGATTTCGGCTTCAAAAAAGTTGAAAATTTTCATGAAAAGATTTCGGCTTCAAAAAAGTTGAAAATTTTCATGAAAAGATTTCGGCTTTAAAAGAGTTGAAAATTTTCACGACAGGATTTCTACTTTAAAAAAGTCGAACATTTTCATGAAGTATTTCTGCTTTAAAAAAGTTGAAAATTTTCATGAAGTATTTCGGCTTCAAAAAAGTTGAAAATTTTCACGACAGGATTTCGGCGTTAAAAATGTCGAACATTTTCATGAAGTATTTCGGCTTCAAAAAATTTCAAAAATTTTCATGAAGTATTTCGGATTCAAAAAAGTCGAACATTTTCACGACAGGATTTCGGCGTTAAAAAAGTCGAACATTTTCATGAAGTATTTCAGCTTCAAAAAAGTTGAAAATTTTCATGAAAAGATTTCGGCTACAAAAAAGTTGAAAATTTTCATGAAAAGATTTCGGCTTCAAAAAAGTTGAAAATTTTCATGAAAAGATTTCGGCTTCAAAAAAGTTGAAAATTTTCATGAAAAGATTTCGGCTTCAAAAAAGTTGAAAATTTTCACGACAGGATTTCGGCTTTAAAAAAGTCGAACATTTTCATGAAGTATTTGGGCTTCAAAAAAGTTGAAAATTTTCACGAAAGGATTTCGGCTTTAAAAAAGTCGAACATTTTCATGAAGTATTTCGGCTTCAAAAAGGTTGAAAATTTTCACGACAGGATTTCGGCTTTAAAAAAGTCGAACATTTTCATGAAGTATTTCGGCTTCAAAAAAGTTGAAAATTTTCACGACAGGATTTCGGCGTTAAAAATGTCGAACATTTTCATGAAGTATTTCGGCTTCAAAAAATTTCAAAAATTTTCATGAAGTATTTCGGATTCAAAAAAGTCGAACATTTTCACGACAGGATTTCGGCGTTAAAAAAGTCGAACATTTTCATGAAGTATTTCAGCTTCAAAAAAGTTGAAAATTTTCATGAAAAGATTTCGGCTACAAAAAAGTTGAAAATTTTCATGAAAAGATTTCGGCTTCAAAAAAGTTGAAAATTTTCATGAAAAGATTTCGGCTTCAAAAAAGTTGAAAATTTTCATGAAAAGATTTCGGCTTCAAAAAAGTTGAAAATTTTCACGACAGGATTTCGGCTTTAAAAAAGTCGAACATTTTCATGAAGTATTTGGGCTTCAAAAAAGTTGAAAATTTTCACGAAAGGATTTCGGCTTTAAAAAAGTCGAACATTTTCATGAAGTATTTCGGCTTCAAAAAGGTTGAAAATTTTCACGACAGGATTTCGGCTTTAAAAAAGTCGAACATTTTCATGAAGTATTTCGGCTTCAAAAAAGTTGAACATTTTCATGAAGTGTTTGGGCTTCAAAAAAGTTGAAAATTTTCACGACAGGATTTCGGCTTTAAAAAAGTCGAACATTTTCATGAAGTATTTCAGCTTCAAAAAAGTTGAAAATTTTCATGAAAAGATTTCGGTTTCAAAAAAGTTGAAAATTTTCACGACAGGATTTCGGCTTTAAAAAAGTCGAACATTTTCATGAAGTATTTCAGCTTCAAAAAAGTTGAAAATTTTCATGAAAAGATTTCGGCTATAAAAAAGTCGAACATTTTCATGAAGTATTTCAGCTCCAAAAAAGTTGAAAATTTTCATGAAAAGATTTCGGCTTCAAAAAAGTTGAAAATTTTCATGAAAAGATTTCGGCTTCAAAAAAGTTGAAAATTTTCATGAAAAGATTTCGGCTTCAAAGAAGTTGAAAATTTTCACGACAGGATTTCGGCTTTAAAAAAGTCGAATATTTTCATGAAGTATTTGGGCTTCAAAAAGGTTGAAAATTTTCACGAAAGGATTTCGGCTTTAAAAGAGTCGAACATTTTCATGAAAAGATTTCGGCTTCAAAAAGATTGAAAATTTTCATGAAGTATTTCGGATTCAAAAAAGTTGAAAATTTTCACGACAGGTTTTCGGCGTTAAAAATGTCGAACATTTTCATGAAGTATTTCGGCTTCAAAAAATTTCAAAATTTTCACGAAATGATTTCGGCTTCAAAAAAGTTGAAAATTTTCATGAAAAGATTTCGGCTTCAAAAAAGTTGAAAATTTTCATGAAAAGATTTCGGCTTCAAAAAAGTTGAAAATTTTCATGAAAAGATTTCGGATTCAAAAAAGTTGAAAATTTTCACGACAGGATTTCGGCTATAAAAAAGTCGAACATTTTCATGAAGTATTTCAGCTCCAAAAAAGTTGAAAATTTTCATGAAAAGATTTCGGCTTCAAAAAAGTTGAAAATTTTCATGAAAAGATTTCGGCTTCAAAAAAGTTGAAAATTTTCATGAAAAGATTTCGGCTTCAAAAAAGTTGAAAATTTTCACGACAGGATTTCGGCTTTAAAAAAGTCGAACATTTTCATGAAGTATTTGGGCTTCAAAAAAGTTGAAAATTTTCACGAAAGGATTTCGGCTTTAGAAAAGTCGAACATTTTCATGAAGTATTTCGGCTTCAAAAAGGTTGAAAATTTTCATGAAGTATTTCGGATTCAAAAAAGTTGAAAATTTTCACGACAGGTTTTCGGCGTTAAAAAAGTTGAAAATTTTCATGAAGTATTTCGGCTTCAAAAAAGTTGAAAATTTTCATGAAAAGATTTCGGCTTCAAAAAAGTTGAAAATTTTCATGAAAAGATTTCGGCTTTAAAAGAGTTGAAAATTTTCACGACAGGATTTCTACTTTAAAAAAGTCGAACATTTTCATGAAGTATTTCTGCTTTAAAAAAGTTGAAAATTTTCATGAAGTATTTCGGCTTCAAAAAAGTTGAAAATTTTCACGACAGGATTTCGGCGTTAAAAATGTCGAACATTTTCATGAAGTATTTCGGCTTCAAAAAATTTCAAAAATTTTCATGAAGTATTTCGGATTCAAAAAAGTCGAACATTTTCACGACAGGATTTCGGCGTTAAAAAAGTCGAACATTTTCATGAAGTATTTCAGCTTCAAAAAAGTTGAAAATTTTCATGAAAAGATTTCGGCTACAAAAAAGTTGAAAATTTTCATGAAAAGATTTCGGCTTCAAAAAAGTTGAAAATTTTCATGAAAAGATTTCGGCTTCAAAAAAGTTGAAAATTTTCATGAAAAGATTTCGGCTTCAAAAAAGTTGAAAATTTTCACGACAGGATTTCGGCTTTAAAAAAGTCGAACATTTTCATGAAGTATTTGGGCTTCAAAAAAGTTGAAAATTTTCACGAAAGGATTTCGGCTTTAAAAAAGTCGAACATTTTCATGAAGTATTTCGGCTTCAAAAAGGTTGAAAATTTTCACGACAGGATTTCGGCTTTAAAAAAGTCGAACATTTTCATGAAGTATTTCGGCTTCAAAAAAGTTGAAAATTTTCACGACAGGATTTCGGCGTTAAAAATGTCGAACATTTTCATGAAGTATTTCGGCTTCAAAAAATTTCAAAAATTTTCATGAAGTATTTCGGATTCAAAAAAGTCGAACATTTTCACGACAGGATTTCGGCGTTAAAAAAGTCGAACATTTTCATGAAGTATTTCAGCTTCAAAAAAGTTGAAAATTTTCATGAAAAGATTTCGGCTACAAAAAAGTTGAAAATTTTCATGAAAAGATTTCGGCTTCAAAAAAGTTGAAAATTTTCATGAAAAGATTTCGGCTTCAAAAAAGTTGAAAATTTTCATGAAAAGATTTCGGCTTCAAAAAAGTTGAAAATTTTCACGACAGGATTTCGGCTTTAAAAAAGTCGAACATTTTCATGAAGTATTTGGGCTTCAAAAAAGTTGAAAATTTTCACGAAAGGATTTCGGCTTTAAAAAAGTCGAACATTTTCATGAAGTATTTCGGCTTCAAAAAGGTTGAAAATTTTCACGACAGGATTTCGGCTTTAAAAAAGTCGAACATTTTCATGAAGTATTTCGGCTTCAAAAAAGTTGAACATTTTCATGAAGTGTTTGGGCTTCAAAAAAGTTGAAAATTTTCACGACAGGATTTCGGCTTTAAAAAAGTCGAACATTTTCATGAAGTATTTCAGCTTCAAAAAAGTTGAAAATTTTCATGAAAAGATTTCGGTTTCAAAAAAGTTGAAAATTTTCACGACAGGATTTCGGCTTTAAAAAAGTCGAACATTTTCATGAAGTATTTCAGCTTCAAAAAAGTTGAAAATTTTCATGAAAAGATTTCGGCTATAAAAAAGTCGAACATTTTCATGAAGTATTTCAGCTCCAAAAAAGTTGAAAATTTTCATGAAAAGATTTCGGCTTCAAAAAAGTTGAAAATTTTCATGAAAAGATTTCGGCTTCAAAAAAGTTGAAAATTTTCATGAAAAGATTTCGGCTTCAAAGAAGTTGAAAATTTTCACGACAGGATTTCGGCTTTAAAAAAGTCGAACATTTTCATGAAGTATTTGGGCTTCAAAAAGGTTGAAAATTTTCACGAAAGGATTTCGGCTTTAAAAGAGTCGAACATTTTCATGAAAAGATTTCGGCTTCAAAAAGATTGAAAATTTTCATGAAGTATTTCGGATTCAAAAAAGTTGAAAATTTTCACGACAGGTTTTCGGCGTTAAAAATGTCGAACATTTTCATGAAGTATTTCGGCTTCAAAAAATTTCAAAATTTTCACGAAATGATTTCGGCTTCAAAAAAGTTGAAAATTTTCATGAAGTATTTCTGCTTTAAAAAAGTTGAAAATTTTCATGAAGTATTTCGGCTTCAAAAAAGTTGAAAATTTTCACGACAGGATTTCGGCGTTAAAAATGTCGAACATTTTCATGAAGTATTTCGGCTTCAAAAAATTTCAAAAATTTTCATGAAGTATTTCGGATTCAAAAAAGTCGAACATTTTCACGACAGGATTTCGGCGTTAAAAAATTCGAACATTTTCATGAAGTATTTCAGCTTCAAAAAAGTTGAAAATTTTCATGAAAAGATTTCGGCTACAAAAAAGTTGAAAATTTTCATGAAAAGATTTCGGCTTCAAAAAAGTTGAAAATTTTCATGAAAAGATTTCGGCTTGAAAAAAGTTGAAAATTTTCATGAAAAGATTTCGGCTTCAAAAAAGTTGAAAATTTTCACGACAGGATTTCGGCTTTAAAAAAGTCGAACATTTTCATGAAGTATTTCGGCTTCAAAAAAGTTGAAAATTTTCACGAAAGGATTTCGGCTTTAAAAAAGTCGAACATTTTCATGAAGTATTTCGGCTTCAAAAAGGTTGAAAATTTTCACGACAGGATTTCGGCTTTAAAAAAGTCGAACATTTTCATGAAGTATTTCGGCTTCAAAAAAGTTGAAAATTTTCACGACAGGATTTCGGCGTTAAAAATGTCGAACATTTTCATGAAGTATTTCGGCTTCAAAAAATTTCAAAAATTTTCATGAAGTATTTCGGATTCAAAAAAGTCGAACATTTTCACGACAGGATTTCGGCGTTAAAAAAGTCGAACATTTTCATGAAGTATTTCAGCTTCAAAAAAGTTGAAAATTTTCATGAAAAGATTTCGGCTACAAAAAAGTTGAAAATTTTCATGAAAAGATTTCGGCTTCAAAAAAGTTGAAAATTTTCATGAAAAGATTTCGGCTTCAAAAAAGTTGAAAATTTTCATGAAAAGATTTCGGCTTCAAAAAAGTTGAAAATTTTCACGACAGGATTTCGGCTTTAAAAAAGTCGAACATTTTCATGAAGTATTTGGGCTTCAAAAAAGTTGAAAATTTTCACGAAAGGATTTCGGCTTTAAAAAAGTCGAACATTTTCATGAAGTATTTCGGCTTCAAAAAGGTTGAAAATTTTCACGACAGGATTTCGGCTTTAAAAAAGTCGAACATTTTCATGAAGTATTTCAGCTTCAAAAAAGTTGAAAATTTTCATGAAAAGATTTCGGTTTCAAAAAAGTTGAAAATTTTCACGACAGGATTTCGGCTTTAAAAAAGTCGAACATTTTCATGAAGTATTTCAGCTTCAAAAAAGTTGAAAATTTTCATGAAAAGATTTCGGCTATAAAAAAGTCGAACATTTTCATGAAGTATTTCAGCTCCAAAAAAGTTGAAAATTTTCATGAAAAGATTTCGGCTTCAAAAAAGTTGAAAATTTTCATGAAAAGATTTCGGCTTCAAAAAAGTTGAAAATTTTCATGAAAAGATTTCGGCTTCAAAGAAGTTGAAAATTTTCACGACAGGATTTCGGCTTTAAAAAAGTCGAACATTTTCATGAAGTATTTGGGCTTCAAAAAGGTTGAAAATTTTCACGAAAGGATTTCGGCTTTAAAAGAGTCGAACATTTTCATGAAAAGATTTCGGCTTCAAAAAGATTGAAAATTTTCATGAAGTATTTCGGATTCAAAAAAGTTGAAAATTTTCACGACAGGTTTTCGGCGTTAAAAATGTCGAACATTTTCATGAAGTATTTCGGCTTCAAAAAATTTCAAAATTTTCACGAAATGATTTCGGCTTTAAAAGATTCGAACATTTTCATGAAGTATTTCGGCTTCAAAAAGGTTGAAAATTTTCATGAAGTATTTCGGATTCAAAAAAGTTGAAAATTTTCACGACAGGTTTTCGGCGTTAAAAAAGTTGAAAATTTTCATGAAGTATTTCTGCTTTAAAAAAGTTGAAAATTTTCATGAAGTATTTCGGCTTCAAAAAAGTTGAAAATTTTCACGACAGGATTTCGGCGTTAAAAATGTCGAACATTTTCATGAAGTATTTCGGCTTCAAAAAATTTCAAAATTTTTCATGAAGTATTTCGGATTCAAAAAAGTCGAACATTTTCACGACAGGATTTCGGCGTTAAAAAAGTCGAACATTTTCATGAAGTATTTCAGCTTCAAAAAAGTTGAAAATTTTCATGAAAAGATTTCGGCTTCAAAAAAGTTGAAAATTTTCACGACAGGATTTCGGCGTTAAAAATGTCGAACATTTTCATGAAGTATTTCAGATTCAAAAAAGTTGAAAATTTTCATGAAAAGATTTCGGTTTCAAAAAAGTTGAAAATTTTCATGAAAAGATTTCGGCTTCAAAAAAGTTGAAAATTTTCATGAAAAGATTTCGGCTTCAAAAAAGTTGAAAATTTTCATGAAAAGATTTCGGCTTCAACAAAGTTGAAAATTTTCATGAAAAGATTTCGGCTTCAAAAAAGTTGAAAATTTTCATGAAAAGATTTCGGATTCAAAAAAGTCGAACATTTTCACGACAGGATTTCGGCGTTAAAAAAGTCGAACATTTTCATGAAGTATTTCAGCTTCAAAAAAGTTGAAAATTTTCATGAAAAGATTTCGGCTACAAAAAAGTTGAAAATTTTCATGAAAAGATTTCGGCTTCAAAAAAGTTGAAAATTTTCATGAAAAGATTTCGGCTTCAAAAAAGTTGAAAATTTTCATGAAAAGATTTCGGCTTCAAAAAAGTTGAAAATTTTCACGACAGGATTTCGGCTTTAAAAAAGTCGAACATTTTCATGAAGTATTTGGGCTTCAAAAAAGTTGAAAATTTTCACGAAAGGATTTCGGCTTTAAAAAAGTCGAACATTTTCATGAAGTATTTCGGCTTCAAAAAGGTTGAAAATTTTCACGACAGGATTTCGGCTTTAAAAAAGTCGAACATTTTCATGAAGTATTTCGGCTTCAAAAAAGTTGAAAATTTTCACGACAGGATTTCGGCGTTAAAAATGTCGAACATTTTCATGAAGTATTTCGGCTTCAAAAAATTTCAAAAATTTTCATGAAGTATTTCGGATTCAAAAAAGTCGAACATTTTCACGACAGGATTTCGGCGTTAAAAAAGTCGAACATTTTCATGAAGTATTTCAGCTTCAAAAAAGTTGAAAATTTTCATGAAAAGATTTCGGCTACAAAAAAGTTGAAAATTTTCATGAAAAGATTTCGGCTTCAAAAAATTTGAAAATTTTCATGTAAAGATTTCGGCTTCAAAAAAGTTGAAAATTTTCATGAAAAGATTTCGGCTTCAAAAAAGTTGAAAATTTTCACGACAGGATTTCGGCTTTAAAAAAGTCGAACATTTTCATGAAGTATTTGGGCTTCAAAAAAGTTGAAAATTTTCACGAAAGGATTTCGGCTTTAAAAAAGTCGAACATTTTCATGAAGTATTTCGGCTTCAAAAAGGTTGAAAATTTTCACGACAGGATTTCGGCTTTAAAAAAGTCGAACATTTTCATGAAGTATTTCAGCTTCAAAAAAGTTGAAAATTTTCATGAAAAGATTTCGGTTTCAAAAAAGTTGAAAATTTTCACGACAGGATTTCGGCTTTAAAAAAGTCGAACATTTTCATGAAGTATTTCAGCTTCAAAAAAGTTGAAAATTTTCATGAAAAGATTTCGGCTATAAAAAAGTCGAACATTTTCATGAAGTATTTCAGCTCCAAAAAAGTTGAAAATTTTCATGAAAAGATTTCGGCTTCAAAAAAGTTGAAAATTTTCATGAAAAGATTTCGGCTTCAAAAAAGTTGAAAATTTTCATGAAAAGATTTCGGCTTCAAAGAAGTTGAAAATTTTCACGACAGGATTTCGGCTTTAAAAAAGTCGAACATTTTCATGAAGTATTTGGGCTTCAAAAAGGTTGAAAATTTTCACGAAAGGATTTCGGCTTTAAAAGAGTCGAACATTTTCATGAAAAGATTTCGGCTTCAAAAAGATTGAAAATTTTCATGAAGTATTTCGGATTCAAAAAAGTTGAAAATTTTCACGACAGGTTTTCGGCGTTAAAAATGTCGAACATTTTCATGAAGTATTTCGGCTTCAAAAAATTTCAAAATTTTCACGAAATGATTTCGGCTTTAAAAGATTCGAACATTTTCATGAAGTATTTCGGCTTCAAAAAGGTTGAAAATTTTCATGAAGTATTTCGGATTCAAAAAAGTTGAAAATTTTCACGACAGGTTTTCGGCGTTAAAAAAGTTGAAAATTTTCATGAAGTATTTCTGCTTTAAAAAAGTTGAAAATTTTCATGAAGTATTTCGGCTTCAAAAAAGTTGAAAATTTTCACGACAGGATTTCGGCGTTAAAAATGTCGAACATTTTCATGAAGTATTTCGGCTTCAAAAAATTTCAAAATTTTTCATGAAGTATTTCGGATTCAAAAAAGTCGAACATTTTCACGACAGGATTTCGGCGTTAAAAAAGTCGAACATTTTCATGAAGTATTTCAGCTTCAAAAAAGTTGAAAATTTTCATGAAAAGATTTCGGCTTCAAAAAAGTTGAAAATTTTCACGACAGGATTTCGGCGTTAAAAATGTCGAACATTTTCATGAAGTATTTCAGATTCAAAAAAGTTGAAAATTTTCATGAAAAGATTTCGGTTTCAAAAAAGTTGAAAATTTTCATGAAAAGATTTCGGCTTCAAAAAAGTTGAAAATTTTCATGAAAAGATTTCGGCTTCAAAAAAGTTGAAAATTTTCATGAAAAGATTTCGGCTTCAACAAAGTTGAAAATTTTCATGACAGGATTTCGGCTTTAAAAAAGTCGAACATTTTCATGAAGTATTTCAGCTTCAAAAAAGTTGAAAATTTTCATGAAAAGATTTCGGCTTCAAAAAAGTTGAAAATTTTCATGAAAAGATTTCGGCTTCAAAAAAGTTGAAAATTTTCACGACAGGATTTCGGCTTTAAAAGAGTCGAACATTTTCATGAAGTATTTCGGCTTCAAAAAAGTAGAAAATTTTCATGAAAAGATTTCGGATTCAAAAAAGTTGAAAATTTTCACGACAGGATTTCGGCTATAAAAAAGTCGAACATTTTCATGAAGTATTTCAGCTCCAAAAAAGTTGAAAATTTTCATGAAAAGATTTCGGCTTCAAAAAAGTTGAAAATTTTCATGAAAAGATTTCGGCTTCAAAAAAGTTGAAAATTTTCATGAAAAGATTTCGGCTTCAAAAAAGTTGAAAATTTTCACGACAGGATTTCGGCTTTAAAAAAGTCGAACATTTTCATGAAGTATTTGGGCTTCAAAAAGGTTGAAAATTTTCACGAAAGGATTTCGGCTTTAAAAGAGTCGAACATTTTCATGAAGTATTTCGGCTTCAAAAAGATTGAAAATTTTCATGAAGTATTTCGGATTCAAAAAAGTTGAAAATTTTCACGACAGGTTTTCGGCGTTAAAAAAGTTGAAAATTTTCATGAAGTATTTCAGCTTCAAAAAAGTTGAAAATTTTCATGAAAAGATTTCGGCTTCAAAAAAGTTGAAAATTTTCATGAAAAGATTTCGGCTTCAAAAAAGTTGAAAATTTTCATGAAAAGATTTCGGCTTCAAAAAAGTTGAAAATTTTCATGAAGTATTTCGGCTTCAAAAAGGTTGAAAATTTTCACGACAGGATTTCGGCTTTAAAAAAGTCGAACATTTTCATGAAGTATTTCGGCTTCAAAAAAGTTGAACATTTTCATGAAGTATTTCGGATTCAAAAAAGTTGAAAATTTTCACGACAGGTTTTCGGCGTTAAAAAAGTTGAAAATTTTCATGAAGTATTTCAGCTTCAAAAAAGTTGAAAATTTTCACGAAAGGATTTCGGCTATAAAAAAGTCGAACATTTTCATGAAGTATTTCAGCTCCAAAAAAGTTGAAAATTTTCATGAAAAGATTTCGGCTTCAAAAAAGTTGAAAATTTTCATGAAAAGATTTCGGCTTCAAAAAAGTTGAAAATTTTCATGAAAAGATTTCGGCTTCAAAAAAGTTGAAAATTTTCACGACAGGATTTCGGCTTTAAAAAAGTCGAACATTTTCATGAAGTATTTGGGCTTCAAAAAGGTTGAAAATTTTCACGAAAGGATTTCGGCTTTAAAAGAGTCGAACATTTTCATGAAGTATTTCGGCTTCAAAAAATTTCAAAATTTTTCATGAAGTATTTCGGATTCAAAAAAGTCGAACATTTTCACGACAGGATTTCGGCGTTAAAAAAGTCGAACATTTTCATGAAGTATTTCAGCTTCAAAAAAGTTGAAAATTTTCATGAAAAGATTTCGGCTTCAAAAAAGTTGAAAATTTTCACGACAGGATTTCGGCGTTAAAAATGTCGAACATTTTCATGAAGTATTTCAGATTCAAAAAAGTTGAAAATTTTCATGAAAAGATTTCGGTTTCAAAAAAGTTGAAAATTTTCATGAAAAGATTTCGGCTTCAAAAAAGTTGAAAATTTTCATGAAAAGATTTCGGCTTCAAAAAAGTTGAAAATTTTCATGAAAAGATTTCG
The DNA here is from genome assembly GCF_963584025.1 of Labrus mixtus. Classification (NCBI taxonomy): domain Eukaryota; kingdom Metazoa; phylum Chordata; class Actinopteri; order Labriformes; family Labridae; genus Labrus; species Labrus mixtus. The sequence goes on along the minus strand of NC_083615.1, from coordinate 33,520,897 downwards.
GCTTCAACAAAGTTGAAAATTTTCATGACAGGATTTCGGCTTTAAAAAAGTCGAACATTTTCATGAAGTATTTCAGCTTCAAAAAAGTTGAAAATTTTCATGAAAAGATTTCGGCTTCAAAAAAGTTGAAAATTTTCATGAAAAGATTTCGGCTTCAAAAAAGTTGAAAATTTTCACGACAGGATTTCGGCTTTAAAAGAGTCGAACATTTTCATGAAGTATTTCGGCTTCAAAAAAGTAGAAAATTTTCATGAAAAGATTTCGGATTCAAAAAAGTTGAAAATTTTCACGACAGGATTTCGGCTATAAAAAAGTCGAACATTTTCATGAAGTATTTCAGCTCCAAAAAAGTTGAAAATTTTCATGAAAAGATTTCGGCTTCAAAAAAGTTGAAAATTTTCATGAAAAGATTTCGGCTTCAAAAAAGTTGAAAATTTTCATGAAAAGATTTCGGCTTCAAAAAAGTTGAAAATTTTCACGACAGGATTTCGGCTTTAAAAAAGTCGAACATTTTCATGAAGTATTTGGGCTTCAAAAAGGTTGAAAATTTTCACGAAAGGATTTCGGCTTTAAAAGAGTCGAACATTTTCATGAAGTATTTCGGCTTCAAAAAGATTGAAAATTTTCATGAAGTATTTCGGATTCAAAAAAGTTGAAAATTTTCACGACAGGTTTTCGGCGTTAAAAAAGTTGAAAATTTTCATGAAGTATTTCAGCTTCAAAAAAGTTGAAAATTTTCATGAAAAGATTTCGGCTTCAAAAAAGTTGAAAATTTTCATGAAAAGATTTCGGCTTCAAAAAAGTTGAAAATTTTCATGAAAAGATTTCGGCTTCAAAAAAGTTGAAAATTTTCATGAAGTATTTCGGCTTCAAAAAGGTTGAAAATTTTCACGACAGGATTTCGGCTTTAAAAAAGTCGAACATTTTCATGAAGTATTTCGGCTTCAAAAAAGTTGAACATTTTCATGAAGTATTTCGGATTCAAAAAAGTTGAAAATTTTCACGACAGGTTTTCGGCGTTAAAAAAGTTGAAAATTTTCATGAAGTATTTCAGCTTCAAAAAAGTTGAAAATTTTCACGAAAGGATTTCGGCTATAAAAAAGTCGAACATTTTCATGAAGTATTTCAGCTCCAAAAAAGTTGAAAATTTTCATGAAAAGATTTCGGCTTCAAAAAAGTTGAAAATTTTCATGAAAAGATTTCGGCTTCAAAAAAGTTGAAAATTTTCATGAAAAGATTTCGGCTTCAAAAAAGTTGAAAATTTTCACGACAGGATTTCGGCTTTAAAAAAGTCGAACATTTTCATGAAGTATTTGGGCTTCAAAAAGGTTGAAAATTTTCACGAAAGGATTTCGGCTTTAAAAGAGTCGAACATTTTCATGAAAAGATTTCGGCTTCAAAAAGATTGAAAATTTTCATGAAGTATTTCGGATTCAAAAAAGTTGAAAATTTTCACGACAGGTTTTCGGCGTTAAAAAAGTTGAAAATTTTCATGAAGTATTTCAGCTTCAAAAAAGTTGAAAATTTTCATGAAAAGATTTCGGCTTCAAAAAAGTTGAAAATTTTCATGAAAAGATTTCGGCTTCAAAAAAGTTGAAAATTTTCATGAAAAGATTTCGGCTTTAAAAGAGTTGAAAATTTTCACGACAGGATTTCTACTTTAAAAAAGTCGAACATTTTCATGAAGTATTTCTGCTTTAAAAAAGTTGAAAATTTTCATGAAGTATTTCGGCTTCAAAAAAGTTGAAAATTTTCACGACAGGATTTCGGCGTTAAAAATGTCGAACATTTTCATGAAGTATTTCGGCTTCAAAAAATTTCAAAAATTTTCATGAAGTATTTCGGATTCAAAAAAGTCGAACATTTTCACGACAGGATTTCGGCGTTAAAAAAGTCGAACATTTTCATGAAGTATTTCAGCTTCAAAAAAGTTGAAAATTTTCATGAAAAGATTTCGGCTACAAAAAAGTTGAAAATTTTCATGAAAAGATTTCGGCTTCAAAAAAGTTGAAAATTTTCATGAAAAGATTTCAGCTTCAAAAAAGTTGAAAATTTTCACGACAGGATTTCGGCTTTAAAAAAGTCGAACATTTTCATGAAGTATTTGGGCTTCAAAAAAGTTGAAAATTTTCACGAAAGGATTTCGGCTTTAAAAAAGTCGAACATTTTCATGAAGTATTTCGGCTTCAAAAAGGTTGAAAATTTTCACGACAGGATTTCGGCTTTAAAAAAGTCGAACATTTTCATGAAGTATTTCGGCTTCAAAAAAGTTGAACATTTTCATGAAGTGTTTGGGCTTCAAAAAAGTTGAAAATTTTCACGACAGGATTTCGGCTTTAAAAAAGTCGAACATTTTCATGAAGTATTTCAGCTTCAAAAAAGTTGAAAATTTTCATGAAAAGATTTCGGTTTCAAAAAAGTTGAAAATTTTCACGACAGGATTTCGGCTTTAAAAAAGTCGAACATTTTCATGAAGTATTTCAGCTTCAAAAAAGTTGAAAATTTTCATGAAAAGATTTCGGCTACAAAAAAGTTGAAAATTTTCATGAAAAGATTTCGGCTTCAAAAAAGTTGAAAATTTTCATGAAAAGATTTCGGCTTCAAAAAAGTTGAAAATTTTCACGACAGGATTTCGGCTTTAAAAAAGTCGAACGTTTTCATGAAGTATTTGGGCTTCAAAAAAGTCGAACATTTTCATGAAGTATTTGGGCTTCAAAAAAGTTGAAAATTTTCACGACAGGATTTCGGCTTTAAAAAAGTCGAACATTTTCATGAAGTATTTCAGTTTCAAAAAAGTTGAAAATTTTCATGAAAAGATTTCGGCTACAAAAAAGTTGAAAATTTTCATGAAAAGATTTCGGCTTCAAAAAAGTCGAACATTTTCACGACAGGATTTCGGCTTTAAAAAAGTCGAACGTTTTCATGAAGTATTTCGGCTTCAAAAAAGTCGAACATTTTCATGAAGTATTTGGGCTTCAAAAAAGTTGAAAATTTTCACGACAGGATTTCGGCTTTAAAAAAGTCGAACATTTTCATGAAGTATTTCAGCCTCAAAAAAGTTGAAAATTTTCATGAAAAGATTTCGGCTACAAAAAAGTTGAAAATTTTCATGAAAAGATTTCGGCTTCAAAAAAGTTGAAAATTTTCATGAAAAGATTTCGGCTTCAAAAAAGTTGAAAATTTTCACGACAGGATTTCGGCTTTAAAAAAGTCGAACATTTTCATGAAGTATTTGGGCTTCAAAAAAGTTGAAAATTTTCACGAAAGGATTTCGGCTTTAAAAAAGTCGAACATTTTCATGAAGTATTTCGGCTTCAAAAAGGTTGAAAATTTTCACGACAGGATTTCGGCTTTAAAAAAGTCGAACATTTTCATGAAGTATTTCGGCTTCAAAAAAGTTGAACATTTTCATGAAGTGTTTGGGCTTCAAAAAAGTTGAAAATTTTCACGACAGGATTTCGGCTTTAAAAAAGTCGAACATTTTCATGAAGTATTTCAGCTTCAAAAAAGTTGAAAATTTTCATGAAAAGATTTCGGTTTCAAAAAAGTTGAAAATTTTCACGACAGGATTTCGGCTTTAAAAAAGTCGAACATTTTCATGAAGTATTTCAGCTTCAAAAAAGTTGAAAATTTTCATGAAAAGATTTCGGCTACAAAAAAGTTGAAAATTTTCATGAAAAGATTTCGGCTTCAAAAAAGTTGAAAATTTTCATGAAAAGATTTCGGCTTCAAAAAAGTTGAAAATTTTCACGACAGGATTTCGGCTTTAAAAAAGTCGAACGTTTTCATGAACTATTTGGGCTTCAAAAAAGTCGAACATTTTCATGAAGTATTTGGGCTTCAAAAAAGTTGAAAATTTTCACGACAGGATTTCGGCTTTAAAAAAGTCGAACATTTTCATGAAGTATTTCAGTTTCAAAAAAGTTGAAAATTTTCATGAAAAGATTTCGGCTACAAAAAAGTTGAAAATTTTCATGAAAAGATTTCGGCTTCAAAAAAGTCGAACATTTTCACGACAGGATTTCGGCTTTAAAAAAGTCGAACGTTTTCATGAAGTATTTCGGCTTCAAAAAAGTCGAACATTTTCATGAAGTATTTGGGCTTCAAAAAAGTTGAAAATTTTCACGACAGGATTTCGGCTTTAAAAAAGTCGAACATTTTCATGAAGTATTTCAGCTTCAAAAAAGTTGAAAATTTTCACGAAAAGATTTCGGCTTCAAAAATGTTGAAAATTTTCAAGAAAAGATTTCGGCTTCAAAAAAGTTGGAAATTTTCATGAAAAGATTTCGGCTTCAAAAAAGTTGAAAATTTTCATGAAAAGATTTCGGCTTCAAAAAAGTTGAACATTTTCACGACAGGATTTCGGCTTTAAAAAAGTCGATCGTTTTCATGAAGTATTTGGGCTTCAAAAAAGTCGAACATTTTCATGAAGTATTTGGGCTTCAAAAAAGTTGAAAATTTTCACGACAGGATTTCGGCTTTAAAAAAGTCGAACATTTTCATGAAGTATTTCAGTTTCAATAAAGTTGAAAATTTTCATGAAAAGATTTCGGCTTCAAAAAAGTTGAAAATTTTCATGAAAAGATTTCGGCTTCAAAAAAGTCGAACATTTTCACGACAGGATTTCGGCTTTAAAAAAGTCTAACATTTTCATGAAGTATTTCAGCTTCTAAAAAGTTGAAAATTTTCATGAAAAGATTTCGGCTTCAAAAAAGTTGAAAATTTTCATGAAAAGATTTCGGCTTCAAAAAAGTTGAAAATTTTCATGAAAAGATTTCGGCTTCAAAAAAGTTGAAAATTTTCACGACAGGATTTCGGCTTTAAAAAAGTCGAACGTTTTCATGAAGTATTTGGGCTTCAAAAAAGTCGAACATTTTCATGAAGTATTTGGGCTTCAAAAAAAGTTGAAAATTTTCACGACAGGATTTCGGCTTTAAAAAAGTCGAACATTTTCATGAAGTATTTCAGTTTCAAAAAAGTTGAAAATTTTCATGAAAAGATTTCGGCTACAAAAAAGTTGAAAATTTTCATGAAAAGATTTCGGCTTCAAAAAAGTCGAACATTTTCACGACAGGATTTCGGCTTTAAAAAAGTCGAACGTTTTCATGAAGTATTTCGGCTTCAAAAAAGTCGAACATTTTCATGAAGTATTTGGGCTTCAAAAAAGTTGAAAATTTTCACGACAGGATTTCGGCTTTAAAAAAGTCGAACATTTTCATGAAGTATTTCAGTTTCAATAAAGTTGAAAATTTTCATGAAAAGATTTCGGCTTCAAAAAAGTTGAAAATTTTCATGAAAAGATTTCGGCTTCAAAAAAGTCGAACATTTTCACGACAGGATTTCGGCTTTAAAAAAGTCTAACATTTTCATGAAGTATTTCAGCTTCTAAAAAGTTGAAAATTTTCATGAAAAGATTTCGGCTTCAAAAAAGTTGAAAATTTTCATGAAAAGATTTCGGCTTCAAAAAAGTTGAAAATTTTCATGACAAGATTTCGGCTTCAAAAAAGTTGAAAATTTTCACGACAGGATTTCGGCTTTAAAAAAGTCGAACATTTTCATGAAGTATTTCAGCTTCAAAAAAGTTGAAAATTTTCATGAAAAGATTTCGGCTTCAAAAAAGTTGAAAATTTTCATGAAAAGATTTCTACTTTAAAAGAGTTGAAAATTTTCACGACAGGATTTCTACTTTAACAAAGTCGAACATTTTCATGAAGTATTTCGGCTTTAAAAAAGTTGAAAATTTTCATGAAAAGATTTCGGCTTCAATAAAGTTGAAAATTTTTACGACAGGATTTCGGCTTTAAAAAAGTCGAACATTTTCATGAAGTATTTCAGCTTCAAAAAAGTTGAAAATTTTCATGAAAAGATTTCGGTTTCAAAAAAGTTGAAAATTTTCACGACAGGATTTCGGCTTTAAAAAAGTCGAACATTTTCATGAAGTATTTCAGCTTCAAAAAAGTTGAAAATTTTCATGAAAAGATTTCGGGTACAAAAAAGTTGAAAATTTTCATGAAAAGATTTCGGCTACAAAAAAGTTGAAAATTTTCATGAAAAGATTTCGGCTTCAAAAAAGTCGAAAATTTTCACGACAGGATTTCGGCTTTAAAAAAGTCGAACATTTTCATGAAGTATTTCAGTTTCAATAAAGTTGAAAATTTTCATGAAAAGATTTCGGCTTCAAAAAAGTTGAAAATTTTCATGAAAAGATTTCGGCTTCAAAAAAGTCGAACATTTTCACGACAGGATTTCGGCTTTAAAAAAGTCTAACATTTTCATGAAGTATTTCAGCTTCTAAAAAGTTGAAAATTTTCATGAAAAGATTTCGGCTTCAAAAAAGTTGAAAATTTTCATGAAAAGATTTCGGCTTCAAAAAAGTTGAAAATTTTCATGAAAAGATTTCGGCTTCAAAAAAGTTGAAAATTTTCACGACAGGATTTCGGCTTTAAAAAAGTCGAACGTTTTCATGAAGTATTTGGGCTTCAAAAAAGTCGAACATTTTCATGAAGTATTTGGGCTTCAAAAAAGTTGAAAATTTTCACGACAGGATTTCGGCTTTAAAAAAGTCGAACATTTTCATGAAGTATTTCAGTTTCAAAAAAGTTGAAAATTTTCATGAAAAGATTTCGGCTACAAAAAAGTTGAAAATTTTCATGAAAAGATTTCGGCTTCAAAAAAGTCGAACATTTTCACGACAGGATTTCAGCTTTAAAAAAGTCGAACGTTTTCATGAAGTATTTCGGCTTCAAAAAAGTCGAACATTTTCATGAAGTATTTGGGCTTCAAAAAAGTTGAAAATTTTCACGACAGGATTTCGGCTTTAAAAAAGTCGAACATTTTCATGAAGTATTTCAGTTTCAATAAAGTTGAAAATTTTCATGAAAAGATTTCGGCTTCAAAAAAGTTGAAAATTTTCATGAAAAGATTTCGGCTTCAAAAAAGTCGAACATTTTCACGACAGGATTTCGGCTTTAAAAAAGTCTAACATTTTCATGAAGTATTTCAGCTTCTAAAAAGTTGAAAATTTTCATGAAAAGATTTCGGCTTCAAAAAAGTTGAAAATTTTCATGAAAAGATTTCGGCTTCAAAAAAGTTGAAAATTTTCATGACAAGATTTCGGCTTCAAAAAAGTTGAAAATTTTCACGACAGGATTTCGGCTTTAAAAAAGTCGAACATTTTCATGAAGTATTTCAGCTTCAAAAAAGTTGAAAATTTTCATGAAAAGATTTCGGCTTCAAAAAAGTTGAAAATTTTCATGAAAAGATTTCTACTTTAAAAGAGTTGAAAATTTTCACGACAGGATTTCTACTTTAACAAAGTCGAACATTTTCATGAAGTATTTCGGCTTTAAAAAAGTTGAAAATTTTCATGAAAAGATTTCGGCTTCAATAAAGTTGAAAATTTTTACGACAGGATTTCGGCTTTAAAAAAGTCGAACATTTTCATGAAGTATTTCAGCTTCAAAAAAGTTGAAAATTTTCACGAAAAGATTTCGGCTTCAAAAATGTTGAAAATTTTCAAGAAAAGATTTCGGCTTCAAAAAAGTTGGAAATTTTCATGAAAAGATTTCGGCTTCAAAAAAGTTGAAAATTTTCATGAAAAGATTTCGGCTTCAAAAAAGTTGAACATTTTCGCGACAGGATTTCGGCTTTAAAAAAGTCGATCGTTTTCATGAAGTATTTGGGCTTCAAAAAAGTCGAACATTTTCATGAAGTATTTGGGCTTCAAAAAAGTTGAAAATTTTCACGACAGGATTTCGGCTTTAAAAAAGTCGAACATTTTCATGAAGTATTTCAGTTTCAATAAAGTTGAAAATTTTCATGAAAAGATTTCGGCTTCAAAAAAGTTGAAAATTTTCATGAAAAGATTTCGGCTTCAAAAAAGTCGAACATTTTCACGACAGGATTTCGGCTTTAAAAAAGTCTAACATTTTCATGAAGTATTTCAGCTTCTAAAAAGTTGAAAATTTTCATGAAAAGATTTCGGCTTCAAAAAAGTTGAAAATTTTCATGAAAAGATTTCGGCTTCAAAAAAGTTGAAAATTTTCATGAAAAGATTTCGGCTTCAAAAAAGTTGAAAATTTTCACGACAGGATTTCGGCTTTAAAAAAGTCGAACGTTTTCATGAAGTATTTGGGCTTCAAAAAAGTCGAACATTTTCATGAAGTATTTGGGCTTCAAAAAAGTTGAAAATTTTCACGACAGGATTTCGGCTTTAAAAAAGTCGAACATTTTCATGAAGTATTTCAGTTTCAAAAAAGTTGAAAATTTTCATGAAAAGATTTCGGCTACAAAAAAGTTGAAAATTTTCATGAAAAGATTTCGGCTTCAAAAAAGTCGAACATTTTCACGACAGGATTTCGGCTTTAAAAAAGTCGAACGTTTTCATGAAGTATTTCGGCTTCAAAAAAGTCGAACATTTTCATGAAGTATTTGGGCTTCAAAAAAGTTGAAAATTTTCACGACAGGATTTCGGCTTTAAAAAAGTCGAACATTTTCATGAAGTATTTCAGTTTCAATAAAGTTGAAAATTTTCATGAAAAGATTTCGGCTTCAAAAAAGTTGAAAATTTTCATGAAAAGATTTCGGCTTCAAAAAAGTCGAACATTTTCACGACAGGATTTCGGCTTTAAAAAAGTCTAACATTTTCATGAAGTATTTCAGCTTCTAAAAAGTTGAAAATTTTCATGAAAAGATTTCGGCTTCAAAAAAGTTGAAAATTTTCATGAAAAGATTTCGGCTTCAAAAAAGTTGAAAATTTTCATGACAAGATTTCGGCTTCAAAAAAGTTGAAAATTTTCACGACAGGATTTCGGCTTTAAAAAAGTCGAACATTTTCATGAAGTATTTCAGCTTCAAAAAAGTTGAAAATTTTCATGAAAAGATTTCGGCTTCAAAAAAGTTGAAAATTTTCATGAAAAGATTTCTACTTTAAAAGAGTTGAAAATTTTCACGACAGGATTTCTACTTTAACAAAGTCGAACATTTTCATGAAGTATTTCGGCTTTAAAAAAGTTGAAAATTTTCATGAAAAGATTTCGGCTTCAATAAAGTTGAAAATTTTTACGACAGGATTTCGGCTTTAAAAAAGTCGAACATTTTCATGAAGTATTTCAGCTTCAAAAAAGTTGAAAATTTTCATGAAAAGATTTCGGTTTCAAAAAAGTTGAAAATTTTCACGACAGGATTTCGGCTTTAAAAAAGTCGAACATTTTCATGAAGTATTTCAGCTTCAAAAAAGTTGAAAATTTTCATGAAAAGATTTCGGGTACAAAAAAGTTGAAAATTTTCATGAAAAGATTTCGGCTACAAAAAAGTTGAAAATTTTCATGAAAAGATTTCGGCTTCAAAAAAGTCGAAAATTTTCACGACAGGATTTCGGCTTTAAAAAAGTCGAACATTTTCATGAAGTATTTCAGTTTCAATAAAGTTGAAAATTTTCATGAAAAGATTTCGGCTTCAAAAAAGTTGAAAATTTTCATGAAAAGATTTCGGCTTCAAAAAAGTCGAACATTTTCACGACAGGATTTCGGCTTTAAAAAAGTCTAACATTTTCATGAAGTATTTCAGCTTCTAAAAAGTTGAAAATTTTCATGAAAAGATTTCGGCTTCAAAAAAGTTGAAAATTTTCATGAAAAGATTTCGGCTTCAAAAAAGTTGAAAATTTTCATGAAAAGATTTCGGCTTCAAAAAAGTTGAAAATTTTCACGACAGGATTTCGGCTTTAAAAAAGTCGAACGTTTTCATGAAGTATTTGGGCTTCAAAAAAGTCGAACATTTTCATGAAGTATTTGGGCTTCAAAAAAGTTGAAAATTTTCACGACAGGATTTCGGCTTTAAAAAAGTCGAACATTTTCATGAAGTATTTCAGTTTCAAAAAAGTTGAAAATTTTCATGAAAAGATTTCGGCTACAAAAAAGTTGAAAATTTTCATGAAAAGATTTCGGCTTCAAAAAAGTCGAACATTTTCACGACAGGATTTCGGCTTTAAAAAAGTCGAACGTTTTCATGAAGTATTTCGGCTTCAAAAAAGTCGAACATTTTCATGAAGTATTTGGGCTTCAAAAAAGTTGAAAATTTTCACGACAGGATTTCGGCTTTAAAAAAGTCGAACATTTTCATGAAGTATTTCAGTTTCAATAAAGTTGAAAATTTTCATGAAAAGATTTCGGCTTCAAAAAAGTTGAAAATTTTCATGAAAAGATTTCGGCTTCAAAAAAGTCGAACATTTTCACGACAGGATTTCGGCTTTAAAAAAGTCTAACATTTTCATGAAGTATTTCAGCTTCTAAAAAGTTGAAAATTTTCATGAAAAGATTTCGGCTTCAAAAAAGTTGAAAATTTTCATGAAAAGATTTCGGCTTCAAAAAAGTTGAAAATTTTCATGACAAGATTTCGGCTTCAAAAAAGTTGAAAATTTTCACGACAGGATTTCGGCTTTAAAAAAGTCGAACATTTTCATGAAGTATTTCAGCTTCAAAAAAGTTGAAAATTTTCATGAAAAGATTTCGGCTTCAAAAAAGTTGAAAATTTTCATGAAAAGATTTCTACTTTAAAAGAGTTGAAAATTTTCACGACAGGATTTCTACTTTAACAAAGTCGAACATTTTCATGAAGTATTTCGGCTTCAAAAAAGTTGAAAATTTTCATGAAAAGATTTCGGGTACAAAAAAGTTGAAAATTTTCATGAAAAGATTTCGGCTACAAAAAAGTTGAAAATTTTCATGAAAAGATTTCGGCTTCAAAAAAGTCGAAAATTTTCACGACAGGATTTCGGCTTTAAAAAAGTCGAACATTTTCATGAAGTATTTCAGTTTCAATAAAGTTGAAAATTTTCATGAAAAGATTTCGGCTTCAAAAAAGTTGAAAATTTTCATGAAAAGATTTCGGCTTCAAAAAAGTCGAACATTTTCACGACAGGATTTCGGCTTTAAAAAAGTCTAACATTTTCATGAAGTATTTCAGCTTCTAAAAAGTTGAAAATTTTCATGAAAAGATTTCGGCTTCAAAAAAGTTGAAAATTTTCATGAAAAGATTTCGGCTTCAAAAAAGTTGAAAATTTTCATGAAAAGATTTCGGCTTCAAAAAAGTTGAAAATTTTCACGACAGGATTTCGGCTTTAAAAAAGTCGAACGTTTTCATGAAGTATTTGGGCTTCAAAAAAGTCGAACATTTTCATGAAGTATTTGGGCTTCAAAAAAGTTGAAAATTTTCACGACAGGATTTCGGCTTTAAAAAAGTCGAACATTTTCATGAAGTATTTCAGTTTCAAAAAAGTTGAAAATTTTCATGAAAAGATTTCGGCTACAAAAAAGTTGAAAATTTTCATGAAAAGATTTCGGCTTCAAAAAAGTCGAACATTTTCACGACAGGATTTCGGCTTTAAAAAAGTCGAACGTTTTCATGAAGTATTTCGGCTTCAAAAAAGTCGAACATTTTCATGAAGTATTTGGGCTTCAAAAAAGTTGAAAATTTTCACGACAGGATTTCGGCTTTAAAAAAGTCGAACATTTTCATGAAGTATTTCAGTTTCAATAAAGTTGAAAATTTTCATGAAAAGATTTCGGCTTCAAAAAAGTTGAAAATTTTCATGAAAAGATTTCGGCTTCAAAAAAGTCGAACATTTTCACGACAGGATTTCGGCTTTAAAAAAGTCTAACATTTTCATGAAGTATTTCAGCTTCTAAAAAGTTGAAAATTTTCATGAAAAGATTTCGGCTTCAAAAAAGTTGAAAATTTTCATGAAAAGATTTCGGCTTCAAAAAAGTTGAAAATTTTCATGACAAGATTTCGGCTTCAAAAAAGTTGAAAATTTTCACGACAGGATTTCGGCTTTAAAAAAGTCGAACATTTTCATGAAGTATTTCAGCTTCAAAAAAGTTGAAAATTTTCATGAAAAGATTTCGGCTTCAAAAAAGTTGAAAATTTTCATGAAAAGATTTCTACTTTAAAAGAGTTGAAAATTTTCACGACAGGATTTCTACTTTAACAAAGTCGAACATTTTCATGAAGTATTTCGGCTTTAAAAAAGTTGAAAATTTTCATGAAAAGATTTCGGCTTCAATAAAGTTGAAAATTTTTACGACAGGATTTCGGCTTTAAAAAAGTCGAACATTTTCATGAAGTATTTCAGCTTCAAAAAAGTTGAAAATTTTCATGAAAAGATTTCGGTTTCAAAAAAGTTGAAAATTTTCACGACAGGATTTCGGCTTTAAAAAAGTCGAACATTTTCATGAAGTATTTCAGCTTCAAAAAAGTTGAAAATTTTCATGAAAAGATTTCGGGTACAAAAAAGTTGAAAATTTTCATGAAAAGATTTCGGCTACAAAAAAGTTGAAAATTTTCATGAAAAGATTTCGGCTTCAAAAAAGTCGAACATTTTCACGACAGGATTTCGGCTTTAAAAAAGTCGAACGTTTTCATGAAGTATTACGGCTTCAAAAAAGTCGAACATTTTCATGAAGTATTTCGGCTTCAAAAAAGTTGAAAATTTTCATGAAAAGATTTCGGCTTCAAAAAAGTTGAACATTTTCACGACAGGATTTCGGCTTTAAAAAAGTCGAACGTTTTCATGAAGTATTTGGGCTTCAAAAAAGTCGAACATTTTCATGAAGTATTTGGGCTTCAAAAAAGTTGAAAATTTTCACGACAGGATTTCGGCTTTAAAAAAGTCGAACATTTTCATGAAGTATTTCAGTTTCAAAAAAGTTGAAAATTTTCATGAAAAGATTTCGGCTACAAAAAAGTTGAAAATTTTCATGAAAAGATTTCGGCTTCAAAAAAGTCGAACATTTTCACGACAGGATTTCGGCTTTAAAAAAGTCGAACGTTTTCATGAAGTATTTCGGCTTCAAAAAAGTCGAACATTTTCATGAAGTATTTGGGCTTCAAAAAAGTTGAAAATTTTCACGACAGGATTTCGGCTTTAAAAAAGTCGAACATTTTCATGAAGTATTTCAGCTTCAAAAAAGTTGAAAATTTTCACGAAAAGATTTCGGCTTCAAAAATGTTGAAAATTTTCAAGAAAAGATTTCGGCTTCAAAAAAGTTGGAAATTTTCATGAAAAGATTTCGGCTTCAAAAAAGTTGAAAATTTTCATGAAAAGATTTCAGCTTCAAAAAAGTTGAAAATTTTCACGACAGGATTTCGGCTTTAAAAAAGTCGAACATTTTCATGAAGTATTTCAGCTTCAAAAAAGTTGAAAATTTTCATGAAAAGATTTCGGCTACAAAAAAGTTGAAAATTTTCAAGAAAAGATTTCGGCTTCAAAAAAGTTGAAAATTTTCATGAAAAGATTTCGGCTTCAAAAAAGTTGAAAATTTTCATGAAAAGATTTCGGCTTCAAAAAAGTTGAAAATTTTCACGACAGGTTTTCGGCTTTAAAAAAGTCGAACATTTTCATGAAGTATTTCGGCTTCAAAAAGGTTGAAAATTTTCACGACAGGATTTCGGCTTTAAAAAAGTCGAACATTTTCATGAAGTATTTCGGCTTCAAAAAAGTTGAAAATTTTCATGAAAAGATTTTGGCTTCAAAAAAGTTGAAAATTTTCATGAAAAGATTTCGGCTTCAAAAAAGTTGAAAATTTTCACGACAGGATTTCGGCTTTAAAAAAGTCGAACATTTTCATGAATATTTCAGCTTCAAAAAAGTTGAAAATTTTCATGAAAAGATTTCGGCTTCAAAAAAGTTGAAAATTTTCATGAAGTATTTCGGCTTCAAAAAAGTTGAAAATTTTCACGACAGGATTTCGGCATTTAAAAAGTTGAACATTTTCATGTAGTATTTCAGATTCAAAAAAGTTGAAAATTTTCATGAAAAGATTTCGGCTTCAAAAAAGTTGAAAATTTTCATGAAAAGATTTCGGCTTCAAAAAAGTTGAAAATTTTCATGAAAAGATTTCGGCTTCAAAAAAGTTGAAAATTTTCACGACAGGATTTCGGCTTTAAAAAAGTCGAACATTTTCATGAAGTATTTCGGCTTCAAAAAATTTCAAAAATTTTCATGAAAAGATTTCGGATTCAAAAAAGTTGAAAATTTTCACGACAGGATTTCGGCTTTAAAAAAGTCGAACGTTTTCATGAAGTATTTCGGCTTCAAAAAAGTTGAAAATTTTCATGAAAAGATTTCGGCTTCAAAAAAGTTGAAAATTTTCATGAAAAGATTTCGGCTTCAAAAAAGTTGAAAATTTTCACGACAGGATTTCGGCTTTAAAAAAGTCGAACATTTTCATGAAGTATTTCGGCTTCAAAAAGGTTGAAAATTTTCACGACAGGATTTCGGCTTTAAAAAAGTCGAACATTTTCATGAAGTATTTCGGCTTTAAAAAAGTTGAACATTTTCATGAAGTATTTGGGCTTCAAAAAAGTTGAAAATTTTCATGAAAAGATTTCGGCTTCAAAAAAGTTAAAAATTTTCACGACAGGATTTCGGCTTTAAAAAAGTCGAACATTTTCATGAAGTATTTCAGCTTCAAAAAAGTTGAAAATTTTCATGAAAAGATTTCGGTTTCAAAAAGTTGAAAATTTTCACGACAGGATTTCGGCTTTAAAAAAGTCGAACATTTTCATGAAGTATTTCAGCTTCAAAAAAGTTGAAAATTTTCATGAAAAGATTTCGGCTACAAAAAAGTTGAAAATTTACATGAAAAGATTTCGGCTTCAAAAAAGTTGAAAATTTTCACGACAGGATTTCGGCTTTAAAAAAGTCGAACGTTTTCATGAAGTATTTCGGCTTCAAAAAAGTCGAACATTTTCATGAAGTATTTGGGCTTCAAAAAAGTTGAAAATTTTCACGACAGTATTTCAGCTTCAAAAAAGTTGAAAATTTTCACGAAAAGATTTCGGCTTCAAAAATGTTGAAAATTTTCACGACAGGATTTCGGCTTTAAAAAAGTCGAACATTTTCATGAAATATTTCAGCTTCAAAAAAGTTGAAAATTTTCATGAAAAGATTTCGGCTACAAAAAAGTTGAAAATTTTCATGAAAAGATTTCGGCTTCAAAAAAGTTGAAAATTTTCACGACAGGATTTCGGCTTTAAAAAAGTCGAACGTTTTCATGAAGTATTTGGGCTTCAAAAAAGTCGAACATTTTCATGAAGTATTTGGGCTTCAAAAAAGTTGAAAATTTTCACGACAGGATTTCGGCTTTAAAAAAGTCGAACATTTTCATGAAGTATTTCAGTTTCAAAAAAGTTGAAAATTTTCATGAAAAGATTTCGGCTACAAAAAAGTTGAAAATTTTCATGAAAAGATTTCGGCTTCAAAAAAGTCGAACATTTTCACGACAGGATTTCGGCTTTAAAAAAGTCGAACGTTTTCATGAAGTATTTCGGCTTCAAAAAAGTCGAACATTTTCATGAAGTATTTGGGCTTCAAAAAAGTTGAAAATTTTCACGACAGGATTTCGGCTTTAAAAAAGTCGAACATTTTCATGAAGTATTTCAGTTTCAATAAAGTTGAAAATTTTCATGAAAAGATTTCGGCTTCAAAAAAGTTGAAAATTTTCATGAAAAGATTTCGGCTTCAAAAAAGTCGAACATTTTCACGACAGGATTTCGGCTTTAAAAAAGTCTAACATTTTCATGAAGTATTTCAGCTTCTAAAAAGTTGAAAATTTTCATGAAAAGATTTCGGCTTCAAAAAAGTTGAAAATTTTCATGAAAAGATTTCGGCTTCAAAAAAGTTGAAAATTTTCATGACAAGATTTCGGCTTCAAAAAAGTTGAAAATTTTCACGACAGGATTTCGGCTTTAAAAAAGTCGAACATTTTCATGAAGTATTTCAGCTTCAAAAAAGTTGAAAATTTTCATGAAAAGATTTCGGCTTCAAAAAAGTTGAAAATTTTCATGAAAAGATTTCTACTTTAAAAGAGTTGAAAATTTTCACGACAGGATTTCTACTTTAACAAAGTCGAACATTTTCATGAAGTATTTCGGCTTTAAAAAAGTTGAAAATTTTCATGAAAAGATTTCGGCTTCAATAAAGTTGAAAATTTTTACGACAGGATTTCGGCTTTAAAAAAGTCGAACATTTTCATGAAGTATTTCAGCTTCAAAAAAGTTGAAAATTTTCATGAAAAGATTTCGGTTTCAAAAAAGTTGAAAATTTTCACGACAGGATTTCGGCTTTAAAAAAGTCGAACATTTTCATGAAGTATTTCAGCTTCAAAAAAGTTGAAAATTTTCATGAAAAGATTTCGGGTACAAAAAAGTTGAAAATTTTCATGAAAAGATTTCGGCTACAAAAAAGTTGAAAATTTTCATGAAAAGATTTCGGCTTCAAAAAAGTCGAACATTTTCACGACAGGATTTCGGCTTTAAAAAAGTCGAACGTTTTCATGAAGTATTTCGGCTTCAAAAAAGTCGAACATTTTCATGAAGTATTTGGGCTTCAAAAAAGTTGAAAATTTTCACGACAGGATTTCGGCTTTAAAAAAGTCGAACATTTTCATGAAGTATTTCAGCTTCAAAAAAGTTGAAAATTTTCACGAAAAGATTTCGGCTTCAAAAATGTTGAAAATTTTCAAGAAAAGATTTCGGCTTCAAAAAAGTTGGAAATTTTCATGAAAAGATTTCGGCTTCAAAAAAGTTGAAAATTTTCATGAAAAGATTTCAGCTTCAAAAAAGTTGAACATTTTCACGACAGGATTTCGGCTTTAAAAAAGTCGAACATTTTCATGAAGTATTTCAGCTTCAAAAAAGTTGAAAATTTTCATGAAAAGATTTCGGCTACAAAAAAGTTGAAAATTTTCAAGAAAAGATTTCGGCTTCAAAAAAGTTGAAAATTTTCATGAAAAGATTTCGGCTTCAAAAAAGTTGAAAATTTTCATGAAAAGATTTCGGCTTCAAAAAAGTTGAAAATTTTCACGACAGGTTTTCGGCTTTAAAAAAGTCGAACATTTTCATGAAGTATTTCGGCTTCAAAAAGGTTGAAAATTTTCACGACAGGATTTCGGCTTTAAAAAAGTCGAACATTTTCATGAAGTATTTCGGCTTCAAAAAAGTTGAACATTTTCATGAAGTTTTTGGGCTTCAAAAAAGTTGAAAATTTTCACGACAGGATTTCGGCTTTAAAAAAGTCGAACATTTTCATGAATATTTCAGCTTCAAAAAAGTTGAAAATTTTCATGAAAAGATTTTGGCTTCAAAAAAGTTGAAAATTTTCATGAAAAGATTTCGGCTTCAAAAAAGTTGAAAATTTTCACGACAGGATTTCGGCTTTAAAAAAGTCGAACATTTTCATGAATATTTCAGCTTCAAAAAAGTTGAAAATTTTCATGAAAAGATTTCGGCTTCAAAAAAGTTGAAAATTTTCATGAAGTATTTCGGCTTCAAAAAAGTTGAAAATTTTCACGACAGGATTTCGGCATTTAAAAAGTTGAACATTTTCATGTAGTATTTCAGATTCAAAAAAGTTGAAAATTTTCATGAAAAGATTTCGGCTTCAAAAAAGTTGAAAATTTTCATGAAAAGATTTCGGCTTCAAAAAAGTTGAAAATTTTCATGAAAAGATTTCGGCTTCAAAAAAGTTGAAAATTTTCACGACAGGATTTCGGCTTTAAAAAAGTCGAACATTTTCATGAAGTATTTCGGCTTCAAAAAATTTCAAAAATTTTCATGAAAAGATTTCGGATTCAAAAAAGTTGAAAATTTTCACGACAGGATTTCGGCTTTAAAAAAGTCGAACGTTTTCATGAAGTATTTCGGCTTCAAAAAAGTTGAAAATTTTCATGAAAAGATTTCGGCTTCAAAAAAGTTGAAAATTTTCATGAAAAGATTTCGGCTTCAAAAAAGTTGAAAATTTTCACGACAGGATTTCGGCTTTAAAAAAGTCGAACATTTTCATGAAGTATTTCGGCTTCAAAAAGGTTGAAAATTTTCACGACAGGATTTCGGCTTTAAAAAAGTCGAACATTTTCATGAAGTATTTCGGCTTTAAAAAAGTTGAACATTTTCATGAAGTATTTGGGCTTCAAAAAAGTTGAAAATTTTCATGAAAAGATTTCGGCTTCAAAAAAGTTAAAAATTTTCACGACAGGATTTCGGCTTTAAAAAAGTCGAACATTTTCATGAAGTATTTCAGCTTCAAAAAAGTTGAAAATTTTCATGAAAAGATTTCGGTTTCAAAAAGTTGAAAATTTTCACGACAGGATTTCGGCTTTAAAAAAGTCGAACATTTTCATGAAGTATTTCAGCTTCAAAAAAGTTGAAAATTTTCATGAAAAGATTTCGGCTACAAAAAAGTTGAAAATTTACATGAAAAGATTTCGGCTTCAAAAAAGTTGAAAATTTTCACGACAGGATTTCGGCTTTAAAAAAGTCGAACGTTTTCATGAAGTATTTCGGCTTCAAAAAAGTCGAACATTTTCATGAAGTATTTGGGCTTCAAAAAAGTTGAAAATTTTCACGACAGTATTTCAGCTTCAAAAAAGTTGAAAATTTTCACGAAAAGATTTCGGCTTCAAAAATGTTGAAAATTTTCACGACAGGATTTCGGCTTTAAAAAAGTCGAACATTTTCATGAAATATTTCAGCTTCAAAAAAGTTGAAAATTTTCATGAAAAGATTTCGGCTACAAAAAAGTTGAAAATTTTCATGAAAAGATTTCGGCTTCAAAAAAGTTGAAAATTTTCACGACAGGATTTCGGCTTTAAAAAAGTCGAACGTTTTCATGAAGTATTTCGGCTTCAAAAAAGTCGAACATTTTCATGAAGTATTTCGGATTCAAAAAAGTTGAAAATTTTCATGAAAAGATTTTGGCTTCAAAAAAGCTGAAAATTTTCATGAAAAGATTTCGGGTTCAAAAAAAGTTGAAAATTTTCACGACAGGATTTCGGCTTTAAAAAAGTCGAACATGTTCATGAAGTATTTCAGCTTCAAAAAAGTTGAAAATTTTCATGAAAAGATTTCGGCTTCAAAAATGTTGAAAATTTTCAAGAAAAGATTTCGGCTTCAAAAAAGTTGGAAATTTTCATGAAAAGATTTCGGCTTCAAAAAAGTTAAAAATTTTCATGAAAAGATTTCAGCTTAAAAAAAGTTGAACATTTTCACGACAGGATTTCGGCTTTAAAAAAGTCGAACATTTTCATGAAGTATTTGGGCTTCAAAAAAGTTGAAAATTTTCACGACAGGATTTCGGCTTTAAAAAAGTCGAACATTTTCATGAAGTATTTCAGTTTCAAAAAAGTTGAAAATTTTCATGAAAAGATTTCGGCTTCAAAAAAGTTGAAAATTTTCACGACAGGATTTCGGCTTTAAAAAAGTCGAACGTTTTCATGAAGTATTTCGGCTTCAAAAAAGTCGAACATTTTCATGAAGTATTTGGGCTTCAAAAAAGTTGAAAATTTTCACGACAGTATTTCAGCTTCAAAAAAGTTGAAAATTTTCACGAAAAGATTTCGGCTTCAAAAATGTTGAAAATTTTCACGACAGGATTTCGGCTTTAAAAAAGTCGAACATTTTCATGAAATATTTCAGCTTCAAAAAAGTTGAAAATTTTCATGAAAAGATTTCGGCTACAAAAAAGTTGAAAATTTTCATGAAAAGATTTCGGCTTCAAAAAAGTTGAAAATTTTCACGACAGGATTTCGGCTTTAAAAAAGTCGAACGTTTTCATGAAGTATTTCGGCTTCAAAAAAGTCGAACATTTTCATGAAGTATTTCGGATTCAAAAAAGTTGAAAATTTTCATGAAAAGATTTTGGCTTCAAAAAAGCTGAAAATTTTCATGAAAAGATTTCGGGTTCAAAAAAAGTTGAAAATTTTCACGACAGGATTTCGGCTTTAAAAAAGTCGAACATGTTCATGAAGTATTTCAGCTTCAAAAAAGTTGAAAATTTTCATGAAAAGATTTCGGCTTCAAAAATGTTGAAAATTTTCAAGAAAAGATTTCGGCTTCAAAAAAGTTGGAAATTTTCATGAAAAGATTTCGGCTTCAAAAAAGTTAAAAATTTTCATGAAAAGATTTCAGCTTAAAAAAAGTTGAACATTTTCACGACAGGATTTCGGCTTTAAAAAAGTCGAACATTTTCATGAAGTATTTGGGCTTCAAAAAAGTTGAAAATTTTCACGACAGGATTTCGGCTTTAAAAAAGTCGAACATTTTCATGAAGTATTTCAGTTTCAAAAAAGTTGAAAATTTTCATGAAAAGATTTCGGCTACAAAAAAGTTGAACATTTTCATGAAAAGATTTCGGCTTCAAAAAAGTCGAACATTTTCACGACAGGATTTCGGCTTTAAAAAAGTCGAACGTTTTCATGAAGTATTTCGGCTTCAAAAAAGTCGAACATTTTCATGAAGTATTTGGGCTTCAAAAAAGTTGAAAATTTTCACGACAGGATTTCGGCTTTAAAAAAGTCGAACATTTTCATGAAGTATTTCAGCTTCAAAAAAGTTGAAAATTTTCACGAAAAGATTTCGGCTTCAAAAATGTTGAAAATTTTCAAGAAAAGATTTCGGCTTCAAAAAAGTTGGAAATTTTCATGAAAAGATTTCGGCTTCAAAAAAGTTGAAAATTTTCATGAAAAGATTTCAGCTTCAAAAAAGTTGAACATTTTCACGACAGGATTTCGGCTTTAAAAAAGTCGAACATTTTCATGAAGTATTTCAGCTTCAAAAAAGTTGAAAATTTTCATGAAAAGATTTCGGCTACAAAAAAGTTGAAAATTTTCAAGAAAAGATTTCGGCTTCAAAAAAGTTGAAAATTTTCATGAAAAGATTTCGGCTTCAAAAAAGTTGAAAATTTTCATGAAAAGATTTCGGCTTCAAAAAAGTTGAAAATTTTCACGACAGGTTTTCGGCTTTAAAAAAGTCGAACATTTTCATGAAGTATTTCGGCTTCAAAAAGGTTGAAAATTTTCACGACAGGATTTCGGCTTTAAAAAAGTCGAACATTTTCATGAAGTATTTCGGCTTCAAAAAAGTTGAACATTTTCATGAAGTTTTTGGGCTTCAAAAAAGTTGAAAATTTTCACGACAGGATTTCGGCTTTAAAAAAGTCGAACATTTTCATGAATATTTCAGCTTCAAAAAAGTTGAAAATTTTCATGAAAAGATTTTGGCTTCAAAAAAGTTGAAAATTTTCATGAAAAGATTTCGGCTTCAAAAAAGTTGAAAATTTTCACGACAGGATTTCGGCTTTAAAAAAGTCGAACATTTTCATGAATATTTCAGCTTCAAAAAAGTTGAAAATTTTCATGAAAAGATTTCGGCTTCAAAAAAGTTGAAAATTTTCATGAAGTATTTCGGCTTCAAAAAAGTTGAAAATTTTCACGACAGGATTTCGGCATTTAAAAAGTTGAACATTTTCATGAAGTATTTCAGATTCAAAAAAGTTGAAAATTTTCATGAAAAGATTTCGGCTTCAAAAAAGTTGAAAATTTTCATGAAAAGATTTCGGCTTCAAAAAAGTTGAAAATTTTCATGAAAAGATTTCGGCTTCAAAAAAGTTGAAAATTTTCACGACAGGATTTCGGCTTTAAAAAAGTCGAACATTTTCATGAAGTATTTCGGCTTCAAAAAATTTCAAAAATTTTCATGAAAAGATTTCGGATTCAAAAAAGTTGAAAATTTTCACGACAGGATTTCGGCTTTAAAAAAGTCGAACGTTTTCATGAAGTATTTCGGCTTCAAAAAAGTTGAAAATTTTCATGAAAAGATTTCGGCTTCAAAAAAGTTGAAAATTTTCATGAAAAGATTTCGGCTTCAAAAAAGTTGAAAATTTTCACGACAGGATTTCGGCTTTAAAAAAGTCGAACATTTTCATGAAGTATTTCGGCTTCAAAAAGGTTGAAAATTTTCACGACAGGATTTCGGCTTTAAAAAAGTCGAACATTTTCATGAAGTATTTCGGCTTTAAAAAAGTTGAACATTTTCATGAAGTATTTGGGCTTCAAAAAAGTTGAAAATTTTCATGAAAAGATTTCGGCTTCAAAAAAGTTAAAAATTTTCACGACAGGATTTCGGCTTTAAAAAAGTCGAACATTTTCATGAAGTATTTCAGCTTCAAAAAAGTTGAAAATTTTCATGAAAAGATTTCGGTTTCAAAAAGTTGAAAATTTTCACGACAGGATTTCGGCTTTAAAAAAGTCGAACATTTTCATGAAGTATTTCAGCTTCAAAAAAGTTGAAAATTTTCATGAAAAGATTTCGGCTACAAAAAAGTTGAAAATTTACATGAAAAGATTTCGGCTTCAAAAAAGTTGAAAATTTTCACGACAGGATTTCGGCTTTAAAAAAGTCGAACGTTTTCATGAAGTATTTCGGCTTCAAAAAAGTCGAACATTTTCATGAAGTATTTGGGCTTCAAAAAAGTTGAAAATTTTCACGACAGTATTTCAGCTTCAAAAAAGTTGAAAATTTTCATGAAAAGATTTCGGCTACAAAAAAGTTGAAAATTTACATGAAAAGATTTCGGCTTCAAAAAAGTTGAAAATTTTCACGACAGGATTTCGGCTTTAAAAAAGTCGAACGTTTTCATGAAGTATTTCGGCTTCAAAAAAGTCGAACATTTTCATGAAGTATTTGGGCTTCAAAAAAGTTGAAAATTTTCACGACAGTATTTCAGCTTCAAAAAAGTTGAAAATTTTCACGAAAAGATTTCGGCTTCAAAAATGTTGAAAATTTTCACGACAGGATTTCGGCTTTAAAAAAGTCGAACATTTTCATGAAATATTTCAGCTTCAAAAAAGTTGAAAATTTTCATGAAAAGATTTCGGCTACAAAAAAGTTGAAAATTTTCACGACAGGATTTCGGCTTTAAAAAAGTCGAACGTTTTCATGAAGTATTTCGGCTTCAAAAAAGTCGAACATTTTCATGAAGTATTTCGGATTCAAAAAAGTTGAAAATTTTCATGAAAAGATTTTGGCTTCAAAAAAGCTGAAAATTTTCATGAAAAGATTTCGGGTTCAAAAAAAGTTGAAAATTTTCACGACAGGATTTCGGCTTTAAAAAAGTCGAACATGTTCATGAAGTATTTCAGCTTCAAAAAAGTTGAAAATTTTCATGAAAAGATTTCGGCTTCAAAAATGTTGAAAATTTTCAAGAAAAGATTTCGGCTTCAAAAAAGTTGGAAATTTTCATGAAAAGATTTCGGCTTCAAAAAAGTTAAAAATTTTCATGAAAAGATTTCAGCTTAAAAAAAGTTGAACATTTTCACGACAGGATTTCGGCTTTAAAAAAGTCGAACATTTTCATGAAGTATTTCAGCTTCAAAAAAGTTGAAAATTTTCATGAAAAGATTTCGGCTACAAAAAAGTTGAAAATTTTCAAGAAAAGATTTCGGCTTCAAAAAAGTTGAAAATTTTCATGAAAAGATTTCGGCTTCAAAAATGTTGAAAATTTTCATGAAAAGATTTCGGCTTCAAAAAAGTTGAAAATTTTCACGACAGGATTTCGGCTTTAAAAAAGTCGAACATTTTCATGAAGTATTTCGGCTTCAAAAAGGTTGAAAATTTTCACGACAGGATTTCGGCTTTAAAAAAGTCGAACATTTTCATGAATATTTCAGCTTCAAAAAAGTTGAAAATTTTCATGAAAAGATTTCGGCTTCAAAAAAGTTGAACATTTTCATGAAGTATTTCGGCTTCAAAAAAGTTGAAAATTTTCACGACAGGATTTCGGCATTAAAAAAGTCGAACATTTTCATGAAGTATTTCAGATTCAAAAAAGTTAAAAATTTTCATGAAAAGATTTCGGCTTCAAAAAAGTTGAAAATTTTCATGAAAAGATTTCGGCTTCAAAAAAGTTGAAAATTTTCATGAAAAGATTTCGGCTTCAAAAAAGTTGAAAATTTTCACGACAGGATTTCGGCTTTAAAAAAGTCGAACATTTTCATGAAGTATTTCGGCTTTAAAAAAGTCGAACATTTTCATGAAGTATTTGGGCTTCAAAAAAGTTGAAAATTTTCATGAAAAGATTTCGGTTTCAAAAAAGTTGAAAATTTTCACGACAGAATTTCGGCTTTAAAAAAGTCGAACATTTTCATGAAGTATTTCAGCTTCAAAAAAGTTGAAAATTTTCATGAAAAGATTTCGGCTACAAAAAAGTTGAAAATTTTCATGAAAAGATTTGGGCTTCAAAAAAGTTGAAAATTTTCACACCAGGATTTCGGCTTTAAAAAAGTCGAACATTTTCATGAAGTATTTCAGCTTCAAAAAAGTTGAAAATTTTCATGAAAAGATTTCGGCTTCAAAAAAGTTGAAAATTTTCACGAAAAGATTTCGGCTTCAAAAAAGTTGAAAATTTTCACGACAGGATTTCGGCTTTAAAAAAGTCGAACATTTTCATGAAGTATTTCGGATTCAAAAAAGTTGAAAATTTTCACGACAGGATTTCGGCGTTAAAAAAGTCGAACATTTTCATGAAAAGATTTCGGCTACAAAGAAGTTGAAAATTTTCATGAAAAGATTTCGGCTTCAAAAAAGTTGAAAATTTTCACGAAAAGATTTCGGCTTCAAAAAAGTTGAAAATTTTCATGAAAAGATTTCGGTTTCAAAAAAGTTGAAAATTTTCACGACAAGATTTCGGCTTTAAAAAAGTCGAACATTTTCATGAAATATTTCAGCTTCAAAAAAGTTGAAAATTTTCATGAAAAGATTTCGGCTACAAAAAAGTTGAAAATTTTCATGAAAAGATTTCGGCTTCAAAAAAGTTGAAAATTTTCATGAAGTATTTCGGCTTCAAAAAAGTTGAAAATTTTCACGACAGGATTTCGGCATTAAAAAAGTCGAACATTTTCATGAAGTATTTCAGATTCAAAAAAGTTGAAAATTTTCATGAAAAGATTTCGGCTTCAAAAAAGTTGAAAATTTTCATGAAAAGATTTCGGCTTCAAAAAAGTTGAAAATTTTCATGAAAAGATTTCGGCTTCAAAAAAGTTGAAAATTTTCACGACAGGATTTCGGCTTTAAAAAAGTCGAAACATTTTCATGAAGTATTTCGGCTTCAAAAAGGTTGAAAATTTTCACGACAGGATTTCGGCTTTAAAAAAGTCGAACATTTTCATGAAGTATTTCGGCTTTAAAAAAGTCGAACATTTTCATGAAGTATTTGGGCTTCAAAAAAGTTGAAAATTTTCATGAAAAGATTTCGGTTTCAAAAAAGTTGAAAATTTTCACGACAGAATTTCGGCTTTAAAAAAGTCGAACATTTTCATGAAGTATTTCAGCTTCAAAAAAGTTGAAAATTTTCATGAAAAGATTTCGGCTACAAAAAAGTTGAAAATTTTCATGAAAAGATTTGGGCTTCAAAAAAGTTGAAAATTTTCACACCAGGATTTCGGCTTTAAAAAAGTCGAACATTTTCATGAAGTATTTCAGCTTCAAAAAAGTTGAAAATTTTCATGAAAAGATTTCGGCTTCAAAAAAGTTGAAAATTTTCACGAAAAGATTTCGGCTTCAAAAAAGTTGAAAATTTTCACGACAGGATTTCGGCTTTAAAAAAGTCGAACATTTTCATGAAGTATTTCGGATTCAAAAAAGTTGAAAATTTTCACGACAAGATTTCGGCTTTAAAAAAGTCGAACATTTTCATGAAATATTTCAGCTTCAAAAAAGTTGAAAATTTTCATGAAAAGATTTCGGCTTCAAAAAAGTTGAAAATTTTCACGACAGGATTTCGGCTTTAAAAAAGTCGAACATTTTCATGAAGTATTTCGGCTTCAAAAAGGTTGAAAATTTTCACGACAGGATTTCGGCTTTAAAAAAGTCGAACATTTTCATGAAGTATTTCGGCTTTAAAAAAGTCGAACATTTTCATGAAGTATTTGGGCTTCACAAAAGTTGAAAATTTTCATGAAAAGATTTCGGTTTCAAAAAAGTTGAAAATTTTCACGACAGAATTTCGGCTTTAAAAAAGTCGAACATTTTCATGAAGTATTTCAGCTTCAAAAAAGTTGAAAATTTTCATGAAAAGATTTCGGCTACAAAAAAGTTGAAAATTTTCACGACAGGATTTCGGCTTTAAAAAAGTCGAACATTTTCATGAAGTATTTCAGCTTC
The DNA here is from genome assembly GCF_963584025.1 of Labrus mixtus. Classification (NCBI taxonomy): domain Eukaryota; kingdom Metazoa; phylum Chordata; class Actinopteri; order Labriformes; family Labridae; genus Labrus; species Labrus mixtus. Next base: position 33,494,902 of record NC_083615.1, on the reverse strand, counting down.
AAAAAAGTTGAAAATTTTCATGAAAAGATTTCGGGTACAAAAAAGTTGAAAATTTTCATGAAAAGATTTCGGCTACAAAAAAGTTGAAAATTTTCATGAAAAGATTTCGGCTTCAAAAAAGTCGAACATTTTCACGACAGGATTTCGGCTTTAAAAAAGTCGAACGTTTTCATGAAGTATTACGGCTTCAAAAAAGTCGAACATTTTCATGAAGTATTTCGGCTTCAAAAAAGTTGAAAATTTTCACGACAGGATTTCGGCTTTAAAAAAGTCGAACATTTTCATGAAGTATTTCAGCTTCAAAAAAGTTGAAAATTTTCACGAAAAGATTTCGGCTTCAAAAATGTTGAAAATTTTCAAGAAAAGATTTCGGCTTCAAAAAAGTTGGAAATTTTCATGAAAAGATTTCGGCTTCAAAAAAGTTGAAAATTTTCATGAAAAGATTTCAGCTTCAAAAAAGTTGAACATTTTCACGACAGGATTTCGGCTTTAAAAAAGTCGAACATTTTCATGAAGTATTTCAGCTTCAAAAAAGTTGAAAATTTTCATGAAAAGATTTCGGCTACAAAAAAGTTGAAAATTTTCAAGAAAAGATTTCGGCTTCAAAAAAGTTGAAAATTTTCATGAAAAGATTTCGGCTTCAAAAAAGTTGAAAATTTTCATGAAAAGATTTCGGCTTCAAAAAAGTTGAAAATTTTCACGACAGGTTTTCGGCTTTAAAAAAGTCGAACATTTTCATGAAGTATTTCGGCTTCAAAAAGGTTGAAAATTTTCACGACAGGATTTCGGCTTTAAAAAAGTCGAACATTTTCATGAAGTATTTCGGCTTCAAAAAAGTTGAACATTTTCATGAAGTTTTTGGGCTTCAAAAAAGTTGAAAATTTTCACGACAGGATTTCGGCTTTAAAAAAGTCGAACATTTTCATGAATATTTCAGCTTCAAAAAAGTTGAAAATTTTCATGAAAAGATTTTGGCTTCAAAAAAGTTGAAAATTTTCATGAAAAGATTTCGGCTTCAAAAAAGTTGAAAATTTTCATGAAGTATTTCGGCTTCAAAAAAGTTGAAAATTTTCACGACAGGATTTCGGCATTAAAAAAGTCGAACATTTTCATGAAGTATTTCAGATTCAAAAAAGTTGAAAATTTTCATGAAAAGATTTCGGCTTCAAAAAAGTTGAAAATTTTCATGAAAAGATTTCGGCTTCAAAAAAGTTGAAAATTTTCATGAAAAGATTTCGGCTTCAAAAAAGTTGAAAATTTTCACGACAGGATTTCGGCTTTAAAAAAGTCGAAACATTTTCATGAAGTATTTCGGCTTCAAAAAGGTTGAAAATTTTCACGACAGGATTTCGGCTTTAAAAAAGTCGAACATTTTCATGAAGTATTTCGGCTTTAAAAAAGTCGAACATTTTCATGAAGTATTTGGGCTTCAAAAAAGTTGAAAATTTTCATGAAAAGATTTCGGTTTCAAAAAAGTTGAAAATTTTCACGACAGAATTTCGGCTTTAAAAAAGTCGAACATTTTCATGAAGTATTTCAGCTTCAAAAAAGTTGAAAATTTTCATGAAAAGATTTCGGCTACAAAAAAGTTGAAAATTTTCATGAAAAGATTTGGGCTTCAAAAAAGTTGAAAATTTTCACACCAGGATTTCGGCTTTAAAAAAGTCGAACATTTTCATGAAGTATTTCAGCTTCAAAAAAGTTGAAAATTTTCATGAAAAGATTTCGGCTTCAAAAAAGTTGAAAATTTTCACGAAAAGATTTCGGCTTCAAAAAAGTTGAAAATTTTCACGACAGGATTTCGGCTTTAAAAAAGTCGAACATTTTCATGAAGTATTTCGGATTCAAAAAAGTTGAAAATTTTCACGACAAGATTTCGGCTTTAAAAAAGTCGAACATTTTCATGAAATATTTCAGCTTCAAAAAAGTTGAAAATTTTCATGAAAAGATTTCGGCTTCAAAAAAGTTGAAAATTTTCACGACAGGATTTCGGCTTTAAAAAAGTCGAACATTTTCATGAAGTATTTCGGCTTCAAAAAGGTTGAAAATTTTCACGACAGGATTTCGGCTTTAAAAAAGTCGAACATTTTCATGAAGTATTTCGGCTTTAAAAAAGTCGAACATTTTCATGAAGTATTTGGGCTTCACAAAAGTTGAAAATTTTCATGAAAAGATTTCGGTTTCAAAAAAGTTGAAAATTTTCACGACAGAATTTCGGCTTTAAAAAAGTCGAACATTTTCATGAAGTATTTCAGCTTCAAAAAAGTTGAAAATTTTCATGAAAAGATTTCGGCTACAAAAAAGTTGAAAATTTTCACGACAGGATTTCGGCTTTAAAAAAGTCGAACATTTTCATGAAGTATTTCAGCTTCAAAAAAGTTGAAAATTTTCATGAAAAGATTTCGGGTACAAAAAAGTTGAAAATTTTCATGAAAAGATTTCGGCTACAAAAAAGTTGAAAATTTTCATGAAAAGATTTCGGCTTCAAAAAAGTCGAACATTTTCACGACAGGATTTCGGCTTTAAAAAAGTCGAACGTTTTCATGAAGTATTACGGCTTCAAAAAAGTCGAACATTTTCATGAAGTATTTCGGCTTCAAAAAAGTTGAAAATTTTCATGAAAAGATTTCGGCTTCAAAAAAGTTGAACATTTTCACGACAGGATTTCGGCTTTAAAAAAGTCGAACGTTTTCATGAAGTATTTGGGCTTCAAAAAAGTCGAACATTTTCATGAAGTATTTGGGCTTCAAAAAAGTTGAAAATTTTCACGACAGGATTTCGGCTTTAAAAAAGTCGAACATTTTCATGAAGTATTTCAGTTTCAAAAAAGTTGAAAATTTTCATGAAAAGATTTCGGCTACAAAAAAGTTGAAAATTTTCATGAAAAGATTTCGGCTTCAAAAAAGTCGAACATTTTCACGACAGGATTTCGGCTTTAAAAAAGTCGAACGTTTTCATGAAGTATTTCGGCTTCAAAAAAGTCGAACATTTTCATGAAGTATTTGGGCTTCAAAAAAGTTGAAAATTTTCACGACAGGATTTCGGCTTTAAAAAAGTCGAACATTTTCATGAAGTATTTCAGCTTCAAAAAAGTTGAAAATTTTCACGAAAAGATTTCGGCTTCAAAAATGTTGAAAATTTTCATGAAAAGATTTCAGCTTCAAAAAAGTTGAAAATTTTCATGAAAAGATTTCGGCTTCAAAAAAGTTGAAAATTTTCATGAAAAGATTTCAGCTTCAAAAAAGTTGAACATTTTCACGACAGGATTTCGGCTTTAAAAAAGTCGAACATTTTCATGAAGTATTTCAGCTTCAAAAAAGTTGAAAATTTTCATGAAAAGATTTCGGCTACAAAAAAGTTGAAAATTTTCAAGAAAAGATTTCGGCTTCAAAAAAGTTGAAAATTTTCATGAAAAGATTTCGGCTTCAAAAAAGTTGAAAATTTTCATGAAAAGATTTCGGCTTCAAAAAAGTTGAAAATTTTCACGACAGGTTTTCGGCTTTAAAAAAGTCGAACATTTTCATGAAGTATTTCGGCTTCAAAAAGGTTGAAAATTTTCACGACAGGATTTCGGCTTTAAAAAAGTCGAACATTTTCATGAAGTATTTCGGCTTCAAAAAAGTTGAACATTTTCATGAAGTTTTTGGGCTTCAAAAAAGTTGAAAATTTTCACGACAGGATTTCGGCTTTAAAAAAGTCGAACATTTTCATGAATATTTCAGCTTCAAAAAAGTTGAAAATTTTCATGAAAAGATTTTGGCTTCAAAAAAGTTGAAAATTTTCATGAAAAGATTTCGGCTTCAAAAAAGTTGAAAATTTTCACGACAGGATTTCGGCTTTAAAAAAGTCGAACATTTTCATGAATATTTCAGCTTCAAAAAAGTTGAAAATTTTCATGAAAAGATTTCGGCTTCAAAAAAGTTGAAAATTTTCATGAAGTATTTCGGCTTCAAAAAAGTTGAAAATTTTCACGACAGGATTTCGGCATTTAAAAAGTTGAACATTTTCATGTAGTATTTCAGATTCAAAAAAGTTGAAAATTTTCATGAAAAGATTTCGGCTTCAAAAAAGTTGAAAATTTTCATGAAAAGATTTCGGCTTCAAAAAAGTTGAAAATTTTCATGAAAAGATTTCGGCTTCAAAAAAGTTGAAAATTTTCACGACAGGATTTCGGCTTTAAAAAAGTCGAACATTTTCATGAAGTATTTCGGCTTCAAAAAATTTCAAAAATTTTCATGAAAAGATTTCGGATTCAAAAAAGTTGAAAATTTTCACGACAGGATTTCGGCTTTAAAAAAGTCGAACGTTTTCATGAAGTATTTCGGCTTCAAAAAAGTTGAAAATTTTCATGAAAAGATTTCGGCTTCAAAAAAGTTGAAAATTTTCATGAAAAGATTTCGGCTTCAAAAAAGTTGAAAATTTTCACGACAGGATTTCGGCTTTAAAAAAGTCGAACATTTTCATGAAGTATTTCGGCTTCAAAAAGGTTGAAAATTTTCACGACAGGATTTCGGCTTTAAAAAAGTCGAACATTTTCATGAAGTATTTCGGCTTTAAAAAAGTTGAACATTTTCATGAAGTATTTGGGCTTCAAAAAAGTTGAAAATTTTCATGAAAAGATTTCGGCTTCAAAAAAGTTAAAAATTTTCACGACAGGATTTCGGCTTTAAAAAAGTCGAACATTTTCATGAAGTATTTCAGCTTCAAAAAAGTTGAAAATTTTCATGAAAAGATTTCGGTTTCAAAAAGTTGAAAATTTTCACGACAGGATTTCGGCTTTAAAAAAGTCGAACATTTTCATGAAGTATTTCAGCTTCAAAAAAGTTGAAAATTTTCATGAAAAGATTTCGGCTACAAAAAAGTTGAAAATTTACATGAAAAGATTTCGGCTTCAAAAAAGTTGAAAATTTTCACGACAGGATTTCGGCTTTAAAAAAGTCGAACGTTTTCATGAAGTATTTCGGCTTCAAAAAAGTCGAACATTTTCATGAAGTATTTGGGCTTCAAAAAAGTTGAAAATTTTCACGACAGTATTTCAGCTTCAAAAAAGTTGAAAATTTTCACGAAAAGATTTCGGCTTCAAAAATGTTGAAAATTTTCACGACAGGATTTCGGCTTTAAAAAAGTCGAACATTTTCATGAAATATTTCAGCTTCAAAAAAGTTGAAAATTTTCATGAAAAGATTTCGGCTACAAAAAAGTTGAAAATTTTCATGAAAAGATTTCGGCTTCAAAAAAGTTGAAAATTTTCACGACAGGATTTCGGCTTTAAAAAAGTCGAACGTTTTCATGAAGTATTTCGGCTTCAAAAAAGTCGAACATTTTCATGAAGTATTTCGGATTCAAAAAAGTTGAAAATTTTCATGAAAAGATTTTGGCTTCAAAAAAGCTGAAAATTTTCATGAAAAGATTTCGGGTTCAAAAAAAGTTTAAAATTTTCACGACAGGATTTCGGCTTTAAAAAAGTCGAACATGTTCATGAAGTATTTCAGCTTCAAAAAAGTTGAAAATTTTCATGAAAAGATTTCGGCTTCAAAAATGTTGAAAATTTTCAAGAAAAGATTTCGGCTTCAAAAAAGTTGGAAATTTTCATGAAAAGATTTCGGCTTCAAAAAAGTTAAAAATTTTCATGAAAAGATTTCAGCTTAAAAAAAGTTGAACATTTTCACGACAGGATTTCGGCTTTAAAAAAGTCGAACATTTTCATGAAGTATTTGGGCTTCAAAAAAGTTGAAAATTTTCACGACAGGATTTCGGCTTTAAAAAAGTCGAACATTTTCATGAAGTATTTCAGTTTCAAAAAAGTTGAAAATTTTCATGAAAAGATTTCGGCTACAAAAAAGTTGAACATTTTCATGAAAAGATTTCGGCTTCAAAAAAGTCGAACATTTTCACGACAGGATTTCGGCTTTAAAAAAGTCGAACGTTTTCATGAAGTATTTCGGCTACAAAAAAGTTGAAAATTTTCATGAAAAGATTTGGGCTTCAAAAAAGTTGAAAATTTTCACACCAGGATTTCGGCTTTAAAAAAGTCGAACATTTTCATGAAGTATTTCAGCTTCAAAAAAGTTGAAAATTTTCATGAAAAGATTTCGGCTTCAAAAAAGTTGAAAATTTTCACGAAAAGATTTCGGCTTCAAAAAAGTTGAAAATTTTCACGACAGGATTTCGGCTTTAAAAAAGTCGAACATTTTCATGAAGTATTTCGGATTCAAAAAAGTTGAAAATTTTCACGACAAGATTTCGGCTTTAAAAAAGTCGAACATTTTCATGAAATATTTCAGCTTCAAAAAAGTTGAAAATTTTCATGAAAAGATTTCGGCTTCAAAAAAGTTGAAAATTTTCACGACAGGATTTCGGCTTTAAAAAAGTCGAACATTTTCATGAAGTATTTCGGCTTCAAAAAGGTTGAAAATTTTCACGACAGGATTTCGGCTTTAAAAAAGTCGAACATTTTCATGAAGTATTTCGGCTTTAAAAAAGTCGAACATTTTCATGAAGTATTTGGGCTTCACAAAAGTTGAAAATTTTCATGAAAAGATTTCGGTTTCAAAAAAGTTGAAAATTTTCACGACAGAATTTCGGCTTTAAAAAAGTCGAACATTTTCATGAAGTATTTCAGCTTCAAAAAAGTTGAAAATTTTCATGAAAAGATTTCGGCTACAAAAAAGTTGAAAATTTTCACGACAGGATTTCGGCTTTAAAAAAGTCGAACATTTTCATGAAGTATTTCAGCTTCAAAAAAGTTGAAAATTTTCATGAAAAGATTTCGGGTACAAAAAAGTTGAAAATTTTCATGAAAAGATTTCGGCTACAAAAAAGTTGAAAATTTTCATGAAAAGATTTCGGCTTCAAAAAAGTCGAACATTTTCACGACAGGATTTCGGCTTTAAAAAAGTCGAACGTTTTCATGAAGTATTACGGCTTCAAAAAAGTCGAACATTTTCATGAAGTATTTCGGCTTCAAAAAAGTTGAAAATTTTCATGAAAAGATTTCGGCTTCAAAAAAGTTGAACATTTTCACGACAGGATTTCGGCTTTAAAAAAGTCGAACGTTTTCATGAAGTATTTGGGCTTCAAAAAAGTCGAACATTTTCATGAAGTATTTGGGCTTCAAAAAAGTTGAAAATTTTCACGACAGGATTTCGGCTTTAAAAAAGTCGAACATTTTCATGAAGTATTTCAGTTTCAAAAAAGTTGAAAATTTTCATGAAAAGATTTCGGCTACAAAAAAGTTGAAAATTTTCATGAAAAGATTTCGGCTTCAAAAAAGTCGAACATTTTCACGACAGGATTTCGGCTTTAAAAAAGTCGAACGTTTTCATGAAGTATTTCGGCTTCAAAAAAGTCGAACATTTTCATGAAGTATTTGGGCTTCAAAAAAGTTGAAAATTTTCACGACAGGATTTCGGCTTTAAAAAAGTCGAACATTTTCATGAAGTATTTCAGCTTCAAAAAAGTTGAAAATTTTCACGAAAAGATTTCGGCTTCAAAAATGTTGAAAATTTTCAAGAAAAGATTTCGGCTTCAAAAAAGTTGGAAATTTTCATGAAAAGATTTCGGCTTCAAAAAAGTTGAAAATTTTCATGAAAAGATTTCAGCTTCAAAAAAGTTGAACATTTTCACGACAGGATTTCGGCTTTAAAAAAGTCGAACATTTTCATGAAGTATTTCAGCTTCAAAAAAGTTGAAAATTTTCATGAAAAGATTTCGGCTACAAAAAAGTTGAAAATTTTCAAGAAAAGATTTCGGCTTCAAAAAAGTTGAAAATTTTCATGAAAAGATTTCGGCTTCAAAAAAGTTGAAAATTTTCATGAAAAGATTTCGGCTTCAAAAAAGTTGAAAATTTTCACGACAGGTTTTCGGCTTTAAAAAAGTCGAACATTTTCATGAAGTATTTCGGCTTCAAAAAGGTTGAAAATTTTCACGACAGGATTTCGGCTTTAAAAAAGTCGAACATTTTCATGAAGTATTTCGGCTTCAAAAAAGTTGAACATTTTCATGAAGTTTTTGGGCTTCAAAAAAGTTGAAAATTTTCACGACAGGATTTCGGCTTTAAAAAAGTCGAACATTTTCATGAATATTTCAGCTTCAAAAAAGTTGAAAATTTTCATGAAAAGATTTTGGCTTCAAAAAAGTTGAAAATTTTCATGAAAAGATTTCGGCTTCAAAAAAGTTGAAAATTTTCACGACAGGATTTCGGCTTTAAAAAAGTCGAACATTTTCATGAATATTTCAGCTTCAAAAAAGTTGAAAATTTTCATGAAAAGATTTCGGCTTCAAAAAAGTTGAAAATTTTCATGAAGTATTTCGGCTTCAAAAAAGTTGAAAATTTTCACGACAGGATTTCGGCATTTAAAAAGTTGAACATTTTCATGTAGTATTTCAGATTCAAAAAAGTTGAAAATTTTCATGAAAAGATTTCGGCTTCAAAAAAGTTGAAAATTTTCATGAAAAGATTTCGGCTTCAAAAAAGTTGAAAATTTTCATGAAAAGATTTCGGCTTCAAAAAAGTTGAAAATTTTCACGACAGGATTTCGGCTTTAAAAAAGTCGAACATTTTCATGAAGTATTTCGGCTTCAAAAAATTTCAAAAATTTTCATGAAAAGATTTCGGATTCAAAAAAGTTGAAAATTTTCACGACAGGATTTCGGCTTTAAAAAAGTCGAACGTTTTCATGAAGTATTTCGGCTTCAAAAAAGTTGAAAATTTTCATGAAGTATTTCGGCTACAAAAAAGTTGAAAATTTTCATGAAAAGATTTGGGCTTCAAAAAAGTTGAAAATTTTCACACCAGGATTTCGGCTTTAAAAAAGTCGAACATTTTCATGAAGTATTTCAGCTTCAAAAAAGTTGAAAATTTTCATGAAAAGATTTCGGCTTCAAAAAAGTTGAAAATTTTCACGAAAAGATTTCGGCTTCAAAAAAGTTGAAAATTTTCACGACAGGATTTCGGCTTTAAAAAAGTCGAACATTTTCATGAAGTATTTCGGATTCAAAAAAGTTGAAAATTTTCACGACAAGATTTCGGCTTTAAAAAAGTCGAACATTTTCATGAAATATTTCAGCTTCAAAAAAGTTGAAAATTTTCATGAAAAGATTTCGGCTTCAAAAAAGTTGAAAATTTTCACGACAGGATTTCGGCTTTAAAAAAGTCGAACATTTTCATGAAGTATTTCGGCTTCAAAAAGGTTGAAAATTTTCACGACAGGATTTCGGCTTTAAAAAAGTCGAACATTTTCATGAAGTATTTCGGCTTTAAAAAAGTCGAACATTTTCATGAAGTATTTGGGCTTCACAAAAGTTGAAAATTTTCATGAAAAGATTTCGGTTTCAAAAAAGCTGAAAATTTTCACGACAGAATTTCGGCTTTAAAAAAGTCGAACATTTTCATGAAGTATTTCAGCTTCAAAAAAGTTGAAAATTTTCATGAAAAGATTTCGGCTACAAAAAAGTTGAAAATTTTCACGACAGGATTTCGGCTTTAAAAAAGTCGAACATTTTCATGAAGTATTTCAGCTTCAAAAAAGTTGAAAATTTTCATGAAAAGATTTCGGGTACAAAAAAGTTGAAAATTTTCATGAAAAGATTTCGGCTACAAAAAAGTTGAAAATTTTCATGAAAAGATTTCGGCTTCAAAAAAGTCGAACATTTTCACGACAGGATTTCGGCTTTAAAAAAGTCGAACGTTTTCATGAAGTATTACGGCTTCAAAAAAGTCGAACATTTTCATGAAGTATTTCGGCTTCAAAAAAGTTGAAAATTTTCATGAAAAGATTTCGGCTTCAAAAAAGTTGAACATTTTCACGACAGGATTTCGGCTTTAAAAAAGTCGAACGTTTTCATGAAGTATTTGGGCTTCAAAAAAGTCGAACATTTTCATGAAGTATTTGGGCTTCAAAAAAGTTGAAAATTTTCACGACAGGATTTCGGCTTTAAAAAAGTCGAACATTTTCATGAAGTATTTCAGTTTCAAAAAAGTTGAAAATTTTCATGAAAAGATTTCGGCTACAAAAAAGTTGAAAATTTTCATGAAAAGATTTCGGCTTCAAAAAAGTCGAACATTTTCACGACAGGATTTCGGCTTTAAAAAAGTCGAACGTTTTCATGAAGTATTTCGGCTTCAAAAAAGTCGAACATTTTCATGAAGTATTTGGGCTTCAAAAAAGTTGAAAATTTTCACGACAGGATTTCGGCTTTAAAAAAGTCGAACATTTTCATGAAGTATTTCAGCTTCAAAAAAGTTGAAAATTTTCACGAAAAGATTTCGGCTTCAAAAATGTTGAAAATTTTCAAGAAAAGATTTCGGCTTCAAAAAAGTTGGAAATTTTCATGAAAAGATTTCGGCTTCAAAAAAGTTGAAAATTTTCATGAAAAGATTTCAGCTTCAAAAAAGTTGAACATTTTCACGACAGGATTTCGGCTTTAAAAAAGTCGAACATTTTCATGAAGTATTTCAGCTTCAAAAAAGTTGAAAATTTTCATGAAAAGATTTCGGCTTCAAAAAAGTTGAAAATTTTCACGAAAAGATTTCGGCTTCAAAAAAGTTGAAAATTTTCACGACAGGATTTCGGCTTTAAAAAAGTCGAACATTTTCATGAAGTATTTCGGATTCAAAAAAGTTGAAAATTTTCACGACAAGATTTCGGCTTTAAAAAAGTCGAACATTTTCATGAAATATTTCAGCTTCAAAAAAGTTGAAAATTTTCATGAAAAGATTTCGGCTTCAAAAAAGTTGAAAATTTTCACGACAGGATTTCGGCTTTAAAAAAGTCGAACATTTTCATGAAGTATTTCGGCTTCAAAAAGGTTGAAAATTTTCACGACAGGATTTCGGCTTTAAAAAAGTCGAACATTTTCATGAAGTATTTCGGCTTTAAAAAAGTCGAACATTTTCATGAAGTATTTGGGCTTCACAAAAGTTGAAAATTTTCATGAAAAGATTTCGGTTTCAAAAAAGCTGAAAATTTTCACGACAGAATTTCGGCTTTAAAAAAGTCGAACATTTTCATGAAGTATTTCAGCTTCAAAAAAGTTGAAAATTTTCATGAAAAGATTTCGGCTACAAAAAAGTTGAAAATTTTCACGACAGGATTTCGGCTTTAAAAAAGTCGAACATTTTCATGAAGTATTTCAGCTTCAAAAAAGTTGAAAATTTTCATGAAAAGATTTCGGGTACAAAAAAGTTGAAAATTTTCATGAAAAGATTTCGGCTACAAAAAAGTTGAAAATTTTCATGAAAAGATTTCGGCTTCAAAAAAGTCGAACATTTTCACGACAGGATTTCGGCTTTAAAAAAGTCGAACGTTTTCATGAAGTATTACGGCTTCAAAAAAGTCGAACATTTTCATGAAGTATTTCGGCTTCAAAAAAGTTGAAAATTTTCATGAAAAGATTTCGGCTTCAAAAAAGTTGAACATTTTCACGACAGGATTTCGGCTTTAAAAAAGTCGAACGTTTTCATGAAGTATTTGGGCTTCAAAAAAGTCGAACATTTTCATGAAGTATTTGGGCTTCAAAAAAGTTGAAAATTTTCACGACAGGATTTCGGCTTTAAAAAAGTCGAACATTTTCATGAAGTATTTCAGTTTCAAAAAAGTTGAAAATTTTCATGAAAAGATTTCGGCTACAAAAAAGTTGAAAATTTTCATGAAAAGATTTCGGCTTCAAAAAAGTCGAACATTTTCACGACAGGATTTCGGCTTTAAAAAAGTCGAACGTTTTCATGAAGTATTTCGGCTTCAAAAAAGTCGAACATTTTCATGAAGTATTTGGGCTTCAAAAAAGTTGAAAATTTTCACGACAGGATTTCGGCTTTAAAAAAGTCGAACATTTTCATGAAGTATTTCAGCTTCAAAAAAGTTGAAAATTTTCACGAAAAGATTTCGGCTTCAAAAATGTTGAAAATTTTCAAGAAAAGATTTCGGCTTCAAAAAAGTTGGAAATTTTCATGAAAAGATTTCGGCTTCAAAAAAGTTGAAAATTTTCATGAAAAGATTTCAGCTTCAAAAAAGTTGAACATTTTCACGACAGGATTTCGGCTTTAAAAAAGTCGAACATTTTCATGAAGTATTTCAGCTTCAAAAAAGTTGAAAATTTTCATGAAAAGATTTCGGCTACAAAAAAGTTGAAAATTTTCAAGAAAAGATTTCGGCTTCAAAAAAGTTGAAAATTTTCATGAAAAGATTTCGGCTTCAAAAAAGTTGAAAATTTTCATGAAAAGATTTCGGCTTCAAAAAAGTTGAAAATTTTCACGACAGGTTTTCGGCTTTAAAAAAGTCGAACATTTTCATGAAGTATTTCGGCTTCAAAAAGGTTGAAAATTTTCACGACAGGATTTCGGCTTTAAAAAAGTCGAACATTTTCATGAAGTATTTCGGCTTCAAAAAAGTTGAACATTTTCATGAAGTTTTTGGGCTTCAAAAAAGTTGAAAATTTTCACGACAGGATTTCGGCTTTAAAAAAGTCGAACATTTTCATGAATATTTCAGCTTCAAAAAAGTTGAAAATTTTCATGAAAAGATTTTGGCTTCAAAAAAGTTGAAAATTTTCATGAAAAGATTTCGGCTTCAAAAAAGTTGAAAATTTTCACGACAGGATTTCGGCTTTAAAAAAGTCGAACATTTTCATGAATATTTCAGCTTCAAAAAAGTTGAAAATTTTCATGAAAAGATTTCGGCTTCAAAAAAGTTGAAAATTTTCATGAAGTATTTCGGCTTCAAAAAAGTTGAAAATTTTCACGACAGGATTTCGGCATTTAAAAAGTTGAACATTTTCATGTAGTATTTCAGATTCAAAAAAGTTGAAAATTTTCATGAAAAGATTTCGGCTTCAAAAAAGTTGAAAATTTTCATGAAAAGATTTCGGCTTCAAAAAAGTTGAAAATTTTCATGAAAAGATTTCGGCTTCAAAAAAGTTGAAAATTTTCACGACAGGATTTCGGCTTTAAAAAAGTCGAACATTTTCATGAAGTATTTCGGCTTCAAAAAATTTCAAAAATTTTCATGAAAAGATTTCGGATTCAAAAAAGTTGAAAATTTTCACGACAGGATTTCGGCTTTAAAAAAGTCGAACGTTTTCATGAAGTATTTCGGCTTCAAAAAAGTTGAAAATTTTCATGAAAAGATTTCGGCTTCAAAAAAGTTGAAAATTTTCATGAAAAGATTTCGGCTTCAAAAAAGTTGAAAATTTTCACGACAGGATTTCGGCTTTAAAAAAGTCGAACATTTTCATGAAGTATTTCGGCTTCAAAAAGGTTGAAAATTTTCACGACAGGATTTCGGCTTTAAAAAAGTCGAACATTTTCATGAAGTATTTCGGCTTTAAAAAAGTTGAACATTTTCATGAAGTATTTGGGCTTCAAAAAAGTTGAAAATTTTCATGAAAAGATTTCGGCTTCAAAAAAGTTAAAAATTTTCACGACAGGATTTCGGCTTTAAAAAAGTCGAACATTTTCATGAAGTATTTCAGCTTCAAAAAAGTTGAAAATTTTCATGAAAAGATTTCGGTTTCAAAAAGTTGAAAATTTTCACGACAGGATTTCGGCTTTAAAAAAGTCGAACATTTTCATGAAGTATTTCAGCTTCAAAAAAGTTGAAAATTTTCATGAAAAGATTTCGGCTACAAAAAAGTTGAAAATTTACATGAAAAGATTTCGGCTTCAAAAAAGTTGAAAATTTTCACGACAGGATTTCGGCTTTAAAAAAGTCGAACGTTTTCATGAAGTATTTCGGCTTCAAAAAAGTCGAACATTTTCATGAAGTATTTGGGCTTCAAAAAAGTTGAAAATTTTCACGACAGTATTTCAGCTTCAAAAAAGTTGAAAATTTTCACGAAAAGATTTCGGCTTCAAAAATGTTGAAAATTTTCACGACAGGATTTCGGCTTTAAAAAAGTCGAACATTTTCATGAAATATTTCAGCTTCAAAAAAGTTGAAAATTTTCATGAAAAGATTTCGGCTACAAAAAAGTTGAAAATTTTCATGAAAAGATTTCGGCTTCAAAAAAGTTGAAAATTTTCACGACAGGATTTCGGCTTTAAAAAAGTCGAACGTTTTCATGAAGTATTTCGGCTTCAAAAAAGTCGAACATTTTCATGAAGTATTTCGGATTCAAAAAAGTTGAAAATTTTCATGAAAAGATTTTGGCTTCAAAAAAGCTGAAAATTTTCATGAAAAGATTTCGGGTTCAAAAAAAGTTTAAAATTTTCACGACAGGATTTCGGCTTTAAAAAAGTCGAACATGTTCATGAAGTATTTCAGCTTCAAAAAAGTTGAAAATTTTCATGAAAAGATTTCGGCTTCAAAAATGTTGAAAATTTTCAAGAAAAGATTTCGGCTTCAAAAAAGTTGGAAATTTTCATGAAAAGATTTCGGCTTCAAAAAAGTTAAAAATTTTCATGAAAAGATTTCAGCTTAAAAAAAGTTGAACATTTTCACGACAGGATTTCGGCTTTAAAAAAGTCGAACATTTTCATGAAGTATTTGGGCTTCAAAAAAGTTGAAAATTTTCACGACAGGATTTCGGCTTTAAAAAAGTCGAACATTTTCATGAAGTATTTCAGTTTCAAAAAAGTTGAAAATTTTCATGAAAAGATTTCGGCTACAAAAAAGTTGAACATTTTCATGAAAAGATTTCGGCTTCAAAAAAGTCGAACATTTTCACGACAGGATTTCGGCTTTAAAAAAGTCGAACGTTTTCATGAAGTATTTCGGCTTCAAAAAAGTCGAACATTTTCATGAAGTATTTGGGCTTCAAAAAAGTTGAAAATTTTCACGACAGGATTTCGGCTTTAAAAAAGTCGAACATTTTCATGAAGTATTTCAGCTTCAAAAAAGTTGAAAATTTTCACGAAAAGATTTCGGCTTCAAAAATGTTGAAAATTTTCAAGAAAAGATTTCGGCTTCAAAAAAGTTGGAAATTTTCATGAAAAGATTTCGGCTTCAAAAAAGTTGAAAATTTTCATGAAAAGATTTCAGCTTCAAAAAAGTTGAACATTTTCACGACAGGATTTCGGCTTTAAAAAAGTCGAACATTTTCATGAAGTATTTCAGCTTCAAAAAAGTTGAAAATTTTCATGAAAAGATTTCGGCTACAAAAAAGTTGAAAATTTTCAAGAAAAGATTTCGGCTTCAAAAAAGTTGAAAATTTTCATGAAAAGATTTCGGCTTCAAAAAAGTTGAAAATTTTCACGACAGGATTTCGGCTTTAAAAAAGTCGAACATTTTCATGAAATATTTCAGCTTCAAAAAAGTTGAAAATTTTCATGAAAAGATTTCGGCTACAAAAAAGTTGAAAATTTTCATGAAAAGATTTCGGCTTCAAAAAAGTTGAAAATTTTCACGACAGGATTTCGGCTTTAAAAAAGTCGAACGTTTTCATGAAGTATTTCGGCTTCAAAAAAGTCGAACATTTTCATGAATTATTTCGGATTCAAAAAAGTTGAAAATTTTCATGAAAAGATTTTGGCTTCAAAAAAGCTGAAAATTTTCATGAAAAGATTTCGGGTTCAAAAAAAGTTTAAAATTTTCACGACAGGATTTCGGCTTTAAAAAAGTCGAACATGTTCATGAAGTATTTCAGCTTCAAAAAAGTTGAAAATTTTCATGAAAAGATTTCGGCTTCAAAAATGTTGAAAATTTTCAAGAAAAGATTTCGGCTTCAAAAAAGTTGGAAATTTTCATGAAAAGATTTCGGCTTCAAAAAAGTTAAAAATTTTCATGAAAAGATTTCAGCTTAAAAAAAGTTGAACATTTTCACGACAGGATTTCGGCTTTAAAAAAGTCGAACATTTTCATGAAGTATTTGGGCTTCAAAAAAGTTGAAAATTTTCACGACAGGATTTCGGCTTTAAAAAAGTCGAACATTTTCATGAAGTATTTCAGTTTCAAAAAAGTTGAAAATTTTCATGAAAAGATTTCGGCTACAAAAAAGTTGAACATTTTCATGAAAAGATTTCGGCTTCAAAAAAGTCGAACATTTTCACGACAGGATTTCGGCTTTAAAAAAGTCGAACGTTTTCATGAAGTATTTCGGCTTCAAAAAAGTCGAACATTTTCATGAAGTATTTGGGCTTCAAAAAAGTTGAAAATTTTCACGACAGGATTTCGGCTTTAAAAAAGTCGAACATTTTCATGAAGTATTTCAGCTTCAAAAAAGTTGAAAATTTTCACGAAAAGATTTCGGCTTCAAAAATGTTGAAAATTTTCAAGAAAAGATTTCGGCTTCAAAAAAGTTGGAAATTTTCATGAAAAGATTTCGGCTTCAAAAAAGTTGAAAATTTTCATGAAAAGATTTCAGCTTCAAAAAAGTTGAACATTTTCACGACAGGATTTCGGCTTTAAAAAAGTCGAACATTTTCATGAAGTATTTCAGCTTCAAAAAAGTTGAAAATTTTCATGAAAAGATTTCGGCTACAAAAAAGTTGAAAATTTTCAAGAAAAGATTTCGGCTTCAAAAAAGTTGAAAATTTTCATGAAAAGATTTCGGCTTCAAAAAAGTTGAAAATTTTCATGAAAAGATTTCGGCTTCAAAAAAGTTGAAAATTTTCACGACAGGTTTTCGGCTTTAAAAAAGTCGAACATTTTCATGAAGTATTTCGGCTTCAAAAAGGTTGAAAATTTTCACGACAGGATTTCGGCTTTAAAAAAGTCGAACATTTTCATGAAGTATTTCGGCTTCAAAAAAGTTGAACATTTTCATGAAGTTTTTGGGCTTCAAAAAAGTTGAAAATTTTCACGACAGGATTTCGGCTTTAAAAAAGTCGAACATTTTCATGAATATTTCAGCTTCAAAAAAGTTGAAAATTTTCATGAAAAGATTTTGGCTTCAAAAAAGTTGAAAATTTTCATGAAAAGATTTCGGCTTCAAAAAAGTTGAAAATTTTCACGACAGGATTTCGGCTTTAAAAAAGTCGAACATTTTCATGAATATTTCAGCTTCAAAAAAGTTGAAAATTTTCATGAAAAGATTTCGGCTTCAAAAAAGTTGAAAATTTTCATGAAGTATTTCGGCTTCAAAAAAGTTGAAAATTTTCACGACAGGATTTCGGCATTTAAAAAGTTGAACATTTTCATGAAGTATTTCAGATTCAAAAAAGTTGAAAATTTTCATGAAAAGATTTCGGCTTCAAAAAAGTTGAAAATTTTCATGAAAAGATTTCGGCTTCAAAAAAGTTGAAAATTTTCATGAAAAGATTTCGGCTTCAAAAAAGTTGAAAATTTTCACGACAGGATTTCGGCTTTAAAAAAGTCGAACATTTTCATGAAGTATTTCGGCTTCAAAAAATTTCAAAAATTTTCATGAAAAGATTTCGGATTCAAAAAAGTTGAAAATTTTCACGACAGGATTTCGGCTTTAAAAAAGTCGAACGTTTTCATGAAGTATTTCGGCTTCAAAAAAGTTGAAAATTTTCATGAAAAGATTTCGGCTTCAAAAAAGTTGAAAATTTTCATGAAAAGATTTCGGCTTCAAAAAAGTTGAAAATTTTCACGACAGGATTTCGGCTTTAAAAAAGTCGAACATTTTCATGAAGTATTTCGGCTTCAAAAAGGTTGAAAATTTTCACGACAGGATTTCGGCTTTAAAAAAGTCGAACATTTTCATGAAGTATTTCGGCTTTAAAAAAGTTGAACATTTTCATGAAGTATTTGGGCTTCAAAAAAGTTGAAAATTTTCATGAAAAGATTTCGGCTTCAAAAAAGTTAAAAATTTTCACGACAGGATTTCGGCTTTAAAAAAGTCGAACATTTTCATGAAGTATTTCAGCTTCAAAAAAGTTGAAAATTTTCATGAAAAGATTTCGGTTTCAAAAAGTTGAAAATTTTCACGACAGGATTTCGGCTTTAAAAAAGTCGAACATTTTCATGAAGTATTTCAGCTTCAAAAAAGTTGAAAATTTTCATGAAAAGATTTCGGCTACAAAAAAGTTGAAAATTTACATGAAAAGATTTCGGCTTCAAAAAAGTTGAAAATTTTCACGACAGGATTTCGGCTTTAAAAAAGTCGAACGTTTTCATGAAGTATTTCGGCTTCAAAAAAGTCGAACATTTTCATGAAGTATTTGGGCTTCAAAAAAGTTGAAAATTTTCACGACAGTATTTCAGCTTCAAAAAAGTTGAAAATTTTCACGAAAAGATTTCGGCTTCAAAAATGTTGAAAATTTTCACGACAGGATTTCGGCTTTAAAAAAGTCGAACATTTTCATGAAATATTTCAGCTTCAAAAAAGTTGAAAATTTTCATGAAAAGATTTCGGCTACAAAAAAGTTGAAAATTTTCATGAAAAGATTTCGGCTTCAAAAAAGTTGAAAATTTTCACGACAGGATTTCGGCTTTAAAAAAGTCGAACGTTTTCATGAAGTATTTCGGCTTCAAAAAAGTCGAACATTTTCATGAAGTATTTCGGATTCAAAAAAGTTGAAAATTTTCATGAAAAGATTTTGGCTTCAAAAAAGCTGAAAATTTTCATGAAAAGATTTCGGGTTCAAAAAAAGTTGAAAATTTTCACGACAGGATTTCGGCTTTAAAAAAGTCGAACATGTTCATGAAGTATTTCAGCTTCAAAAAAGTTGAAAATTTTCATGAAAAGATTTCGGCTTCAAAAATGTTGAAAATTTTCATGAAGTATTTCGGCTTCAAAAAAGTTGGAAATTTTCATGAAAAGATTTCGGCTACAAAAAAGTTGAAAATTTTCAAGAAAAGATTTCGGCTTCAAAAAAGTTGAAAATTTTCATGAAAAGATTTCGGCTTCAAAAATGTTGAAAATTTTCATGAAAAGATTTCGGCTTCAAAAAAGTTGAAAATTTTCACGACAGGATTTCGGCTTTAAAAAAGTCGAACATTTTCATGAAGTATTTCGGCTTCAAAAAGGTTGAAAATTTTCACGACAGGATTTCGGCTTTAAAAAAGTCGAACATTTTCATGAATATTTCAGCTTCAAAAAAGTTGAAAATTTTCATGAAAAGATTTCGGCTTCAAAAAAGTTGAACATTTTCATGAAGTATTTCGGCTTCAAAAAAGTTGAAAATTTTCAAGACAGGATTTCGGCATTAAAAAAGTCGAACATTTTCATGAAGTATTTCAGATTCAAAAAAGTTGAAAATTTTCATGAAAAGATTTCGGCTTCAAAAAAGTTGAAAATTTTCATGAAAAGATTTCGGCTTCAAAAAAGTTGAAAATTTTCATGAAAAGATTTCGGCTTCAAAAAAGTTGAAAATTTTCACGACAGGATTTCGGCTTTAAAAAAGTCGAACATTTTCATGAAGTATTTCGGCTTCAAAAAATTTCAAAAATTTTCATGAAAAGATTTCGGATTCAAAAAAGTTGAAAATTTTCACGACAGGATTTCGGCTTTAAAAAAGTCGAACGTTTTCATGAAGTATTTCGGCTTCAAAAAAGTTGAAAATTTTCATGAAAAGATTTCGGCTTTAAAAAAGTCGAACGTTTTCATGAAGTATTTCGGCTTCAAAAAAGTTGAAAATTTTCATGAAAAGATTTTGGCTTCAAAAAAGTTGAAAATTTTCATGAAAAGATTTCGGCTTCAAAAAAGTTGAAAATTTTCACGACAGGATTTCGGCTTTAAAAAAGTCGAACATTTTCATGAAGTATTTCGGCTTCAAAAAGGTTGAAAATTTTCACGACAGGATTTCGGCTTTAAAAAAGTCGAACATTTTCATGAAGTATTTCGGCTTTAAAAAAGTCGAACATTTTCATGAAGTATTTGGGCTTCAAAAAAGTTGAAAATTTTCATGAAAAGATTTCGGTTTCAAAAAAGTTGAAAATTTTCACGACAGAATTTCGGCTTTAAAAAAGTCGAACATTTTCATGAAGTATTTCAGCTTCAAAAAAGTTGAAAATTTTCATGAAAAGATTTCGGCTACAAAAAAGTTGAAAATTTTCATGAAAAGATTTGGGCTTCAAAAAAGTTGAAAATTTTCACACCAGGATTTCGGCTTTAAAAAAGTCGAACATTTTCATGAAGTATTTCAGCTTCAAAAAAGTTGAAAATTTTCATGAAAAGATTTCGGCTTCAAAAAAGTTGAAAATTTTCACGAAAAGATTTCGGCTTCAAAAAAGTTGAAAATTTTCACGACAGGATTTCGGCTTTAAAAAAGTCGAACATTTTCATGAAGTATTTCGGATTCAAAAAAGTTGAAAATTTTCACGACAGGATTTCGGCGTTAAAAAAGTCGAACATTTTCATGAAAAGATTTCGGCTACAAAGAAGTTGAAAATTTTCATGAAAAGATTTCGGCTTCAAAAAAGTTGAAAATTTTCACGAAAAGATTTCGGCTTCAAAAAAGTTGAAAATTTTCATGAAAAGATTTCGGTTTCAAAAAAGTTGAAAATTTTCACGACAAGATTTCGGCTTTAAAAAAGTCGAACATTTTCATGAAATATTTCAGCTTCAAAAAAGTTGAAAATTTTCATGAAAAGATTTCGGCTACAAAAAAGTTGAAAATTTTCATGAAAAGATTTCGGCTTCAAAAAAGTTGAAAATTTTCATGAAGTATTTCGGCTTCAAAAAAGTTGAAAATTTTCACGACAGGATTTCGGCATTAAAAAAGTCGAACATTTTCATGAAGTATTTCAGATTCAAAAAAGTTGAAAATTTTCATGAAAAGATTTCGGCTTCAAAAAAGTTGAAAATTTTCATGAAAAGATTTCGGCTTCAAAAAAGTTGAAAATTTTCATGAAAAGATTTCGGCTTCAAAAAAGTTGAAAATTTTCACGACAGGATTTCGGCTTTAAAAAAGTCGAAACATTTTCATGAAGTATTTCGGCTTCAAAAAGGTTGAAAATTTTCACGACAGGATTTCGGCTTTAAAAAAGTCGAACATTTTCATGAAGTATTTCGGCTTTAAAAAAGTCGAACATTTTCATGAAGTATTTGGGCTTCAAAAAAGTTGAAAATTTTCATGAAAAGATTTCGGTTTCAAAAAAGTTGAAAATTTTCACGACAAAATTTCGGCTTTAAAAAAGTCGAACATTTTCATGAAGTATTTCAGCTTCAAAAAAGTTGAAAATTTTCATGAAAAGATTTCGGCTACAAAAAAGTTGAAAATTTTCATGAAAAGATTTGGGCTTCAAAAAAGTTGAAAATTTTCACGACAGGATTTCGGCTTTAAAAAAGTCGAACATTTTCATGAAGTATTTCGGCTTTAAAAAAGTCGAACATTTTCATGAAGTATTTGGGCTTCAAAAAAGTTGAAAATTTTCATGAAAAGATTTCGGTTTCAAAAAAGTTGAAAATTTTCACGACAGAATTTCGGCTTTAAAAAAGTCGAACATTTTCATGAAGTATTTCAGCTTCAAAAAAGTTGAAAATTTTCATGAAAAGATTTCGGCTTCAAAAAAGTTGAAAATTTTCACGAAAAGATTTCGGCTTCAAAAAAGTTGAAAATTTTCACGACAGGATTTCGGCTTTAAAAAAGTCGAACATTTTCATGAAGTATTTCGGATTCAAAAAAGTTGAAAATTTTCACGACAGGATTTCGGCGTTAAAAAAGTCGAACATTTTCATGAAAAGATTTCGGCTACAAAGAAGTTGAAAATTTTCATGAAAAGATTTCGGCTTCAAAAAAGTTGAAAATTTTCACGAAAAGATTTCGGCTTCAAAAAAGTTGAAAATTTTCATGAAAAGATTTCGGTTTCAAAAAAGTTGAAAATTTTCACGACAAGATTTCGGCTTTAAAAAAGTCGAACATTTTCATGAAATATTTCAGCTTCAAAAAAGTTGAAAATTTTCATGAAAAGATTTCGGCTACAAAAAAGTTGAAAATTTTCATGAAAAGATTTCGGCTTCAAAAAAGTTGAAAATTTTCATGAAGTATTTCGGCTTCAAAAAAGTTGAAAATTTTCACGACAGGATTTCGGCATTAAAAAAGTCGAACATTTTCATGAAGTATTTCAGATTCAAAAAAGTTGAAAATTTTCATGAAAAGATTTCGGCTTCAAAAAAGTTGAAAATTTTCATGAAAAGATTTCGGCTTCAAAAAAGTTGAAAATTTTCATGAAAAGATTTCGGCTTCAAAAAAGTTGAAAATTTTCACGACAGGATTTCGGCTTTAAAAAAGTCGAAACATTTTCATGAAGTATTTCGGCTTCAAAAAGGTTGAAAATTTTCACGACAGGATTTCGGCTTTAAAAAAGTCGAACATTTTCATGAAGTATTTCGGCTTTAAAAAAGTCGAACATTTTCATGAAGTATTTGGGCTTCAAAAAAGTTGAAAATTTTCATGAAAAGATTTCGGTTTCAAAAAAGTTGAAAATTTTCACGACAGAATTTCGGCTTTAAAAAAGTCGAACATTTTCATGAAGTATTTCAGCTTCAAAAAAGTTGAAAATTTTCATGAAAAGATTTCGGCTACAAAAAAGTTGAAAATTTTCATGAAAAGATTTGGGCTTCAAAAAAGTTGAAAATTTTCACACCAGGATTTCGGCTTTAAAAAAGTCGAACATTTTCATGAAGTATTTCAGCTTCAAAAAAGTTGAAAATTTTCATGAAAAGATTTCGGCTTCAAAAAAGTTGAAAATTTTCACGAAAAGATTTCGGCTTCAAAAAAGTTGAAAATTTTCACGACAGGATTTCGGCTTTAAAAAAGTCGAACATTTTCATGAAGTATTTCGGATTCAAAAAAGTTGAAAATTTTCACGACAGGATTTCGGCGTTAAAAAAGTCGAACATTTTCATGAAAAGATTTCGGCTACAAAGAAGTTGAAAATTTTCATGAAAAGATTTCGGCTTCAAAAAAGTTGAAAATTTTCACGAAAAGATTTCGGCTTCAAAAAAGTTGAAAATTTTCATGAAAAGATTTCGGTTTCAAAAAAGTTGAAAATTTTCACGACAAGATTTCGGCTTTAAAAAAGTCGAACATTTTCATGAAATATTTCAGCTTCAAAAAAGTTGAAAATTTTCATGAAAAGATTTCGGCTTCAAAAAAGTTGAAAATTTTCACGACAGGATTTCGGCTTTAAAAAAGTCGAACATTTTCATGAAGTATTTCGGCTTCAAAAAGGTTGAAAATTTTCACGACAGGATTTCGGCTTTAAAAAAGTCGAACATTTTCATGAAGTATTTCGGCTTTAAAAAAGTCGAACATTTTCATGAAGTATTTGGGCTTCACAAAAGTTGAAAATTTTCATGAAAAGATTTCGGTTTCAAAAAAGTTGAAAATTTTCACGACAGAATTTCGGCTTTAAAAAAGTCGAACATTTTCATGAAGTATTTCAGCTTCAAAAAAGTTGAAAATTTTCATGAAAAGATTTCGGCTACAAAAAAGTTGAAAATTTTCATGAAAAGATTTGGGCTTCAAAAAAGTTGAAAATTTTCACACCAGGATTTCGGCTTTAAAAAAGTCGAACATTTTCATGAAGTATTTCAGCTTCAAAAAAGTTGAAAATTTTCATGAAAAGATTTCGGCTTCAAAAAAGTTGAAAATTTTCACGAAAAGATTTCGGCTTCAAAAAAGTTGAAAATTTTCACGACAGGATTTCGGCTTTAAAAAAGTCGAACATTTTCATGAAGTATTTCGGATTCAAAAAAGTTGAAAATTTTCACGACAGGATTTCGGCGTTAAAAAAGTCGAACATTTTCATGAAAAGATTTCGGCTACAAAGAAGTTGAAAATTTTCATGAAAAGATTTCGGCTTCAAAAAAGTTGAAAATTTTCACGAAAAGATTTCGGCTTCAAAAAAGTTGAAAATTTTCATGAAAAGATTTCGGTTTCAAAAAAGTTGAAAATTTTCACGACAAGATTTCGGCTTTAAAAAAGTCGAACATTTTCATGAAATATTTCAGCTTCAAAAAAGTTGAAAATTTTCATGAAAAGATTTCGGCTACAAAAAAGTTGAAAATTTTCATGAAAAGATTTCGGCTTCAAAAAAGTTGAAAATTTTCACGACAGGATTTCGGTTTTAAAAAAGTCGAACGTTTTCATGAAGTATTTCGGCTTCAAAAAAGTCGAACATTTTCATGAAGTATTTCGGATTCAAAAAAGTTGAAAATTTTCATGAAAAGATTTCGGTTTCAAAAAAGTTGAAAATTTTCACGACAGAATTTCGGCTTTAAAAAAGTCGAACATTTTCATGAAGTATTTCAGCTTCAAAAAAGTTGAAAATTTTCATGAAAAGATTTCGGTTTCAAAAAAGTTGAAAATTTTCACGACAGGATTTCGGCTTTAAAAAAGTCGAACATTTTCATGAAGTATTTCAGCTTCAAAAAAGTTGAAAATTTTCATGAAAAGATTTCGGCTTCAAAAAAGTTGAAAATTTTCACGACAGGATTTCGGCTTTAAAAAAGTCGAACATTTTCATGAAATATTTCAGCTTCAAAAAAGTTGAAAATTTTCATGAAAAGATTTCGGCTTCAAAAAAGTTGAAAATTTTCACGACAGGATTTCGGCTTTAAAAAAGTCGAACATTTTCATGAAGTATTTCGGCTTCAAAAAATTTCAAAAATTTTCATGAAAAGATTTCGGATTCAAAAAAGTTGAAAATTTTCACGACAGGATTTCGGCTTTAAAAAAGTCGAACGTTTTCATGAAGTATTTCGGCTTCAAAAAAGTTGAAAATTTTCATGAAAAGATTTCGGCTTTAAAAAAGTCGAACGTTTTCATGAAGTATTTCGGCTTCAAAAAAGTTGAAAATTTTCATGAAAAGATTTTGGCTTCAAAAAAGTTGAAAATTTTCATGAAAAGATTTCGGCTTCAAAAAAGTTGAAAATTTTCACGACAGGATTTCGGCTTTAAAAAAGTCGAACATTTTCATGAAGTATTTCGGCTTCAAAAAGGTTGAAAATTTTCACGACAGGATTTCGGCTTTAAAAAAGTCGAACATTTTCATGAAGTATTTCGGCTTTAAAAAAGTCGAACATTTTCATGAAGTATTTGGGCTTCAAAAAAGTTGAAAATTTTCATGAAAAGATTTCGGTTTCAAAAAAGTTGAAAATTTTCACGACAGAATTTCGGCTTTAAAAAAGTCGAACATTTTCATGAAGTATTTCAGCTTCAAAAAAGTTGAAAATTTTCATGAAAAGATTTCGGCTACAAAAAAGTTGAAAATTTTCATGAAAAGATTTGGGCTTCAAAAAAGTTGAAAATTTTCACACCAGGATTTCGGCTTTAAAAAAGTCGAACATTTTCATGAAGTATTTCAGCTTCAAAAAAGTTGAAAATTTTCATGAAAAGATTTCGGCTTCAAAAAAGTTGAAAATTTTCACGAAAAGATTTCGGCTTCAAAAAAGTTGAAAATTTTCACGACAGGATTTCGGCTTTAAAAAAGTCGAACATTTTCATGAAGTATTTCGGATTCAAAAAAGTTGAAAATTTTCACGACAGGATTTCGGCGTTAAAAAAGTCGAACATTTTCATGAAAAGATTTCGGCTACAAAGAAGTTGAAAATTTTCATGAAAAGATTTCGGCTTCAAAAAAGTTGAAAATTTTCACGAAAAGATTTCGGCTTCAAAAAAGTTGAAAATTTTCATGAAAAGATTTCGGTTTCAAAAAAGTTGAAAATTTTCACGACAAGATTTCGGCTTTAAAAAAGTCGAACATTTTCATGAAATATTTCAGCTTCAAAAAAGTTGAAAATTTTCATGAAAAGATTTCGGCTACAAAAAAGTTGAAAATTTTCATGAAAAGATTTCGGCTTCAAAAAAGTTGAAAATTTTCATGAAGTATTTCGGCTTCAAAAAAGTTGAAAATTTTCACGACAGGATTTCGGCATTAAAAAAGTCGAACATTTTCATGAAGTATTTCAGATTCAAAAAAGTTGAAAATTTTCATGAAAAGATTTCGGCTTCAAAAAAGTTGAAAATTTTCATGAAAAGATTTCGGCTTCAAAAAAGTTGAAAATTTTCATGAAAAGATTTCGGCTTCAAAAAAGTTGAAAATTTTCACGACAGGATTTCGGCTTTAAAAAAGTCGAAACATTTTCATGAAGTATTTCGGCTTCAAAAAGGTTGAAAATTTTCACGACAGGATTTCGGCTTTAAAAAAGTCGAACATTTTCATGAAGTATTTCGGCTTTAAAAAAGTCGAACATTTTCATGAAGTATTTGGGCTTCAAAAAAGTTGAAAATTTTCATGAAAAGATTTCGGTTTCAAAAAAGTTGAAAATTTTCACGACAGAATTTCGGCTTTAAAAAAGTCGAACATTTTCATGAAGTATTTCAGCTTCAAAAAAGTTGAAAATTTTCATGAAAAGATTTCGGCTACAAAAAAGTTGAAAATTTTCATGAAAAGATTTGGGCTTCAAAAAAGTTGAAAATTTTCACGACAGGATTTCGGCTTTAAAAAAGTCGAACATTTTCATGAAGTATTTCGGCTTTAAAAAAGTCGAACATTTTCATGAAGTATTTGGGCTTCAAAAAAGTTGAAAATTTTCATGAAAAGATTTCGGTTTCAAAAAAGTTGAAAATTTTCACGACAGAATTTCGGCTTTAAAAAAGTCGAACATTTTCATGAAGTATTTCAGCTTCAAAAAAGTTGAAAATTTTCATGAAAAGATTTCGGCTTCAAAAAAGTTGAAAATTTTCACGAAAAGATTTCGGCTTCAAAAAAGTTGAAAATTTTCACGACAGGATTTCGGCTTTAAAAAAGTCGAACATTTTCATGAAGTATTTCGGATTCAAAAAAGTTGAAAATTTTCACGACAGGATTTCGGCGTTAAAAAAGTCGAACATTTTCATGAAAAGATTTCGGCTACAAAGAAGTTGAAAATTTTCATGAAAAGATTTCGGCTTCAAAAAAGTTGAAAATTTTCACGAAAAGATTTCGGCTTCAAAAAAGTTGAAAATTTTCATGAAAAGATTTCGGTTTCAAAAAAGTTGAAAATTTTCACGACAAGATTTCGGCTTTAAAAAAGTCGAACATTTTCATGAAATATTTCAGCTTCAAAAAAGTTGAAAATTTTCATGAAAAGATTTCGGCTACAAAAAAGTTGAAAATTTTCATGAAAAGATTTCGGCTTCAAAAAAGTTGAAAATTTTCATGAAGTATTTCGGCTTCAAAAAAGTTGAAAATTTTCACGACAGGATTTCGGCATTAAAAAAGTCGAACATTTTCATGAAGTATTTCAGATTCAAAAAAGTTGAAAATTTTCATGAAAAGATTTCGGCTTCAAAAAAGTTGAAAATTTTCATGAAAAGATTTCGGCTTCAAAAAAGTTGAAAATTTTCATGAAAAGATTTCGGCTTCAAAAAAGTTGAAAATTTTCACGACAGGATTTCGGCTTTAAAAAAGTCGAAACATTTTCATGAAGTATTTCGGCTTCAAAAAGGTTGAAAATTTTCACGACAGGATTTCGGCTTTAAAAAAGTCGAACATTTTCATGAAGTATTTCGGCTTTAAAAAAGTCGAACATTTTCATGAAGTATTTGGGCTTCAAAAAAGTTGAAAATTTTCATGAAAAGATTTCGGTTTCAAAAAAGTTGAAAATTTTCACGACAGAATTTCGGCTTTAAAAAAGTCGAACATTTTCATGAAGTATTTCAGCTTCAAAAAAGTTGAAAATTTTCATGAAAAGATTTCGGCTACAAAAAAGTTGAAAATTTTCATGAAAAGATTTGGGCTTCAAAAAAGTTGAAAATTTTCACACCAGGATTTCGGCTTTAAAAAAGTCGAACATTTTCATGAAGTATTTCAGCTTCAAAAAAGTTGAAAATTTTCATGAAAAGATTTCGGCTTCAAAAAAGTTGAAAATTTTCACGAAAAGATTTCGGCTTCAAAAAAGTTGAAAATTTTCACGACAGGATTTCGGCTTTAAAAAAGTCGAACATTTTCATGAAGTATTTCGGATTCAAAAAAGTTGAAAATTTTCACGACAGGATTTCGGCGTTAAAAAAGTCGAACATTTTCATGAAAAGATTTCGGCTACAAAGAAGTTGAAAATTTTCATGAAAAGATTTCGGCTTCAAAAAAGTTGAAAATTTTCACGAAAAGATTTCGGCTTCAAAAAAGTTGAAAATTTTCATGAAAAGATTTCGGTTTCAAAAAAGTTGAAAATTTTCACGACAAGATTTCGGCTTTAAAAAAGTCGAACATTTTCATGAAATATTTCAGCTTCAAAAAAGTTGAAAATTTTCATGAAAAGATTTCGGCTTCAAAAAAGTTGAAAATTTTCACGACAGGATTTCGGCTTTAAAAAAGTCGAACATTTTCATGAAGTATTTCGGCTTCAAAAAGGTTGAAAATTTTCACGACAGGATTTCGGCTTTAAAAAAGTCGAACATTTTCATGAAGTATTTCGGCTTTAAAAAAGTCGAACATTTTCATGAAGTATTTGGGCTTCACAAAAGTTGAAAATTTTCATGAAAAGATTTCGGTTTCAAAAAAGTTGAAAATTTTCACGACAGAATTTCGGCTTTAAAAAAGTCGAACATTTTCATGAAGTATTTCAGCTTCAAAAAAGTTGAAAATTTTCATGAAAAGATTTCGGCTACAAAAAAGTTGAAAATTTTCATGAAAAGATTTGGGCTTCAAAAAAGTTGAAAATTTTCACACCAGGATTTCGGCTTTAAAAAAGTCGAACATTTTCATGAAGTATTTCAGCTTCAAAAAAGTTGAAAATTTTCATGAAAAGATTTCGGCTTCAAAAAAGTTGAAAATTTTCACGAAAAGATTTCGGCTTCAAAAAAGTTGAAAATTTTCACGACAGGATTTCGGCTTTAAAAAAGTCGAACATTTTCATGAAGTATTTCGGATTCAAAAAAGTTGAAAATTTTCACGACAGGATTTCGGCGTTAAAAAAGTCGAACATTTTCATGAAAAGATTTCGGCTACAAAGAAGTTGAAAATTTTCATGAAAAGATTTCGGCTTCAAAAAAGTTGAAAATTTTCACGAAAAGATTTCGGCTTCAAAAAAGTTGAAAATTTTCATGAAAAGATTTCGGTTTCAAAAAAGTTGAAAATTTTCACGACAAGATTTCGGCTTTAAAAAAGTCGAACATTTTCATGAAATATTTCAGCTTCAAAAAAGTTGAAAATTTTCATGAAAAGATTTCGGCTACAAAAAAGTTGAAAATTTTCATGAAAAGATTTCGGCTTCAAAAAAGTTGAAAATTTTCACGACAGGATTTCGGTTTTAAAAAAGTCGAACGTTTTCATGAAGTATTTCGGCTTCAAAAAAGTCGAACATTTTCATGAAGTATTTCGGATTCAAAAAAGTTGAAAATTTTCATGAAAAGATTTCGGTTTCAAAAAAGTTGAAAATTTTCACGACAGAATTTCGGCTTTAAAAAAGTCGAACATTTTCATGAAGTATTTCAGCTTCAAAAAAGTTGAAAATTTTCATGAAAAGATTTCGGTTTCAAAAAAGTTGAAAATTTTCACGACAGGATTTCGGCTTTAAAAAAGTCGAACATTTTCATGAAGTATTTCAGCTTCAAAAAAGTTGAAAATTTTCATGAAAAGATTTCGGCTTCAAAAAAGTTGAAAATTTTCACGACAGGATTTCGGCTTTAAAAAAGTCGAACATTTTCATGAAATATTTCAGCTTCAAAAAAGTTGAAAATTTTCATGAAAAGATTTCGGCTTCAAAAAAGTTGAAAATTTTCACGACAGGATTTCGGCTTTAAAAAAGTCGAACATTTTCATGAAGTATTTCGGCTTCAAAAAGGTTGAAAATTTTCACGACAGGATTTCGGCTTTAAAAAAGTCGAACATTTTCATGAAGTATTTCGGCTTTAAAAAAGTCGAACATTTTCATGAAGTATTTGGGCTTCACAAAAGTTGAAAATTTTCATGAAAAGATTTCGGTTTCAAAAAAGTTGAAAATTTTCACGACAGAATTTCGGCTTTAAAAAAGTCGAACATTTTCATGAAGTATTTCAGCTTCAAAAAAGTTGAAAATTTTCATGAAAAGATTTCGGCTACAAAAAAGTTGAAAATTTTCATGAAAAGATTTGGGCTTCAAAAAAGTTGAAAATTTTCACACCAGGATTTCGGCTTTAAAAAAGTCGAACATTTTCATGAAGTATTTCAGCTTCAAAAAAGTTGAAAATTTTCATGAAAAGATTTCGGCTTCAAAAAAGTTGAAAATTTTCACGAGAAGATTTCGGCTTCAAAAAAGTTGAAAATTTTCACGACAGGATTTCGGCTTTAAAAAAGTCGAACATTTTCATGAAGTATTTCGGATTCAAAAAAGTTGAAAATTTTCACGACAGGATTTCGGCGTTAAAAAAGTCGAACATTTTCATGAAAAGATTTCGGCTACAAAGAAGTTGAAAATTTTCATGAAAAGATTTCGGCTTCAAAAAAGTTGAAAATTTTCACGAAAAGATTTCGGCTTCAAAAAAGTTGAAAATTTTCATGAAAAGATTTCGGTTTCAAAAAAGTTGAAAATTTTCACGACAAGATTTCGGCTTTAAAAAAGTCGAACATTTTCATGAAGTATTTCAGCTTCAAAAAAGTTGAAAATTTTCATGAAAAGATTTCGGCTACAAAAAAGTTGAAAATTTTCATGAAAAGATTTCGGCTTCAAAAAAGTTGAAAATTTTCACGACAGGATTTCGGTTTTAAAAAAGTCGAACGTTTTCATGAAGTATTTCGGCTTCAAAAAAGTCGAACATTTTCATGAAGTATTTCGGATTCAAAAAAGTTGAAAATTTTCATGAAAAGATTTCGGTTTCAAAAAAGTTGAAAATTTTCACGACAGAATTTCGGCTTTAAAAAAGTCGAACATTTTCATGAAGTATTTCAGCTTCAAAAAAGTTGAAAATTTTCATGAAAAGATTTCGGTTTCAAAAAAGTTGAAAATTTTCACGACAGGATTTCGGCTTTAAAAAAGTCGAACATTTTCATGAAGTATTTCAGCTTCAAAAAAGTTGAAAATTTTCATGAAAAGATTTCGGCTTCAAAAAAGTTGAAAATTTTCACGACAGGATTTCGGCTTTAAAAAAGTCGAACATATTCATGAAGTATTTCGGCTTCAAAAAGGTTGAAAATTTTCACGACAGGATTTCGGCTTTAAAAAAGTCGAACATTTTCATGAAGTATTTCGGCT
This sequence comes from Labrus mixtus, assembly GCF_963584025.1. Taxonomy (NCBI): domain Eukaryota; kingdom Metazoa; phylum Chordata; class Actinopteri; order Labriformes; family Labridae; genus Labrus; species Labrus mixtus. The sequence continues at coordinate 33,463,900 of NC_083615.1, read as the reverse complement.
TTAAAAAAGTCGAACATTTTCATGAAGTATTTGGGCTTCAAAAAAGTTGAAAATTTTCATGAAAAGATTTCGGTTTCAAAAAAGTTGAAAATTTTCACGACAGAATTTCGGCTTTAAAAAAGTCGAACATTTTCATGAAGTATTTCGGCTTCAAAAAAGTTGAAAATTTTCACGACAGGATTTCGGCATTAAAAAAGTCGAACATTTTCATGAAGTATTTCAGATTCAAAAAAGTTGAAAATTTTCATGAAAAGATTTCGGCTTCAAAAAAGTTGAAAATTTTCATGAAAAGATTTCGGCTTCAAAAAAGTTGAAAATTTTCATGAAAAGATTTCGGCTTCAAAAAAGTTGAAAATTTTCACGACAGGATTTCGGCTTTAAAAAAGTCGAACATTTTCATGAAGTATTTCGGCTTCAAAAAGGTTGAAAATTTTCACGACAGGATTTCGGCTTTAAAAAAGTCGAACATTTTCATGAAGTATTTCGGCTTTAAAAAAGTCGAACATTTTCATGAAGTATTTGGGCTTCAAAAAAGTTGAAAATTTTCATGAAAAGATTTCGGTTTCAAAAAAGTTGAAAATTTTCACGACAGAATTTCGGCTTTAAAAAAGTCGAACATTTTCATGAAGTATTTCAGCTTCAAAAAAGTTGAAAATTTTCATGAAAAGATTTCGGCTACAAAAAAGTTGAAAATTTTCATAAAAAGATTTGGGCTTCAAAAAAGTTGAAAATTTTCACACCAGGATTTCGGCTTTAAAAAAAGTCGAACATTTTCATGAAATATTTCAGCTTCAAAAAAGTTGAAAATTTTCATGAAAAGATTTCGGCTTCAAAAAAGTTGAAAATTTTCACGACAGGATTTCGGCTTTAAAAAAGTCGAACATTTTCATGAAGTATTTCGGCTTCAAAAAGGTTGAAAATTTTCACGACAGGATTTCGGCTTTAAAAAAGTCGAACATTTTCATGAAGTATTTCGGCTTTAAAAAAGTCGAACATTTTCATGAAGTATTTGGGCTTCACAAAAGTTGAAAATTTTCATGAAAAGATTTCGGTTTCAAAAAAGTTGAAAATTTTCACGACAGAATTTCGGCTTTAAAAAAGTCGAACATTTTCATGAAGTATTTCAGCTTCAAAAAAGTTGAAAATTTTCATGAAAAGATTTCGGCTACAAAAAAGTTGAAAATTTTCATGAAAAGATTTGGGCTTCAAAAAAGTTGAAAATTTTCACACCAGGATTTCGGCTTTAAAAAAGTCGAACATTTTCATGAAGTATTTCAGCTTCAAAAAAGTTGAAAATTTTCATGAAAAGATTTCGGTTTCAAAAAAGTTGAAAATTTTCACGACAAGATTTCGGCTTTAAAAAAGTCGAACATTTTCATGAAATATTTCAGCTTCAAAAAAGTTGAAAATTTTCATGAAAAGATTTCGGCTTCAAAAAAGTTGAAAATTTTCACGACAGGATTTCGGCTTTAAAAAAGTCGAACATTTTCATGAAGTATTTCGGCTTCAAAAAGGTTGAAAATTTTCACGACAGGATTTCGGCTTTAAAAAAGTCGAACATTTTCATGAAGTATTTCGGCTTTAAAAAAGTCGAACATTTTCATGAAGTATTTGGGCTTCACAAAAGTTGAAAATTTTCATGAAAAGATTTCGGTTTCAAAAAAGTTGAAAATTTTCACGACAGAATTTCGGCTTTAAAAAAGTCGAACATTTTCATGAAGTATTTCAGCTTCAAAAAAGTTGAAAATTTTCATGAAAAGATTTCGGCTACAAAAAAGTTGAAAATTTTCATGAAAAGATTTGGGCTTCAAAAAAGTTGAAAATTTTCACACCAGGATTTCGGCTTTAAAAAAGTCGAACATTTTCATGAAGTATTTCAGCTTCAAAAAAGTTGAAAATTTTCATGAAAAGATTTCGGCTTCAAAAAAGTTGAAAATTTTCACGAAAAGATTTCGGCTTCAAAAAAGTTGAAAATTTTCACGACAGGATTTCGGCTTTAAAAAAGTCGAACATTTTCATGAAGTATTTCGGATTCAAAAAAGTTGAAAATTTTCACGACAGGATTTCGGCGTTAAAAAAGTCGAACATTTTCATGAAAAGATTTCGGCTACAAAGAAGTTGAAAATTTTCATGAAAAGATTTCGGCTTCAAAAAAGTTGAAAATTTTCACGAAAAGATTTCGGCTTCAAAAAAGTTGAAAATTTTCATGAAAAGATTTCGGTTTCAAAAAAGTTGAAAATTTTCACGACAAGATTTCGGCTTTAAAAAAGTCGAACATTTTCATGAAATATTTCAGCTTCAAAAAAGTTGAAAATTTTCATGAAAAGATTTCGGCTACAAAAAAGTTGAAAATTTTCATGAAAAGATTTCGGCTTCAAAAAAGTTGAAAATTTTCACGACAGGATTTCGGTTTTAAAAAAGTCGAACGTTTTCATGAAGTATTTCGGCTTCAAAAAAGTCGAACATTTTCATGAAGTATTTCGGATTCAAAAAAGTTGAAAATTTTCATGAAAAGATTTCGGTTTCAAAAAAGTTGAAAATTTTCACGACAGAATTTCGGCTTTAAAAAAGTCGAACATTTTCATGAAGTATTTCAGCTTCAAAAAAGTTGAAAATTTTCATGAAAAGATTTCGGTTTCAAAAAAGTTGAAAATTTTCACGACAGGATTTCGGCTTTAAAAAAGTCGAACATTTTCATGAAGTATTTCAGCTTCAAAAAAGTTGAAAATTTTCATGAAAAGATTTCGGCTTCAAAAAAGTTGAAAATTTTCACGACAGGATTTCGGCTTTAAAAAAGTCGAACATTTTCATGAAATATTTCAGCTTCAAAAAAGTTGAAAATTTTCATGAAAAGATTTCGGCTTCAAAAAAGTTGAAAATTTTCACGACAGGATTTCGGCTTTAAAAAAGTCGAACATTTTCATGAAGTATTTCGGCTTCAAAAAGGTTGAAAATTTTCACGACAGGATTTCGGCTTTAAAAAAGTCGAACATTTTCATGAAGTATTTCGGCTTTAAAAAAGTCGAACATTTTCATGAAGTATTTGGGCTTCACAAAAGTTGAAAATTTTCATGAAAAGATTTCGGTTTCAAAAAAGTTGAAAATTTTCACGACAGAATTTCGGCTTTAAAAAAGTCGAACATTTTCATGAAGTATTTCAGCTTCAAAAAAGTTGAAAATTTTCATGAAAAGATTTCGGCTACAAAAAAGTTGAAAATTTTCATGAAAAGATTTGGGCTTCAAAAAAGTTGAAAATTTTCACACCAGGATTTCGGCTTTAAAAAAGTCGAACATTTTCATGAAGTATTTCAGCTTCAAAAAAGTTGAAAATTTTCATGAAAAGATTTCGGCTTCAAAAAAGTTGAAAATTTTCACGAGAAGATTTCGGCTTCAAAAAAGTTGAAAATTTTCACGACAGGATTTCGGCTTTAAAAAAGTCGAACATTTTCATGAAGTATTTCGGATTCAAAAAAGTTGAAAATTTTCACGACAGGATTTCGGCGTTAAAAAAGTCGAACATTTTCATGAAAAGATTTCGGCTACAAAGAAGTTGAAAATTTTCATGAAAAGATTTCGGCTTCAAAAAAGTTGAAAATTTTCACGAAAAGATTTCGGCTTCAAAAAAGTTGAAAATTTTCATGAAAAGATTTCGGTTTCAAAAAAGTTGAAAATTTTCACGACAAGATTTCGGCTTTAAAAAAGTCGAACATTTTCATGAAGTATTTCAGCTTCAAAAAAGTTGAAAATTTTCATGAAAAGATTTCGGCTACAAAAAAGTTGAAAATTTTCATGAAAAGATTTCGGCTTCAAAAAAGTTGAAAATTTTCACGACAGGATTTCGGTTTTAAAAAAGTCGAACGTTTTCATGAAGTATTTCGGCTTCAAAAAAGTCGAACATTTTCATGAAGTATTTCGGATTCAAAAAAGTTGAAAATTTTCATGAAAAGATTTCGGTTTCAAAAAAGTTGAAAATTTTCACGACAGAATTTCGGCTTTAAAAAAGTCGAACATTTTCATGAAGTATTTCAGCTTCAAAAAAGTTGAAAATTTTCATGAAAAGATTTCGGTTTCAAAAAAGTTGAAAATTTTCACGACAGGATTTCGGCTTTAAAAAAGTCGAACATTTTCATGAAGTATTTCAGCTTCAAAAAAGTTGAAAATTTTCATGAAAAGATTTCGGCTTCAAAAAAGTTGAAAATTTTCACGACAGGATTTCGGCTTTAAAAAAGTCGAACATTTTCATGAAGTATTTCGGCTTCAAAAAGGTTGAAAATTTTCACGACAGGATTTCGGCTTTAAAAAAGTCGAACATTTTCATGAAGTATTTCGGCTTTAAAAAAGTCGAACATTTTCATGAAGTATTTGGGCTTCAAAAAAGTTGAAAATTTTCATGAAAAGATTTCGGTTTCAAAAAAGTTGAAAATTTTCACGACAGAATTTCGGCTTTAAAAAAGTCGAACATTTTCATGAAGTATTTCGGCTTCAAAAAAGTTGAAAATTTTCACGACAGGATTTCGGCATTAAAAAAGTCGAACATTTTCATGAAGTATTTCAGATTCAAAAAAGTTGAAAATTTTCATGAAAAGATTTCGGCTTCAAAAAAGTTGAAAATTTTCATGAAAAGATTTCGGCTTCAAAAAAGTTGAAAATTTTCATGAAAAGATTTCGGCTTCAAAAAAGTTGAAAATTTTCACGACAGGATTTCGGCTTTAAAAAAGTCGAACATTTTCATGAAGTATTTCGGCTTCAAAAAGGTTGAAAATTTTCACGACAGGATTTCGGCTTTAAAAAAGTCGAACATTTTCATGAAGTATTTCGGCTTTAAAAAAGTCGAACATTTTCATGAAGTATTTGGGCTTCAAAAAAGTTGAAAATTTTCATGAAAAGATTTCGGTTTCAAAAAAGTTGAAAATTTTCACGACAGAATTTCGGCTTTAAAAAAGTCGAACATTTTCATGAAGTATTTCAGCTTCAAAAAAGTTGAAAATTTTCATGAAAAGATTTCGGCTACAAAAAAGTTGAAAATTTTCATAAAAAGATTTGGGCTTCAAAAAAGTTGAAAATTTTCACACCAGGATTTCGGCTTTAAAAAAAGTCGAACATTTTCATGAAATATTTCAGCTTCAAAAAAGTTGAAAATTTTCATGAAAAGATTTCGGCTTCAAAAAAGTTGAAAATTTTCACGACAGGATTTCGGCTTTAAAAAAGTCGAACATTTTCATGAAGTATTTCGGCTTCAAAAAGGTTGAAAATTTTCACGACAGGATTTCGGCTTTAAAAAAGTCGAACATTTTCATGAAGTATTTCGGCTTTAAAAAAGTCGAACATTTTCATGAAGTATTTGGGCTTCACAAAAGTTGAAAATTTTCATGAAAAGATTTCGGTTTCAAAAAAGTTGAAAATTTTCACGACAGAATTTCGGCTATAAAAAAGTCGAACATTTTCATGAAGTATTTCAGCTTCAAAAAAGTTGAAAATTTTCATGAAAAGATTTCGGCTACAAAAAAGTTGAAAATTTTCATGAAAAGATTTGGGCTTCAAAAAAGTTGAAAATTTTCACACCAGGATTTCGGCTTTAAAAAAGTCGAACATTTTCATGAAGTATTTCAGCTTCAAAAAAGTTGAAAATTTTCATGAAAAGATTTCGGCTTCAAAAAAGTTGAAAATTTTCACGAAAAGATTTCGGCTTCAAAAAAGTTGAAAATTTTCACGACAGGATTTCGGCTTTAAAAAAGTCGAACATTTTCATGAAGTATTTCGGATTCAAAAAAGTTGAAAATTTTCACGACAGGATTTCGGCGTTAAAAAAGTCGAACATTTTCATGAAAAGATTTCGGCTACAAAGAAGTTGAAAATTTTCTTGAAAAGATTTCGGCTTCAAAAAAGTTGAAAATTTTCACGAAAAGATTTCGGCTTCGAAAAAGTTGAAAATTTTCATGAAAAGATTTCGGTTTCAAAAAAGTTGAAAATTTTCACGACAGGATTTCGGCTTTAAAAAAGTCGAACATTTTCATGAAGTATTTCAGCTTCAAAAAAGTTGAAAATTTTCATGAAAAGATTTCGGCTTCAAAAAAGTTGAAAATTTTCACGACAGGATTTCGGCTTTAAAAAAGTCGAACATTTTCATGAAATATTTCAGCTTCAAAAAAGTTGAAAATTTTCATGAAAAGATTTCGGCTTCAAAAAAGTTGAAAATTTTCACGACAGGATTTCGGCTTTAAAAAAGTCGAACATTTTCATGAAGTATTTCGGCTTCAAAAAGGTTGAAAATTTTCACGACAGGATTTCGGCTTTAAAAAAGTCGAACATTTTCATGAAGTATTTCGGCTTTAAAAAAGTCGAACATTTTCATGAAGTATTTGGGCTTCACAAAAGTTGAAAATTTTCATGAAAAGATTTCGGTTTCAAAAAAGTTGAAAATTTTCACGACAGAATTTCGGCTTTAAAAAAGTCGAACATTTTCATGAAGTATTTCAGCTTCAAAAAAGTTGAAAATTTTCATGAAAAGATTTCGGCTACAAAAAAGTTGAAAATTTTCATGAAAAGATTTGGGCTTCAAAAAAGTTGAAAATTTTCACACCAGGATTTCGGCTTTAAAAAAGTCGAACATTTTCATGAAGTATTTCAGCTTCAAAAAAGTTGAAAATTTTCATGAAAAGATTTCGGCTTCAAAAAAGTTGAAAATTTTCACGAGAAGATTTCGGCTTCAAAAAAGTTGAAAATTTTCACGACAGGATTTCGGCTTTAAAAAAGTCGAACATTTTCATGAAGTATTTCGGATTCAAAAAAGTTGAAAATTTTCACGACAGGATTTCGGCGTTAAAAAAGTCGAACATTTTCATGAAAAGATTTCGGCTACAAAGAAGTTGAAAATTTTCATGAAAAGATTTCGGCTTCAAAAAAGTTGAAAATTTTCACGAAAAGATTTCGGCTTCAAAAAAGTTGAAAATTTTCATGAAAAGATTTCGGTTTCAAAAAAGTTGAAAATTTTCACGACAAGATTTCGGCTTTAAAAAAGTCGAACATTTTCATGAAGTATTTCAGCTTCAAAAAAGTTGAAAATTTTCATGAAAAGATTTCGGCTACAAAAAAGTTGAAAATTTTCATGAAAAGATTTCGGCTTCAAAAAAGTTGAAAATTTTCACGACAGGATTTCGGTTTTAAAAAAGTCGAACGTTTTCATGAAGTATTTCGGCTTCAAAAAAGTCGAACATTTTCATGAAGTATTTCGGATTCAAAAAAGTTGAAAATTTTCATGAAAAGATTTCGGTTTCAAAAAAGTTGAAAATTTTCACGACAGAATTTCGGCTTTAAAAAAGTCGAACATTTTCATGAAGTATTTCAGCTTCAAAAAAGTTGAAAATTTTCATGAAAAGATTTCGGTTTCAAAAAAGTTGAAAATTTTCACGACAGGATTTCGGCTTTAAAAAAGTCGAACATTTTCATGAAGTATTTCAGCTTCAAAAAAGTTGAAAATTTTCATGAAAAGATTTCGGCTTCAAAAAAGTTGAAAATTTTCACGACAGGATTTCGGCTTTAAAAAAGTCGAACATTTTCATGAAGTATTTCGGCTTCAAAAAGGTTGAAAATTTTCACGACAGGATTTCGGCTTTAAAAAAGTCGAACATTTTCATGAAGTATTTCGGCTTTAAAAAAGTCGAACATTTTCATGAAGTATTTGGGCTTCAAAAAAGTTGAAAATTTTCATGAAAAGATTTCGGTTTCAAAAAAGTTGAAAATTTTCACGACAGAATTTCGGCTTTAAAAAAGTCGAACATTTTCATGAAGTATTTCGGCTTCAAAAAAGTTGAAAATTTTCACGACAGGATTTCGGCATTAAAAAAGTCGAACATTTTCATGAAGTATTTCAGATTCAAAAAAGTTGAAAATTTTCATGAAAAGATTTCGGCTTCAAAAAAGTTGAAAATTTTCATGAAAAGATTTCGGCTTCAAAAAAGTTGAAAATTTTCATGAAAAGATTTCGGCTTCAAAAAAGTTGAAAATTTTCACGACAGGATTTCGGCTTTAAAAAAGTCGAACATTTTCATGAAGTATTTCGGCTTCAAAAAGGTTGAAAATTTTCACGACAGGATTTCGGCTTTAAAAAAGTCGAACATTTTCATGAAGTATTTCGGCTTTAAAAAAGTCGAACATTTTCATGAAGTATTTGGGCTTCAAAAAAGTTGAAAATTTTCATGAAAAGATTTCGGTTTCAAAAAAGTTGAAAATTTTCACGACAGAATTTCGGCTTTAAAAAAGTCGAACATTTTCATGAAGTATTTCAGCTTCAAAAAAGTTGAAAATTTTCATGAAAAGATTTCGGCTACAAAAAAGTTGAAAATTTTCATAAAAAGATTTGGGCTTCAAAAAAGTTGAAAATTTTCACACCAGGATTTCGGCTTTAAAAAAAGTCGAACATTTTCATGAAATATTTCAGCTTCAAAAAAGTTGAAAATTTTCATGAAAAGATTTCGGCTTCAAAAAAGTTGAAAATTTTCACGACAGGATTTCGGCTTTAAAAAAGTCGAACATTTTCATGAAGTATTTCGGCTTCAAAAAGGTTGAAAATTTTCACGACAGGATTTCGGCTTTAAAAAAGTCGAACATTTTCATGAAGTATTTCGGCTTTAAAAAAGTCGAACATTTTCATGAAGTATTTGGGCTTCACAAAAGTTGAAAATTTTCATGAAAAGATTTCGGTTTCAAAAAAGTTGAAAATTTTCACGACAGAATTTCGGCTTTAAAAAAGTCGAACATTTTCATGAAGTATTTCAGCTTCAAAAAAGTTGAAAATTTTCATGAAAAGATTTCGGCTACAAAAAAGTTGAAAATTTTCATGAAAAGATTTGGGCTTCAAAAAAGTTGAAAATTTTCACACCAGGATTTCGGCTTTAAAAAAGTCGAACATTTTCATGAAGTATTTCAGCTTCAAAAAAGTTGAAAATTTTCATGAAAAGATTTCGGCTTCAAAAAAGTTGAAAATTTTCACGAAAAGATTTCGGCTTCAAAAAAGTTGAAAATTTTCACGACAGGATTTCGGCTTTAAAAAAGTCGAACATTTTCATGAAGTATTTCGGATTCAAAAAAGTTGAAAATTTTCACGACAGGATTTCGGCGTTAAAAAAGTCGAACATTTTCATGAAAAGATTTCGGCTACAAAGAAGTTGAAAATTTTCTTGAAAAGATTTCGGCTTCAAAAAAGTTGAAAATTTTCACGAAAAGATTTCGGCTTCGAAAAAGTTGAAAATTTTCATGAAAAGATTTCGGTTTCAAAAAAGTTGAAAATTTTCACGACAAGATTTCGGCTTTAAAAAAGTCGAACATTTTCATGAAATATTTCAGCTTCAAAAAAGTTGAAAATTTTCATGAAAAGATTTCGGCTACAAAAAAGTTGAAAATTTTCATGAAAAGATTTCGGCTTCAAAAAAGTTGAAAATTTTCACGACAGGATTTCGGTTTTAAAAAAGTCGAACGTTTTCATGAAGTATTTCGGCTTCAAAAAAGTCGAACATTTTCATGAAGTATTTCGGATTCAAAAAAGTTGAAAATTTTCATGAAAAGATTTCGGTTTCAAAAAAGTTGAAAATTTTCACGACAGAATTTCGGCTTTAAAAAAGTCGAACATTTTCATGAAGTATTTCAGCTTCAAAAAAGTTGAAAATTTTCATGAAAAGATTTCGGTTTCAAAAAAGTTGAAAATTTTCACGACAGGATTTCGGCTTTAAAAAAGTCGAACATTTTCATGAAGTATTTCAGCTTCAAAAAAGTTGAAAATTTTCATGAAAAGATTTCGGCTTCAAAAAAGTTGAAAATTTTCACGACAGGATTTCGGCTTTAAAAAAGTCGAACATTTTCATGAAGTATTTCGGCTTCAAAAAGGTTGAAAATTTTCACGACAGGATTTCGGCTTTAAAAAAGTCGAACATTTTCATGAAGTATTTCGGCTTTAAAAAAGTCGAACATTTTCATGAAGTATTTGGGCTTCAAAAAAGTTGAAAATTTTCATGAAAAGATTTCGGTTTCAAAAAAGTTGAAAATTTTCACGACAGAATTTCGGCTTTAAAAAAGTCGAACATTTTCATGAAGTATTTCGGCTTCAAAAAAGTTGAAAATTTTCACGACAGGATTTCGGCATTAAAAAAGTCGAACATTTTCATGAAGTATTTCAGATTCAAAAAAGTTGAAAATTTTCATGAAAAGATTTCGGCTTCAAAAAAGTTGAAAATTTTCATGAAAAGATTTCGGCTTCAAAAAAGTTGAAAATTTTCATGAAAAGATTTCGGCTTCAAAAAAGTTGAAAATTTTCACGACAGGATTTCGGCTTTAAAAAAGTCGAACATTTTCATGAAGTATTTCGGCTTCAAAAAGGTTGAAAATTTTCACGACAGGATTTCGGCTTTAAAAAAGTCGAACATTTTCATGAAGTATTTCGGCTTTAAAAAAGTCGAACATTTTCATGAAGTATTTGGGCTTCAAAAAAGTTGAAAATTTTCATGAAAAGATTTCGGTTTCAAAAAAGTTGAAAATTTTCACGACAGAATTTCGGCTTTAAAAAAGTCGAACATTTTCATGAAGTATTTCAGCTTCAAAAAAGTTGAAAATTTTCATGAAAAGATTTCGGCTACAAAAAAGTTGAAAATTTTCATGAAAAGATTTGGGCTTCAAAAAAGTTGAAAATTTTCACACCAGGATTTCGGCTTTAAAAAAGTCGAACATTTTCATGAAGTATTTCAGCTTCAAAAAAGTTGAAAATTTTCATGAAAAGATTTCGGCTTCAAAAAAGTTGAAAATTTTCACGAAAAGATTTCGGCTTCAAAAAAGTTGAAAATTTTCACGACAGGATTTCGGCTTTAAAAAAGTCGAACATTTTCATGAAGTATTTCGGATTCAAAAAAGTTGAAAATTTTCACGACAGGATTTCGGCGTTAAAAAAGTCGAACATTTTCATGAAAAGATTTCGGCTACAAAGAAGTTGAAAATTTTCATGAAAAGATTTCGGCTTCAAAAAAGTTGAAAATTTTCACGAAAAGATTTCGGCTTCAAAAAAGTTGAAAATTTTCATGAAAAGATTTCGGTTTCAAAAAAGTTGAAAATTTTCACGACAAGATTTCGGCTTTAAAAAAGTCGAACATTTTCATGAAGTATTTCAGCTACAAAAAAGTTGAAAATTTTCATGAAAAGATTTCGGCTACAAAAAAGTTGAAAATTTTCATGAAAAGATTTGGGCTTCAAAAAAGTTGAAAATTTTCACACCAGGATTTCGGCTTTAAAAAAGTCGAACATTTTCATGAAGTATTTCAGCTTCAAAAAAGTTGAAAATTTTCATGAAAAGATTTCGGCTTCAAAAAAGTTGAAAATTTTCACGAAAAGATTTCGGCTTCAAAAAAGTTGAAAATTTTCACGACAGGATTTCGGCTTTAAAAAAGTCGAACATTTTCATGAAGTATTTCGGATTCAAAAAAGTTGAAAATTTTCACGACAGGATTTCGGCGTTAAAAAAGTCGAACATTTTCATGAAAAGATTTCGGCTACAAAGAAGTTGAAAATTTTCATGAAAAGATTTCGGCTTCAAAAAAGTTGAAAATTTTCACGAAAAGATTTCGGCTTCAAAAAAGTTGAAAATTTTCATGAAAAGATTTCGGTTTCAAAAAAGTTGAAAATTTTCACGACAAGATTTCGGCTTTAAAAAAGTCGAACATTTTCATGAAATATTTCAGCTTCAAAAAAGTTGAAAATTTTCATGAAAAGATTTCGGCTACAAAAAAGTTGAAAATTTTCATGAAAAGATTTCGGCTTCAAAAAAGTTGAAAATTTTCACGACAGGATTTCGGTTTTAAAAAAGTCGAACGTTTTCATGAAGTATTTCGGCTTCAAAAAAGTCGAACATTTTCATGAAGTATTTCGGATTCAAAAAAGTTGAAAATTTTCATGAAAAGATTTCGGTTTCAAAAAAGTTGAAAATTTTCACGACAGGATTTCGGCTTTAAAAAAGTCGAACATTTTCATGAAGTATTTCAGCTTCAAAAAAGTTGAAAATTTTCATGAAAAGATTTCGGCTTCAAAAAAGTTGAAAATTTTCACGACAGGATTTCGGCTTTAAAAAAGTCGAACATTTTCATGAAGTATTTCGGCTTCAAAAAGGTTGAAAATTTTCACGACAGGATTTCGGCTTTAAAAAAGTCGAACATTTTCATGAAGTATTTCGGCTTTAAAAAAGTCGAACATTTTCATGAAGTATTTGGGCTTCAAAAAAGTTGAAAATTTTCATGAAAAGATTTCGGTTTCAAAAAAGTTGAAAATTTTCACGACAGAATTTCGGCTTTAAAAAAGTCGAACATTTTCATGAAGTATTTCAGCTTCAAAAAAGTTGAAAATTTTCATGAAAAGATTTCGGCTACAAAAAAGTTGAAAATTTTCATGAAAAGATTTGGGCTTCAAAAAAGTTGAAAATTTTCACGAAAAGATTTCGGCTTCAAAAAAGTTGAAAATTTTCACGACAGGATTTCGGCTTTAAAAAAGTCGAACATTTTCATGAAGTATTTCGGATTCAAAAAAGTTGAAAATTTTCACGACAGGATTTCGGCGTTAAAAAAGTCGAACATTTTCATGAAAAGATTTCGGCTACAAAGAAGTTGAAAATTTTCATGAAAAGATTTCGGCTTCAAAAAAGTTGAAAATTTTCACGAAAAGATTTCAGCTTCAAAAAAGTTGAAAATTTTCATGAAAAGATTTCGGTTTCAAAAAAGTTGAAAATTTTCACGACAAGATTTCGGCTTTAAAAAAGTCGAACATTTTCATGAAATATTTCAGCTTCAAAAAAGTTGAAAATTTTCATGAAAAGATTTCGGCTACAAAAAAGTTGAAAATTTTCATGAAAAGATTTCGGCTTCAAAAAAGTTGAAAATTTTCACGACAGGATTTCAGTTTTAAAAAAGTCGAACGTTTTCATGAAGTATTTCGGCTTCAAAAAAGTCGAACATTTTCATGAAGTATTTCGGATTCAAAAAAGTTGAAAATTTTCATGAAAAGATTTCGGTTTCAAAAAAGTTGAAAATTTTCACGACAGGATTTCGGCTTTAAAAAAGTCGAACATTTTCATGAAGTATTTCAGCTTCAAAAAAGTTGAAAATTTTCATGAAAAGATTTCGGTTTCAAAAAAGTTGAAAATTTTCACGACAGGATTTCGGCTTTAAAAAAGTCGAACATTTTCATGAAGTATTTCAGCTTCAAAAAAGTTGAAAATTTTCATGAAAAGATTTCGGCTACAAAAAAGTTGAAAATTTCCCTGAAAAGATTTCGGCTTCAAAAAAGTTGAAAATTTTCACGACAGGATTTCGGCTTTAAAAAAGTCGAACATTTTCATGAAGTATTTCAGCTTCAAAAAAGTTGAAAATTTTCATGAAAAGATTTCGGCTACAAAAAAGTTGAAAATTTTCATGAAAAGATTTCGGCTTCAAAAAAGCTGAAAATTTTCATGAAAAGATTTCGGCTTCAAAAAAGTTGAAAATTTTCACGATAGGATTTTGGCTTTAAAAAAGTCGAACATTTTCATGAAGTATTTGGGCTTCAAAAAAGTTGAAAATTTTCATGAAAAGATTTCGGCTTCAAAAAAGTTGAAAATTTTTACGACAGGATTTCGGCTTTAAAAAAGTCGAACATTTTCATGAAGTATTTCAGCTTCAAAAAAGTTGAAAATTTTCATGAAAAGATTTCGGTTTCAAAAAAGTTGAAAATTTTCACGACAGGATTTCGGCTTTAAAAAAGTCGAACATTTTCATGAAGTATTTCAGCTTCAAAAAAGTTGAAAATTTTCATGAAAAGATTTCGGCTACAAAAAAGTTGAAAATTTTCATGAAAAGATTTCGGCTTCAAAAAAGTTGAAAATTTTCACGACAGGATTTCGGCTTTAAAAAAGTCGAACGTTTTCATGAAGTATTTGGGCTTCAAAAAAGTCGAACATTTTCATGAAGTATTTGGGCTTCAAAAAAGTTGAAAATTTTAACGACAGGATTTCGGCTTTAAAAAAGTCGAACATTTTCATGAAGTATTTCAGCTTCAAAAAAGTTGAAAATTTTCACGAAAAGATTTCGGCTTCAAAAAAGTTGAAAATTTTCACGAAAAGATTTCGGCTTCAAAAAAGTTGAAAATTTTCATGAAAAGATTTCGGTTTCAAAAAAGTTGAAAATTTTCACGACAAGATTTCGGCTTTAAAAAAGTCGAACATTTTCATGAAATATTTCAGCTTCAAAAAAGTTGAAAATTTTCATGAAAAGATTTCGGCTACAAAAAAGTTGAAAATTTTCATGAAAAGATTTCGGCTTCAAAAAAGTTGAAAATTTTCACGACAGGATTTCGGCTTTAAAAAAGTCGAACGTTTTCATGAAGTATTTCGGCTTCAAAAAAGTCGAACATTTTAATGAAGTATTTCGGATTCAAAAAAGTTGAAAATTTTCATGAAAAGATTTTGGCTTCAAAAAAGCTGAAAATTTTCATGAAAAGATTTCGGCTTCAAAAAAGTTGAAAATTTTCACGACAGGATTTTGGCTTTAAAAAAGTCGAACATTATCATGAAGTATTTGGGCTTCAAAAAAGTTGAAAATTTTCATGAAAAGATTTGGGCTTCAAAAAAGTTGAAAATTTTCACGAAAAGATTTCGGCTTCAAAAAAGTTGAAAATTTTCACGACAGGATTTCGGCTTTAAAAAAGTCGAACATTTTCATGAAGTATTTCGGATTCAAAAAAGTTGAAAATTTTCACGACAGGATTTCGGCGTTAAAAAAGTCGAACATTTTCATGAAAAGATTTCGGCTACAAAGAAGTTGAAAATTTTCATGAAAAGATTTCGGCTTCAAAAAAGTTGAAAATTTTCACGAAAAGATTTCAGCTTCAAAAAAGTTGAAAATTTTCATGAAAAGATTTCGGTTTCAAAAAAGTTGAAAATTTTCACGACAAGATTTCGGCTTTAAAAAAGTCGAACATTTTCATGAAATATTTCAGCTTCAAAAAAGTTGAAAATTTTCATGAAAAGATTTCGGCTACAAAAAAGTTGAAAATTTTCATGAAAAGATTTCGGCTTCAAAAAAGTTGAAAATTTTCACGACAGGATTTCAGTTTTAAAAAAGTCGAACGTTTTCATGAAGTATTTCGGCTTCAAAAAAGTCGAACATTTTCATGAAGTATTTCGGATTCAAAAAAGTTGAAAATTTTCATGAAAAGATTTCGGTTTCAAAAAAGTTGAAAATTTTCACGACAGGATTTCGGCTTTAAAAAAGTCGAACATTTTCATGAAGTATTTCAGCTTCAAAAAAGTTGAAAATTTTCATGAAAAGATTTCGGTTTCAAAAAAGTTGAAAATTTTCACGACAGGATTTCGGCTTTAAAAAAGTCGAACATTTTCATGAAGTATTTCAGCTTCAAAAAAGTTGAAAATTTTCATGAAAAGATTTCGGCTACAAAAAAGTTGAAAATTTCCCTGAAAAGATTTCGGCTTCAAAAAAGTTGAAAATTTTCACGACAGGATTTCGGCTTTAAAAAAGTCGAACATTTTCATGAAGTATTTCAGCTTCAAAAAAGTTGAAAATTTTCATGAAAAGATTTCGGCTACAAAAAAGTTGAAAATTTTCATGAAAAGATTTCGGCTTCAAAAAAGCTGAAAATTTTCATGAAAAGATTTCGGCTTCAAAAAAGTTGAAAATTTTCACGATAGGATTTTGGCTTTAAAAAAGTCGAACATTTTCATGAAGTATTTGGGCTTCAAAAAAGTTGAAAATTTTCATGAAAAGATTTCGGCTTCAAAAAAGTTGAAAATTTTTACGACAGGATTTCGGCTTTAAAAAAGTCGAACATTTTCATGAAGTATTTCAGCTTCAAAAAAGTTGAAAATTTTCATGAAAAGATTTCGGTTTCAAAAAAGTTGAAAATTTTCACGACAGGATTTCGGCTTTAAAAAAGTCGAACATTTTCATGAAGTATTTCAGCTTCAAAAAAGTTGAAAATTTTCATGAAAAGATTTCGGCTACAAAAAAGTTGAAAATTTTCATGAAAAGATTTCGGCTTCAAAAAAGTTGAAAATTTTCACGACAGGATTTCGGCTTTAAAAAAGTCGAACGTTTTCATGAAGTATTTGGGCTTCAAAAAAGTCGAACATTTTCATGAAGTATTTGGGCTTCAAAAAAGTTGAAAATTTTAACGACAGGATTTCGGCTTTAAAAAAGTCGAACATTTTCATGAAGTATTTCAGCTTCAAAAAAGTTGAAAATTTTCACGAAAAGATTTCGGCTTCAAAAAAGTTGAAAATTTTCACGAAAAGATTTCGGCTTCAAAAAAGTTGAAAATTTTCATGAAAAGATTTCGGTTTCAAAAAAGTTGAAAATTTTCACGACAAGATTTCGGCTTTAAAAAAGTCGAACATTTTCATGAAATATTTCAGCTTCAAAAAAGTTGAAAATTTTCATGAAAAGATTTCGGCTACAAAAAAGTTGAAAATTTTCATGAAAAGATTTCGGCTTCAAAAAAGTTGAAAATTTTCACGACAGGATTTCGGCTTTAAAAAAGTCGAACGTTTTCATGAAGTATTTCGGCTTCAAAAAAGTCGAACATTTTAATGAAGTATTTCGGATTCAAAAAAGTTGAAAATTTTCATGAAAAGATTTTGGCTTCAAAAAAGCTGAAAATTTTCATGAAAAGATTTCGGCTTCAAAAAAGTTGAAAATTTTCACGACAGGATTTTGGCTTTAAAAAAGTCGAACATTATCATGAAGTATTTGGGCTTCAAAAAAGTTGAAAATTTTCATGAAAAGATTTCGACTTCAAAAAAGTTGAAAATTTTTACGACAGGATTTCGGCTTTAAAAAAGTCGAACATTTTCATGAAGTATTTCAGCTTCAAAAAAGTTGAAAATTTTCATGAAAAGATTTCGGTTTCAAAAAAGTTGAAAATTTTCACGACAGGATTTCGGCTTTAAAAAAGTCGAACATTTTCATGAAGTATTTCAGCTTCAAAAAAGTTGAAAATTTTCATGAAAAGATTTCGGCTACAAAAAAGTTGAAAATTTTCATGAAAAGATTTCGGCTTCAAAAAAGTTGAAAATTTTCACGACAGGATTTCGGCTTTAAAAAAGTCGAACATTTTCATGAAAAGATTTCGGCTACAAAGAAGTTGAAAATTTTCATGAAAAGATTTCGGCTTCAAAAAAGTTGAAAATTTTCACGACAGGATTTCGGCTTTAAAAAAGTCGAACGTTTTCATGAAGTATTTCGGCTTCAAAAAAGTCGAACATTTTCATGAAGTATTTCGGATTCAAAAAAGTTGAAAATTTTCATGAAAAGATTTTGGCTTCAAAAAAGCTGAAAATTTTCATGAAAAGATTTCGGCTTCAAAAAAGTTGAAAATTTTCACGACAGGATTTTGGCTTTAAAAAAGTCGAACATTTTCATGAAGTATTTGGGCTTCAAAAAAGTTGAAAATTTTCATGAAAAGATTTCGGCTTCAAAAAAGTTGAAAATTTTTACGACAGGATTTCGGCTTTAAAAAAGTCGAACATTTTCATGAAGTATTTCAGCTTCAAATAAGTTGAAAATTTTCACGAAAAGATTTCGGCTTCAAAAAAGTTGAAAATTTTCATGAAAAGATTTCGGCTACAAAAAAGTTGAAAATTTTCATGAAAAGATTTCGGCTTCAAAAAAGCTGAAAATTTTCATGAAAAGATTTCGGCTTCAAAAAAGTTGAAAATTTTCACGACAGGATTTTGGCTTTAAAAAAGTCGAACATTTTCATGAAGTATTTGGGCTTCAAAAAAGTTGAAAATTTTCATGAAAAGATTTCGGCTTCAAAAAAGTTGAAAATTTTTACGACAGGATTTCGGCTTTAAAAAAGTCGAACATTTTCATGAAGTATTTCAGCTTCAAAAAAGTTGAAAATTTTCATGAAAAGATTTCGGTTTCAAAAAAGTTGAAAATTTTCACGACAGGATTTCGGCTTTAAAAAAGTCGAACATTTTCATGAAGTATTTCAGCTTCAAAAAAGTTGAAAATTTTCATGAAAAGATTTCGGCTACAAAAAAGTTGAAAATTTTCATGAAAAGATTTCGGCTTCAAAAAAGTTGAAAATTTTCACGACAGGATTTCGGCTTTAAAAAAGTCGAACGTTTTCATGAAGTATTTGGGCTTCAAAAAAGTCGAACATTTTCATGAATTATTTGGGCTTCAAAAAAGTTGAAAATTTTAACGACAGGATTTCGGCTTTAAAAAAGTCGAACATTTTCATGAAGTATTTCAGCTTCAAAAAAGTTGAAAATTTTCACGAAAAGATTTCGGCTTCAAAAAAGTTGAAAATTTTCACGAAAAGATTTCGGCTTCAAAAAAGTTGAAAATTTTCATGAAAAGATTTCGGTTTCAAAAAAGTTGAAAATTTTCACGACAAGATTTCGGCTTTAAAAAAGTCGAACATTTTCATGAAATATTTCAGCTTCAAAAAAGTTGAAAATTTTCATGAAAAGATTTCGGCTACAAAAAAGTTGAAAATTTTCATGAAAAGATTTCGGCTTCAAAAAAGTTGAAAATTTTCACGACAGGATTTCGGCTTTAAAAAAGTCGAACGTTTTCATGAAGTATTTCGGCTTCAAAAAAGTCGAACATTTTCATGAAGTATTTCGGATTCAAAAAAGTTGAAAATTTTCATGAAAAGATTTTGGCTTCAAAAAAGCTGAAAATTTTTACGACAGGATTTCGGCTTTAAAAAAGTCGAACATTTTCATGAAGTATTTCAGCTTCAAAAAAGTTGAAAATTTTCATGAAAAGATTTCGGGTACAAAAAAGTTGAAAATTTCCCTGAAAAGATTTCGGCTTCAAAAAAGTTGAAAATTTTCACGACAGGATTTCGGCTTTAAAAAAGTCGAACATTTTCATGAAGTATTTCAGCTTCAAAAAAGTTGAAAATTTTCATGAAAAGATTTCGGCTACAAAAAAGTTGAAAATTTCCCTGAAAAGATTTCGGCTTCAAAAAAGTTGAAAATTTTCACGACAGGATTTCGGCTTTAAAAAAGTCGAACGTTTTCATGAAGTATTTCGGCTTCAAAAAAGTCGAACATTTTCACGACAGGATTTCGGCTTTAAAAAAGTCGAACATTTTCATGAAGTATTTCAGCTTCAAATAAGTTGAAAATTTTCACGAAAAGATTTCGGCTTCAAAAAAGTTGAAAATTTTCATGAAAAGATTTCGGCTACAAAAAAGTTGAAAATTTTCATGAAAAGATTTCGGCTTCAAAAAAGCTGAAAATTTTCATGAAAAGATTTCGGCTTCAAAAAAGTTGAAAATTTTCACGACAGGATTTTGGCTTTAAAAAAGTCGAACATTTTCATGAAGTATTTGGGCTTCAAAAAAGTTGAAAATTTTCATGAAAAGATTTCGGCTTCAAAAAAGTTGAAAATTTTTACGACAGGATTTCGGCTTTAAAAAAGTCGAACATTTTCATGAAGTATTTCAGCTTCAAAAAAGTTGAAAATTTTCATGAAAAGATTTCGGTTTCAAAAAAGTTGAAAATTTTCACGACAGGATTTCGGCTTTAAAAAAGTCGAACATTTTCATGAAGTATTTCAGCTTCAAAAAAGTTGAAAATTTTCATGAAAAGATTTCGGCTACAAAAAAGTTGAAAATTTTCATGAAAAGATTTCGGCTTCAAAAAAGTTGAAAATTTTCACGACAGGATTTCGGCTTTAAAAAAGTCGAACGTTTTCATGAAGTATTTGGGCTTCAAAAAAGTCGAACATTTTCATGAAGTATTTGGTCTTCAAAAAAGTTGAAAATTTTAACGACAGGATTTCGACTTTAAAAAAGTCGAACATTTTCATGAAGTATTTCAGCTTCAAAAAAGTTGAAAATTTTCACGAAAAGATTTCGGCTTCAAAAAAGTTGAAAATTTTCACGAAAAGATTTCGGCTTCAAAAAAGTTGAAAATTTTAATGAAAAGATTTCGGTTTCAAAAAAGTTGAAAATTTTCACGACAAGATTTCGGCTTTAAAAAAGTCGAACATTTTCATGAAATATTTCAGCTTCAAAAAAGTTGAAAATTTTCATGAAAAGATTTCGGCTACAAAAAAGTTGAAAATTTTCATGAAAAGATTTCGGCTTCAAAAAAGTTGAAAATTTTCACGACAGGATTTCGGCTTTAAAAAAGTCGAACGTTTTCATGAAGTATTTCGGCTTCAAAAAAGTCGAACATTTTCATGAAGTATTTCGGATTCAAAAAAGTTGAAAATTTTCATGAAAAGATTTTGACTTCAAAAAAGCTGAAAATTTTCATGAAAAGATTTCGGCTTCAAAAAAGTTGAAAATTTTCACGACAGGATTTTGGCTTTAAAAAAGTCGAACATTTTCATGAAGTATTTGGGCTTCAAAAAAGTTGAAAATTTTCATGAAAAGATTTCGGCTTCAAAAAAGTTGAAAATTTTTGAGACAGGATTTCGGCTTTAAAAAAGTCGAACATTTTCATGAAGTATTTCAGCTTCAAAAAAGTTGAAAATTTTCATGAAAAGATTTCGGTTTCAAAAAAGTTGAAAATTTTCACGACAGGATTTCGGCTTTAAAAAAGTCGAACATTTTCATGAAGTATTTCAGCTTCAAAAAAGTTGAAAATTTTCATGAAAAGATTTCGGCTACAAAAAAGTTGAAAATTTTCATGAAAAGATTTCGGCTTCAAAAAAGTTGAAAATTTTCACGACAGGATTTCGGCTTTAAAAAAGTCGAACGTTTTCATGAAGTATTTGGGCTTCAAAAAAGTCGAACATTTTCATGAAGTATTTGGGCTTCAAAAAAGTTGAAAATTTTCACGACAGGATTTCGGCTTTAAAAAAGTCGAACATTTTCATGAAGTATTTCAGCTTCAAAAAAGTTGAACATTTTCATGAAAAGATTTCGGCTACAAAAAAGTTGAAAATTTTCACACCAGGATTTCGGCTTTAAAAAAGTCGAACATTTTCATGAAGTATTACAGCTTCAAAAAAGTTGAAAATTTTCATGAAAAGATTTCGGCTTCAAAAAAGTTGAAAATTTTCACGAAAAGATTTCGGCTTCAAAAAAGTTGAAAATTTTCACGACAGGATTTCGGCTTTAAAAAAGTCGAACATTTTCATGAAGTATTTCGGATTCAAAAAAGTTGAAAATTTTCACGACAGGATTTCGGCGTTAAAAAAGTCGAACATTTTCATGAAGTATTACGGATTCAAAAAAGTTGAAAATTTTCACGACAGGATTCCGGCTTTAAAAAAGTCGAACATTTTCATGAAAAGATTTCGGCTACAAAGAAGTTGAAAATTTTCATGAAAAGATTTAGGCTTCAAAAAAGTTGAAAATTTTCACGAAAAGATTTCGGCTTCAAAAAAGTTGAAAATTTTCATGAAAAGATTTCGGTTTCAAAAAAGTTGAAAATTTTCACGACAAGATTTCGGCTTTAAAAAAGTCGAACATTTTCATGAAATATTTCAGCTTCAAAAAAGTTGAAAATTTTCATGAAAAGATTTCGGCTACAAAAAAGTTGAAAATTTTCATGAAAAGATTTCGGCTTCAAAAAAGTTGAAAATTTTCACGACAGGATTTCGGCTTTAAAAAAGTCGAACATTTTCATGAAAAGATTTCGGCTACAAAGAAGTTGAAAATTTTCATGAAAAGATTTCGGCTTCAAAAAAGTTGAAAATTTTCACGAAAAGATTTCGGCTTCAAAAAAGTTGAAAATTTTCATGAAAAGATTTCGGTTTCAAAAAAGTTGAAAATTTTCACGACAAGATTTCGGCTTTAAAAAAGTCGAACATTTTCATGAAATATTTCAGCTTCAAAAAAGTTGAAAATTTTCATGAAAAGATTTCGGCTACAAAAAAGTTGAAAATTTTCATGAAAAGATTTCGGCTTCAAAAAAGTTGAAAATTTTCACGACAGGATTTCGGTTTTAAAAAAGTCGAACGTTTTCATGAAGTATTTCGGCTTCAAAAAAGTCGAACATTTTCATGAAGTATTTGGGCTTCAAAAAAGTCGAACATTTTCATGAAGTATTTGGGCTTCAAAAAAGTTGAAAATTTTAACGACAGGATTTCGGCTTTAAAAAAGTCGAACATTTTCATGAAGTGTTTCAGCTTCAAAAAAGTTGAAAATTTTCACGAAAAGATTTCGGCTTCAAAAAAGTTGAAAATTTTCACGAAAAGATTTCGGCTTCAAAAAAGTTGAAAATTTTCATGAAAAGATTTCGGTTTCAAAAAAGTTGAAAATTTTCACGACAAGATTTCGGCTTTAAAAAAGTCGAACATTTTCATGAAATATTTCAGCTTCAAAAAAGTTGAAAATTTTCATGAAAAGATTTCGGCTACAAAAAAGTTGAAAATTTTCATGAAAAGATTTCGGCTTCAAAAAAGTTGAAAATTTTCACGACAGGATTTCGGCTTTAAAAAAGTCGAACGTTTTCATGAAGTATTTCGGCTTCAAAAAAGTCGAACATTTTCATGAAGTATTTCGGATTCAAAAAAGTTGAAAATTTTCATGAAAAGATTTTGACTTCAAAAAAGCTGAAAATTTTCATGAAAAGATTTCGGCTTCAAAAAAGTTGAAAATTTTCACGACAGGATTTTGGCTTTAAAAAAGTCGAACATTTTCATGAAGTATTTGGGCTTCAAAAAAGTTGAAAATTTTCATGAAAAGATTTCGGCTTCAAAAAAGTTGAAAATTTTTACGACAGGATTTCGGCTTTAAAAAAGTCGAACATTTTCATGAAGTATTTCAGCTTCAAAAAAGTTGAAAATTTTCATGAAAAGATTTCGGCTACAAAAAAGTTGAAAATTTTCATGAAAAGATTTCGGCTTCAAAAAAGTTGAAAATTTTCACAACAGGATTTCGGCTTTAAAAAAGTCGAACGTTTTCATGAAGTATTTGGGCTTCAAAAAAGTCGAACATTTTCATGAAGTATTTGGGCTTCAAAAAAGTTGAAAATTTTCACGACAGGATTTCGGCTTTAAAAAAGTTGAACATTTTCATGAAGTATTTCAGCTTCAAAAAAGTTGAACATTTTCATGAAAAGATTTCGGCTACAAAAAAGTTGAAAATTTTCATGAAAAGATTTGGGCTTCAAAAAAGTTGAAAATTTTCACACCAGGATTTCGGCTTTAAAAAAGTCGAACATTTTCATGAAGTATTACAGCTTCAAAAAAGTTGAAAATTTTCATGAAAAGATTTCGGCTTCAAAAAAGTTGAAAATTTTCACGAAAAGATTTCGGCTTCAAAAAAGTTGAAAATTTTCACGACAGGATTTCGGCTTTAAAAAAGTCGAACATTTTCATGAAGTATTTCGGATTCAAAAAAGTTGAAAATTTTCACGACAGGATTTCGGCGTTAAAAAAGTCGAACATTTTCATGAAGTATTTCGGCTTCAAAAAAGTTGAAAATTTTCACGACAGGATTTCGGCTTTAAAAAAGTCGAACATTTTCATGAAAAGATTTCGGCTACAAAGAAGTTGAAAATTTTCATGAAAAGATTTCGGCTTCAAAAAAGTTGAAAATTTTCACGAAAAGATTTCGGCTTCAAAAAAGTTGAAAATTTTCATGAAAAGATTTCGGTTTCAAAAAAGTTGAAAATTTTCACGACAAGATTTCGGCTTTAAAAAAGTCGAACATTTTCATGAAATATTTCAGCTTCAAAAAAGTTGAAAATTTTCATGAAAAGATTTCGGCTACAAAAAAGTTGAAAATTTTCATGAAAAGATTTCGGCTTCAAAAAAGTTGAAAATTTTCACGACAGGATTTCGGTTTTAAAAAAGTCGAACGTTTTCATGAAGTATTTCGGCTTCAAAAAAGTCGAACATTTTCATGAAGTATTTGGGCTTCAAAAAAGTCGAACATTTTCATGAAGTATTTGGGCTTCAAAAAAGTTGAAAATTTTAACGACAGGATTTCGGCTTTAAAAAAGTCGAACATTTTCATGAAGTATTTCAGCTTCAAAAAAGTTGAAAATTTTCACGAAAAGATTTCGGCTTCAAAAAAGTTGAAAATTTTCACGAAAAGATTTCGGCTTCAAAAAAGTTGAAAATTTTCATGAAAAGATTTCGGTTTCAAAAAAGTTGAAAATTTTCACGACAAGATTTCGGCTTTAAAAAAGTCGAACATTTTCATGAAATATTTCAGCTTCAAAAAAGTTGAAAATTTTCATGAAAAGATTTCGGCTACAAAAAAGTTGAAAATTTTCATGAAAAGATTTCGGCTTCAAAAAAGTTGAAAATTTTCACGACAGGATTTCGGCTTTAAAAAAGTCGAACGTTTTCATGAAGTATTTCGGCTTCAAAAAAGTCGAACATTTTCAGAAGTATTTCGGATTCAAAAAAGTTGAAAATTTTCATGAAAAGATTTTGACTTCAAAAAAGCTGAAAATTTTCATGAAAAGATTTCGGCTTCAAAAAAGTTGAAAATTTTCACGACAGGATTTTGGCTTTAAAAAAGTCGAACATTTTCATGAAGTATTTGGGCTTCAAAAAAGTTTAAAATTTTCATGAAAAGATTTCGGCTTCAAAAAAGTTGAAAATTTTTACGACAGGATTTCGGCTTTAAAAAAGTCGAACATTTTCATGAAGTATTTCACCTTCAAAAAAGTTGAAAATTTTCTTGAAAAGATTTCGGCTACAAAAAAGTTGAAAATTTTCATGAAAAGGTTTCGGCTTCAAAAAAGTTGAAAATTTTCACGACAGGATTTCGGCTTTAAAAAAGTCGAACGTTTTCATGAAGTATTTGGGCTTCAAAAAAGTCGAACATTTTCATGAAGTATTTGGGCTTCAAAAAAGTTGAAAATTTTCACGACAGGATTTCGGCTTTAAAAAAGTCGAACATTTTCATGAAGTATTTCAGCTTCAAAAAAGTTGAAAATTTTCATGAAAAGATTTCGGCTACAAAAAAGTTGAAAATTTTCATGAAAAGATTTCTGCTTCAAAAAAGTCGAACATTTTCACGACAGGATTTCGGCTTTAAAAAAGTCGAACGTTTTCATGAAGTATTTCGGCTTCAAAAAAGTCGAACATTTTCATGAAGTATTTGGGCTTCAAAAAAGTTGAAAATTTTCACGACAGGATTTCGGCTTTAAAAAATTCGAACATTTTCATGAAGTATTTCAGCTTCAAAAAAGTTGAAAATTTTCACGAAAAGATTTCGGCTTCAAAAATGTTGAAAATTTTCACGACAGGATTTCGGCTTTAAAAAAGTCGAACATTTTCAGGAAAAGATTTCGGCTTCAAAAAAGTTGAAAATTTTCATGAAAAGATTTCGGCTTCAAAAAAGTTGAAAATTTTCATGAAGTATTTCAGCTTCAAAAAAGTTTAAAATTTTCATGAAAAGATTTCGGTTTCAAAAAAGTTGAAAATTTTCACGACAAGATTTCGGCTTTAAAATAGTCGAACATTTTCATGAAGTATTTCAGCTTCAAAAAAGTTGAAAATTTTCATGAAAAGATTTCGGCTACAAAAAAGTTGAAAATTTTCATGAAAAGATTTCGGCTTCAAAAAAGTTGAAAATTTTCACGACAGGATTTCGGCTTTAAAAAAGTCGAACGTTTTCATGAAGTATTTGGGCTTCAAAAAAGTCGAACATTTTCATGAAGTATTTGGGCTTCAAAAAAGTTGAAAATTTTCACGACAGGATTTCGGCGTTAAAAAAGTCGAACATTTTCATGAAGTATTTCGGATTCAAAAAAGTTGAAAATTTTCACGACAGGATTTGGGCTTTAAAAAAGTCGAACATTTTCATGAAAAGATTTCGGCTACAAAGAAGTTGAAAATTTTCACGAAAAGATTTCGGCTTCAAAAAAGTTGAAAATTTTCACGAAAAGATTTCGGCTTCAAAAAAGTTGAAAATTTTCATGAAAAGATTTCGGTTTCAAAAAATTTGAAAATTTTCACGACAGGATTTCGGCTTTAAAAAAGTCGAACATTTTCATGAAATATTTCAGCTTCAAAAAAGTTGAAAATTTTCATGAGAAGATTTCGGCTACAAAAAAGTTGAAAATTTTCATGAAAAGATTTCGGCTTCAAAAAAGTTGAAAATTTTCACGACAGGATTTCGGCTGTAAAAAAGTCGAACGTTTTCATGAAGTATTTGGGCTTCAAAAAAGTCGAACATTTTCATGAAGTATTTGGGCTTCAAAAAAGTTGAAAATTTTCACGACAGGATTTCGGCGTTAAAAAAGTCGTACATTTTCATGAAGTATTTCGGATTCAAAAAAGTTGAAAATTTTCACGACAGGATTTGGGCTTTAAAAAAGTCGAACATTTTCATGAAAAGATTTCGGCTACAAAGAAGTTGAAAATTTTCACGAAAAGATTTCGGCTTCAAAAAAGTTGAAAATTTTCACGAAAAGATTTCGGCTTCAAAAAAGTTGAAAATTTTCATGAAAAGATTTCGGTTTCAAAAAATTTGAAAATTTTCACGACAGGATTTCGGCTTTAAAAAAGTCGAACATTTTCATGAAATATTTCAGCTTCAAAAAAGTTGAAAATTTTCATGAGAAGATTTCGGCTACAAAAAAGTTGAAAATTTTCATGAAAAGATTTCGGCTTCAAAAAAGTTGAAAATTTTCACGACAGGATTTCGGCTGTAAAAAAGTCGAACGTTTTCATGAAGTATTTCGG
This sequence comes from Labrus mixtus, assembly GCF_963584025.1. Classification (NCBI taxonomy): domain Eukaryota; kingdom Metazoa; phylum Chordata; class Actinopteri; order Labriformes; family Labridae; genus Labrus; species Labrus mixtus. The sequence goes on along the minus strand of NC_083615.1, from coordinate 33,437,258 downwards.
CTTCAAAAAAGTCGAACATTTTCATGAAGTATTTCGGATTCAAAAAAGTTGAAAATTTTCATGAAAAGATTTTGGCTTCAAAAAAGCTGAAGATTTTCATGAAAAGATTTCGGCTTCAAAAAAGTTGAAAATTTTCACGACAGGATTTTGGCTTTAAAAAAGTCGAACATTTTCATGAAGTATTTCAGCTTTAAAAAAGTCGAACATTTTCATGAAGTATTTCAGCTTCAAAAAGGTTGAAAATTTTCACGACAGGATTTTGGCTATAAAAAAGTCGAACATTTTCATGAAGTATTTGGGCTTCAAAAAAGTTGAAAATTTTCACGACAGGATTTCGGCGTTAAAAAAGTCGAACATTTTCATGAAGTATTTCGGCTTCAAAAAAGTTGAAAATTTTCACGAAAAGATTTCGGCTTCAAAAAAGTTGAAAATTTTCATGAAAAGATTTCGGTTTAAAAAAAGTTGAAAATTTTCACGACAAGATTTCGGCTTTAAAAAAGTCGAACATTTTCATGAAATATTTCAGCTTCAAAAAAGTTGAAAATTTTCATGAAAAGATTTCGGCTACAAAAAAGTTGAAAATTTTCATGAAAAGATTTCGGCTTCAAAAAAGTTGAAAATTTTCACGACAGGATTTCGGTTTTAAAAAAGTCGAACGTTTTCATGAAGTATTTCGGCTTCAAAAAAGTCGAACATTTTCATGAAGTATTTGGGCTTCAAAAAAGTCGAACATTTTCATGAAGTATTTGGGCTTCAAAAAAGTTGAAAATTTTAACGACAGGATTTCGGCGTTAAAAAAGTCGAACATTTTCATGAAGTATTTCGGATTCAAAAAAGTTGAAAATTTTCACGACAGGATTTGGGCTTTAAAAAAGTCGAACATTTTCATGAAAAGATTTCGGCTACAAAGAAGTTGAAAATTTTCACGAAAAGATTTCGGCTTCAAAAAAGTTGAAAATTTTCACGAAAAGATTTCGGCTTCAAAAAAGTTGAAAATTTTCATGAAAAGATTTCGGTTTCAAAAAATTTGAAAATTTTCACGACAGGATTTCGGCTTTAAAAAATTCGAACATTTTCATGAAGTATTTCAGCTTCAAAAAAGTTGAAAATTTTCACGAAAAGATTTCGGCTTCAAAAATGTTGAAAATTTTCACGACAGGATTTCGGCTTTAAAAAAGTCGAACATTTTCAGGAAAAGATTTCGGCTTCAAAAAAGTTGAAAATTTTCATGAAAAGATTTCGGCTTCAAAAAAGTTGAAAATTTTCATGAAGTATTTCAGCTTCAAAAAAGTTTAAAATTTTCATGAAAAGATTTCGGTTTCAAAAAAGTTGAAAATTTTCACGACAAGATTTCGGCTTTAAAATAGTCGAACATTTTCATGAAGTATTTCAGCTTCAAAAAAGTTGAAAATTTTCATGAAAAGATTTCGGCTACAAAAAAGTTGAAAATTTTCATGAAAAGATTTCGGCTTCAAAAAAGTTGAAAATTTTCACGACAGGATTTCGGCTTTAAAAAAGTCGAACGTTTTCATGAAGTATTTGGGCTTCAAAAAAGTCGAACATTTTCATGAAGTATTTGGGCTTCAAAAAAGTTGAAAATTTTCACGACAGGATTTCGGCGTTAAAAAAGTCGAACATTTTCATGAAGTATTTCGGATTCAAAAAAGTTGAAAATTTTCACGACAGGATTTGGGCTTTAAAAAAGTCGAACATTTTCATGAAAAGATTTCGGCTACAAAGAAGTTGAAAATTTTCACGAAAAGATTTCGGCTTCAAAAAAGTTGAAAATTTTCACGAAAAGATTTCGGCTTCAAAAAAGTTGAAAATTTTCATGAAAAGATTTCGGTTTCAAAAAATTTGAAAATTTTCACGACAGGATTTCGGCTTTAAAAAAGTCGAACATTTTCATGAAATATTTCAGCTTCAAAAAAGTTGAAAATTTTCATGAGAAGATTTCGGCTACAAAAAAGTTGAAAATTTTCATGAAAAGATTTCGGCTTCAAAAAAGTTGAAAATTTTCACGACAGGATTTCGGCTGTAAAAAAGTCGAACGTTTTCATGAAGTATTTGGGCTTCAAAAAAGTCGAACATTTTCATGAAGTATTTGGGCTTCAAAAAAGTTGAAAATTTTCACGACAGGATTTCGGCGTTAAAAAAGTCGTACATTTTCATGAAGTATTTCGGATTCAAAAAAGTTGAAAATTTTCACGACAGGATTTGGGCTTTAAAAAAGTCGAACATTTTCATGAAAAGATTTCGGCTACAAAGAAGTTGAAAATTTTCACGAAAAGATTTCGGCTTCAAAAAAGTTGAAAATTTTCACGAAAAGATTTCGGCTTCAAAAAAGTTGAAAATTTTCATGAAAAGATTTCGGTTTCAAAAAATTTGAAAATTTTCACGACAGGATTTCGGCTTTAAAAAAGTCGAACATTTTCATGAAATATTTCAGCTTCAAAAAAGTTGAAAATTTTCATGAGAAGATTTCGGCTACAAAAAAGTTGAAAATTTTCATGAAAAGATTTCGGCTTCAAAAAAGTTGAAAATTTTCACGACAGGATTTCGGCTGTAAAAAAGTCGAACGTTTTCATGAAGTATTTCGGCTTCAAAAAAGTCGAACATTTTCATGAAGTATTTCGGATTCAAAAAAGTTGAAAATTTTCATGAAAAGATTTTGGCTTCAAAAAAGCTGAAGATTTTCATGAAAAGATTTCGGCTTCAAAAAAGTTGAAAATTTTCACGACAGGATTTTGGCTTTAAAAAAGTCGAACATTTTCATGAAGTATTTCAGCTTTAAAAAAGTCGAACATTTTCATGAAGTATTTCAGCTTCAAAAAGGTTGAAAATTTTCACGACAGGATTTTGGCTATAAAAAAGTCGAACATTTTCATGAAGTATTTGGGCTTCAAAAAAGTTGAAAATTTTCACGACAGGATTTCGGCGTTAAAAAAGTCGAACATTTTCATGAAGTATTTCGGCTTCAAAAAAGTTGAAAATTTTCACGAAAAGATTTCGGCTTCAAAAAAGTTGAAAATTTTCATGAAAAGATTTCGGTTTAAAAAAAGTTGAAAATTTTCACGACAAGATTTCGGCTTTAAAAAAGTCGAACATTTTCATGAAATATTTCAGCTTCAAAAAAGTTGAAAATTTTCATGAAAAGATTTCGGCTACAAAAAAGTTGAAAATTTTCATGAAAAGATTTCGGCTTCAAAAAAGTTGAAAATTTTCACGACAGGATTTCGGTTTTAAAAAAGTCGAACGTTTTCATGAAGTATTTCGGCTTCAAAAAAGTCGAACATTTTCATGAAGTATTTGGGCTTCAAAAAAGTCGAACATTTTCATGAAGTATTTGGGCTTCAAAAAAGTTGAAAATTTTAACGACAGGATTTCGGCGTTAAAAAAGTCGAACATTTTCATGAAGTATTTCGGATTCAAAAAAGTTGAAAATTTTCACGACAGGATTTGGGCTTTAAAAAAGTCGAACATTTTCATGAAAAGATTTCGGCTACAAAGAAGTTGAAAATTTTCACGAAAAGATTTCGGCTTCAAAAAAGTTGAAAATTTTCACGAAAAGATTTCGGCTTCAAAAAAGTTGAAAATTTTCATGAAAAGATTTCGGTTTCAAAAAATTTGAAAATTTTCACGACAGGATTTCGGCTTTAAAAAAGTCGAACATTTTCATGAAATATTTCAGCTTCAAAAAAGTTGAAAATTTTCATGAGAAGATTTCGGCTACAAAAAAGTTGAAAATTTTCATGAAAAGATTTCGGCTTCAAAAAAGTTGAAAATTTTCACGACAGGATTTCGGCTGTAAAAAAGTCGAACGTTTTCATGAAGTATTTGGGCTTCAAAAAAGTCGAACATTTTCATGAAGTATTTGGGCTTCAAAAAAGTTGAAAATTTTCACGACAGGATTTCGGCGTTAAAAAAGTCGTACATTTTCATGAAGTATTTCGGATTCAAAAAAGTTGAAAATTTTCACGACAGGATTTGGGCTTTAAAAAAGTCGAACATTTTCATGAAAAGATTTCGGCTACAAAGAAGTTGAAAATTTTCACGAAAAGATTTCGGCTTCAAAAAAGTTGAAAATTTTCACGAAAAGATTTCGGCTTCAAAAAAGTTGAAAATTTTCATGAAAAGATTTCGGTTTCAAAAAATTTGAAAATTTTCACGACAGGATTTCGGCTTTAAAAAAGTCGAACATTTTCATGAAATATTTCAGCTTCAAAAAAGTTGAAAATTTTCATGAGAAGATTTCGGCTACAAAAAAGTTGAAAATTTTCATGAAAAGATTTCGGCTTCAAAAAAGTTGAAAATTTTCACGACAGGATTTCGGCTGTAAAAAAGTCGAACGTTTTCATGAAGTATTTCGGCTTCAAAAAAGTCGAACATTTTCATGAAGTATTTCGGATTCAAAAAAGTTGAAAATTTTCATGAAAAGATTTTGGCTTCAAAAAAGCTGAAGATTTTCATGAAAAGATTTCGGCTTCAAAAAAGTTGAAAATTTTCACGACAGGATTTTGGCTTTAAAAAAGTCGAACATTTTCATGAAGTATTTCAGCTTTAAAAAAGTCGAACATTTTCATGAAGTATTTCAGCTTCAAAAAGGTTGAAAATTTTCACGACAGGATTTTGGCTATAAAAAAGTCGAACATTTTCATGAAGTATTTGGGCTTCAAAAAAGTTGAAAATTTTCACGACAGGATTTCGGCGTTAAAAAAGTCGAACATTTTCATGAAGTATTTCGGCTTCAAAAAAGTTGAAAATTTTCACGAAAAGATTTCGGCTTCAAAAAAGTTGAAAATTTTCATGAAAAGATTTCGGTTTAAAAAAAGTTGAAAATTTTCACGACAAGATTTCGGCTTTAAAAAAGTCGAACATTTTCATGAAATATTTCAGCTTCAAAAAAGTTGAAAATTTTCATGAAAAGATTTCGGCTACAAAAAAGTTGAAAATTTTCATGAAAAGATTTCGGCTTCAAAAAAGTTGAAAATTTTCACGACAGGATTTCGGTTTTAAAAAAGTCGAACGTTTTCATGAAGTATTTCGGCTTCAAAAAAGTCGAACATTTTCATGAAGTATTTGGGCTTCAAAAAAGTCGAACATTTTCATGAAGTATTTGGGCTTCAAAAAAGTTGAAAATTTTAACGACAGGATTTCGGCTTTAAAAAAGTCGAACATTTTCATGAAGTATTTCAGCTTCAAAAAAGTTGAAAATTTTCACGAAAAGATTTCGGCTTCAAAAAAGTTGAAAATTTTCATGAAAAGATTTCGGCTTCAAAAAAGTTGAAAATTTTCACGAAAAGATTTCGGCTTCAAAAAAGTTGAAAATTTTCATGAAAAGATTTCGGTATCAAAAAAGTTGAAAATTTTCACGACAAGATTTCGGCTTTAAAAAAGTCGAACATTTTCATGAAATATTTCAGCTTCAAAAAAGTTGAAAATTTTCATGAAAAGATTTCGGCTACAAAAAAGTTGAAAATTTGCATGAAAAGATTTCGGCTTCAAAAAAGTTGAAAATTTTCACGACAGGATTTCGGCTTTAAAAAAGTCGAACGTTTTCATGAAGTATTTCGGCTTCAAAAAAGTCGAACATTTTCATGAAGTATTTCGGATTCAAAAAAGTTGAAAATTTTCATGAAAACATTTTGGCTTCAAAAAAGCTGAAAATTTTCATGAAAAGATTTCGGCTTCAAAAAAGTTGAAAATTTTCACGACAGGATTTTGGCTTTAAAAAAGTCGAACATTTTCATGAAGTATTTCGGATTCAAAAAAGTTGAAAATTTTCATGAAAACATTTTGGCTTCAAAAAAGCTGAAAATTTTCATGAAAAGATTTCGGCTACAAAAAAGTTGAAAATTTTCATGAAAAGATTTCGGCTTCAAAAAAGTTGAAAATTTTCACGACAGGATTTCGGATTTAAAAAAGTCGAACGTTTTCATGAAGTATTTGGGCTTCAAAAAAGTCGAACATTTTCATGAAGTATTTGGGCTTCAAAAAAGTTGAAAATTTTCACGACAGGATTTCGGCTTTAAAAAAGTCGAACATTTTCATGAAGTATTTCAGCTTCAAAAAAGTTGAAAATTTTCATGAAAAGATTTCGGCTACAAAAAAGTTTAAAATTTTCATGAAAAGATTTCGGCTTCAAAAAAGTTGAAAATTTTTACGACAGGATTTCGGCTTTAAAAAAGTCGAACATTTTCATGAAGTATTTCACCTTCAAAAAAGTTGAAAATTTTCATGAAAAGATTTCGGCTACAAAAAAGTTGAAAATTTTCATGAAAAGATTTCGGCTTCAAAAAAGTTGAAAATTTTCACGACAGGATTTCGGTTTTAAAAAAGTCGAACGTTTTCATGAAGTATTTCGGCTTCAAAAAAGTCGAACATTTTCATGAAGTATTTGGGCTTCAAAAAAGTCGAACATTTTCATGAAGTATTTGGGCTTCAAAAAAGTTGAAAATTTTAACGACAGGATTTCGGCTTTAAAAAAGTCGAACATTTTCATGAAGTATTTCAGCTTCAAAAAAGTTGAAAATTTTCACGAAAAGATTTCGGCTTCAAAAAAGTTGAAAATTTTCATGAAAAGATTTCGGCTTCAAAAAAGTTGAAAATTTTCACGAAAAGATTTCGGCTTCAAAAAAGTTGAAAATTTTCATGAAAAGATTTCGGTATCAAAAAAGTTGAAAATTTTCACGACAAGATTTCGGCTTTAAAAAAGTCGAACATTTTCATGAAATATTTCAGCTTCAAAAAAGTTGAAAATTTTCATGAAAAGATTTCGGCTACAAAAAAGTTGAAAATTTGCATGAAAAGATTTCGGCTTCAAAAAAGTTGAAAATTTTCACGACAGGATTTCGGCTTTAAAAAAGTCGAACGTTTTCATGAAGTATTTCGGCTTCAAAAAAGTCGAACATTTTCATGAAGTATTTCGGATTCAAAAAAGTTGAAAATTTTCATGAAAACATTTTGGCTTCAAAAAAGCTGAAAATTTTCATGAAAAGATTTCGGCTTCAAAAAAGTTGAAAATTTTCACGACAGGATTTTGGCTTTAAAAAAGTCGAATATTTTCATGAAGTATTTCGGATTCAAAAAAGTTGAAAATTTTCATGAAAACATTTTGGCTTCAAAAAAGCTGAAAATTTTCATGAAAAGATTTCGGCTACAAAAAAGTTGAAAATTTTCATGAAAAGATTTCGGCTTCAAAAAAGTTGAAAATTTTCACGACAGGATTTCGGATTTAAAAAAGTCGAACGTTTTCATGAAGTATTTGGGCTTCAAAAAAGTCGAACATTTTCATGAAGTATTTGGGCTTCAAAAAAGTTGAAAATTTTCACGACAGGATTTCGGCTTTAAAAAAGTCGAACATTTTCATGAAGTATTTCAGCTTCAAAAAAGTTGAAAATTTTCATGAAAAGATTTCGGCTACAAAAAAGTTTAAAATTTTCATGAAAAGATTTCGGCTTCAAAAAAGTTGAAAATTTTTACGACAGGATTTCGGCTTTAAAAAAGTCGAACATTTTCATGAAGTATTTCACCTTCAAAAAAGTTGAAAATTTTCATGAAAAGATTTCGGCTACAAAAAAGTTGAAAATTTTCATGAAAAGATTTCGGCTACAAAAAAGTTGAAAATTTTCACGACAGGATTTCGGCTTTAAAAAAGTCGAACGTTTTCATGAAGTATTTGGGCTTCAAAAAAGTCGAACATTTTCATGAAGTATTTGGGCTTCAAAAAAGTTGAAAATTTTCACGACAGGATTTCGGCTTTAAAAAAGTCGAACATTTTCATTAAGTATTTCAGCTTCAAAAAAGTTGAAAATTTTCATGAAAAGATTTCGGCTACAAAAAAGTTGAAAATTTTCATGAAAAGATTTCTGCTTCAAAAAAGTCGAACATTTTCACGACAGGATTTCAGCTTTAAAAAAGTCGAACGTTTTCATGAAGTATTTCGGCTTCAAAAAAGTCGAACATTTTCATGAAGTATTTGGGCTTCAAAAAAGTTGAAAATTTTCACGACAGGATTTCGGCTTTAAAAAAGTCGAACATTTTCATGAAGTATTTCAGCTTCAAAAAAGTTGAAAATTTTCACGAAAAGATTTCGGCTTCAAAAATGTTGAAAATTTTCACGACAGGATTTCGGCTTTAAAAAAGTCGAACATTTTCAGGAAAAGATTTCGGCTTCAAAAAAGTTGAAAATTTTCATGAAAAGATTTCGGCTTCAAAAAAGTTGAAAATTTTCATGAAGTATTTCAGCTTCAAAAAAGTTTAAAATTTTCATGAAAAGATTTCGGTTTCAAAAAAGTTGAAAATTTTCACGACAAGATTTCGGCTTTAAAATAGTCGAACATTTTCATGAAGTATTTCAGCTTCAAAAAAGTCGAACATTTTCATGAAGTATTTCGGATTCAAAAAAGTTGAAAATTTTCATGAAAAGATTTTGGCTTCAAAAAAGCTGAAGATTTTCATGAAAAGATTTCGGCTTCAAAAAAGTTGAAAATTTTCACACCAGGATTTCGGCTTTAAAAAAGTCGAACATTTTCATGAAGTATTTCACCTTCAAAAAAGTTGAAAATTTTCATGAAAAGATTTCGGCTACAAAAAAGTTGAAAATTTTCATGAAAAGATTTCGGCTACAAAAAAGTTGAAAATTTTCACGACAGGATTTCGGCTTTAAAAAAGTCGAACGTTTTCATGAAGTATTTGGGCTTCAAAAAAGTCGAACATTTTCATGAAGTATTTGGGCTTCAAAAAAGTTGAAAATTTTCACGACAGGATTTCGGCTTTAAAAAAGTCGAACATTTTCATGAAGTATTTCAGCTTCAAAAAAGTTGAAAATTTTCATGAAAAGATTTCGGCTACAAAAAAGTTGAAAATTTTCATGAAAAGATTTCTGCTTCAAAAAAGTCGAACATTTTCACGACAGGATTTCGGCTTTAAAAAAGTCGAACGTTTTCATGAAGTATTTCGGCTTCAAAAAAGTCGAACATTTTCATGAAGTATTTGGGCTTCAAAAAAGTTGAAAATTTTCACGACAGGATTTCGGCTTTAAAAAAGTCGAACATTTTCATGAAGTATTTCAGCTTCAAAAAAGTTGAAAATTTTCACGAAAAGATTTCGGCTTCAAAAATGTTGAAAATTTTCACGACAGGATTTCGGCTTTAAAAAAGTCGAACATTTTCAGGAAAAGATTTCGGCTTCAAAAAAGTTGAAAATTTTCATGAAAAGATTTCGGCTTCAAAAAAGTTGAAAATTTTCATGAAGTATTTCAGCTTCAAAAAAGTTTAAAATTTTCATGAAAAGATTTCGGTTTCAAAAAAGTTGAAAATTTTCACGACAAGATTTCGGCTTTAAAATAGTCGAACATTTTCATGAAGTATTTCAGCTTCAAAAAAGTCGAACATTTTCATGAAGTATTTCGGATTCAAAAAAGTTGAACATTTTCATGAAAAGATTTTGGCTTCAAAAAAGCTGAAGATTTTCATGAAAAGATTTCGGCTTCAAAAAAGTTGAAAATTTTCACGACAGGATTTTGGCTTTAAAAAAGTCGAACATTTTCATGAAGTATTTCAGCTTCAAAAAAGTTGAAAATTTTCATGAAAAGATTTCGGCTACAAAAAAGTCGAACATTTTCATGAAGTATTTCAGCTTCAAAAAAGTTGAAAATTTTCATGAAAAGATTTCGGCTACAAAAAAGTTGAAAATTTTCATGAAAAGATTTCGGCTTCAAAAAAGTTGAAAATTTTCACGACAGGATTTCGGCTTTAAAAAAGTCGAACGTTTTCATGAAGTATTTGGGCTTCAAAAAAGTCGAACATTTTCATGAAGTATTTGGGCTTCAAAAAAGTTGAAAATTTTCACGACAGGATTTCGGCTTTAAAAAAGTCGAACATTTTCATGAAGTATTTCAGCTTCAAAAAAGTTGAAAATTTTCATGAAAAGATTTCGGCTTCAAAAAAGTTGAAAATTTTCACGAAAAGATTTCGGCTTCAAAAAAGTTGAAAATTTTCACGACAGGATTTCGGCTTTAAAAAAGTCGAACATTTTCATGAAGTATTTCAGCTTCAAAAAGGTTGAAAATTTTCACGACAGGATTTTGGCTTTAAAAAAGTCGAACATTTTCATGAAGTATTTCGGCTTCAAAAAAGTTGAAAATTTTCATGAAAAGATTTCGGCTACAAAAAAGTTGAAAATTTTCATGAAAAGATTTCGGCTTCAAAAAAGTTGAAAATTTTCACGACAGGATTTCGGCTTTAAAAAAGTCGAACGTTTTCATGAAGTATTTGGGCTTCAAAAAAGTCGAACATTTTCATGAAGTATTTGGGCTTCAAAAAAGTTGAAAATTTTCACGACAGGATTTCGGCTTTAAAAAAGTCGAACATTTTCATGAAGTATTTCAGCTTCAAAAAAGTTGAAAATTTTCATGAAAAGATTTCGGCTTCAAAAAAGTTGAAAATTTTCACGAAAAGATTTCGGCTTCAAAAAAGTTGAAAATTTTCACGACAGGATTTCGGCTTTAAAAAAGTCGAACATTTTCATGAAGTATTTCAGCTTCAAAAAGGTTGAAAATTTTCACGACAGGATTTTGGCTTTAAAAAAGTCGAACATTTTCATGAAGTATTTGGGCTTCAAAAAAGTTGAAAATTTTCACGACAGGATTTCGGCGTTAAAAAAGTCGAACATTTTCATGAAGTATTTCGGCTTCAAAAAAGTTGAAAATTTTCACGAAAAGATTTCGGCTTCAAAAAAGTTGAAAATTTTCATGAAAAGATTTCGGTTTCAAAAAAGTTGAAAATTTTCACGACAAGATTTCGGCTTTAAAAAAGTCGAACATTTTCATGAAGTATTTCAGCTTTAAAAAAGTCGAACATTTTCATGAAGTATTTCAGCTTCAAAAAAGTTGAAAATTTTCATGAAAAGATTTCGGCTACAAAAAAGTTGAAAATTTTCATGAAAAGATTTCGGCTTCAAAAAAGTTGAAAATTTTCATGAAAAGATTTCGACTTCAAAAAAGTTGAAAATTTTCACACCAGGATTTCGGCTTTAAAAAAGTCGAACATTTTCATGAAGTATTTCAGCTTCAAAAAAGTTGAAAATTTTCATGAAAAGATTTCGGCTTCAAAAAAGTTGAAAATTTTCACGAAAAGATTTCGGCTTCAAAAAAGTTGAAAATTTTCACGACAGGATTTCGGCTTTAAAAAAGTCGAACATTTTCATGAAGTATTTCAGCTTCAAAAAGGTTGAAAATTTTCACGACAGGATTTTGGCTTTAAAAAAGTCGAACATTTTCATGAAGTATTTGGGCTTCAAAAAAGTTGAAAATTTTCACGACAGGATTTCGGCGTTAAAAAAGTCGAACATTTTCATGAAGTATTTCGGCTTCAAAAAAGTTGAAAATTTTCACGAAAAGATTTCGGCTTCAAAAAAGTTGAAAATTTTCATGAAAAGATTTCGGCTTCAAAAAAGTTGAAAATTTTCACGACAGGATTTTGGCTTTAAAAAAGTCGAACATTTTCATGAAGTATTTCAGCTTTAAAAAAGTCGAACATTTTCATGAAGTATTTCAGCTTCAAAAAGGTTGAAAATTTTCACGACAGGATTTTGGCTATAAAAAAGTCGAACATTTTCATGAAGTATTTGGGCTTCAAAAAAGTTGAAAATTTTCACGACAGGATTTCGGCGTTAAAAAAGTCGAACATTTTCATGAAGTATTTCGGCTTCAAAAAAGTTGAAAATTTTCACGAAAAGATTTCGGCTTCAAAAAAGTTGAAAATTTTCATGAAAAGATTTCGGTTTAAAAAAAGTTGAAAATTTTCACGACAAGATTTCGGCTTTAAAAAAGTCGAACATTTTCATGAAATATTTCAGCTTCAAAAAAGTTGAAAATTTTCATGAAAAGATTTCGGCTACAAAAAAGTTGAAAATTTTCATGAAAAGATTTCGGCTTCAAAAAAGTTGAAAATTTTCACGACAGGATTTCGGTTTTAAAAAAGTCGAACGTTTTCATGAAGTATTTCGGCTTCAAAAAAGTCGAACATTTTCATGAAGTATTTGGGCTTCAAAAAAGTCGAACATTTTCATGAAGTATTTGGGCTTCAAAAAAGTTGAAAATTTTAACGACAGGATTTCGGCTTTAAAAAAGTCGAACATTTTCATGAAGTATTTCAGCTTCAAAAAAGTTGAAAATTTTCACGAAAAGATTTCGGCTTCAAAAAAGTTGAAAATTTTCATGAAAAGATTTCGGCTTCAAAAAAGTTGAAAATTTTCACGAAAAGATTTCGGCTTCAAAAAAGTTGAAAATTTTCATGAAAAGATTTCGGTATCAAAAAAGTTGAAAATTTTCACGACAAGATTTCGGCTTTAAAAAAGTCGAACATTTTCATGAAATATTTCAGCTTCAAAAAAGTTGAAAATTTTCATGAAAAGATTTCGGCTACAAAAAAGTTGAAAATTTGCATGAAAAGATTTCGGCTTCAAAAAAGTTGAAAATTTTCACGACAGGATTTCGGCTTTAAAAAAGTCGAACGTTTTCATGAAGTATTTCGGCTTCAAAAAAGTCGAACATTTTCATGAAGTATTTCGGATTCAAAAAAGTTGAAAATTTTCATGAAAACATTTTGGCTTCAAAAAAGCTGAAAATTTTCATGAAAAGATTTCGGCTTCAAAAAAGTTGAAAATTTTCACGACAGGATTTTGGCTTTAAAAAAGTCGAACATTTTCATGAAGTATTTCGGATTCAAAAAAGTTGAAAATTTTCATGAAAACATTTTGGCTTCAAAAAAGCTGAAAATTTTCATGAAAAGATTTCGGCTACAAAAAAGTTGAAAATTTTCATGAAAAGATTTCGGCTTCAAAAAAGTTGAAAATTTTCACGACAGGATTTCGGATTTAAAAAAGTCGAACGTTTTCATGAAGTATTTGGGCTTCAAAAAAGTCGAACATTTTCATGAAGTATTTGGGCTTCAAAAAAGTTGAAAATTTTCACGACAGGATTTCGGCTTTAAAAAAGTCGAACATTTTCATGAAGTATTTCAGCTTCAAAAAAGTTGAAAATTTTCATGAAAAGATTTCGGCTACAAAAAAGTTTAAAATTTTCATGAAAAGATTTCGGCTTCAAAAAAGTTGAAAATTTTTACGACAGGATTTCGGCTTTAAAAAAGTCGAACATTTTCATGAAGTATTTCACCTTCAAAAAAGTTGAAAATTTTCATGAAAAGATTTCGGCTACAAAAAAGTTGAAAATTTTCATGAAAAGATTTCGGCTTCAAAAAAGTTGAAAATTTTCACGACAGGATTTCGGTTTTAAAAAAGTCGAACGTTTTCATGAAGTATTTCGGCTTCAAAAAAGTCGAACATTTTCATGAAGTATTTGGGCTTCAAAAAAGTCGAACATTTTCATGAAGTATTTGGGCTTCAAAAAAGTTGAAAATTTTAACGACAGGATTTCGGCTTTAAAAAAGTCGAACATTTTCATGAAGTATTTCAGCTTCAAAAAAGTTGAAAATTTTCACGAAAAGATTTCGGCTTCAAAAAAGTTGAAAATTTTCATGAAAAGATTTCGGCTTCAAAAAAGTTGAAAATTTTCACGAAAAGATTTCGGCTTCAAAAAAGTTGAAAATTTTCATGAAAAGATTTCGGTATCAAAAAAGTTGAAAATTTTCACGACAAGATTTCGGCTTTAAAAAAGTCGAACATTTTCATGAAATATTTCAGCTTCAAAAAAGTTGAAAATTTTCATGAAAAGATTTCGGCTACAAAAAAGTTGAAAATTTGCATGAAAAGATTTCGGCTTCAAAAAAGTTGAAAATTTTCACGACAGGATTTCGGCTTTAAAAAAGTCGAACGTTTTCATGAAGTATTTCGGCTTCAAAAAAGTCGAACATTTTCATGAAGTATTTCGGATTCAAAAAAGTTGAAAATTTTCATGAAAACATTTTGGCTTCAAAAAAGCTGAAAATTTTCATGAAAAGATTTCGGCTTCAAAAAAGTTGAAAATTTTCACGACAGGATTTTGGCTTTAAAAAAGTCGAATATTTTCATGAAGTATTTCGGATTCAAAAAAGTTGAAAATTTTCATGAAAACATTTTGGCTTCAAAAAAGCTGAAAATTTTCATGAAAAGATTTCGGCTACAAAAAAGTTGAAAATTTTCATGAAAAGATTTCGGCTTCAAAAAAGTTGAAAATTTTCACGACAGGATTTCGGATTTAAAAAAGTCGAACGTTTTCATGAAGTATTTGGGCTTCAAAAAAGTCGAACATTTTCATGAAGTATTTGGGCTTCAAAAAAGTTGAAAATTTTCACGACAGGATTTCGGCTTTAAAAAAGTCGAACATTTTCATGAAGTATTTCAGCTTCAAAAAAGTTGAAAATTTTCATGAAAAGATTTCGGCTACAAAAAAGTTTAAAATTTTCATGAAAAGATTTCGGCTTCAAAAAAGTTGAAAATTTTTACGACAGGATTTCGGCTTTAAAAAAGTCGAACATTTTCATGAAGTATTTCACCTTCAAAAAAGTTGAAAATTTTCATGAAAAGATTTCGGCTACAAAAAAGTTGAAAATTTTCATGAAAAGATTTCGGCTACAAAAAAGTTGAAAATTTTCACGACAGGATTTCGGCTTTAAAAAAGTCGAACGTTTTCATGAAGTATTTGGGCTTCAAAAAAGTTGAAAATTTTCACGACAGGATTTCGGCTTTAAAAAAGTCGAACATTTTCATGAAGTATTTCAGCTTCAAAAAAGTTGAAAATTTTCATGAAAAGATTTCGGCTACAAAAAAGTTGAAAATTTTCATGAAAAGATTTCTGCTTCAAAAAAGTCGAACATTTTCACGACAGGATTTCGGCTTTAAAAAAGTCGAACGTTTTCATGAAGTATTTCGGCTTCAAAAAAGTCGAACATTTTCATGAAGTATTTGGGCTTCAAAAAAGTTGAAAATTTTCACGACAGGATTTCGGCTTTAAAAAAGTCGAACATTTTCATGAAGTATTTCAGCTTCAAAAAAGTTGAAAATTTTCACGAAAAGATTTCGGCTTCAAAAATGTTGAAAATTTTCACGACAGGATTTCGGCTTTAAAAAAGTCGAACATTTTCAGGAAAAGATTTCGGCTTCAAAAAAGTTGAAAATTTTTACGACAGGATTTCGGCTTTAAAAAAGTCGAACATTTTCATGAAGTATTTCACCTTCAAAAAAGTTGAAAATTTTCATGAAAAGATTTCGGCTACAAAAAAGTTGAAAATTTTCATGAAAAGATTTCGGCTTCAAAAAAGTTGAAAATTTTCACGACAGGATTTCGGTTTTAAAAAAGTCGAACGTTTTCATGAAGTATTTCGGCTTCAAAAAAGTCGAACATTTTCATGAAGTATTTGGGCTTCAAAAAAGTCGAACATTTTCATGAAGTATTTGGGCTTCAAAAAAGTTGAAAATTTTAACGACAGGATTTCGGCTTTAAAAAAGTCGAACATTTTCATGAAGTATTTCAGCTTCAAAAAAGTTGAAAATTTTCACGAAAAGATTTCGGCTTCAAAAAAGTTGAAAATTTTCACGAAAAGATTTCGGCTTCAAAAAAGTTGAAAATTTTCATGAAAAGATTTCGGTATCAAAAAAGTTGAAAATTTTCACGACAAGATTTCGGCTTTAAAAAAGTCGAACATTTTCATGAAATATTTCAGCTTCAAAAAAGTTGAAAATTTTCATGAAAAGATTTCGGCTACAAAAAAGTTGAAAATTTGCATGAAAAGATTTCGGCTTCAAAAAAGTTGAAAATTTTCACGACAGGATTTCGGCTTTAAAAAAGTCGAACGTTTTCATGAAGTATTTCGGATTCAAAAAAGTTGAAAATTTTCATGAAAACATTTTGGCTTCAAAAAAGCTGAAAATTTTCATGAAAAGATTTCGGCTTCAAAAAAGTTGAAAATTTTCACGACAGGATTTTGGCTTTAAAAAAGTCGAATATTTTCATGAAGTATTTCGGATTCAAAAAAGTTGAAAATTTTCATGAAAACATTTTGGCTTCAAAAAAGCTGAAAATTTTCATGAAAAGATTTCGGCTACAAAAAAGTTGAAAATTTTCATGAAAAGATTTCGGCTTCAAAAAAGTTGAAAATTTTCACGACAGGATTTCGGATTTAAAAAAGTCGAACGTTTTCATGAAGTATTTGGGCTTCAAAAAAGTCGAACATTTTCATGAAGTATTTGGGCTTCAAAAAAGTTGAAAATTTTCACGACAGGATTTCGGCTTTAAAAAAGTCGAACATTTTCATGAAGTATTTCAGCTTCAAAAAAGTTGAAAATTTTCATGAAAAGATTTCGGCTACAAAAAAGTTTAAAATTTTCATGAAAAGATTTCGGCTTCAAAAAAGTTGAAAATTTTTACGACAGGATTTCGGCTTTAAAAAAGTCGAACATTTTCATGAAGTATTTCACCTTCAAAAAAGTTGAAAATTTTCATGAAAAGATTTCGGCTACAAAAAAGTTGAAAATTTTCATGAAAAGATTTCGGCTACAAAAAAGTTGAAAATTTTCACGACAGGATTTCGGCTTTAAAAAAGTCGAACGTTTTCATGAAGTATTTGGGCTTCAAAAAAGTCGAACATTTTCATGAAGTATTTGGGCTTCAAAAAAGTTGAAAATTTTCACGACAGGATTTCGGCTTTAAAAAAGTCGAACATTTTCATTAAGTATTTCAGCTTCAAAAAAGTTGAAAATTTTCATGAAAAGATTTCGGCTACAAAAAAGTTGAAAATTTTCATGAAAAGATTTCTGCTTCAAAAAAGTCGAACATTTTCACGACAGGATTTCGGCTTTAAAAAAGTCGAACGTTTTCATGAAGTATTTCGGCTTCAAAAAAGTCGAACATTTTCATGAAGTATTTGGGCTTCAAAAAAGTTGAAAATTTTCACGACAGGATTTCGGCTTTAAAAAAGTCGAACATTTTCATGAAGTATTTCAGCTTCAAAAAAGTTGAAAATTTTCACGAAAAGATTTCGGCTTCAAAAATGTTGAAAATTTTCACGACAGGATTTCGGCTTTAAAAAAGTCGAACATTTTCAGGAAAAGATTTCGGCTTCAAAAAAGTTGAAAATTTTCATGAAAAGATTTCGGCTTCAAAAAAGTTGAAAATTTTCATGAAGTATTTCAGCTTCAAAAAAGTTTAAAATTTTCATGAAAAGATTTCGGTTTCAAAAAAGTTGAAAATTTTCACGACAAGATTTCGGCTTTAAAATAGTCGAACATTTTCATGAAGTATTTCAGCTTCAAAAAAGTCGAACATTTTCATGAAGTATTTCGGATTCAAAAAAGTTGAAAATTTTCATGAAAAGATTTTGGCTTCAAAAAAGCTGAAGATTTTCATGAAAAGATTTCGGCTTCAAAAAAGTTGAAAATTTTCACACCAGGATTTCGGCTTTAAAAAAGTCGAACATTTTCATGAAGTATTTCACCTTCAAAAAAGTTGAAAATTTTCATGAAAAGATTTCGGCTACAAAAAAGTTGAAAATTTTCATGAAAAGATTTCGGCTACAAAAAAGTTGAAAATTTTCACGACAGGATTTCGGCTTTAAAAAAGTCGAACGTTTTCATGAAGTATTTGGGCTTCAAAAAAGTCGAACATTTTCATGAAGTATTTGGGCTTCAAAAAAGTTGAAAATTTTCACGACAGGATTTCGGCTTTAAAAAAGTCGAACATTTTCATGAAGTATTTCAGCTTCAAAAAAGTTGAAAATTTTCATGAAAAGATTTCGGCTACAAAAAAGTTGAAAATTTTCATGAAAAGATTTCTGCTTCAAAAAAGTCGAACATTTTCACGACAGGATTTCGGCTTTAAAAAAGTCGAACGTTTTCATGAAGTATTTCGGCTTCAAAAAAGTCGAACATTTTCATGAAGTATTTGGGCTTCAAAAAAGTTGAAAATTTTCACGACAGGATTTCGGCTTTAAAAAAGTCGAACATTTTCATGAAGTATTTCAGCTTCAAAAAAGTTGAAAATTTTCACGAAAAGATTTCGGCTTCAAAAATGTTGAAAATTTTCACGACAGGATTTCGGCTTTAAAAAAGTCGAACATTTTCAGGAAAAGATTTCGGCTTCAAAAAAGTTGAAAATTTTCACGAAAAGATTTCGGCTTCAAAAAAGTTGAAAATTTTCATGAAGTATTTCAGCTTCAAAAAAGTTTAAAATTTTCATGAAAAGATTTCGGTTTCAAAAAAGTTGAAAATTTTCACGACAAGATTTCGGCTTTAAAATAGTCGAACATTTTCATGAAGTATTTCAGCTTCAAAAAAGTCGAACATTTTCATGAAGTATTTCGGATTCAAAAAAGTTGAACATTTTCATGAAAAGATTTTGGCTTCAAAAAAGCTGAAGATTTTCATGAAAAGATTTCGGCTTCAAAAAAGTTGAAAATTTTCACGACAGGATTTTGGCTTTAAAAAAGTCGAACATTTTCATGAAGTATTTCAGCTTCAAAAAAGTTGAAAATTTTCATGAAAAGATTTCGGCTACAAAAAAGTCGAACATTTTCATGAAGTATTTCAGCTTCAAAAAAGTTGAAAATTTTCATGAAAAGATTTCGGCTACAAAAAAGTTGAAAATTTTCATGAAAAGATTTCGGCTTCAAAAAAGTTGAAAATTTTCACGACAGGATTTCGGCTTTAAAAAAGTCGAACGTTTTCATGAAGTATTTGGGCTTCAAAAAAGTCGAACATTTTCATGAAGTATTTGGGCTTCAAAAAAGTTGAAAATTTTCACGACAGGATTTCGGCTTTAAAAAAGTCGAACATTTTCATGAAGTATTTCAGCTTCAAAAAAGTTGAAAATTTTCATGAAAAGATTTCGGCTACAAAAAAGTTGAAAATTTTCATGAAAAGATTTCGGCTTCAAAAAAGTTGAAAATTTTCATGAAAAGATTTCGACTTCAAAAAAGTTGAAAATTTTCACACCAGGATTTCGGCTTTAAAAAAGTCGAACATTTTCATGAAGTATTTCAGCTTCAAAAAAGTTGAAAATTTTCATGAAAAGATTTCAGCTTCAAAAAAGTTGAAAATTTTCATGAAAAGATTTCGGCTACAAAAAAGTTGAAAATTTTCATGAAAAGATTTCGGCTTCAAAAAAGTTGAAAATTTTCACGACAGGATTTCGGCTTTAAAAAAGTCGAACGTTTTCATGAAGTATTTGGGCTTCAAAAAAGTCGAACATTTTCATGAAGTATTTGGGCTTCAAAAAAGTTGAAAATTTTCACGACAGGATTTCGGCTTTAAAAAAGTCGAACATTTTCATGAAGTATTTCATCTTCAAAAAAGTTGAAAATTTTCATGAAAAGATTTCGGCTACAAAAAAGTTGAAAATTTTCATGAAAAGATTTCGGCTTCAAAAAAGTTGAAAATTTTCATGAAAAGATTTCGACTTCAAAAAAGTTGAAAATTTTCACACCAGGATTTCGGCTTTAAAAAAGTCGAACATTTTCATGAAGTATTTCAGCTTCAAAAAAGTTGAAAATTTTCATGAAAAGATTTCAGCTTCAAAAAAGTTGAAAATTTTCACGAAAAGATTTCGGCTTCAAAAAAGTTGAAAATTTTCACGACAGGATTTCGGCTTTAAAAAAGTCGAACATTTTCATGAAGTATTTCAGCTTCAAAAAGGTTGAAAATTTTCACGACAGGATTTTGGCTTTAAAAAAGTCGAACATTTTCATGAAGTATTTGGGCTTCAAAAAAGTTGAAAATTTTAACGACAGGATTTCGGCTTTAAAAAAGTCGAACATTTTCATGAAGTATTTCAGCTTCAAAAAAGTTGAAAATTTTCACGAAAAGATTTCGGCTTCAAAAAAGTTGAAAATTTTCATGAAAAGATTTCGGCTTCAAAAAAGTAGAAAATTTTCACGAAAAGATTTCGGCTTCAAAAAAGTTGAAAATTTTCATGAAAAGATTTCGGTATCAAAAAAGTTGAAAATTTTCACGACAAGATTTCGGCTTTAAAAAAGTCGAACGTTTTCATGAAGTATTTCGGCTTCAAAAAAGTCGAACATTTTCATGAAGTATTTCGGATTCAAAAAAGTTGAAAATTTTCATGAAAACATTTTGGCTTCAAAAAAGCTGAAAATTTTCATGAAAAGATTTCGGCTTCAAAAAAGTTGAAAATTTTCACGACAGGATTTTGGCTTTAAAAAAGTCGAACATTTTCATGAAGTATTTCGGATTCAAAAAAGTTGAAAATTTTCATGAAAACATTTTGGCTTCAAAAAAGCTGAAAATTTTCATGAAAAGATTTCGGCTACAAAAAAGTTGAAAATTTTCATGAAGAGATTTCGGCTTCAAAAAAGTTGAAAATTTTCACGACAGGATTTCGGATTTAAAAAAGTCGAACGTTTTCATGAAGTATTTGGGCTTCAAAAAAGTCGAACATTTTCATGAAGTATTTCATCTTCAAAAAAGTTGAAAATTTTCATGAAAAGATTTCGGCTACAAAAAAGTTTAAAATTTTCATGAAAAGATTTCGGCTTCAAAAAAGTTGAAAATTTTTACGACAGGATTTCGGCTTTAAAAAAGTCGAACATTTTCATGAAGTATTTCACCTTCAAAAAAGTTGAAAATTTTCATGAAAAGATTTCGGCTACAAAAAAGTTGAAAATTTTCATGAAAAGATTTCGGCTACAAAAAAGTTGAAAATTTTCACGACAGGATTTCGGCTTTAAAAAAGTCGAACGTTTTCATGAAGTATTTGGGCTTCAAAAAAGTCGAACATTTTCATGAAGTATTTGGGCTTCAAAAAAGTTGAAAATTTTCACGACAGGATTTCGGCTTTAAAAAAGTCGAACATTTTCATGAAGTATTTCAGCTTCAAAAAAGTTGAAAATTTTCATGAAAAGATTTCGGCTACAAAAAAGTTGAAAATTTTCATGAAAAGATTTCTGCTTCAAAAAAGTCGAACATTTTCACGACAGGATTTCGGCTTTAAAAAAGTCGAACGTTTTCATGAAGTATTTCGGCTTCAAAAAAGTCGAACATATTCATGAAGTATTTGGGCTTCAAAAAAGTTGAAAATTTTCACGACAGGATTTCGGCTTTAAAAAAGTCGAACATTTTCATGAAGTATTTCGGATTCAAAAAAGTTGAAAATTTTCATGAAAACATTTTGGCTTCAAAAAAGCTGAAAATTTTCATGAAAAGATTTCGGCTACAAAAAAGTTGAAAATTTTCATGAAAAGATTTCGGCTTCAAAAAAGTTGAAAATTTTCACGACAGGATTTCGGATTTAAAAAAGTCGAACGTTTTCATGAAGTATTTGGGCTTCAAAAAAGTCGAACATTTTCATGAAGTATTTGGGCTTCAAAAAAGTTGAAAATTTTCACGACAGGATTTCGGCTTTAAAAAAGTCGAACATTTTCATGAAGTATTTCAGCTACAAAAAAGTTGAAAATTTTCATGAAAAGATTTCGGCTTCAAAAAAGTTGAAAATTTTTACGACAGGATTTCGGCTTTAAAAAAGTCGAAAATTTTCATGAAGTATTTCACCTTCAAAAAAGTTGAAAATTTTCATGAAAAGATTTCGGCTACAAAAAAGTTGAAAATTTTCATGAAAAGATTTCGGCTTCAAAAAAGTTGAAAATTTTCATGACAGGATTTCGGCTTTAAAAAAGTCGAACGTTTTCATGAAGTATTTGGGCTTCAAAAAAGTCGAACATTTTCATGAAGTATTTGGGCTTCAAAAAAGTTGAAAATTTTCACGACAGGATTTCGGCTTTAAAAAAGTCGAACATTTTCATGAAGTATTTCAGCTTCAAAAAAGTTGAAAATTTTCACGAAAAGATTTCGGCTTCAAAAATGTTGAAAATTTTCACGACAGGATTTCGGCTTTAAAAAAGTCGAACATTTTCAGGAAAAGTTTTCGGCTTCAAAAAAGTTGAAAATTTTCATGAAAAGATTTCGGCTTCTAAAAAGTTGAAAATTTTCATGAAGTATTTCAGCTTCAAAAAAGTTTAAAATTTTCATGAAAAGATTTCGGCTACAAAAAAGTTGAAAATTTTCATGAAAAGATTTCTGCTTCAAAAAAGTCGAACATTTTCACGACAGGATTTCGGCTTTAAAAAAGTCGAACGTTTTCATGAAGTATTTCGGCTTCAAAAAAGTCGAACATTTTCATGAAGTATTTGGGCTTCAAAAAAGTTGAAAATTTTCACGACAAGATTTCGGCTTTAAAAAAGTCGAACATTTTCATGAAGTATTTGGGCTTCAAAAAAGTTGAAAATTTTCACGACAAGATTTCGGCTTTAAAAAAGTCGAACATTTTCATGAAGTATTTCAGCTTCAAAAAAGTTGAAAATTTTCACGAAAAGATTTCGGCTTCAAAAATGTTGAAAATTTTCACGACAGGATTTCGGCTTTAAAAAAGTCGAACATTTTCAGGAAAAGATTTCGGCTTCAAAAAAGTTGAAAATTTTCATGAAAAGATTTCGGCTTCAAAAAAGTTGAAAATTTTCACGACAAGATTTCGGCTTTAAAATAGTCGAACATTTTCATGAAGTATTTCAGCTTCAAAAAAGTCGATCATTTTCCTGAAGTATTTCGGATTCAAAAAAGTTGAAAATTTTCATGAAAAGATTTTGGCTTCAAAAAAGCTGAAGATTTTCATGAAAAGATTTCGGCTTCAAAAAAGTTGAAAATTTTCACGACAGGATTTTGGCTTTAAAAAAGTCGAACATTTTCATGAAGTATTTCAGCTTCAAAAAAGTTGAAAATTTTCATGAAAAGATTTCGGCTACAAAAAAGTTGAAAATTTTCATGAAAAGATTTCGGCTTCAAAAAAGTTGAAAATTTTCACGACAGGATTTCGGCTTTAAAAAAGTCGAACGTTTTCATGAAGTATTTGGGCTTCAAAAAAGTCGAACATTTTCATGAAGTATTTGGGCTTCAAAAAAGTTGAAAATTTTCACGACAGGATTTCGGCTTTAAAAAAGTCGAACATTTTCATGAAGTATTTCAGCTTCAAAAAAGTTGAAAATTTTCATGAAAAGATTTCGGCTACAAAAAAGTTGAAAATTTTCATGAAAAGATTTCGGCTTCAAAAAACTTGAAAATTTTCATGAAAAGATTTCGACTTCAAAAAAGTTGAAAATTTTCACACCAGGATTTCGGCTTTAAAAAAGTCGAACATTTTCATGAAGTATTTCAGATTCAAAAAAGTTGAAAATTTTCATGAAAAGATTTCGGCTTCAAAAAAGTTGAAAATTTTCACGAAAAGATTTCGGCTTCAAAAAAGTTGAAAATTTTCACGACAGGATTTCGGCTTTAAAAAAGTCGAACATTTTCATGAAGTATTTGGGCTTCAAAAAAGTTGAAAATTTTCACGACAGGATTTCGGCTTTAAAAAAGTCGAATATTTTCATGAAGTATTTCAGCTTCAAAAAAGTTGAAAATTTTCACGAAAAGATTTCGGCTTCAAAAATGTTGAAAATTTTCACGACAGGATTTCGGCTTTAAAAAAGTCGAACATTTTCAGGAAAAGATTTCGGCTTCAAAAAAGTTGAAAATTTTCATGAAAAGATTTCGGCTTCAAAAAAGTTGAAAATTTTCACGACAAGATTTCGGCTTTAAAATAGTCGAACATTTTCATGAAGTATTTCAGCTTCAAAAAAGTCGAACATTTTCCTGAAGTATTTCGGATTCAAAAAAGTTGAAAATTTTCATGAAAAGATTTTGGCTTCAAAAAAGCTGAAGATTTTCATGAAAAGATTTCGGCTTCAAAAAAGTTGAAAATTTTCACGACAGGATTTTGGCTTTAAAAAAGTGGAACATTTTCATGAAGTATTTCAGCTTCAAAAAAGTTGAAAATTTTCATGAAAAGATTTCGGCTACAAAAAAGTTGAAAATTTTCATGAAAAGATTTCGGCTTCAAAAAAGTTGAAAATTTTCACGACAGGATTTCGGCTTTAAAAAAGTCGAACGTTTTCATGAAGTATTTGGGCTTCAAAAAAGTCGAACATTTTCATGAAGTATTTGGGCTTCAAAAAAGTTGAAAATTTTCACGACAGGATTTCGGCTTTAAAAAAGTCGAACATTTTCATGAAGTATTTCAGCTTCAAAAAAGTTGAAAATTTTCATGAAAAGATTTCGGCTACAAAAAAGTTGAAAATTTTCATGAAAAGATTTCGGCTTCAAAAAACTTGAAAATTTTCATGAAAAGATTTCGACTTCAAAAAAGTTGAAAATTTTCACACCAGGATTTCGGCTTTAAAAAAGTCGAACATTTTCATGAAGTATTTCAGATTCAAAAAAGTTGAAAATTTTCATGAAAAGATTTCGGCTTCAAAAAAGTTGAAAATTTTCACGAAAAGATTTCGGCTTCAAAAAAGTTGAAAATTTTCACGACAGGATTTCGGCTTTAAAAAAGTCGAACATTTTCATGAAGTATTTGGGCTTCAAAAAAGTTGAAAATTTTCACGACAGGATTTCGGCGTTAAAAAAGTCGAACATTTTCATGAAGTATTTCGGCTTCAAAAAAGTTGAAAATTTTCACGAAAAGATTTCGGCTTCAAAAAAGTTGAAAATTTTCATGAAAAGATTTCGGTTTCAAAAAAGTTGAAAATTTTCACGACAAGATTTCGGCTTTAAAAAAGTCGAACATTTTCATGAAATATTTCAGCTTCAAAAAAGTTGAAAATTTTCATGAAAAGATTTCGGCTACAAAAAAGTTGAAAATTTTCATGAAAAGATTTCGGCTTCAAAAAAGTTGAAAATTTTCACGACAGGATTTCGGTTTTAAAAAAGTCGAACGTTTTCATGAAGGATTTCGGCTTCAAAAAAGTCGAACATTTTCATGAAGTATTTGGGCTTCAAAAAAGTCGAACATTTTCATGAAGTATTTGGGCTTCAAAAAAGTTGAAAATTTTAACGACAGGATTTCGGCTTTAAAAAAGTCGAACATTTTCATGAAGTATTTCAGCTTCAAAAAAGTTGAAAATTTTCACGACAAGATTTCGGCTTTAAAAAAGTCGAACATTTTCATGAAATATTTCAGCTTCAAAAAAGTTGAAAATTTTCATGAAAAGATTTCGGCTACAAAAAAGTTGAAAATTTGCATGAAAAGATTTCGGCTTCAAAAAAGTTGAAAATTTTCACGACAGGATTTCGGCTTTAAAAAAGTCGAACGTTTTCATGAAGTATTTCGGCTTCAAAAAAGTCGAACATTTTCATGAAGTATTTCGGATTCAAAAAAGTTGAAAATTTTCATGAAAACATTTTGGCTTCAAAAAAGCTGAAAATTTTCATGAAAAGATTTCGGCTTCAAAAAAGTTGAAAATTTTCACGACAGGATTTTGGCTTTAAAAAAGTCGAACATTTTCATGAAGTATTTCGGATTCAAAAAAGTTGAAAATTTTCATGAAAACATTTTGGCTTCAAAAAAGCTGAAAATTTTCATGAAAAGATTTCGGCTACAAAAAAGTTGAAAATTTTCATGAAAAGATTTCGGCTTCAAAAAAGTTGAAAATTTTCACGACAGGATTTCAGATTTAAAAAAGTCGAACGTTTTCATTAAGTATTTGGGCTTCAAAAAAGTCGAACATTTTCATGAAGTATTTGGGCTTCAAAAAAGTTGAAAATTTTCACGACAGGATTTCGGCTTTAAAAAAGTCGAACATTTTCATGAAGTATTTCAGCTTCAAAAAAGTTGAAAATTTTCATGAAAAGATTTCGGCTACAAAAAAGTTGAAAATTTTCATGAAAAGATTTCGGCTTCAAAAAAGTTGAAAATTTTTACGACAGGATTTCGGCTTTAAAAAAGTCGAACATTTTCATGAAGTATTTCACCTTCAAAAAAGTTGAAAATTTTCATGAAAAGATTTCGGCTACAAAAAAGTTGAAAATTTTCATGAAAAGATTTCGGCTTCAAAAAAGTTGAAAATTTTCACGACAGGATTTCGGCTTTAAAAAAGTCGAACGTTTTCATGAAGTATTTGGGCTTCAAAAAAGTCGAACATTTTCATGAAGTATTTGGGCTTCAAAAAAGTTGAAAATTTTCACGACAGGATTTCGGCTTTAAAAAAGTCGAACATTTTCATGAAGTATTTCAGCTTCAAAAAAGTTGAAAATTTTCATGAAAAGATTTCGGCTACAAAAAAGTTGAAAATTTTCATGAAAAGATTTCTGCTTCAAAAAAATCGAACATTTTCACGACAGGATTTCGGCTTTAAAAAAGTCGAACGTTTTCATGAAGTATTTCGGCTTCAAAAAAGTCGAACATTTTCATGAAGTATTTGGGCTTCAAAAAAGTTGAAAATTTTCACGACAGGATTTCGGCTTTAAAAAAGTCGAACATTTTCATGAAGTATTTCAGCTTCAAAAAAGTTGAAAATTTTCACGAAAAGATTTCGGCTTCAAAAATGTTGAAAATTTTCACGACAGGATTTCGGCTTTAAAAAAGTCGAACATTTTCAGGAAAAGATTTCGGCTTCAAAAAAGTTGAAAATTTTCATGAAAAGATTTCGGCTTCAAAAAAGTTGAAAATTTTCATGAAGTATTTCAGCTTCAAAAAAGTTTAAAATTTTCATGAAAAGATTTCGGTTTCAAAAAAGTTGAAAATTTTCACGACAAGATTTCGGCTTTAAAATAGTCGAACATTTTCATGAAGTATTTCAGCTTCAAAAAAGTTGAAAATTTTCATGAAAAGATTTCGGCTACAAAAAAGTTGAAAATTTTCATGAAAAGATTTCGGCTTCAAAAAAGTTGAAAATTTTCACGACAGGATTTCGGCTTTAAAAAAGTCGAACGTTTTCATGAAGTATTTGGGCTTCAAAAAAGTCGAACATTTTCATGAAGTATTTGGGCTTCAAAAAAGTTGAAAATTTTCACGACAGGATTTCGGCGTTAAAAAAGTCGAACATTTTCATGAAGTATTTCGGATTCAAAAAAGTTGAAAATTTTCACGACAGGATTTGGGCTTTAAAAAAGTCGAACATTTTCATGAAATATTTCAGCTTCAAAAAAGTTGAAAATTTTCATGAGAAGATTTCGGCTACAAAAAAGTTGCAAATTTTCATGAAAAGATTTCGGCTTCAAAAAAGTTGAAAATTTTCACGACAGGATTTCGGCTTTAAAAAAGTCGAACGTTTTCATGAAGTATTTCGGCTTCAAAAAAGTCGAACATTTTCATGAAGTATTTCGGATTCAAAAAAGTTGAAAATTTTCATGAAAAGATTTTGGCTTCAAAAAAGCTGAAGATTTTCATGAAAAGATTTCGGCTTCAAAAAAGTTGAAAATTTTCACGACAGGATTTTGGCTTTAAAAAAGTCGAACATTTTCATGAAGTATTTCAGCTTCAAAAAAGTTGAAAATTTTCATGAAAAGATTTCGGCTACAAAAAAGTTGAAAATTTTCATGAAAAGATTTCGGCTTCAAAAAAGTTGAAAATTTTCACGACAGGATTTCGGCTTTAAAAAAGTCGAACGTTTTCATGAAGTATTTGGGCTTCAAAAAAGTTGAAAATTTTCACGACAGGATTTCGGCGTTAAAAAAGTCGAACATTTTCATGAAGTATTTCGGATTCAAAAAAGTTGAAAATTTTCACGACAGGATTTCGGCTTTAAAAAAGTCGAACGTTTTCATGAAGTATTTGGGCTTCAAAAAAGTCGAACATTTTCATGAAGTATTTGGGCTTCAAAAAAGTTGAAAATTTTCACGACAGGATTTCGGCTTTAAAAAAGTCGAACATTTTCATGAAGTATTTCAGCTTCAAAAAAGTTGAAAATTTTCATGAAAAGATTTCGGCTACAAAAAAGTTGAAAATTTTCATGAAAAGATTTCGGCTTCAAAAAACTTGAAAATTTTCATGAAAAGATTTCGACTTCAAAAAAGTTGAAAATTTTCACACCAGGATTTCGGCTTTAAAAAAGTCGAACATTTTCATGAAGTATTTCAGATTCAAAAAAGTTGAAAATTTTCATGAAAAGATTTCGGCTTCAAAAAAGTTGAAAATTTTCACGAAAAGATTTCGGCTTCAAAAAAGTTGAAAATTTTCACGACAGGATTTCGGCTTTAAAAAAGTCGAACATTTTCATGAAGTATTTGGGCTTCAAAAAAGTTGAAAATTTTCACGACAGGATTTCGGCTTTAAAAAAGTCGAATATTTTCATGAAGTATTTCAGCTTCAAAAAAGTTGAAAATTTTCACGAAAAGATTTCGGCTTCAAAAATGTTGAAAATTTTCACGACAGGATTTCGGCTTTAAAAAAGTCGAACATTTTCAGGAAAAGATTTCGGCTTCAAAAAAGTTGAAAATTTTCATGAAAAGATTTCGGCTTCAAAAAAGTTGAAAATTTTCACGACAAGATTTCGGCTTTAAAATAGTCGAACATTTTCATGAAGTATTTCAGCTTCAAAAAAGTCGAACATTTTCCTGAAGTATTTCGGATTCAAAAAAGTTGAAAATTTTCATGAAAAGATTTCGGCTTCAAAAAAGTTGAAAATTTTCACGACAGGATTTTGGCTTTAAAAAAGTCGAACATTTTCATGAAGTATTTCAGCTTCAAAAAAGTTGAAAATTTTCATGAAAAGATTTCGGCTACAAAAAAGTTGAAAATTTTCATGAAAAGATTTCGGCTTCAAAAAAGTTGAAAATTTTCACGACAGGATTTCGGCTTTAAAAAAGTCGAACGTTTTCATGAAGTATTTGGGCTTCAAAAAAGTCGAACATTTTCATGAAGTATTTGGGCTTCAAAAAAGTTGAAAATTTTCACGACAGGATTTCGGCTTTAAAAAAGTCGAACATTTTCATGAAGTATTTCAGCTTCAAAAAAGTTGAAAATTTTCATGAAAAGATTTCGGCTACAAAAAAGTTGAAAATTTTCATGAAAAGATTTCGGCTTCAAAAAACTTGAAAATTTTCATGAAAAGATTTCGACTTCAAAAAAGTTGAAAATTTTCACACCAGGATTTCGGCTTTAAAAAAGTCGAACATTTTCATGAAGTATTTCAGATTCAAAAAAGTTGAAAATTTTCATGAAAAGATTTCGGCTTCAAAAAAGTTGAAAATTTTCACGAAAAGATTTCGGCTTCAAAAAAGTTGAAAATTTTCACGACAGGATTTCGGCTTTAAAAAAGTCGAACATTTTCATGAAGTATTTGGGCTTCAAAAAAGTTGAAAATTTTCACGACAGGATTTCGGCGTTAAAAAAGTCGAACATTTTCATGAAGTATTTCGGCTTCAAAAAAGTTGAAAATTTTCACGAAAAGATTTCGGCTTCAAAAAAGTTGAAAATTTTCATGAAAAGATTTCGGTTTCAAAAAAGTTGAAAATTTTCACGACAAGATTTCGGCTTTAAAAAAGTCGAACATTTTCATGAAATATTTCAGCTTCAAAAAAGTTGAAAATTTTCATGAAAAGATTTCGGCTACAAAAAAGTTGAAAATTTTCATGAAAAGATTTCGGCTTCAAAAAAGTTGAAAATTTTCACGACAGGATTTCGGTTTTAAAAAAGTCGAACGTTTTCATGAAGGATTTCGGCTTCAAAAAAGTCGAACATTTTCATGAAGTATTTGGGCTTCAAAAAAGTCGAACATTTTCATGAAGTATTTGGGCTTCAAAAAAGTTGAAAATTTTAACGACAGGATTTCGGCTTTAAAAAAGTCGAACATTTTCATGAAGTATTTCAGCTTCAAAAAAGTTGAAAATTTTCACGACAAGATTTCGGCTTTAAAAAAGTCGAACATTTTCATGAAATATTTCAGCTTCAAAAAAGTTGAAAATTTTCATGAAAAGATTTCGGCTACAAAAAAGTTGAAAATTTGCATGAAAAGATTTCGGCTTCAAAAAAGTTGAAAATTTTCACGACAGGATTTCGGCTTTAAAAAAGTCGAACGTTTTCATGAAGTATTTCGGCTTCAAAAAAGTCGAACATTTTCATGAAGTATTTCGGATTCAAAAAAGTTGAAAATTTTCATGAAAACATTTTGGCTTCAAAAAAGCTGAAAATTTTCATGAAAAGATTTCGGCTTCAAAAAAGTTGAAAATTTTCACGACAGGATTTTGGCTTTAAAAAAGTCGAACATTTTCATGAAGTATTTCGGATTCAAAAAAGTTGAAAATTTTCATGAAAACATTTTGGCTTCAAAAAAGCTGAAAATTTTCATGAAAAGATTTCGGCTACAAAAAAGTTGAAAATTTTCATGAAAAGATTTCGGCTTCAAAAAAGTTGAAAATTTTCACGACAGGATTTCAGATTTAAAAAAGTCGAACGTTTTCATTAAGTATTTGGGCTTCAAAAAAGTCGAACATTTTCATGAAGTATTTGGGCTTCAAAAAAGTTGAAAATTTTCACGACAGGATTTCGGCTTTAAAAAAGTCGAACATTTTCATGAAGTATTTCAGCTTCAAAAAAGTTGAAAATTTTCATGAAAAGATTTCGGCTACAAAAAAGTTGAAAATTTTCATGAAAAGATTTCGGCTTCAAAAAAGTTGAAAATTTTCACGACAGGATTTCGGCTTTAAAAAAGTCGAACGTTTTCATGAAGTATTTGGGCTTCAAAAAAGTCGAACATTTTCATGAAGTATTTGGGCTTCAAAAAAGTTGAAAATTTTCACGACAGGATTTCGGCTTTAAAAAAGTCGAACATTTTCATGAAGTATTTCAGCTTCAAAAAAGTTGAAAATTTTCATGAAAAGATTTCGGCTACAAAAAAGTTGAAAATTTTCATGAAAAGATTTCTGCTTCAAAAAAGTCGAACATTTTCACGACAGGATTTCGGCTTTAAAAAAGTCGAACGTTTTCATGAAGTATTTCGGCTTCAAAAAAGTCGAACATTTTCATGAAGTATTTGGGCTTCAAAAAAGTTGAAAATTTTCACGACAGGATTTCGGCTTTAAAAAAGTCGAACATTTTCATGAAGTATTTCAGCTTCAAAAAAGTTGAAAATTTTCACGAAAAGATTTCGGCTTCAAAAATGTTGAAAATTTTCACGACAGGATTTCGGCTTTAAAAAAGTCGAACATTTTCAGGAAAAGATTTCGGCTTCAAAAAAGTTGAAAATTTTCATGAAAAGATTTCGGCTTCAAAAAAGTTGAAAATTTTCATGAAGTATTTCAGCTTCAAAAAAGTTTAAAATTTTCATGAAAAGATTTCGGTTTCAAAAAAGTTGAAAATTTTCACGACAAGATTTCGGCTTTAAAATAGTCGAACATTTTCATGAAGTATTTCAGCTTCAAAAAAGTTGAAAATTTTCATGAAAAGATTTCGGCTACAAAAAAGTTGAAAATTTTCATGAAAAGATTTCGGCTTCAAAAAAGTTGAAAATTTTCACGACAGGATTTCGGCTTTAAAAAAGTCGAACGTTTTCATGAAGTATTTGGGCTTCAAAAAAGTCGAACATTTTCATGAAGTATTTGGGCTTCAAAAAAGTTGAAAATTTTCACGACAGGATTTCGGCGTTAAAAAAGTCGAACATTTTCATGAAGTATTTCGGATTCAAAAAAGTTGAAAATTTTCACGACAGGATTTGGGCTTTAAAAAAGTCGAACATTTTCATGAAATATTTCAGCTTCAAAAAAGTTGAAAATTTTCATGAGAAGATTTCGGCTACAAAAAAGTTGCAAATTTTCATGAAAAGATTTCGGCTTCAAAAAAGTTGAAAATTTTCACGACAGGATTTCGGCTTTAAAAAAGTCGAACGTTTTCATGAAGTATTTCGGCTTCAAAAAAGTCGAACATTTTCATGAAGTATTTCGGATTCAAAAAAGTTGAAAATTTTCATGAAAAGATTTTGGCTTCAAAAAAGCTGAAGATTTTCATGAAAAGATTTCGGCTTCAAAAAAGTTGAAAATTTTCACGACAGGATTTTGGCTTTAAAAAAGTCGAACATTTTCATGAAGTATTTCAGCTTCAAAAAAGTTGAAAATTTTCATGAAAAGATTTCGGCTACAAAAAAGTTGAAAATTTTCATGAAAAGATTTCGGCTTCAAAAAAGTTGAAAATTTTCACGACAGGATTTCGGCTTTAAAAAAGTCGAACGTTTTCATGAAGTATTTGGGCTTCAAAAAAGTTGAAAATTTTCACGACAGGATTTCGGCGTTAAAAAAGTCGAACATTTTCATGAAGTATTTCGGATTCAAAAAAGTTGAAAATTTTCACGACAGGATTTCGGCTTTAAAAAAGTCGAACATTTTCATGAAAAGATTTCGGCTACAAAGAAGTTGAAAATTTTCACGAAAAGATTTCGGCTTCAAAAAAGTTGAAAATTTTCACGAAAAGATTTCGGCTTCAAAAAAGTTGAAAATTTTCATGAAAAGATTTCGGCTACAAAAAAGTTGAAAATTTTCATGAAAAGATTTCGGCTTCAAAAAAGTTGAAAATTTTCACGACAGGATTTTGGCTTTAAAAAAGTCGAACATTTTCATGAAGTATTTCAGCTTCAAAAAAGTTGAAAATTTTCATGAAAAGATTTCGGCTACAAAAAAGTTGAAAATTTTCATGAAAAGATTTCGGCTTCAAAAAAGTTGAAAATTTTCACGACAGGATTTCGGCTTTAAAAAAGTCGAACGTTTTCATGAAGTATTTGGGCTTCAAAAAAGTCGAACATTTTCATGAAGTATTTGGGCTTCAAAAAAGTTGAAAATTTTCACGACAGGATTTCGGCTTTAAAAAAGTCGAACATTTTCATGAAGTATTTCAGCTTCAAAAAAGTTGAAAATTTTCATGAAAAGATTTCGGCTACAAAAAAGTTGAAAATTTTCATGAAAAGATTTCGGCTTCAAAAAAGTTGAAAATTTTAATGAAAAGATTTCGACTTCAAAAAAGTTGAAAATTTTCACACCAGGATTTCGGCTTTAAAAAAGTCGAACATTTTCATGAAGTATTTCAGCTTCAAAAAAGTTGAAAATTTTCATGAAAAGATTTCGGCTTCAAAAAAGTTGAAAATTTTCACGAAAAGATTTCGGCTTCAAAAAAGTTGAAAATTTTCACGAAAAGATTTCGGCTTCAAAAAAGTTGAAAATTTTCATGAAAAGATTTCGGCTACAAAAAAGTTGAAAATTTTCATGAAAAGATTTCGGCTTCAAAAAAGTTGAAAATTTTCACGACAGGATTTTGGCTTTAAAAAAGTCGAACATTTTCATGAAGTATTTCAGCTTCAAAAAAGTTGAAAATTTTCATGAAAAGATTTCGGCTACAAAAAAGTTGAAAATTTTCATGAAAAGATTTCGGCTTCAAAAAAGTTGAAAATTTTCACGACAGGATTTCGGCTTTAAAAAAGTCGAACGTTTTCATGAAGTATTTGGGCTTCAAAAAAGTCGAACATTTTCATGAAGTATTTGGGCTTCAAAAAAGTTGAAAATTTTCACGACAGGATTTCGGCTTTAAAAAAGTCGAACATTTTCATGAAGTATTTCAGCTTCAAAAAAGTTGAAAATTTTCATGAAAAGATTTCGGCTACAAAAAAGTTGAAAATTTTCATGAAAAGATTTCGGCTTCAAAAAAGTTGAAAATTTTAATGAAAAGATTTCGACTTCAAAAAAGTTGAAAATTTTCACACCAGGATTTCGGCTTTAAAAAAGTCGAACATTTTCATGAAGTATTTCAGCTTCAAAAAAGTTGAAAATTTTCATGAAAAGATTTCGGCTTCAAAAAAGTTGAAAATTTTCACGAAAAGATTTCGGCTTCAAAAAAGTTGAAAATTTTCACGACAGGATTTCGGCTTTAAAAAAGTCGAACATTTTCATGAAGTATTTCAGCTTCAAAAAGGTTGAAAATTTTCACGACAGGATTTTGGCTTTAAAAAAGTAGAACATTTTCATGAAGTATTTGGGCTTCAAAAAAGTTGAAAATTTTCACGACAGGATTTCGGCGTTAAAAAAGTCGAACATTTTCATGAAGTATTTCGGATTCAAAAAAGTTGAAAATTTTCACGACAGGATTTCGGCTTTAAAAAAGTCGAACATTTTCATGAAAAGATTTCGGCTACAAAGAAGTTGAAAATTTTCATGAAAAGATTTCGGCTTCAAAAAAGTTGAAAATTTTCACGAAAAGATTTCGGCTTCAAAAAAGTTGAAAATTTTCATGAAAAGATTTCGGTTTCAAAAAAGTTGAAAATTTTCACGACAGGATTTCGGCTTTAAAAAAGTCGAACATTTTCATGAAATATTTCAGCTTCAAAAAAGTAGAAAATTTTCATGAGAAGATTTCGGCTACAAAAAAGTTGAAAATTTTCATGAAAAGATTTCGGCTTCAAAAAAGTTGAAAATTTTCACGACAGGATTTCGGCTTTAAAAAAGTCGAACGTTTTCATGAAGTATTTCGGCTTCAAAAAAGTCGAACATTTTCATGAAGTATTTCGGATTCAAAAAAGTTGAAGATTTTCATGAAAAGATTTCGGCTTCAAAAAAGTTGAAAATTTTCACGACAGGATTTTGGCTTTAAAAAAGTCGAACATTTTCATGAAGTATTTCAGCTTCAAAAAAGTTGAAAATTTTCATGAAAAGATTTCGGCTACAAAAAAGTTGAAAATTTTCATGAAAAGATTTCGGCTTCAAAAAAGTTGAAAATTTTCACGACAGGATTTCGGCTTTAAAAAAGTCGAACGTTTTCATGAAGTATTTGGGCTTCAAAAAAGTCGAACATTTTCATGAAGTATTTGGGCTTCAAAAAATTTGAAAATTTTCACGACAGGATTTCGGCTTTAAAAAAGTCGAACATTTTCATGAAGTATTTCAGCTTCAAAAAAGTTGAAAATTTTCATGAAAAGATTTCGGCTACAAAAAAGTTGAAAATTTTCATGAAAAGATTTCGGCTTCAAAAAAGTTGAAAATTTTCACGAAAAGATTTCGACTTCAAAAAAGTTGAAAATTTTCACACCAGGATTTCGGCTTTAAAAAAGTCGAACATTTTCATGAAGTATTTCAGCTTCAAAAAAGTTGAAAATTTTCATGAAAAGATTTCGGCTTCAAAAAAGTTGAAAATTTTCACGAAAAGATTTCGGCTTCAAAAAAGTTGAAAATTTTCACGACAGGATTTCGGCTTTAAAAAAGTCGAACATTTTCATGAAGTATTTCAGCTTCAAAAAGGTTGAAAATTTTCACGACAGGATTTTGGCTTTAAAAAAGTCGAACATTTTCATGAAGTATTTGGGCTTCAAAAAAGTTGAAAATTTTCACGACAGGATTTCGGCGTTAAAAAAGTCGAACATTTTCATGAAGTATTTCGGATTCAAAAAAGTTGAAAATTTTCACGACAGGATTTCGGCTTTAAAAAAGTCGAACATTTTCATGAAAAGATTTCGGTGACAAAGAAGTTGAAAATTTTCACGAAAAGATTTCGGCTTCAAAAAAGTTGAAAATTTTCACGACAGGATTTCGGCTTTAAAAAAGTCGAACATTTTCATGAAGTATTTCAGCTTCAAAAAGGTTGAAAATTTTCACGACAGGATTTTGGCTTTAAAAAAGTCGAACATTTTCATGAAGTATTTGGGCTTCAAAAAAGTTGAAAATTTTCACGACAGGATTTCGGCGTTAAAAAAGTCGAACATTTTCATGACGTATTTCGGATTCAAAAAAGTTGAAAATTTTCACGACAGGATTTCGGCTTTAAAAAAGTCGAACATTTTCATGAAAAGATTTCGGCTACAAAGAAGTTGAAAATTTTCACGAAAAGATTTCGGCTTCAAAAAAGTTGAAAATTTTCACGAAAAGATTTCGGCTTCAAAAAAGTTGAAAATTTTCATGAAAAGATTTCGGTTTCAAAAAAGTTGAAAATTTTCACGACAGGATTTCGGCTTTAAAAAAGTCGAACATTTTCATGAAAGATTTCAGCTTCAAAAAAGTTGAAAATTTTCATGAGAAGATTTCGGCTACAAAAAAGTTGAAAATTTTCATGAAAAGATTTCGGCTTCAAAAAAGTTGAAAATTTTCACGACAAGATTTCGGCTTTAAAAAAGTCGAACGTTTTCATGAAGTATTTCGGCTTCAAAAAAGTCGAACATTTTCATGAAGTATTTCGGATTCAAAAAAGTTGAAAATTTTCATGAAAAGATTTTGGCTTCAAAAAAGCTGAAGATTTTCATGAAAAGATTTCGGCTTCAAAAAAGTTGAAAATTTTCACGACAGGATTTTGGCTTTAAAAAAGTCGAACATTTTCATGAAGTATTTCAGCTTCAAAAAAGTTGAAAATTTTCATGAAAAGATTTCGGCTACAAAAAAGTTGAAAATTTTCATGAAAAGATTTCGGCTTCAAAAAAGTTGAAAATTTTCACGACAGGATTTCGGCTTTAAAAAAGTCGAACGTTTTCATGAAGTATTTGGGCTTCAAAAAAGTCGAACATTTTCATGAAGTATTTGGGCTTCAAAAAATTTGAAAATTTTCACGACAGGATTTCGGCTTTAAAAAAGTCGAACATTTTCATGAAGTATTTCAGCTTCAAAAAATTTGAAAATTTTCATGAAAAGATTTCGGCTACAAAAAAGTTGAAAATTTTCATGAAAAGATTTCGGCTTCAAAAAAGTTGAAAATTTTCACGAAAAGATTTCGACTTCAAAAAAGTTGAAAATTTTCACACCAGGATTTCGGCTTTAAAAAAGTCGAACATTTTCATGAAGTATTTCAGCTTCAAAAAAGTTGAAAATTTTCATGAAAAGATTTCGGCTTCAAAAAAGTTGAAAATTTTCACGAAAAGATTTCGGCTTCAAAAAAGTTGAAAATTTTCACGACAGGATTTCGGCTTTAAAAAAGTCGAACATTTTCATGAAGTGTTTCAGCTTCAAAAAGGTTGAAAATTTTCACGACAGGATTTTGGCTTTAAAAAAGTCGAACATTTTCATGAAGTATTTGGGCTTCAAAAAAGTTGAAAATTTTCACGACAGGATTTCGGCGTTAAAAAAGTCGAACATTTTCATGAAGTATTTCGGATTCAAAAAAGTTGAAAATTTTCACGACAGGATTTCGGCTTTAAAAAAGTCGAACATTTTCATGAAAAGATTTCGGCTACAAAGAAGTTGAAAATTTTCACGAAAAGATTTCGGCTTCAAAAAAGTTGAAAATTTTCACGAAAAGATTTCGGCTTCAAAAAAGTTGAAAATTTTCATGAAAAGATTTCGGCTACAAAAAAGTTGAAAATTTTCATGAAAAGATTTCGGCTTTAAAAAAGTCGAATGTTTTCATGAAGTATTTGGGCTTCAAAAAAGTCGAACATTTTCATGAAGTATTTGGGCTTCAAAAAAGTTGAAAATTTTCACGACAGGATTTCGGCTTTAAAAAAGTCGAACATTTTCATGAAGTATTTCAGCTTCAAAAAAGTTGAAAATTTTCATGAAAAGATTTCGGCTACAAAAAAGTTGAAAATTTTCATGAAAAGATTTCGGCTTCAAAAAAGTTGAAAATTTTCATGAAAAGATTTCGACTTCAAAAAAGTTGAAAATTTTCACACCAGGATTTCGGCTTTAAAAAAGTCGAACATTTTCATGAAGTATTTCAGCTTCAAAAAAGTTGAAAATTTTCATGAAAAGATTTCGGCTTCAAAAAAGTTGAAAATTTTCACGAAAAGATTTCGGCTTTAAAAAAGTCGAACATTTTCATGAAGTATTTCAGCTTCAAAAAAGTTGAAAATTTTCATGAAAAGATTTCGGCTTCAAAAAAGTTGAAAATTTTCACGAAAAGATTTCGGCTTCAAAAAAGTTGAAAATTTTCACGACAGGATTTCGGCTTTAAAAAAGTCGAACATTTTCATGAAGTATTTCAGCTTCAAAAAGGTTGAAAATTTTCACGACAGGATTTTGGCTTTAAAAAAGTCGAACATTTTCATGAAGTATTTGGGCTTCAAAAAAGTTGAAAATTTTCACGACAGGATTTCGGCGTTAAAAAAGTCGAACATTTTCATGAAGTATTTCGGATTCAAAAAAGTTGAAAATTTTCACGACAGGATTTCGGCTTTAAAAAAGTCGAACATTTTCATGAAAAGATTTCGGCTACAAAGAAGTTGAAAATTTTCATGAAAAGATTTCGGCTTCAAAAAAGTTGAAAATTTTCACGAAAAGATTTCGGCTTCAAAAAAGTTGAAAATTTTCATGAAAAGATTTCGGTGTCAAAAAAGTTGAAAATTTTCACGACAGGATTTCGGCTTTAAAAAAGTCGAACATTTTCATGAAGTATTTCAGCTTCAAAAAAGTTGAAAATTTTCATGAAAAGATTTCGGCTACAAAAAAGTTGAAAATTTTCATGAAAAGATTTCTGCTTCAGAAAAGTTGAAAATTTTCACGACAGGATTTCGGCTTTAAAAAAGTCGAATGTTTTCATGAAGTATTTGGGCTTCAAAAAAGTCGAACATTTTCATGAAGTATTTGGGCTTCAAAAAAGTTGAAAATTTTCACGACAGGATTTCGGCTTTAAAAAAGTCGAACATTTTCATGAAGTATTTCAGCTTCAAAAAAGTTGAAAATTTTCATGAAAAGATTTCGGCTACAAAAAAGTTGAAAATTTTCATGAAAAGATTTCGGCTTCAAAAAAGTTGAAAATTTTCATGAAAAGATTTCGACTTCAAAAAAGTTGAAAATTTTCACACCAGGATTTCGGCTTTAAAAAAGTCGAACATTTTCATGAAGTATTTCAGCTTCAAAAAAGTTGAAAATTTTCATGAAAAGATTTCGGCTTCAAAAAAGTTGAAAATTTTCACGAAAAGATTTCGGCTTCAAAAAAGTTGAAAATTTTCACGACAGGATTTCGGCTTTAAAAAAGTCGAACATTTTCATGAAGTATTTCAGCTTCAAAAAGGTTGAAAATTTTCACGACAGGATTTTGGCTTTAAAAAAGTCGAACATTTTCATGAAGTATTTGGGCTTCAAAAAAGTTGAAAATTTTCACGACAGGATTTCGGCGTTAAAAAAGTCGAACATTTTCATGAAGTATTTCGGATTCAATAAAGTTGAAAATTTTCACGACAGGATTTCGGCTTTAAAAAAGTCGAACATTTTCATGAAAAGATTTCGGCTACAAAGAAGTTGAAAATTTTCGTGAAAAGATTTCGGCTTCAAAAAAGTTGAAAATTTTCACGAAAAGATTTCGGCTTCAAAAAAGTTGAAAATTTTCATGAAAAGATTTCGGTTTCAAAAAAGTTGAAAATTTTCACGACAGGATTTCGGCTTTAAAAAAGTCGAACATTTTCATGAAGTATTTCAGCTTCAAAAAAGTTGAAAATTTTCATGAAAAGATTTCGGCTACAAAAAAGTTGAAAATTTTCATGAAAAGATTTCTGCTTCAAAAAAGTTGAAAATTTTCACGACAGGATTTCGGCTTTAAAAAAGTCGAATGTTTTCATGAAGTATTTGGGCTTCAAAAAAGTCGAACATTTTCATGAAGTATTTGGGATTCAAAAAAGTTGAAAATTTTCACGACAGGATTTCGGCTTTAAAAAAGTCGAACATTTTCATGAAGTATTTCAGCTTCAAAAAAGTTGAAAATTTTCATGAAAAGATTTCGGCTACAAAAAAGTTGAAAATTTTCATGAAAAGATTTCGGCTTCAAAAAAGTTGAAAATTTTCATGAACAGATTTCGACTTCAAAAAAGTTGAAAATTTTCACGACAGGATTTTGGCTTTAAAAAAGTCGAACATTTTCATGAAGTATTTCAGCTTCAAAAAAGTTGAAAATTTTCATGGAAAGATTTCGGTTTCAAAAAAGTTGAAAATTTTCACGACAGGATTTCGGCTTTAAAAAAGTCGAACATTTTCATGAAGTATTTCAGCTTCAAAAAAGTTGAAAATTTTCATGAAAAGATTTCGGCTACAAAAAAGTTGAAAATTTTCATGAAAAGATTTGGGCTTCAAAAAAGTTGAAAATTTTCACGATAGGATTTCGGCTTTAAAAAAGTCGAACATTTTCATGAAGTATTTCAGCTTCAAAAAAGTTGAAAATTTTCATGAAAAGATTTCGGCTTCAAAAAAGTTGAAAATTTTCACGAAAAGATTTCGGCTTCAAAAAAGTTGAAAATTTTCACGACAAGATTTCGGCTTTAAAAAAGTCGAACATTTTCATGAAGTATTTCGGATTCAAAAAAGTTGAAAATTTTCATGAAAAGATTTTGGCTTCAAAAAAGTTGAAAATTTTCATGAAAAAATTTCGGCTTCAAAAAAGTTGAAAATTTTCATGAAAAGATTTCGACTTCAAAAAAGTTGAAAATTTTCACGACAGGATTTTGGCTTTAAAAAAGTGTAACATTTTCATGAAGTATTTGGGCCTCAAAAAAGTTGAAAATTTTCACGACAGGATTTCGGCTTTAAAAAAGTCGAACATTTTCATGAAGTATTTCGGCTTCAAAAAGGTTGAAAGTTTTCACGACAGGATTTCAGCTTTAAAAAAGTTGAACATTTTCATGAAGTATTTCGGCTTCAAAAAAGTTGAACATTTTCATGAAGTATTTGGGCTTCAAAAAAGTTGAAAATTTTCACGACAGGATTTCGGCTTTAAAAAAGTCGAACATTTTCATGAAGTATTTCAGCTTCAAAAAAGTTGAAAATTTTCATGAAAAGATTTCGGCTTCAAAAAAGTTGAAAATTTTCATGAAAAGATTTCAGCTTCAAATAAGTTGAAAATTTTCACGACAGGATTTCGGCTTTAAAAAAGTCGAACATTTTCATGAAGTATTTCAGCTTCAAAAAAGTTGAAAATTTTCATGGAAAGATTTCGGTTTCAAAAAAGTTGAAAATTTTCACGACAGGATTTCGGCTTTAAAAAAGTCGAACATTTTCATGAAGTATTTCAGCTTCAAAAAAGTTGAAAATTTTCATGAAAAGATTTCGGCTTCAAAAAAGTTGAAAATTTTCACGAAAAGATTTCGGCTCCAAAAAAGTTGAAAATTTTCACGACAGGATTTCGGCTTTAAAAAAGTCGAACATTTTCATGAAGTATTTCGGATTCAAAAAAGTTGAAAATTTTCACGACAGGATTTCGGCGTTAAAAAAGTCGAACATTTTCATGAAGTATTTCGGATTCAAAAAAGTTGAAAATTTTCACGACAGGATTTCGGCTTTAAAAAAGTCGAACATTTTCATGAAAAGATTTCGGCTAAAAAGAAGTTGAAAATTTTCACGAAAAGATTTCGGCTTCAAAAAAGTTGAAAATTTTCACGAAAAGATTTCGGCTTCAAAAAAATTGAAAATTTTCAAGAAAAGATTTCGGTTTCAAAATAGTTGAAAATTTTCACGACAGGATTTCGGCTTTAAAAAAGTCGAACATTTTCATGAAATATTTCAGCTTCAAAAAAGTTGAAAATTTTCATGAAAAGATTTCGGCTACAAAAAAGTTGAAAATTTTCATGAAAAGATTTCGGCTTCAAAAAAGTTGAAAATTTTTACGACAGGATTTCGGCTTTAAAAAAGTCGAACGTTTTCATGAAGTATTTCGGATTCAAAAAAGTTGAAAATTTTCATGAAAAGATTTTGGCTTCAAAAAAGCTGAAGATTTTCATGAAAAGATTTCGGCTTCAAAAAAGTTGAAAATTTTCACGACAGGATTTTGGCTTTAAAAAAGTCGAACATTTTCATGAAGTATTTCAGCTTCAAAAAAGTTGAAAATTTTCATGAAAAGATTTCGGCTTCAAAAAAGTTGAAAATTTTCACGACAGGATTTCGGCTTTAAAAAAGTCGAACGTTTTCATGAAGTATTTGGGCTTCAAAAAAGTTGAAAATTTTCACGACAGGATTTCGGCTTTAAAAAAGTCGAACATTTTCATGAAGTATTTCAGCTTCAAAAAAGTTGAAAATTTTCATGAAAAGATTTCGGCTACAAAAAAGTTGAAAATTTTCATGAAAAGATTTCGGCTTCAAAAAAGTTGAAAATTTTCATGAAAAGATTTCGACTTCAAAAAAGTTGAAAATTTTCACACCAGGATTTCGGCTTTAAAAAAGTCGAACATTTTCATGAAGTATTTCAGCTTTAAAAAGGTTGAAAATTTTCACGACAGGATTTTGGCTTTAAAAAAGTCGAACATTTTCATGAAGTATTTGGGCTTCAAAAAAGTTGAAAATTTTCACGACAGGATTTCGGCGTTAAAAAAGTCGAACATTTTCATGAAGTATTTCGGATTCAAAAAAGTTGAAAATTTTCACGACAGGATTTCGGCTTTAAAAAAGTCGAACATTTTCATGAAAAGATTTCGGCTACAAAGAAGTTGAAAATTTTCATGAAAAGATTTCGGCTTCAAAAAAGTTGAAAATTTTCACGAAAAGATTTCGGCTTCAAAAAAGTTGAAAATTTTCATGAAAAGATTTCGGTTTAAAAAAAGTTGAAAATTTTCACGACAGGATTTCGGCTTTAAAAAAGTCGAACATTTTCATGAAATATTTCAGCTTCAAAAAAGTTGAAAATTTTCATGAAAAGATTTCGGCTACAAAAAAGTTGAAAATTTTCATGAAAAGATTTCGGCTTCAAAAAAGTTGACAATTTTCACGACAGGATTTCGGCTTTAAAAAAGTTGAACGTTTTCATGAAGTATTTCGGCTTCAAAAAAGTCGAACATTTTCATGAAGTATTTCGGATTCAAAAAAGTTGAAAATTTTCATGAAAAAATTTTGGCTTCAAAAAAGCTGAAAATTTTCATGAAAAGATTTCGGCTTCAAAAAAGTTGAAAATTTTCACGACAGGATTTTGGCTTTAAAAAAGTCGAACATTTTCATGAAGTATTTGGGCTTCAAAAAAGTTGAAAATTTTCATGAAAAGATTTCGGCTTCAAAAAAGTTGAAAATTTTCACGACAGGATTTCGGCTTTGAAAAAGTCGAACATTTTCATGAAGTATTTCAGCTTCAAAAAAGTTGAAAATTTTCATGAAAAGATTTCGGTTTCAAAAAAGTTGAAAATTTTCACGACAGGATTTCGGCTTTAAAAAAGTCGAACATTTTCATGAAGTATTTCAGCTTCAAAAAAGTTGAAAATTTTCATGAAAAGATTTCGGCTACAAAAAAGTTGAAAATTTTCATGAAAAGATTTCTGCTTCAAAAAAGTTGAAAATTTTCACGACAGGATTTCGTCTTTAAAAAAGTCGAATGTTTTCATGAAGTATTTGGGCATCAAAAAAGTCGAACATTTTCATGAAGTATTTGGGCTTCAAAAAAGTTGAAAATTTTCACGACAGGATTTCGGCTTTAAAAAAGTCGAACATTTTCATGAAGTATTTCAGCTTCAAAAAAGTTGAAAATTTTCATGAAAAGATTTCGGCTACAAAAAAGTTGAAAATTTTCATGAAAAGATTTCGGCTCCAAAAAAGTTGAAAATTTTCATGAAAAGATTTCGACTTCAAAAAAGTTGAAAATTTTCACGACAGGATTTTGGCTTTAAAAAAGTCGAACATTTTCATGAAGTATTTCAGCTTCAAAAAAGTTGAAAATTTTCATGGAAAGATTTCGGTTTCAAAAAAGTTGAAAATTTTCACGACAGGATTTCGGCTTTAAAAAAGTCGAACATTTTCATGAAGTATTTCAGCTTCAAAAAAGTTGAAAATTTTCATGAAAAGATTTCGGCTACAAAAAAGTTGAAAATTTTCATGAAAAGATTTGGGCTTCAAAAAAGTTGAAAATTTTCACGACAGGATTTCGGCTTTAAAAAAGTCGAACATTTTCATGAAGTATTTCAGCTTCA
This sequence comes from Labrus mixtus, assembly GCF_963584025.1. Taxonomy (NCBI): domain Eukaryota; kingdom Metazoa; phylum Chordata; class Actinopteri; order Labriformes; family Labridae; genus Labrus; species Labrus mixtus. The sequence continues at coordinate 33,393,678 of NC_083615.1, read as the reverse complement.
AAAAAGTTGAAAATTTTCATGAAAAGATTTCGGCTTCAAAAAAGTTGAAAATTTTCACGAAAAGATTTCGGCTTCAAAAAAGTTGAAAATTTTCACGACAGGATTTCGGCTTTAAAAAAGTCGAACATTTTCATGAAGTATTTCGGATTCAAAAAAGTTGAAAATTTTCACGACAGGATTTCGGCGTTAAAAAAGTCGAACATTTTCATGAAGTATTTCAGCTTCAAAAATGTTGAAAATTTTCATGAAAAGATTTTGGCTTCAAAAAAGTTGAAAATTTTCATGAAAAAATTTCTGCTTCAAAAAAGTTGAAAATTTTCATGAAAAGATTTCGACTTCAAAAAAGTTGAAAATTTTCACGACAGGATTTTGGCTTTAAAAAAGTCTAACATTTTCATGAAGTATTTGGGCTTCAAAAAAGTTGAAAATTTTCACGACAGGATTTCGGCTTTAAAAAAGTCGAACATTTTCATGAAGTATTTCGGCTTCAAAAAGGTTGAAAGTTTTCACGACAGGATTTCGGCTTTAAAAAAGTTGAACATTTTCATGAAGTATTTCGGCTTCAAAAAAGTTGAACATTTTCATGAAGTATTTGGGCTTCAAAAAAGTTGAAAATTTTCACGACAGGATTTCGGCTTTAAAAAAGTCGAACATTTTCATGAAGTATTTCAGCTTCAAAAAAGTTGAAAATTTTCATGAAAAGATTTCGGCTTCAAAAAAGTTGAAAATTTTCATGAAAAGATTTCGGCTTCAAATAAGTTGAAAATTTTCACGACAGGATTTCGGCTTTAAAAAAGTCGAACATTTTCATGAAGTATTTCAGCTTCAAAAAAGTTGAAAATTTTCATGAAAAGATTTCGGCTACAAAAAAGTTGAAAATTTTCATGAAAAGATTTCGGCTCCAAAAAAGTTGAAAATTTTCATGAAAAGATTTCGACTTCAAAAAAGTTGAAAATTTTCACGACAGGATTTTGGCTTTAAAAAAGTCGAACATTTTCATGAAGTATTTCAGCTTCAAAAAAGTTGAAAATTTTCATGAAAAGATTTCGGCTACAAAAAAGTTGAAAATTTTCATGAAAAGATTTCGGCTCCAAAAAAGTTGAAAATTTTCATGAAAAGATTTCGACTTCAAAAAAGTTGAAAATTTTCACGACAGGATTTTGGCTTTAAAAAAGTCGAACATTTTCATGAAGTATTTCAGCTTCAAAAAAGTTGAAAATTTTCATGGAAAGATTTCGGTTTCAAAAAAGTTGAAAATTTTCACGACAGGATTTCGGCTTTAAAAAAGTCGAACATTTTCATGAAGTATTTCAGCTTCAAAAAAGTTGAAAATTTTCATGAAAAGATTTCGGCTACAAAAAAGTTGAAAATTTTCATGAAAAGATTTGGGCTTCAAAAAAGTTGAAAATTTTCACGACAGGATTTCGGCTTTAAAAAAGTCGAACATTTTCATGAAGTATTTCAGCTTCAAAAAAGTTGAAAATTTTCATGAAAAGATTTCGGCTTCAAAAAAGTTGAAAATTTTCACGAAAAGATTTCGGCTTCAAAAAAGTTGAAAATTTTCACGACAGGATTTCGGCTTTAAAAAAGTCGAACATTTTCATGAAGTATTTCGGATTCAAAAAAGTTGAAAATTTTCACGACAGGATTTCGGCGTTAAAAAAGTCGAACATTTTCATGAAGTATTTCAGCTTCAAAAATGTTGAAAATTTTCATGAAAAGATTTTGGCTTCAAAAAAGTTGAAAATTTTCATGAAAAAATTTCTGCTTCAAAAAAGTTGAAAATTTTCATGAAAAGATTTCGACTTCAAAAAAGTTGAAAATTTTCACGACAGGATTTTGGCTTTAAAAAAGTCTAACATTTTCATGAAGTATTTGGGCTTCAAAAAAGTTGAAAATTTTCACGACAGGATTTCGGCTTTAAAAAAGTCGAACATTTTCATGAAGTATTTCGGCTTCAAAAAGGTTGAAAGTTTTCACGACAGGATTTCGGCTTTAAAAAAGTTGAACATTTTCATGAAGTATTTCGGCTTCAAAAAAGTTGAACATTTTCATGAAGTATTTGGGCTTCAAAAAAGTTGAAAATTTTCACGACAGGATTTCGGCTTTAAAAAAGTCGAACATTTTCATGAAGTATTTCAGCTTCAAAAAAGTTGAAAATTTTCATGAAAAGATTTCGGCTTCAAAAAAGTTGAAAATTTTCATGAAAAGATTTCGGCTTCAAATAAGTTGAAAATTTTCACGACAGGATTTCGGCTTTAAAAAAGTCGAACATTTTCATGAAGTATTTCAGCTTCAAAAAAGTTGAAAATTTTCATGAAAAGATTTCGGCTACAACAAAGTTGAAAATTTTCATGAAAAGATTTCGGCTTCAAAAAAGTTGAAAATTTTCACGACAGGATTTCGGCTTTAAAAAAGTCGAACGTTTTCATGAAGTATTTCGGCTTCAAAAAAGTCGAACATTTTCATGAAGTATTTCGGCTTCAAAAAAGTTGAACATTTTCATGAAGTATTTGGGCTTCAAAAAGGTTGAAAATTTTCACGACAGGATTTCAGCTTCAAAAAAGTCGAACATTTTCATGAAGTATTTCGGCTTCAAAAAAGTTGAACATTTTCATGAAGTATTTGGGCTTCAAAAAAGTTGAAAATTTTCACGGCAGGATTTCGGCTTTAAAAAAGTCGAACATTTGCATGAAGTATTTCAGCTTCAAAAAAGTTGAAAATTTTCATGAAAAGATTTCGGCTACAAAAAAGTTGAAAATTTTCATGAAAAGATTTCGGCTTCAAAAAAGTTGAAAATTTTCACGACAGGATTTCGGCTTTAAAAAAGTCGAACGTTTTCATGAAGTATTTCGACTTCAAAAAAGTCGAACATTTTCATGAAGTATTTTGGATTCAAAAAAGTTGAAAATATTCATGAAAAGATTTTGGCTTCAAAAAAGTTGAAAATTTTCATGAAAAGATTTCGGCTTCAAAAAAGTTGAAAATTTTCACGACAGGATTTTGGCTTTAAAAAAGTCGAACATTTTCATGAAGTATTTGGGCTTCAAAAAAGTTGAAAATTTTCACGTCAGGATTTCGGCTTTAAAAAAGTCGAACATTTTCATGAAGTATTTCAGCTTCAAAAAAGTTGAAAATTTTCATGAAAAGATTTCGGCTTCAAAAAAGTTGAAAATTTTCATGAAAAGATTTCGGCTTCAAATAAGTTGAAAATTTTCACGACAGGATTTCGGCTTTAAAAAAGTCTAACATTTTCATGAAGTATTTCAGCTTCAAAAAAGTTGAAAATTTTCATGAAAAGATTTCGGCTTCAAAAAAGTTGAAAATTTTCATGAAAAGATTTCGGCTTCAAAAAAGTTGAAAATTTTCACGACAGGATTTCGGCTTTAAAAAAGTCGAACATTTTCATGAAAAGATTTCGGCTTCAAAAAAGTTTAAAATTTTCACGACAGGATTTCGGCTTTAAAAAAGTCGAACATTTTCATGAAGTATTTCAGCTTCAAAAAAGTTGAAAATTTTCATGAAAAGATTTCGGTTTCAAAAAAGTTGAAAATTTTCACGACAGGATTTCGGCTTTAAAAAAGTTGAACATTTTCATGAAGTATTTCGGATTCAAAAAAGTTGAAAATTTTCATGAAAAGATTTCGGCTACAAAAAAGTTGAAAATTTTCATGAAAAAATTTCGGCTTCAAAAAAGTTGAAAATTTTCACGACAGGATTTCGGCTTTAAAAAAGTTGAACATTTTCATGAAGTATTTCGGATTCAAAAAAGTTGAAAATATTCATGAAAAGATTTTTGCTTCAAAAAAGTTGAAAATTTTCATGAAAAGATTTCGGCTTCAAAAAAGTTTAAAATTTTCACGACAGGATTTTGGCTTTAAAAAAGTCGAACATTTTCATGAAGTATTTGGGCTTCAAAAAAGTTGAAAATTTTCATGAAAAGATTTCGGCTTCGAAAAAAGTTGAAAATTTTCACGACAGGATTTCGGCTTTAAAAAAGTCTAACATTTTCATGAAGTATTTCAGCTTCAAAAAAGTTGAAAATTTTCATGAAAAGATTTCGGCTTCAAAAAAATTGAAAATTTTCATGAAAAGATTTCGGCTTCAAAAAAGTTGAAAATTTTCACGACAGGATTTCGGCTTTAAAAAAGTCGAACATTTTCATGAAAAGATTTCGGCTTCAAAAAAGTTTAAAATTTTCACGACAGGATTTCGGCTTTAAAAAAGTCGAACATTTTCATGAAGTATTTCAGCTTCAAAAAAGTTGAAAATTTTCATGAAAAGATTTCGGTTTCAAAAAAGTTGAAAATTTTCACGACAGGATTTCGGCTTTAAAAAAGTTGAACATTTTCATGAAGTATTTCGGATTCAAAAAAGTTGAAAATTTTCATGAAAAGATTTCGGCTACAAAAAAGTTGAAAATTTTCACGACAGGCTTTCGGCTTTAAAAAAGTCGAACATTTTCATGAAGTATTTCAGCTTCAAAAAAGTTGAAAATTTTCATGAAAAGATTTCGGCTACAAAAAAGTTGAAAATTTTCATGAAAAGATTTCGGCTTCAAAAAAGTTGAAAATTTTCACGACAGGATTTCGGCTTTAAAAAAGTCGAACGTTTTCATGAAGTATTTCGGCTTCAAAAAAGTCGAACATTTTCATGAAGTATTTGGGCTTCAAAAAGGTTGAAAATTTTCACGACAGGATTTCAGCTTCAAAAAAGTCGAACATTTTCATGAAGTATTTCGGCTTCAAAAAAGTTGAACATTTTCATGAAGTATTTGGGCTTCAAAAAAGTTGAAAATTTTCACGACAGGATTTCGGCTTTAAAAAAGTTGAACATTTGCATGAAGTATTTCAGCTTCAAAAAAGTTGAAAATTTTCATGAAAAGATTTCGGCTACAAAAACGTTGAAAATTTTCATGAAAAGATTTCGGCTTCAAAAAAGTTGAAAATTTTCACGACAGGATTTCGGCTTTAAAAAAGTCGAACGTTTTCATGAAGTATTTCGACTTCAAAAAAGTCGAACATTTTCATGAAGTATTTTGGATTCAAAAAAGTTGAAAATATTCATGAAAATATTTTGGCTTCAAAAAAGTTGAAAATTTTCATGAAAAGATTTCGGCTTCAAAAAAGTTGAAAATTTTCACGACAGGATTTTGGCTTTAAAAAAGTCGAACATTTTCATGAAGTATTTGGGCTTCAAAAAAGTTGAAAATTTTCACGACAGGATTTCGGCTTTAAAAAAGTCGAACATTTTCATGAAGTATTTCAGCTTCAAAAAAGTTGAAAATTTTCATGAAAAGATTTCGGCTTCAAAAAAGTTGAAAATTTTCACGACAGGATTTTGGCTTTAAAAAAGTTGAACATTTTCATGAAGTATTTGGGCTTCAAAAAAGTTGAAAATTTTCACGACAGGATTTCGGCTTTAAAAAAGTCGAACATTTTCATGAAGTATTTCAGCTTCAAAAAAGTTGAAAATTTTCATGAAAAGATTTCGGCTTCAAAAAAGTTGAAAATTTTCATGAAAAGATTTCGGCTTCAAATAAGTTGAAAATTTTCACGACAGGATTTCGGCTTTAAAAAAGTCTAACATTTTCATGAAGTATTTCAGCTTCAAAAAAGTTGAAAATTTTCATGAAGTATTTCAGCTTCAAAAAAGTTGAAAATTTTCATGAAAAGATTTCGGCTTCAAAAAAGTTGAAAATTTTCATGAAAAGAATTCGGCTTCAAAAAAGTTGAAAATTTTCACGACAGGATTTCGGCTTTAAAAAAGTCGAACATTTTCATGAAAAGATTTCGGCTTCAAAAAAGTTTAAAATTTTCACGACAGGATTTCGGCTTTAAAAAAGTCGAACATTTTCATGAAGTATTTCAGCTTCAAAAAAGTTGAAAATTTTCATGAAAAGATTTCGGTTTCAAAAAAGTTGAAAATTTTCACGACAGGCTTTCGGCTTTAAAAAAGTCGAACATTTTCATGAAGTATTTCAGCTTCAAAAAAGTTGAAAATTTTCATGAAAAGATTTCGGCTACAAAAAAGTTGAAAATTTTCATGAAAAGATTTCGGCTTCAAAAAAGTTGAAAATTTTCACGACAGGATTTCGGCTTTAAAAAAGTCGAACGTTTTCATGAAGTATTTCGGCTTCAAAAAAGTCGAACATTTTCATGAAGTATTTGGGCTTCAAAAAGGTTGAAAATTTTCACGACAGGATTTCAGCTTCAAAAAAGTCGAACATTTTCATGAAGTATTTCGGCTTCAAAAAAGTTGAACATTTTCATGAAGTATTTGGGCTTCAAAAAAGTTGAAAATTTTCACGACAGGATTTCGGCTTTAAAAAAGTTGAACATTTGCATGAAGTATTTCAGCTTCAAAAAAGTTGAAAATTTTCATGAAAAGATTTCGGCTACAAAAACGTTGAAAATTTTCATGAAAAGATTTCGGCTTCAAAAAAGTTGAAAATTTTCACGACAGGATTTCGGCTTTAAAAAAGTCGAACGTTTTCATGAAGTATTTCGACTTCAAAAAAGTCGAACATTTTCATGAAGTATTTTGGATTCAAAAAAGTTGAAAATATTCATGAAAATATTTTGGCTTCAAAAAAGTTGAAAATTTTCATGAAAAGATTTCGGCTTCAAAAAAGTTGAAAATTTTCACGACAGGATTTTGGCTTTAAAAAAGTCGAACATTTTCATGAAGTATTTGGGCTTCAAAAAAGTTGAAAATTTTCACGACAGGATTTCGGCTTTAAAAAAGTCGAACATTTTCATGAAGTATTTCAGCTTCAAAAAAGTTGAAAATTTTCATGAAAAGATTTCGGCTTCAAAAAAGTTGAAAATTTTCACGACAGGATTTTGGCTTTAAAAAAGTTGAACATTTTCATGAAGTATTTGGGCTTCAAAAAAGTTGAAAATTTTCACGACAGGATTTCGGCTTTAAAAAAGTCGAACATTTTCATGAAGTATTTCAGCTTCAAAAAAGTTGAAAATTTTCATGAAAAGATTTCGGCTTCAAAAAAGTTGAAAATTTTCATGAAAAGATTTCGGCTTCAAATAAGTTGAAAATTTTCACGACAGGATTTCGGCTTTAAAAAAGTCTAACATTTTCATGAAGTATTTCAGCTTCAAAAAAGTTGAAAATTTTCATGAAGTATTTCAGCTTCAAAAAAGTTGAAAATTTTCATGAAAAGATTTCGGCTTCAAAAAAGTTGAAAATTTTCATGAAAAGAATTCGGCTTCAAAAAAGTTGAAAATTTTCACGACAGGATTTCGGCTTTAAAAAAGTCGAACATTTTCATGAAAAGATTTCGGCTTCAAAAAAGTTTAAAATTTTCACGACAGGATTTCGGCTTTAAAAAAGTCGAACATTTTCATGAAGTATTTCAGCTTCAAAAAAGTTGAAAATTTTCATGAAAAGATTTCGGTTTCAAAAAAGTTGAAAATTTTCATGACAGGATTTCGGCTTTAAAAAAGTTGAACATTTTCATGAAGTATTTCGGATTCAAAAAAGTTGAAAATTTTCATGAAAAGATTTCGGCTACAAAAAAGTTGAAAATTTTCATGAAAAAATTTCGGCTTCAAAAAAGTTGAAAATTTTCACGACAGGATTTCGGCTTTAAAAAAGTCGAACATTTTCATGAAGTATTTCGGATTCAAAAAAGTTGAAAATATTCATGAAAAGATTTTTGCTTCAAAAAAGTTGAAAATTTTCATGAAAAGATTTCGGCTTCAAAAAAGTTTAAAATTTTCACGACAGGATTTTGGCTTTAAAAAAGTCGAACATTTTCATGAAGTATTTGGGCTTCAAAAAAGTTGAAAATTTTCATGAAAAGATTTCGGCTTCAAAAAAGTTGAAAATTTTCACGACAGGATTTCGGCTTTAAAAAAGTCTAACATTTTCATGAAGTATTTCAGCTTCAAAAAAGTTGAAAATTTTCATGAAAAGATTTCGGCTTCAAAAAAGTTGAAAATTTTCATGAAAAGATTTCGGCTTCAAAAAAGTCGAAAATTTTCACGACAGGATTTCGGCTTTAAAAAAGTCGAACATTTTCATGAAAAGATTTCGGCTTCAAAAAAGTTTAAAATTTTCACGACAGGATTTCGGCTTTAAAAAAGTCGAACATTTTCATGAAGTATTTCGGATTCAAAAAAGTTGAAAATTTTCATGAAAAGATTTCGGCTCTAAAAAAGTTGAAAATTTTCACGACAGGCTTTCGGCTTTAAAAAAGTCGAACATTTTCATGAAGTATTTCAGCTTCAAAAAAGTTGAAAATTTTCATGAAAAGATTTCGGCTACAAAAAAGTTGAAAATTTTCATGAAAAGATTTCGGCTTCAAAAAAGTTGAAAATTTTCACGACAGGATTTCGGCTTTAAAAAAGTCGAACGTTTTCATGAAGTATTTCGGCTTCAAAAAAGTTGAACATTTTCATGAAGTATTTGGGCTTCAAAAAGTTTGAAAATTTTCACGACAGGATTTCAGCTTCAAAAAAGTCGAACATTTTCATGAAGTATTTCGGCTTCAAAAAAGTTGAACATTTTCATGAAGTATTTGGGCTTCAAAAAAGTTGAAAATTTTCACGACAGGATTTCGGCTTTAAAAAAGTCGAACATTTGCATGAAGTATTTCAGCTTCAAAAAAGTTGAAAATTTTCATGAAAAGATTTCGGCTACAAAAAAGTTGAAAATTTTCATGAAAAGATTTCGGCTTCAAAAAAGTTGAAAATTTTCACGACAGGATTTCGGCTTTAAAAAAGTCGAACGTTTTCATGAAGTATTTCGACTTCAAAAAAGTCGAACATTTTCATGAAGTATTTTGGATTCAAAAAAGTTGAAAATATTCATGAAAAGATTTTGGCTTCAAAAAAGTTGAAAATTTTCATGAAAAGATTTCGGCTTCAAAAAAGTTGAAAATTTTCACGACAGGATTTTGGCTTTAAAAAAGTCGAACATTTTCATGAAGTATTTGGGCTTCAAAAAAGTTGAAAATTTTCACGACTGGATTTCGGCTTTAAAAAAGTCTAACATTTTCATGAAATATTTCAACTTCAAAAAAGTTGAAAATTTTCATGAAAAGATTTCGGCTTCAAAAAAGTTGAAAATTTTCATGAAAAGAATTCGGCTTCAAAAAAGTTGAAAATTTTCACGACAGGATTTCGGCTTTAAAAAAGTCGAACATTTTCATGAAAAGATTTCGGTTTCAAAAAAGTTGAAAATTTTCACGACAGGATTTCGGCTTTAAAAAAGTTGAACATTTTCATGAAGTATTTCGGATTCAAAAAAGTTGAAAATTTTCATGAAAAGATTTCGGCTACAAAAAAGTTGAAAATTTTCATGAAAAAATTTCGGCTTCAAAAAAGTTGAAAATTTTCACGACAGGATTTCGGCTTTAAAAAAGTCGAACATTTTCATGAAGTATTTCGGATTCAAAAAAGTTGAAAATATTCATGAAAAGATTTTGGCTTCAAAAAAGTTGAAAATTTTCATGAAAAGATTTCGGCTTCAAAAAAGTTTAAAATTTTCACGACAGGATTTTGGTTTTAAAAAAGTCGAACATTTTCATGAAGTATTTGGGCTTCAAAAAAGTTGAAAATTTTCATGAAAAGATTTCGGCTTCAAAAAAGTTGAAAATTTTCACGACAGGATTTCGGCTTTAAAAAAGTCGAACATTTTCATGAAGTATTTCAGCTTCAAAAAAGTTGAAAATTTTCATGAAAAGATTTCGGCTTCAAAAAAGTTGAAAATTTTCACGACAGGATTTCGGCTTTAAAAAAGTCGAACATTTTCATGAAGTATTTCAGCTTCAAAAAAGTTGAAAATTTTCATGAAAAGATTTCGGCTTCAAAAAAGTTGAAAAATTTCACGACAGGATTTCGGCTTTAAAAAAGTCGAACGTTTTCATGATGTATTTCGGATTCAAAAAAGTTGAAAATATTCATGAAAAGATTTTGGCTTCAAAAAAGTTGAAAATTTTCATGAAAAGATTTCGGCTTCAAAAAAGTTGAAAATTTTCACGACAGGATTTTGCCTTTAAAAAAGTCGAACATTTTCATGAAGTATTTGGGCTTCAAAAAAGTTGAAAATTTTCACGACAGGATTTCGGCTTTAAAAAAGTCGAACATTTTCATGAAGTATTTCAGCTTCAAAAAAGTTGAAAATTTTCATGAAAAGATTTCGGCTTCAAAAAAGTTGAAAATTTTCATGAAAAGATTTCGGCTTCAAATAAGTTGAAAATTTTCACGACAGGATTTCGGCTTTAAAAAAGTCTAACATTTTCATGAAGTATTTCAACTTCAAAAAAGTTGAAAATTTTCATGAAAAGATTTCGGCTTCAAAAAAGTTGAAAATTTTCATGAAAAGAATTCGGCTTCAAAAAAGTTGAAAATTTTCACGACAGGATTTCGGCTTTAAAAAAGTCGAACATTTTCATGAAGTATTTCAGCTTCAAAAAAGTTGAAAATTTTCATGAAAAGATTTCGGCTTCAAAAAAGTTGAAAAATTTCACGACAGGATTTCGGCTTTAAAAAAGTCGAACGTTTTCATGATGTATTTCGGATTCAAAAAAGTTGAAAATATTCATGAAAAGATTTTGGCTTCAAAAAAGTTGAAAATTTTCATGAAAAGATTTCGGCTTCAAAAAAGTTGAAAATTTTCACGACAGGATTTTGCCTTTAAAAAAGTCGAACATTTTCATGAAGTATTTGGGCTTCAAAAAAGTTGAAAATTTTCATGAAAAGATTTCGGCTTCAAAAAAGTTGAAAATTTTCACGACAGGATTTCGGCTTTAAAAAAGTCGAACATTTTCATGAAGTATTTCAGCTTCAAAAAAGTTGAAAATTTTCATGAAAAGATTTCGGCTTCAAAAAAGTTGAAAAATTTCACGACAGGATTTCGGCTTTAAAAAAGTCGAACGTTTTCATGATGTATTTCGGATTCAAAAAAGTTGAAAATATTCATGAAAAGATTTTGGCTTCAAAAAAGTTGAAAATTTTCATGAAAAGATTTCGGCTTCAAAAAAGTTGAAAATTTTCACGACAGGATTTTGCCTTTAAAAAAGTCGAACATTTTCATGAAGTATTTGGGCTTCAAAAAAGTTGAAAATTTTCACGACAGGATTTCGGCTTTAAAAAAGTCGAACATTTTCATGAAGTATTTCAGCTTCAAAAAAGTTGAAAATTTTCATGAAAAGATTTCGGCTTCAAAAAAGTTGAAAAATTTCACGACAGGATTTCGGCTTTAAAAAAGTCGAACGTTTTCATGATGTATTTCGGATTCAAAAAAGTTGAAAATATTCATGAAAAGATTTTGGCTTCAAAAAAGTTGAAAATTTTCATGAAAAGATTTCGGCTTCAAAAAAGTTGAAAATTTTCACGACAGGATTTTGCCTTTAAAAAAGTCGAACATTTTCATGAAGTATTTGGGCTTCAAAAAAGTTGAAAATTTTCATGAAAAGATTTCGGCTTCAAAAAAGTTGAAAATTTTCACGACAGGATTTCGGCTTTAAAAAAGTCGAACATTTTCATGAAGTATTTCAGCTTCAAAAAAGTTGAAAATTTTCATGAAAAGATTTCGGCTTCAAAAAAGTTGAAAATTTTCATGAAAAGATTTCGGCTTCAAAAAAGTCGAAAATTTTCACGACAGGATTTCGGCTTTAAAAAAGTCGAACATTTTCATGAAAAGATTTCGGCTTCAAAAAAGTTTAAAATTTTCACGACAGGATTTCGGCTTTAAAAAAGTCGAACATTTTCATGAAGTATTTCGGATTCAAAAAAGTTGAAAATTTTCATGAAAAGATTTCGGCTCTAAAAAAGTTGAAAATTTTCACGACAGGCTTTCGGCTTTAAAAAAGTCGAACATTTTCATGAAGTATTTCAGCTTCAAAAAAGTTGAAAATTTTCATGAAAAGATTTCGGCTACAAAAAAGTTGAAAATTTTCATGAAAAGATTTCGGCTTCAAAAAAGTTGAAAATTTTCACGACAGGATTTCGGCTTTAAAAAAGTCGAACGTTTTCATGAAGTATTTCGGCTTCAAAAAAGTTGAACATTTTCATGAAGTATTTGGGCTTCAAAAAGGTTGAAAATTTTCACGACAGGATTTCAGCTTCAAAAAAGTCGAACATTTTCATGAAGTATTTCGGCTTCAAAAAAGTTGAACATTTTCATGAAGTATTTGGGCTTCAAAAAAGTTGAAAATTTTCACGACAGGATTTCGGCTTTAAAAAAGTCGAACATTTGCATGAAGTATTTCAGCTTCAAAAAAGTTGAAAATTTTCATGAAAAGATTTCGGCTACAAAAAAGTTGAAAATTTTCATGAAAAGATTTCGGCTTCAAAAAAGTTGAAAATTTTCACGACAGGATTTCGGCTTTAAAAAAGTCGAACGTTTTCATGAAGTATTTCGACTTCAAAAAAGTCGAACATTTTCATGAAGTATTTTGGATTCAAAAAAGTTGAAAATATTCATGAAAAGATTTTGGCTTCAAAAAAGTTGAAAATTTTCATGAAAAGATTTCGGCTTCAAAAAAGTTGAAAATTTTCACGACAGGATTTTGGCTTTAAAAAAGTCGAACATTTTCATGAAGTATTTGGGCTTCAAAAAAGTTGAAAATTTTCACGACAGGATTTCGGCTTTAAAAAAGTCGAACATTTTCATGAAGTATTTCAGCTTCAAAAAAGTTGAAAATTTTCATGAAAAGATTTCGGCTTCAAAAAAGTTGAAAATTTTCATGAAAAGATTTCGGCTTCAAATAAGTTGAAAATTTTCACGACAGGATTTCGGCTTTAAAAAAGTCTAACATTTTCATGAAGTATTTCAACTTCAAAAAAGTTGAAAATTTTCATGAAAAGATTTCGGCTTCAAAAAAGTTGAAAATTTTCATGAAAAGAATTCGGCTTCAAAAAAGTTGAAAATTTTCACGACAGGATTTCGGCTTTAAAAAAGTCGAACATTTTCATGAAAAGATTTCGGTTTCAAAAAAGTTGAAAATTTTCACGACAGGATTTCGGCTTTAAAAAAGTTGAACATTTTCATGAAGTATTTCGGATTCAAAAAAGTTGAAAATTTTCATGAAAAGATTTCGGCTACAAAAAAGTTGAAAATTTTCATGAAAAAATTTCGGCTTCAAAAAAGTTGAAAATTTTCACGACAGGATTTCGGCTTTAAAAAAGTCGAACATTTTCATGAAGTATTTCAGCTTCAAAAAAGTTGAAAATTTTCATGAAAAGATTTCGGCTTCAAAAAAGTTGAAAAATTTCACGACAGGATTTCGGCTTTAAAAAAGTCGAACGTTTTCATGATGTATTTCGGATTCAAAAAAGTTGAAAATATTCATGAAAAGATTTTGGCTTCAAAAAAGTTGAAAATTTTCATGAAAAGATTTCGGCTTCAAAAAAGTTGAAAATTTTCACGACAGGATTTTGCCTTTAAAAAAGTCGAACATTTTCATGAAGTATTTGGGCTTCAAAAAAGTTGAAAATTTTCATGAAAAGATTTCGGCTTCAAAAAAGTTTAAAATTTTCACGACAGGATTTTGGCTTTAAAAAAGTCGAACATTTTCATGAAGTATTTGGGCTTCAAAAAAGTTGAAAATTTTCACGACAGGATTTCAGCTTCAAAAAAGTCGAACATTTTCATGAAGTATTTCGGCTTCAAAAAAGTTGAACATTTTCATGAAGTATTTGGGCTTCAAAAAAGTTGAAAATTTTCACGACAGGCTTTCGGCTTTAAAAAAGTCGAACATTTTCATGAAGTATTTCAGCTTCAAAAAAGTTGAAAATTTACATGAAAAGATTTTGGCTTCAAAAAAGTTGAAAATTTTCATGAAAAGATTTCGGCTTCAAAAAAGTTTAAAATTTTCACGACAGGATTTTGGCTTTAAAAAAGTCGAACATTTTCATGAAGTATTTGGGCTTCAAAAAAGTTGAAAATTTTCATGAAAAGATTTCGGCTTCAAAAAAGTTGAAAATTTTCACGACAGGATTTCGGCTTTAAAAAAGTCGAACATTTTCATGAAGTATTTCAGCTTCAAAAAAGTTGAAAATTTTCATGAAAAGATTTCGGCTTCAAAAAAGTTGAAAAATTTCACGACAGGATTTCGGCTTTAAAAAAGTCGAACGTTTTCATGAAGTATTTCGGCTTCAAAAAAGTCGAACATTTTCATGAAGTATTTCGGATTCAAAAAAGTTGAACATTTTCATGAAAAGATTTTGGCTTCAAAAAAGTTGAAAATTTTCATGAAAAGATTTCGGCTTCAAAAAAGTTGAAAATTTTCACGACAGGATTTTGGCTTTAAAAAAGTCGAACATTTTCATGAAGTATTTGGGCTTCAAAAAAGTTGAAAATTTTCACGACAGGATTTCAGCTTCAAAAAAGTCGAACATTTTCATGAAGTATTTCGGCTTCAAAAAAGTTGAACATTTTCATGAAGTATTTGGGCTTCAAAAAAGTTGAAAATTTTCACGACAGGCTTTCGGCTTTAAAAAAGTCGAACATTTTCATGAAGTATTTCAGCTTCAAAGAAGTTGAAAATTTTCATGAAAAGATTTTGGCTTCAAAAAAGTTGAAAATTTTCATGAAAAGATTTCGGCTTCAAAAAAGTTTAAAATTTTCACGACAGGATTTTGGCTTTAAAAAAGTCGAACATTTTCATGAAGTATTTGGGCTTCAAAAAAGTTGAAAATTTTCATGAAAAGATTTCGGCTTCAAAAAAGTTGAAAATTTTCACGACAGGATTTCGGCTTTAAAAAAGTCGAACATTTTCATGAAGTATTTCAGCTTCAAAAAAGTTGAAACTTTTCATGAAAAGATTTCGGCTTCAAAAAAGTTGAAAATTTTCATGAAGTATTTCGGATTCAAAAAAGTTGAACATTTTCATGAAAAGATTTTGGCTTCAAAAAAGTTGAAAATTTTCATGAAAAGATTTCGGCTTCAAAAAAGTTGAAAATTTTCACGACAGGATTTTGGCTTTAAAAAAGTCGAACATTTTCATGAAGTATTTGGGCTTCAAAAAAGTTGAAAATTTTCACGACAGGATTTCAGCTTCAAAAAAGTCGAACATTTTCATGAAGTATTTCGGCTTCAAAAAAGGTGAACATTTTCATGAAGTATTTGGGCTTCAAAAAAGTTGAAAATTTTCACGACAGGCTTTCGGCTTTAAAAAAGTCGAACATTTTCATGAAGTATTTCAGCTTCAAAAAAGTTGAAAATTTTCATGAAAAGATTTCGGCTACAAAAAAGTTGAAAATTTTCATGAAAAGATTTCGGCTTCAAAAAAGTTGAAAATTTTCACGACAGGATTTCGGCTTTAAAAAAGTCGAACGTTTTCATGAAGTATTTCGGCTTCAAAAAAGTCGAACATTTTCATGAAGTATTTCGGCTTCAAAAAAGTTGAACATTTTCATGAAGTATTTGGGCTTCAAAAAAGTTGAAAATTTTCACGACAGGCTTTCGGCTTTAAAAAAGTCGAACATTTTCATGACGTATTTCAGCTTCAAAAAAGTTGAAAATTTTCATGAAAAGATTTCGGTTTCAAAAAAGTTGAAAATTTTCACGACAGGATTTCGGCTTTAAAAAAGTTGAACATTTTCATGAAGTATTTCGGATTCAAAAAAGTTGAAAATTTTCATGAAAAGATTTCGGCTACAAAAAAGTTGAAAATTTTCATGAAAAAATTTCGGCTTCAAAAAAGTTGAAAATTTTCACGACAGGATTTCGGCTTTAAAAAAGTCGAACATTTTCATGAAGTATTTCGGATTCAAAAAAGTTGAAAATATTCATGAAAAGATTTTTGCTTCAAAAAAGTTGAAAATTTTCATGAAAAGATTTCGGCTTCAAAAAAGTTTAAAATTTTCACGACAGGATTTTGGCTTTAAAAAAGTCGAACATTTTCATGAAGTATTTGGGCTTCAAAAAAGTTGAAAATTTTCATGAAAAGATTTCGGCTTCAAAAAAGTTGAAAATTTTCAAGACAGGATTTCGGCTTTAAAAAAGTCGAACATTTTCATGAAGTATTTCAGCTTCAAAAAACTTGAAAATTTTCATGAAAAGATTTCAGCTACAAAAAAGTTTAAAATTTTCATGAAAAGATTTCGGCTTCAAAAAAGTTGAAAAATTTCATGACAGGATTTCGGCTTTAAAAAAGTCGAACGTTTTCATGAAGTATTTCGGCTTCAAAAAAGTCGAACATTTTCATGAAGTATTTCGGATTCAAAAAAGTTGAACATTTTCATGAAAAGATTTTGGCTTCAAAAAAGTTGAAAATTTTCACGACAGGATTTTGGCTTTAAAAAAGTCGAACATTTTCAGGAAGTATTTGGGCTTCAAAAAAGTTGAAAATTTTCACGACAGGATTTCAGCTTCAAAAAAGTCGAACATTTTCATGAAGTATTTCGGCTTCAAAAAAGTTGAACATTTTCATGAAGTATTTGGGCTTCAAAAAAGTTGAAAATTTTCACGACAGGCTGTCGGCTTTAAAAAAGTCGAACATTTTCATGAAGTATTTCAGCTTCAAAAAAGTTGAAAATTTTCATGAAGTATTTCAGCTTCAAAAAAGTTGAAAATTTTCATGAACAGATTTCGGCTTCAAAAAAGTTGAAAATTTTCACGACAGGATTTCGGCTTTAAAAAAGTCGAACATATTCATGAAGTATTTCAGCTTCAAAAAAGTTGAAAATTTTCATGAAAAGATTTCGGCTTCAAAAAAGTTGAAAATTGTCACGAAAAGATTTCGGCTTCAAAAAAGTTGAAAATTTTCACGACAGGATTTCGGCTTTAAAAAAGTCGAACATTTTCATGAAGTATTTCGGATTCAAAAAAGTTGATAATTTTTAAGACAGGATTTCGGCGTTAAAAAAGTCGAACATTTTCATGAAGTATTTCAACTTCAAAAAAGTTGAAAATTTTCATGAAAAGATTTCGGCTTTAAAAAAGTTGAAAATTTTCATGAAAAGATTTTGGCTTCAAAAAAGTTGAAAATTTTCATGAAAAGATTTCTGCTTCAAAAAAGTTGAAAATTTTCACGACAGGATTTTGGCTTTAAAAAAGTCGAACATTTTCATGAAGTATTTCGGCTTAAAAAAGGTTGAAAATTTTCACGACAGGATTTCGGCTTTAAAAAAGTCGAACATTTTCATGAAGTATTTCGGCTTCAAAAAAGTTGAACATTTTCATGAAGTATTTGGGCTTCAAAAAAGTTGAAAATTTTCACGACAGGATTTCGGCTTTAAAAAAGTCGAACATTTTCCTGAAGTGTTTCAGCTTCAAAAAAGTTGAAAATTTTCATGAAAAGATTTCGGCTTCAAAAAAGTTGAAAATTTTCACGACAGGATTTCGGCTTTAAAAAAGTCGAACATTTTCATGAAGTATTTCGGATTCAAAAAAGTTGAAAATTTTCACGATAGGATTTCGGCTTTAAAAAAGTCGAACATTTTCATGAAGTATTTCAGCTTCAAAACAGTTGAAAATTTTCATGAAAAGATTTCGGCTTCAAAAAAGTTGAACATTTTCATGAAGTATTTCGGATTCAAAAAAGTTGAAAATTTTCACGATAGGATTTCGGCTTTAAAAAAGTCGAACATTTTCATGAAGTATTTCAGCTTCAAAACAGTTGAAAATTTTCATGAAAAGATTTCGGCTTCAAAAAAGTTGAAAATTTTCATGAAAAGATTTCGGCTTTAAAAAAGTTGAAAATTTTCACGACAGGATTTCGGCTTTAAAAAAGTCGAACGTTTTCATGAAGTATTTCGGCTTCAAAAAAGTCGAACATTTTCATGAAGTATTTCGGCTTCAAAAAAGTTGAACATTTTCATGAAGTATTTGGGCTTCAAAAAAGTTGAAAATTTTCACGACAGGCTTTCGGCTTTAAAAAAGTCGAACATTTTCATGAAGTATTTCGGCTTCAAAAAAGTTGAACATTTTCATGAAGTATTTGGGCTTCAAAAAGATTGAAAATTTTCACGACAGGATTTCAGCTTCAAAAAAGTCGAACATTTTCATGAAGTATTTCGGCTTCAAAAAAGTTGAACATTTTCATGAAGTATTTGGGCTTCAAAAAAGTTGAAAATTTTCACGACAGGATTTCGGCTTTAAAAAAGTCGAACATTTTCATGAAGTATTTCAGCTTCAAAAAAGTTGAAAATTTTCATGAAAAGATTTCGGCTACAAAAAAGTTGAAAATTTTCATGAAAAGATTTCGGCTTCAAAAAAGTTGAAAATTTTCACGACAGGATTTCGGCTTTAAAAAAGTCGAATGTTTTCATGAAGTATTTCGACTTCAAAAAAGTCGAACATTTTCATGAAGTAATTCGGATTCAAAAAAGTTGAAAATATTCATGAAAAGATTTTGGCTTCAAAAAAGTTGAAAATTTTCATGAAAAGATTTCGGCTTCAAAAATGATGAAAATTTTCACGACAGGATTTTGGCTTTAAAAAAGTCGAACATTTTCATGAAGTATTTGGGCTTCAAAAAAGTTGAAAATTTTCACGACAGGATTTCAGCTATAAAAAAGTCGAACATTTTCATGAAGTATTTCAGCTTCAAAAAAGTTGAAAATTTTCATGAAAAGATTTCGGCTACAAAAAAGTTGAAAATTTTCATGAAAAGATTTCGGCTTCAAAAAAGTTGAAAATTTTCACGACAGGATTTCGGCTTTAAAAAAGTCGAACGTTTTCATGAAGTATTTCGACTTCAAAAAAGTCGAACATTTTCATGAAGTATTTCGGATTCAAAAAAGTTGAAAATATTCATGAAAAGATTTTGGCTTCAAAAAAGTTGAAAATTTTCATGAAAAGATTTCGGCTTCAAAAAAGTTGAAAATTTTCACGAAAGGATTTCGGCTTTAAAAAAGTCGAACGTTTTCATGAAATATTTCGACTTCAAAAAAGTCGAACATTTTCATGAAGTATTTCGGATTCAAAAAAGTTGAAAATATTCATGAAAAGATTTTGGCTTCAAAAAAGTTGAAAATTTTCATGAAAAGATTTCGGCTTCAAAAATGATGAAAATTTTCACGACAGGATTTTGGCTTTAAAAAAGTTGAAAATTTTCACGACAGGATTTCGGCTTTAAAAAAGTCGAACATTTTCATGAAGTATTTCGGATTCAAAAAAGTTGAAAATTTTCACGATAGGATTTCGGCTTTAAAAAAGTCGAACATTTTCATGAAGTATTTCAGCTTCAAAACAGTTGAAAATTTTCATGAAAAGATTTCGGCTTCAAAAAAGTTGAACATTTTCATGAAGTATTTCGGATTCAAAAAAGTTGAAAATTTTCACGATAGGATTTCGGCTTTAAAAAAGTCGAACATTTTCATGAAGTATTTCAGCTTCAAAACAGTTGAAAATTTTCATGAAAAGATTTCGGCTTCAAAAAAGTTGAAAATTTTCATGAAAAGATTTCGGCTTTAAAAAAGTTGAAAATTTTCACGACAGGATTTCGGCTTTAAAAAAGTCGAACGTTTTCATGAAGTATTTCGGCTTCAAAAAAGTCGAACATTTTCATGAAGTATTTCGGCTTCAAAAAAGTTGAACATTTTCATGAAGTATTTGGGCTTCAAAAAAGTTGAAAATTTTCACGACAGGCTTTCGGCTTTAAAAAAGTCGAACATTTTCATGAAGTATTTCGGCTTCAAAAAAGTTGAACATTTTCATGAAGTATTTGGGCTTCAAAAAGATTGAAAATTTTCACGACAGGATTTCAGCTTCAAAAAAGTCGAACATTTTCATGAAGTATTTCGGCTTCAAAAAAGTTGAACATTTTCATGAAGTATTTGGGCTTCAAAAAAGTTGAAAATTTTCACGACAGGATTTCGGCTTTAAAAAAGTCGAACATTTTCATGAAGTATTTCAGCTTCAAAAAAGTTGAAAATTTTCATGAAAAGATTTCGGCTACAAAAAAGTTGAAAATTTTCATGAAAAGATTTCGGCTTCAAAAAAGTTGAAAATTTTCACGACAGGATTTCGGCTTTAAAAAAGTCGAATGTTTTCATGAAGTATTTCGACTTCAAAAAAGTCGAACATTTTCATGAAGTATTTCGGATTCAAAAAAGTTGAAAATATTCATGAAAAGATTTTGGCTTCAAAAAAGTTGAAAATTTTCATGAAAAGATTTCGGCTTCAAAAATGATGAAAATTTTCACGACAGGATTTTGGCTTTAAAAAAGTCGAACATTTTCATGAAGTATTTGGGCTTCAAAAAAGTTGAAAATTTTCACGACAGGATTTCAGCTATAAAAAAGTCGAACATTTTCATGAAGTATTTCAGCTTCAAAAAAGTTGAAAATTTTCATGAAAAGATTTCGGCTACAAAAAAGTTGAAAATTTTCATGAAAAGATTTCGGCTTCAAAAAAGTTGAAAATTTTCACGACAGGATTTCGGCTTTAAAAAAGTCGAACGTTTTCATGAAGTATTTCGACTTCAAAAAAGTCGAACATTTTCATGAAGTATTTCGGATTCAAAAAAGTTGAAAATATTCATGAAAAGATTTTGGCTTCAAAAAAGTTGAAAATTTTCATGAAAAGATTTCGGCTTCAAAAAAGTTGAAAATTTTCACGAAAGGATTTCGGCTTTAAAAAAGTCGAACGTTTTCATGAAATATTTCGACTTCAAAAAAGTCGAACATTTTCATGAAGTATTTCGGATTCAAAAAAGTTGAAAATATTCATGAAAAGATTTTGGCTTCAAAAAAGTTGAAAATTTTCATGAAAAGATTTCGGCTTCAAAAATGATGAAAATTTTCACGACAGGATTTTGGCTTTAAAAAAGTCGAACATTTTCATGAAGTATTTGGGCTTCAAAAAAGTTGAAATTTTTCACGACAGGATTTCGGCTTTAAAAAAGTTGAACATTTTCATGAAGTATTTCGGCTTCAAAAAGGTTGAAAATTTTCACGACAGGATTTCGGCTTTAAAAAAGTCGAACATTTTCATGAAGTATTTCAGCTTCAAAAAAGTTGAAAATTTTCATGAAGTATTTCAGCTTCAAAAAAGTTGAAAATTTTCATGAACAGATTTCGGCTTCAAAAAAGTTGAAAATTTTCACGACAGGATTTCGGCTTTAAAAAAGTCGAACATATTCATGAAGTATTTCAGCTTCAAAAAAGTTGAAAATTTTCATGAAAAGATTTCGGCTTCAAAAAAGTTGAAAATTGTCACGAAAAGATTTCGGCTTCAAAAAAGTTGAAAATTTTCACGACAGGATTTCGGCTTTAAAAAAGTCGAACATTTTCATGAAGTATTTCGGATTCAAAAAAGTTGATAATTTTTAAGACAGGATTTCGGCGTTAAAAAAGTCGAACATTTTCATGAAGTATTTCAACTTCAAAAAAGTTGAAAATTTTCATGAAAAGATTTCGGCTTTAAAAAAGTTGAAAATTTTCATGAAAAGATTTTGGCTTCAAAAAAGTTGAAAATTTTCATGAAAAGATTTCTGCTTCAAAAAAGTTGAAAATTTTCACGACAGGATTTTGGCTTTAAAAAAGTCGAACATTTTCATGAAGTATTTGGGCTTCAAAAAAGTTGAAAATTTTCACGACAGGATTTCGGCTTTAAAAAAGTCGAACATTTTCATGAAGTATTTCGGCTTAAAAAAGGTTGAAAATTTTCACGACAGGATTTCGGCTTTAAAAAAGTCGAACATTTTCATGAAGTATTTCGGCTTCAAAAAAGTTGAACATTTTCATGAAGTATTTGGGCTTCAAAAAAGTTGAAAATTTTCACGACAGGATTTCGGCTTTAAAAAAGTCGAACATTTTCATGAAGTGTTTCAGCTTCAAAAAAGTTGAAAATTTTCATGAAAAGATTTCGGCTTCAAAAAAGTTGAAAATTTTCATGAAAAGATTTCGGCTTCAAAAAAGTTGAAAATTTTCACGACAGGATTTCGGCTTTAAAAAAGTCGAACATTTTCATGAAGTATTTCGGATTCAAAAAAGTTGAAAATTTTCACGATAGGATTTCGGCTTTAAAAAAGTCGAACATTTTCATGAAGTATTTCAGCTTCAAAACAGTTGAAAATTTTCATGAAAAGATTTCGGCTTCAAAAAAGTTGAAAATTTTCATGAAAAGATTTCGGCTTCAAAAAAGTTGAAAATTTTCACGACAGGATTTCGGCTTTAAAAAAGTCGAACATTTTCATGAAGTATTTCAGCTTCAAAAAAGTTGAAAATTTTCATGAAAAGATTTCGGATTCAAAAAAGTTGAAAATTTTCACGACAGGATTTCGGATTTAAAAAAGTCGAACATTTTCATGAAGTATTTCGGCTTCAAAAAAGTTGAACATTGTCATGAAGTATTTGGGCTTCAAAAAAGTTGAAAATTTTCACGACAGGATTTCGGCTTTAAAAAAGTCGAACATTTTCATGAAGTATTTCAGCTTCAAAAAAGTTGAAAATTTTCATGAAAAGATTTCGGCTACAAAAAAGTTGAAAATTTTCATGAAAAGATTTCGGCTTTAAAAAAGTTGAAAATTTTCACGACAGGATTTCGGCTTTAAAAAAGTCGAACGTTTTCATGAAGTATTTCGGCTTCAAAAAAGTTGAACATTTTCATGAAGTATTTGGGCTTCAAAAAGGTTGAAAATTTTCACGACAGGATTTCAGCTTCAAAAAAGTCGAACATTTTCATGAAGTATTTCGGCTTCAAAAAAGTCGAACATTTTCATGAAGTATTTGGGCTTCAAAAAAGTTGAAAATTTTCACGACAGGATTTCGGCTTTAAAAAAGTCGAACATTTTCATGAAGTATTTCAGCTTCAAAAAAGTTGAAAATTTTCATGAAAAGATTTCGGCTTCAAAAAAGTTGAAAATTTTCAAGAAAAGATTTCGGCTTCAAAAAAGTTGAAAATTTTCACGACAGGATTTCGGCTTTAAAAAAGTCGAACGTTTTCATGAAGTATTTCGGCTTCAAAAAAGTCGAACATTTTCATGAAGTATTTCGGCTTCAAAAAAGTTGAACATTTTCATGAAGTATTTGGGCTTCAAAAAGGTTGAAAATTTTCACGACAGGATTTCATCTTCAAAAAAGTCGAACATTTTCATGAAGTATTTCGGCTTCAAAAAAGTTGAACATTTTCATGAAGTATTTGGGCTTCAAAAAAGTTGAAAATTTTCACGACAGGATTTCGGCTTTAAAAAAGTCGAACATTTTCATGAAGTGTTTCAGCTTCAAAAAAGTTGAAAATTTTCATGAAAAGATTTCGGCTTCAAAAAAGTTGAAAATTTTCATGAAAAGATTTCGGCTTCAAAAAAGTTGAAAATTTTCACGACAGGATTTCGGCTTTAAAAAAGTCGAACATTTTCATGAAGTATTTCGGATTCAAAAAAGTTCAAAATTTTCACGATAGGATTTCGGCTTTAAAAAAGTCGAACATTTTCATGAAGTATTTCAGCTTCAAAACAGTTGAAAATTTTCATGAAAAGATTTCGGCTTCAAAAAAGTTGAAAATTTTCATGAAAAGATTTCGGCTTCAAAAAAGTTGAAAATTTTCACGACAGGATTTCGGCTTTAAAAAAGTCGAACATTTTCATGAAGTATTTCAGCTTCAAAAAAGTTGAAAATTTTCATGAAAAGATTTCGGTTTCAAAAAACTTGAAAATTTTCACGACAGGATTTCGGCTTTAAAAAAGTCGAACATTTTCATGAAGTATTTCAGCTTCAAAAAAGTTGAACATTTTCATGAAAAGATTTCGGCTACAAAAAAGTTGAAAATTTTCATGAAAAGATTTCGGATTCAAAAAAGTTGAAAATTTTCACGACAGGATTTCGGATTTAAAAAAGTCGAACATTTTCATGAAGTATTTCGGCTTCAAAAAAGTTGAACATTGTCATGAAGTATTTGGGCTTCAAAAAAGTTGAAAATTTTCACGACAGGATTTCGGCTTTAAAAAAGTCGAACATTTTCATGAAGTATTTCAGCTTCAAAAAAGTTGAAAATTTTCATGAAAAGATTTCGGCTACAAAAAAGTTGAAAATTTTCATGAAAAGATTTCGGCTTTAAAAAAGTTGAAAATTTTCACGACAGGATTTCGGCTTTAAAAAAGTCGAACGTTTTCATGAAGTATTTCGGCTTCAAAAAAGTTGAACATTTTCATGAAGTATTTGGGCTTCAAAAAGGTTGAAAATTTTCACGACAGGATTTCAGCTTCAAAAAAGTCGAACATTTTCATGAAGTATTTCGGCTTCAAAAAAGTCGAACATTTTCATGAAGTATTTGGGCTTCAAAAAAGTTGAAAATTTTCACGACAGGGTTTCGGCTTTAAAAAAGTCGAACATTTTCATGAAGTATTTCAGCTTCAAAAAAGTTGAAAATTTTCATGAAAAGATTTCGGCTTCAAAAAAGTTGAAAATTTTCAAGAAAAGATTTCGGCTTCAAAAAAGTTGAAAATTTTCACGACAGGATTTCGGCTTTAAAAAAGTCGAACGTTTTCATGAAGTATTTCGGCTTCAAAAAAGTCGAACATTTTCATGAAGTATTTCGGCTTCAAAAAAGTTGAACATTTTCATGAAGTATTTGGGCTTCAAAAAGGTTGAAAATTTTCACGACAGGATTTCATCTTCAAAAAAGTCGAACATTTTCATGAAGTATTTCGGCTTCAAAAAAGTCGAACATTTTCATGAAGTATTTGGGCTTCAAAAAAGTTGGAAATTTTCACGACAGGATTTCGGCTTTAAAAAAGTCGAACATTTTCATGAAGTATTTCAGCTTCAAAAAAGTTGAAAATTTTCATGAAAAGATTTCGGCTTCAAAAAAGTTGAAAATTTTCAAGAAAAGATTTCGGCTTCAAAAAAGTTGAAAATTTTCACGACAGGATTTCGGCTTTAAAAAAGTCGAACATTTTCATGAAGTATTTCGGATTCAAAAAAGTTGAAAATTTTCACGATAGGATTTCGGCTTTAAAAAAGTCGAACATTTTCATGAAGTATTTCAGCTTCAAAAAAGTTGAAAATTTTCATGAAAAGATTTCGGCTTCAAAAAAGTTGAAAATTTTCATGAAAAGATTTCGGCTTCAAAAAAGTTGAAAATTTTCACGACAGGATTTCGGCTTTAAAAAAGTCGAACATTTTCATGAAGTATTTCAGCTTCAAAAAAGTTGAAAATTTTCACGACAGGATTTCGGCTTTAAAAAAGTCGAACGTTTTCATGAAGTATTTCGACTTCAAAAAAGTCGAACATTTTCATGAAGTATTTCGGATTCAAAAAAGTTTAAAAATATTCATGAAAAGATTTTGGCTTCAAAAAAGTTGAAAATTTTCATGAAAAGATTTCGGCTTCAAAAAAGTTGAAAATTTTCACGAAAGGATTTCGGCTTTAAAAAAGTCGAACGTTTTCATGAAGTATTTCGACTTCAAAAAAGTCGAACATTTTCATGAAGTATTTCGGATTCAAAAAAGTTGAAAATATTCATGAAAAGATTTTGGCTTCAAAAAAGTTGAAAATTTTCATGAAAAGATTTCGGCTTCAAAAATGATGAAAATTTTCACGACAGGATTTTGGCTTTAAAAAAGTCGAACATTTTCATGAAGTATTTGGGCTTCAAAAAAGTTGAAAATTTTCACGACAGGATTTCGGCTTTAAAAAAGTCGAACATTTTCATGAAGTATTTTGGCTTCAAAAAGGTTGAAAATTTTCACGACAGGATTTCGGCTTTAAAAAAGTCGAACATTTTCATGAAGTATTTCAGCTTCAAAAAAGTTGAAAATTTTCATGAAGTATTTCAGCTTCAAAAAAGTTGAAAATTTTCATGAACAGATTTCGGCTTCAAAAAAGTTGAAAATTTTCACGACAGGATTTCGGCTTTAAAAAAGTCGAACATATTCATGAAGTATTTCAGCTTCAAAAAAGTTGAAAATTTTCATGAAAAGATTTCGGCTTCAAAAAAGTTGAAAATTGTCACGAAAAGATTTCGGCTTCAAAAAAGTTGAAAATTTTCACGACAGGATTTCGGCTTTAAAAAAGTCGAACATTTTCATGAAGTATTTCGGATTCAAAAAAGTTGATAATTTTTAAGACAGGATTTCGGCGTTAAAAAAGTCGAACATTTTCATGAAGTATTTCAACTTCAAAAAAGTTGAAAATTTTCATGAAAAGATTTCGGCTTTAAAAAAGTTGAAAATTTTCATGAAAAGATTTTGGCTTCAAAAAAGTTGAAAATTTTCATGAAAAGATTTCTGCTTCAAAAAAGTTGAAAATTTTCACGACAGGATTTTGGCTTTAAAAAAGTCGAACATTTTCATGAAGTATTTGGGCTTCAAAAAAGTTGAAAATTTTCACGACAGGATTTCGGCTTTAAAAAAGTCGAACATTTTCATGAAGTATTTCGGCTTAAAAAAAGTTGAAAATTTTCACGACAGGATTTCGGCTTTAAAAAAGTCGAACATTTTCATGAAGTATTTCGGCTTCAAAAAAGTTGAACATTTTCATGAAGTATTTGGGCTTCAAAAAAGTTGAAAATTTTCACGACAGGATTTCGGCTTTAAAAAAGTCGAACATTTTCATGAAGTGTTTCAGCTTCAAAAAAGTTGAAAATTTTCATGAAAAGATTTCGGCTTCAAAAAAGTTGAAAATTTTCATGAAAAGATTTCGGCTTCAAAAAAGTTGAAAATTTTCACGACAGGATTTCGGCTTTAAAAAAGTCGAACATTTTCATGAAGTATTTCGGATTCAAAAAAGTTGAAAATTTTCACGATAGGATTTCGGCTTTAAAAAAGTCGAACATTTTCATGAAGTATTTCAGCTTCAAAACAGTTGAAAATTTTCATGAAAAGATTTCGGCTTCAAAAAAGTTGAAAATTTTCATGAAAAGATTTCGGCTTCAAAAAAGTTGAAAATTTTCACGACAGGATTTCGGCTTTAAAAAAGTCGAACATTTTCATGAAGTATTTCAGCTTCAAAAAAGTTGAAAATTTTCATGAAAAGATTTCGGTTTCAAAAAAGTTGAAAATTTTCACGACAGGATTTCGGCTTTAAAAAAGTCGAACATTTTCATGAAGTATTTCAGCTTCAAAAAAGTTGAACATTTTCATGAAAAGATTTCGGCTACAAAAAAGTTGAAAATTTTCATGAAAAGATTTCGGATTCAAAAAAGTTGAAAATTTTTAAGACAGGATTTCGGCGTTAAAAAAGTCGAACATTTTCATGAAGTATTTCAACTTCAAAAAAGTTGAAAATTTTCATGAAAAGATTTCGGCTTTAAAAAAGTTGAAAATTTTCATGAAAAGATTTTGGCTTCAAAAAAGTTGAAAATTTTCATGAAAAGATTTCTGCTTCAAAAAAGTTGAAAATTTTCACGACAGGATTTTGGCTTTAAAAAAGTCGAACATTTTCATGAAGTATTTGGGCTTCAAAAAAGTTGAAAATTTTCACGACAGGATTTCGGCTTTAAAAAAGTCGAACATTTTCATGAAGTATTTCGGCTTAAAAAAGGTTGAAAATTTTCACGACAGGATTTCGGCTTTAAAAAAGTCGAACATTTTCATGAAGTATTTCGGCTTCAAAAAAGTTGAACATTTTCATGAAGTATTTGGGCTTCAAAAAAGTTGAAAATTTTCACGACAGGATTTCGGCTTTAAAAAAGTCGAACATTTTCATGAAGTGTTTCAGCTTCAAAAAAGTTGAAAATTTTCATGAAAAGATTTCGGCTTCAAAAAAGTTGAAAATTTTCATGAAAAGATTTCGGCTTCAAAAAAGTTGAAAATTTTCACGACAGGATTTCGGCTTTAAAAAAGTCGAACATTTTCATGAAGTATTTCGGATTCAAAAAAGTTGAAAATTTTCACGATAGGATTTCGGCTTTAAAAAAGTCGAACATTTTCATGAAGTATTTCAGCTTCAAAACAGTTGAAAATTTTCATGAAAAGATTTCGGCTTCAAAAAAGTTGAAAATTTTCATGAAAAGATTTCGGCTTCAAAAAAGTTGAAAATTTTCACGACAGGATTTCGGCTTTAAAAAAGTCGAACATTTTCATGAAGTATTTCAGCTTCAAAAAAGTTGAAAATTTTCATGAAAAGATTTCGGTTTCAAAAAAGTTGAAAATTTTCACGACAGGATTTCGGCTTTAAAAAAGTCGAACATTTTCATGAAGTATTTCAGCTTCAAAAAAGTTGAACATTTTCATGAAAAGATTTCGGCTACAAAAAAGTTGAAAATTTTCATGAAAAGATTTCGGATTCAAAAAAGTTGAAAATTTTCACGACAGGATTTCGGATTTAAAAAAGTCGAACATTTTCATGAAGTATTTCGGCTTCAAAAAAGTTGAACATTGTCATGAAGTATTTGGGCTTCAAAAAAGTTGAAAATTTTCACGACAGGATTTCGGCTTTAAAAAAGTCGAACATTTTCATGAAGTATTTCAGCTTCAAAAAAGTTGAAAATTTTCATGAAAAGATTTCGGCTACAAAAAAGTTGAAAATTTTCATGAAAAGATTTCGGCTTTAAAAAAGTTGAAAATTTTCACGACAGGATTTCGGCTTTAAAAAAGTCGAACGTTTTCATGAAGTATTTCGGCTTCAAAAAAGTCGAACATTTTCATGAAGTATTTCGGCTTCAAAAAAGTTGAACATTTTCATGAAGTATTTGGGCTTCAAAAAGGTTGAAAATTTTCACGACAGGATTTCAGCTTCAAAAAAGTCGAACATTTTCATGAAGTATTTCGGCTTCAAAAAAGTCGAACATTTTCATGAAGTATTTGGGCTTCAAAAAAGTTGAAAATTTTCACGACAGGATTTCGGCTTTAAAAAAGTCGAACATTTTCATGAAGTATTTCAGCTTCAAAAAAGTTGAAAATTTTCATGAAAAGATTTCGGCTTCAAAAAAGTTGAAAATTTTCAAGAAAAGATTTCGGCTTCAAAAAAGTTGAAAATTTTCACGACAGGATTTCGGCTTTAAAAAAGTCAAACATTTTCATGAAGTATTTCGGATTCAAAAAAGTTGAAAATTTTCACGATAGGATTTCGGCTTTAAAAAAGTCGAACATTTTCATGAAGTATTTCAGCTTCAAAACAGTTGAAAATTTTCATGAAAAGATTTCGGCTTCAAAAAAGTTGAAAATTTTCATGAAAAGATTTCGGCTTCAAAAAAGTTGAAAATTTTCACGACAGGATTTCGGCTTTAAAAAAGTCGAACATTTTCATGAAGTATTTCAGCTTCAAAAAAGTTGAAAATTTTCATGAAAAGATTTCGGTTTCAAAAAAGTTGAAAATTTTCACGACAGGATTTCGGCTTTAAAAAAGTCGAACATTTTCATGAAGTATTACAGCTTCAAAAAAGTTGAACATTTTCATGAAAAGATTTCGGCTACAAAAAAGTTGAAAATTTTCATGAAAAGATTTCGGATTCAAAAAAGTTGAAAATTTTCACGACAGGATTTCGGATTTAAAAAAGTCGAACATTTTCATGAAGTATTTCGGCTTCAAAAAAGTTGAACATTGTCATGAAGTATTTGGGCTTCAAAAAAGTTGAAAATTTTCACGACAGGATTTCGGCTTTAAAAAAGTCGAACATTTTCATGAAGTATTTCAGCTTCAAAAAAGTTGAAAATTTTCATGAAAAGATTTCGGCTACAAAAAAGTTGAAAATTTTCATGAAAAGATTTCGGCTTTAAAAAAGTTGAAAATTTTCACGACAGGATTTCGGCTTTAAAAAAGTCGAACGTTTTCATGAAGTATTTCGGCTTCAAAAAAGTCGAACATTTTCATGAAGTATTTCGGCTTCAAAAAAGTTGAACATTTTCATGAAGTATTTGGGCTTCAAAAAGGTTGAAAATTTTCACGACAGGATTTCAGCTTCAAAAAAGTCGAACATTTTCATGAAGTATTTCGGCTTCAAAAAAGTCGAACATTTTCATGAAGTATTTGGGCTTCAAAAAAGTTGAAAATTTTCACGACAGGATTTCGGCTTTAAAAAAGTCGAACATTTTCATGAAGTATTTCAGCTTCAAAAAAGTTGAAAATTTTCATGAAAAGATTTCGGCTTCAAAAAAGTTGAAAATTTTCAAGAAAAGATTTCGGCTTCAAAAAAGTTGAAAATTTTCACGACAGGATTTCGGCTTTAAAAAAGTCAAACATTTTCATGAAGTATTTCGGATTCAAAAAAGTTGAAAATTTTCACGATAGGATTTCGGCTTTAAAAAAGTCGAACATTTTCATGAAGTATTTCAGCTTCAAAAAAGTTGAAAATTTTCATGAAAAGATTTCGGCTTCAAAAAAGTTGAAAATTTTCATGAAAAGATTTCGGCTTCAAAAAAGTTGAAAATTTTCACGACAGGATTTCGGCTTTAAAAAAGTCGAACATTTTCATGAAGTATTTCAGCTTCAAAAAAGTTGAAAATTTTCATGAAAAGATTTCGGTTTCAAAAAAGTTGAAAATTTTCACGACAGGATTTCGGATTTAAAAAAGTCGAACATTTTCATGAAGTATTTCGGCTTCAAAAAAGTTGAACATTGTCATGAAGTATTTGGGCTTCAAAAAAGTTGAAAATTTTCACGACAGGATTTCGGCTTTAAAAAAGTCGAACATTTTCATGAAGTATTTCAGCTTCAAAAAAGTTGAAAATTTTCATGAAAAGATTTCGGCTACAAAAAAGTTGAAAATTTTCATGAAAAGATTTCGGCTTTAAAAAAGTTGAAAATTTTCACGACAGGATTTCGGCTTTAAAAAAGTCGAACGTTTTCATGAAGTATTTCGGCTTCAAAAAAGTCGAACATTTTCATGAAGTATTTCGGCTTCAAAAAAGTCGAACATTTTCATGAAGTATTTCGGATTCAAAAAAGTTGAAAATATTCATGAAAAGATTTTGGCTTCAAAAAAGTTGAAAATTTTCATGAAAAGATTTCGGCTTCAAAAAAGTTGAAAATTTTCACGATAGGATTTTGGCTTTAAAAAAGTCGAACATTTTCATGAAGTATTTCAGCTTCAAAAAAGTTGAACATTTTCATGAAGTATTTCGGCTTCAAAAAAGTTGAACATTTTCATGAAGTATTTGGGCTTCAAAAAGGTTGAAAATTTTCACGACAGGATTTCAGCTTCAAAAAAGTCGAACATTTTCATGAAGTATTTCGGCTTCAAAAAAGTCGAACATTTTCATGAAGTATTTGGGCTTCAAAAAAGTTGAAAATTTTCACGACAGGATTTCGGCTTTAAAAAAGTCGAACATTTTCATGAAGTATTTCAGCTTCAAAAAAGTTGAAAATTTTCATGAAAAGATTTCGGCTTCAAAAAAGTTGAAAATTTTCAAGAAAAGATTTCGGCTTCAAAAAAGTTGAAAATTTTCACGACAGGATTTCGGCTTTAAAAAAGTCAAACATTTTCATGAAGTATTTCGGATTCAAAAAAGTTGAAAATTTTCACGATAGGATTTCGGCTTTAAAAAAGTCGAACATTTTCATGAAGTATTTCAGCTTCAAAAAAGTTGAAAATTTTCATGAAAAGATTTCGGCTTCAAAAAAGTTGAAAATTTTCATGAAAAGATTTCGGCTTCAAAAAAGTTGAAAATTTTCACGACAGGATTTCGGCTTTAAAAAAGTCGAACATTTTCATGAAGTATTTCAGCTTCAAAAAAGTTGAAAATTTTCATGAAAAGATTTCGGTTTCAAAAAAGTTGAAAATTTTCACGACAGGATTTCGGATTTAAAAAAGTCGAACATTTTCATGAAGTATTTCGGCTTCAAAAAAGTTGAACATTGTCATGAAGTATTTGGGCTTCAAAAAAGTTGAAAATTTTCACGACAGGATTTCGGCTTTAAAAAAGTCGAACATTTTCATGAAGTATTTCAGCTTCAAAAAAGTTGAAAATTTTCATGAAAAGATTTCGGCTACAAAAAAGTTGAAAATTTTCATGAAAAGATTTCGGCTTTAAAAAAGTTGAAAATTTTCACGACAGGATTTCGGCTTTAAAAAAGTCGAACGTTTTCATGAAGTATTTCGGCTTCAAAAAAGTCGAACATTTTCATGAAGTATTTCGGCTTCAAAAAAGTCGAACATTTTCATGAAGTATTTCGGATTCAAAAAAGTTGAAAATATTCATGAAAAGATTTTGGCTTCAAAAAAGTTGAAAATTTTCATGAAAAGATTTCGGCTTCAAAAAAGTTGAAAATTTTCACGATAGGATTTTGGCTTTAAAAAAGTCGAACATTTTCATGAAGTATTTCAGCTTCAAAAAAGTTGAACATTTTCATGAAGTATTTCGGCTTCAAAAAAGTTGAACATTTTCATGAAGTATTTGGGCTTCAAAAAGGTTGAAAATTTTCACGACAGGATTTCAGCTTCAAAAAAGTCGAACATTTTCATGAAGTATTTCGGCTTCAAAAAAGTCGAACATTTTCATGAAGTATTTGGGCTTCAAAAAAGTTGAAAATTTTCACGACAGGATTTCGGCTTTAAAAAAGTCGAACATTTTCATGAAGTATTTCAGCTTCAAAAAAGTTGAAAATTTTCATGAAAAGATTTCGGCTTCAAAAAAGTTGAAAATTTTCAAGAAAAGATTTCGGCTTCAAAAAAGTTGAAAATTTTCACGACAGGATTTCGGCTTTAAAAAAGTCAAACATTTTCATGAAGTATTTCGGATTCAAAAAAGTTGAAAATTTTCACGATAGGATTTCGGCTTTAAAAAAGTCGAACATTTTCATGAAGTATTTCAGCTTCAAAACAGTTGAAAATTTTCATGAAAAGATTTCGGCTTCAAAAAAGTTGAAAATTTTCATGAAAAGATTTCGGCTTCAAAAAAGTTGAAAATTTTCACGACAGGATTTCGGCTTTAAAAAAGTCGAACATTTTCATGAAGTATTTCAGCTTCAAAAAAGTTGAAAATTTTCATGAAAAGATTTCGGTTTCAAAAAAGTTGAAAATTTTCACGACAGGATTTCGGCTTTAAAAAAGTCGAACATTTTCATGAAGTATTTCAGCTTCAAAAAAGTTGAACATTTTCATGAAAAGATTTCGGCTACAAAAAAGTTGAAAATTTTCATGAAAAGATTTCGGATTCAAAAAAGTTGAAAATTTTCACGACAGGATTTCGGATTTAAAAAAGTCGAACATTTTCATGAAGTATTTCGGCTTCAAAAAAGTTGAACATTGTCATGAAGTATTTGGGCTTCAAAAAAGTTGAAAATTTTCACGACAGGATTTCGGCTTTAAAAAAGTCGAACATTTTCATGAAGTATTTCAGCTTCAAAAAAGTTGAAAATTTTCATGAAAAGATTTCGGCTACAAAAAAGTTGAAAATTTTCATGAAAAGATTTCGGCTTTAAAAAAGTTGAAAATTTTCACGACAGGATTTCGGCTTTAAAAAAGTCGAACGTTTTCATGAAGTATTTCGGCTTCAAAAAAGTCGAACATTTTCATGAAGTATTTCGGCTTCAAAAAAGTTGAACATTTTCATGAAGTATTTGGGCTTCAAAAAGGTTGAAAATTTTCACGACAGGATTTCAGCTTCAAAAAAGTCGAACATTTTCATGAAGTATTTCGGCTTCAAAAAAGTCGAACATTTTCATGAAGTATTTGGGCTTCAAAAAAGTTGAAAATTTTCACGACAGGATTTCGGCTTTAAAAAAGTCGAACATTTTCATGAAGTATTTCAGCTTCAAAAAAGTTGAAAATTTTCATGAAAAGATTTCGGCTTCAAAAAAGTTGAAAATTTTCAAGAAAAGATTTCGGCTTCAAAAAAGTTGAAAATTTTCACGACAGGATTTCGGCTTTAAAAAAGTCAAACATTTTCATGAAGTATTTCGGATTCAAAAAAGTTGAAAATTTTCACGATAGGATTTCGGCTTTAAAAAAGTCGAACATTTTCATGAAGTATTTCAGCTTCAAAAAAGTTGAAAATTTTCATGAAAAGATTTCGGCTTCAAAAAAGTTGAAAATTTTCATGAAAAGATTTCGGCTTCAAAAAAGTTGAAAATTTTCACGACAGGATTTCGGCTTTAAAAAAGTCGAACATTTTCATGAAGTATTTCAGCTTCAAAAAAGTTGAAAATTTTCATGAAAAGATTTCGGTTTCAAAAAAGTTGAAAATTTTCACGACAGGATTTCGGATTTAAAAAAGTCGAACATTTTCATGAAGTATTTCGGCTTCAAAAAAGTTGAACATTGTCATGAAGTATTTGGGCTTCAAAAAAGTTGAAAATTTTCACGACAGGATTTCGGCTTTAAAAAAGTCGAACATTTTCATGAAGTATTTCAGCTTCAAAAAAGTTGAAAATTTTCATGAAAAGATTTCGGCTACAAAAAAGTTGAAAATTTTCATGAAAAGATTTCGGCTTTAAAAAAGTTGAAAATTTTCACGACAGGATTTCGGCTTTAAAAAAGTCGAACGTTTTCATGAAGTATTTCGGCTTCAAAAAAGTCGAACATTTTCATGAAGTATTTCGGCTTCAAAAAAGTCGAACATTTTCATGAAGTATTTCGGATTCAAAAAAGTTGAAAATATTCATGAAAAGATTTTGGCTTCAAAAAAGTTGAAAATTTTCATGAAAAGATTTCGGCTTCAAAAAAGTTGAAAATTTTCACGATAGGATTTTGGCTTTAAAAAAGTCGAACATTTTCATGAAGTATTTCAGCTTCAAAAAAGTTGAACATTTTCATTAAAAGATTTCGGATACAAAAAAGTTGAAAATTTTCATGAAAAGATTTCGGATTCAAAAAAGTTGAAAATTTTCACGACAGGATTTCGGATTTAAAAAAGTCGAACATTTTCATGAAGTATTTCGGCTTCAAAAAAGTTGAAAATTTTCATGAAGTATTTGGGCTTCAGAAAAGTTGAAAATTTTCACGACAGGATTTCGGCTTTAAAAAAGTCGAACATTTTCATGAAGTATTTCAGCTTCAAAAAAGTTGAAAATTTTCATGAAAAGATTTCGGCTTCAAAAAAGTTGAAAATTTTCATGAAAAGATTTCGGCTTCAAAAAAGTTGAAAATTTTCACGACAGGATTTCGGCTTTAAAAAAGTCGAACATTTTCATGAAGTATTTCGGATTCAAAAAAGTTGAAAATTTTCACGATAGGATTTCGGCTTTAAAAAAGTCGAACATTTTCATGAAGTATTTCAGCTTCAAAAAAGTTGAAAATTTTCATGAAAAGATTTCGGCTTCAAAAAAGTTGAAAATTTTCATGAAAAGATTTCGGCTTCAAAAAAGTTGAAAATTTTCACGACAGGATTTCAGCTTTAAAAAAGTCGAACATTTTCATGAAGTATTTCAGCTTCAAAAAAGTTGAAAATTTTCATGAAAAGATTTCGGTTTCAAAAAAGTTGAAAATTTTCACGACAGGATTTCGGCTTTAAAAAAGTCGAACATTTTCATGAAGTATTTCAGCTTCAAAAAAGTTGAACATTTTCATGAAAAGATTTCGGCTACAAAAAAGTTGAAAATTTTCATGAAAAGATTTCGGATTCAAAAAAGTTGAAAATTTTCACGACAGGATTTCGGATTTAAAAAAGTCGAACATTTTCATGAAGTATTTCGGCTTCAAAAAAGTTGAACATTGTCATGAAGTATTTGGGCTTCAAAAAAGTTGAAAATTTTCACGACAGGATTTCGGCTTTAAAAAAGTCGAACATTTTCATGAAGTATTTCAGCTTCAAAAAAGTTGAAAATTTTCATGAAAAGATTTCGGTTTCAAAAAAGTTGAAAATTTTCACGACAGGATTTCGGATTTAAAAAAGTCGAACATTTTCATGAAGTATTTCGGCTTCAAAAAAGTTGAACATTGTCATGAAGTATTTGGGCTTCAAAAAAGTTGAAAATTTTCACGACAGGATTTCGGCTTTAAAAAAGTCGAACATTTTCATGAAGTATTTCAGCTTCAAAAAAGTTGAAAATTTTCATGAAAAGATTTCGGCTACAAAAAAGTTGAAAATTTTCATGAAAAGATTTCGGCTTTAAAAAAGTTGAAAATTTTCACGACAGGATTTCGGCTTTAAAAAAGTCGAACGTTTTCATGAAGTATTTCGGCTTCAAAAAAGTCGAACATTTTCATGAAGTATTTCGGCTTCAAAAAAGTCGAACATTTTCATGAAGTATTTCGGATTCAAAAAAGTTGAAAATATTCATGAAAAGATTTTGGCTTCAAAAAAGTTGAAAATTTTCATGAAAAGATTTCGGCTTCAAAAAAGTTGAAAATTTTCACGATAGGATTTTGGCTTTAAAAAAGTCGAACATTTTCATGAAGTATTTCAGCTTCAAAAAAGTTGAACATTTTCATTAAAAGATTTCGGATACAAAAAAGTTGAAAATTTTCATGAAAAGATTTCGGATTCAAAAAAGTTGAAAATTTTCACGACAGGATTTCGGATTTAAAAAAGTCGAACATTTTCATGAAGTATTTCGGCTTCAAAAAAGTTGAAAATTTTCATGAAGTATTTGGGCTTCAGAAAAGTTGAAAATTTTCACGACAGGATTTCGGCTTTAAAAAAGTCGAACATTTTCATGAAGTATTTCAGCTTCAAAAAAGTTGAAAATTTTCATGAAAAGATTTCGGCTTCAAAAAAGTTGAAAATTTTCATGAAAAGATTTCGGCTTCAAAAAAGTTGAAAATTTTCACGACAGGATTTCGGCTTTAAAAAAGTCGAACATTTTCATGAAGTATTTCGGATTCAAAAAAGTTGAAAATTTTCACGATAGGATTTCGGCTTTAAAAAAGTCGAACATTTTCATGAAGTATTTCAGCTTCAAAAAAGTTGAAAATTTTCATGAAAAGATTTCGGCTTCAAAAAAGTTGAAAATTTTCATGAAAAGATTTCGGCTTCAAAAAAGTTGAAAATTTTCACGACAGGATTTCAGCTTTAAAAAAGTCGAACATTTTCATGAAGTATTTCAGCTTCAAAAAAGTTGAAAATTTTCATGAAAAGATTTCGGTTTCAAAAAAGTTGAAAATTTTCACGACAGGATTTCGGCTTTAAAAAAGTCGAACATTTTCATGAAGTATTTCAGCTTCAAAAAAGTTGAACATTTTCATGAAAAGATTTCGGCTACAAAAAAGTTGAAAATTTTCATGAAAAGATTTCGGATTCAAAAAAGTTGAAAATTTTCACGACAGGATTTCGGATTTAAAAAAGTCGAACATTTTCATGAAGTATTTCGGCTTCAAAAAAGTTGAACATTGTCATGAAGTATTTGGGCTTCAAAAAAGTTGAAAATTTTCACGACAGGATTTCGGCTTTAAAAAAGTAGAACATTTTCATGAAGTATTTCAGCTTCAAAAAAGTTGAAAATTTTCATGAAAAGATTTCGGCTACAAAAAAGTTGAAAATTTTCATAAAAAGATTTCGGCTTTAAAAAAGTTGAAAATTTTCACGACAGGATTTCGGCTTTAAAAAAGTCGAACGTTTTCATGAAGTATTTCGGCTTCAAAAAAGTCGAACATTTTCATGAAGTATTTCGGCTTCAAAAAAGTCGAACATTTTCATGAAGTATTTCGGATTCAAAAAAGTTGAAAATATTCATGAAAAGATTTTGGCTTCAAAAAAGTTGAAAATTTTCATGAAAAGATTTCGGCTTCAAAAAAGTTGAAAATTTTCACGATAGGATTTTGGCTTTAAAAAAGTCGAACATTTTCATGAAGTATTTCAGCTTCAAAAAAGTTGAAAATTTTCATGAAAAGATTTCGGCTTCAAAAAAGTTGAAAATTTTCACGACAGGATTTCGGCTTTAAAAAAGTCGAACATTTTCATGAAGTATTTCAGCTTCAAAAAAGTTGAAAATTTTCATGAAAAGATTTCGGCTTCAAAAAAGTTGAACATTTTCACGACAGGATTTCGGCTTTAAAAAAGTCGAACGTTTTCATGAAGTATTTCGACTTCAAAAAAGTCGAACATTTTCATGAAGTATTTCGGATTCAAAAAAGTTGAAAATATTCATGAAAAGATTTTGGCTTCAAAAAAGTTGAAAATTTTCATGAAAAGATTTCGGCTTCAAAAATGTTGAAAATTTTCACGACAGGATTTTGGCTTCAAAAAAGTTGAACATTTTCATGAAGTATTTGGGCTTTAAAAAATTTGAAAATTTTCACGACAGGATTTCGGCTTTAAAAAAGTTGAACATTTTCATGAAGTATTTCGGCTTCAAAAAGGTTGAAAATTTTCACGACAGGATTTCAGCTTTAAAAAAGTTGAACATTTTCATGAAGTATTTGGGCTTCAAAAAAGTTGAAAATTTTCATGAACAGATTTCGGCTTCAAAAAAGTTGAAAATTTTCACGACAGGATTTCGGCTTTAAAAAAGTCGAACATATTCATGAAGTATTTCAGCTTCAAAAAAGTTGAAAATTTTCATGAAAAGATTTCGGCTTCAAAAAAGTTGAAAATTTTCATGAAAAGATTTCGGCTTCAAAAAAGTTGAAAATTTTCACGAAAAGATTTCGGCTTCAAAAAAGTTGAAAATTTTCACGACAGTATTTCGGCTTTAAAAAAGTCGAACATTTTCATGAAGTATTTCGGATTCAAAAAAGTTGATTAATTTTTAAGACAGGATTTCGGCGTTAAAAAAGTCGAACATTTTCATGAAGTATTTCAGCTTCAAAAAAGTTGAAAATTTTCATGAAAAGATTTCGGCTTTAAAAAAGTTGAACATTTTCATGAAAAGATTTCGGCTTCAAAAAAGTTGAAAATTTTCATGAAAAGATTTCTGCTTCAAAAAAGTTGAAAATTTTCATGACAAGATTTCGGCTTCAAAAAAGTTGAAAATTTTCACGACAGGATTTTGGCTTTATAAAAGTCGAACATTTTCATGAAGTATTTGGGCTTCAAAAAAGTTGAAAATTTTCACGACAGGATTTCGGCTTTAAAAAAGTCGAACATTTTCATGAAGTATTTCGGCTTCAAAAAGGTTAAAAATTTTCACGACAGGATTTCGGCTTTAAAAAAGTCGAACATTTTCATGAAGTATTTCGGCTTCAAAAAAGTTGAACATTTTCATGAAGTATTTGGGCTTCAAAAAAGTTGAAAATTTTCACGACTGGATTTCGGCTTTAAAAAAGTCAAACATTTTCATGAAGTGTTTCAGCTTCAAAAAAGTTGAAAATTTTCATGAAAAGATTTCGGCTTCAAAAAAGTTGAAAATTTTCATGAAAAGATTTCGGCTTCAAAAAAGTTGAAAATTTTCACGACAGGATTTCGGCTTTAAAAAAGTCGAACATTTTCATGAAGTATTTCGGATTCAAAAAAGTTGAAAATTTTCACGATAGGATTTCGGCTTTAAAAAAGTCGAACATTTTCATGAAGTATTTCAGCTTCAAAAAAGTTGAAAATTTTCATGAAAAGATTTCGGCTTCAAAAAAGTTGAAAATTTTCATGAAAAGATTTCGGCTTCAAAAAAGTTGAAAATTTTCACGACAGGATTTCAGCTTTAAAAAAGTCGAACATTTTCATGAAGTATTTCAGCTTCAAAAAAGTTGAAAATTTTCATGAAAAGATTTCGGTTTCAAAAAAGTTGAAAATTTTCACGACAGGATTTCGGCTTTAAAAAAGTCGAACATTTTCATGAAGTATTTCAGCTTCAAAAAAGTTGAACATTTTCATGAAAAGATTTTGGCTACAAAAAAGTTGAAAATTTTCATGAAAAGATTTCGGATTCAAAAAAGTTGAAAATTTTCACGACAGGATTTCGGATTTAAAAAAGTCGAACATTTTTATGAAGTATTTCGGCTTCAAAAAAGTTGAACATTGTCATGAAGTATTTGGGCTTCAAAAAAGTTGAAAATTTTCACGACAGGATTTCGGCTTTAAAAAAGTAGAACATTTTCATGAAGTATTTCAGCTTCAAAAAAGTTGAAAATTTTCATGAAAAGATTTCGGCTACAAAAAAGTTGAAAATTTTCATGAAAAGATTTCGGCTTTAAAAAAGTTGAAAATTTTCACGACAGGATTTCGGCTTTAAAAAAGTCGAACGTTTTCATGAAGTATTTCGGCTTCAAAAAAGTCGACCATTTTCATGAAGTATTTCGGCTTCAAAAAAGTCGAACATTTTCATGAAGTATTTCGGATTCAAAAAAGTTGAAAATATTCATGAAAAGATTTTGGCTTCAAAAAAGTTGAAAATTTTCATGAAAAGATTTCGGCTTCAAAAAAGTTGAAAATTTTCACGATAGGATTTTGGCTTTAAAAAAGTCGAACATTTTCATGAAGTATTTCAGCTTCAAAAAGGTTAAAAATTTTCACGACAGGATTTCGGCTTTAAAAAAGTCGAACATTTTCATGAAGTATTTCGGCTTCAAAAAAGTCGAACATTTTCATGAAGTATTTGGGCTTCAAAAAAGTTGAAAATTTTCACGACTGGATTTCGGCTTTAAAAAAGTCAAACATTTTCATGAAGTGTTTCAGCTTCAAAAAAGTTGAAAATTTTCATGAAAAGATTTCGGCTTCAAAAAAGTTGAAAATTTTCATGAAAAGATTTCGGCTTCAAAAAAGTTGAAAATTTTCACGACAGGATTTCGGCTTTAAAAAAGTCGAACATTTTCATGAAGTATTTCGGATTCAAAAAAGTTGAAAATTTTCACGATAGGATTTCGGCTTTAAAAAAGTCGAACATTTTCATGAAGTATTTCAGCTTCAAAAAAGTTGAAAATTTTCATGAAAAGATTTCGGCTTCAAAAAAGTTGAAAATTTTCATGAAAAGATTTCGGCTTCAAAAAAGTTGAAAATTTTCACGACAGGATTTCAGCTTTAAAAAAGTCGAACATTTTCATGAAGTATTTCAGCTTCAAAAAAGTTGAAAATTTTCATGAAAAGATTTCGGTTTCAAAAAAGTTGAAAATTTTCACGACAGGATTTCGGCTTTAAAAAAGTCGAACATTTTCATGAAGTATTTCAGCTTCAAAAAAGTTGAACATTTTCATGAAAAGATTTTGGCTACAAAAAAGTTGAAAATTTTCATGAAAAGATTTCGGATTCAAAAAAGTTGAAAATTTTCACGACAGGATTTCGGATTTAAAAAAGTCGAACATTTTTATGAAGTATTTCGGCTTCAAAAAAGTTGAACATTGTCATGAAGTATTTGGGCTTCAAAAAAGTTGAAAATTTTCACGACAGGATTTCGGCTTTAAAAAAGTAGAACATTTTCATGAAGTATTTCAGCTTCAAAAAAGTTGAAAATTTTCATGAAAAGATTTCGGCTACAAAAAAGTTGAAAATTTTCATGAAAAGATTTCGGCTTTAAAAAAGTTGAAAATTTTCACGACAGGATTTCGGCTTTAAAAAAGTCGAACGTTTTCATGAAGTATTTCGGCTTCAAAAAAGTCGACCATTTTCATGAAGTATTTCGGCTTCAAAAAAGTCGAACATTTTCATGAAGTATTTCGGATTCAAAAAAGTTGAAAATATTCATGAAAAGATTTTGGCTTCAAAAAAGTTGAAAATTTTCATGAAAAGATTTCGGCTTCAAAAAAGTTGAAAATTTTCACGATAGGATTTTGGCTTTAAAAAAGTCGAACATTTTCATGAAGTATTTCAGCTTCAAAAAAGTTGAAAATATTCATGAAAAGATTTCGGCTTCAAAAAAGTTGAAAATTTTCACGACAGGATTTCGGCTTTAAAAAAGTCGAACATTTTCATGAAGTATTTCAGCTTCAAAAAAGTTGAAAATTTTCATGAAAAGATTTCGGCTTCAAAAAAGTTGAACATTTTCACGACAGGATTTCGGCTTTAAAAAAGTCGAACGTTTTCATGAAGTATTTCGACTTCAAAAAAGTCGAACATTTTCATGAAGTATTTCGGATTCAAAAAAGTTGAAAATATTCATGAAAAGATTTTGGCTTCAAAAAAGTTGAAAATTTTCATGAAAAGATTTCGGCTTCAAAAATGTTGAAAATTTTCACGACAGGATTTTGGCTTCAAAAAAGTTGAACATTTTCATGAAGTATTTGGGCTTTAAAAAAGTTGAAAATTTTCACGACAGGATTTCGGCTTTAAAAAAGTCGAACATTTTCATGAAGTATTTCGGCTTCAAAAAGGTTGAAAATTTTCACGACAGGATTTCAGCTTTAAAAAAGTTGAACATTTTCATGAAGTATTTGGGCTTCAAAAAAGTTGAAAATTTTCACGACAGGATTTCGGCTTTAAAAAAGTCGAACATTTTCATGAAGTATTTCAGCTTCAAAAAAGTTGAAAATTTTCATGAAGTATTTCAGCTTCAAAAAAGTTGAAAATTTTCATGAACAGATTTCGGCTTCAAAAAAGTTGAAAATTTTCACGACAGGATTTCGGCTTTAAAAAAGTCGAACATATTCATGAAGTATTTCAGCTTCAAAAAAGTTGAAAATTTTCATGAAAAGATTTCGGCTTCAAAAAAGTTGAAAATTTTCATGAAAAGATTTCGGCTTCAAAAAAGTTGAAAATTTTCACGAAAAGATTTCGGCTTCAAAAAAGTTGAAAATTTTCACGACAGGATTTCGGCTTTAAAAAAGTCGAACATTTTCATGAAGTATTTCGGATTCAAAAAAGTTGATAATTTTTAAGACAGGATTTCGGCGTTAAAAAAGTCGAACATTTTCATGAAGTATTTCAGATTCAAAAAAGTTGAAAATTTTCATGAAAAGATTTCGGCTTTAAAAAAGTTGAACATTTTCATGAAAAGATTTTGGCTTCAAAAAAGTTGAACATTTTCATGAAAAGATTTCTGCTTCAAAAAAGTTGAAAATTTTCATGACAAGATTTCGGCTTCAAAAAAGTTGAAAATTTTCACGACAGGATTTTGGCTTTATAAAAGTCGAACATTTTCATGAAGTATTTGGGCTTCAAAAAAGTTGAAAATTTTCACGACAGGATTTCGGCTTTAAAAAAGTCGAACATTTTCATGAAGTATTTCGGCTTCAAAAAGGTTAAAAATTTTCACGACAGGATTTCGGCTTTAAAAAAGTCGAACATTTTCATGAAGTATTTCGGCTTCAAAAAAGTTGAACATTTTCATGAAGTATTTGGGCTTCAAAAAAGTTGAAAATTTTCACGACTGGATTTCGGCTTTAAAAAAGTCAAACATTTTCATGAAGTGTTTCAGCTTCAAAAAAGTTGAAAATTTTCATGAAAAGATTTCGGCTTCAAAAAAGTTGAAAATTTTCATGAAAAGATTTCGGCTTCAAAAAAGTTGAAAATTTTCACGACAGGATTTCGGCTTTAAAAAAGTCGAACATTTTCATGAAGTATTTTGGATTCAAAAAAGTTGAAAATTTTCAAGACAGGATTTCAGCTTTAAAAAAGACGAACATTTTCATGAAGTATTTCGGCTTCAAAATAGTCGAACATTTTCATGAAGTATTTCGGATTCAAAAAAGTTGAAAATTTTCATGAAAAGAATTTGGCTTCAAAAAAGTTGAAAATTTTCATGAAAAGATTTCGGCTTCAAAAAAGTTGAAAATTTTCAAGACAGGATTTCAGCTTTAAAAAAGTTGAACATTTTCATGAAGTATTTCGGCTTCAAAAAAGTTGAACATTTTCATGAAGTATTTCGGCTTCAAAAAAGTTGAAAATTTTCACGACTGGATTTCGGCTTTAAAAAAGTCAAACATTTTCATGAAGTGTTTCAGCTTCAAAAAAGTTGAAAATTTTCATGAAAAGATTTCGGCTTCAAAAAAGTTGAAAATTTTCATGAAAAGATTTCGGCTTCAAAAAAGTTGAAAATTTTCACGACAGGATTTCGGCTTTAAAAAAGTCGAACATTTTCATGAAGTATTTTGGATTCAAAAAAGTTGAAAATTTTCAAGACAGGATTTCAGCTTTAAAAAAGACGAACATTTTCATGAAGTATTTCGGCTTCAAAATAGTCGAACATTTTCATGAAGTATTTCGGATTCAAAAAAGTTGAAAATTTTCATGAAAAGAATTTGGCTTCAAAAAAGTTGAAAATTTTCATGAAAAGATTTCGGCTTCAAAAAAGTTGAAAATTTTCAAGACAGGATTTCAGCTTTAAAAAAGTTGAACATTTTCATGAAGTATTTCGGCTTCAAAAAAGTTGAACATTTTCATGAAGTATTTCGGCTTCAAAAAAGTTGAAAATTTTCATGAAAAGATTTCGGTTTCAAAAAAGTTGAAAATTTTCACGACAGGATTTCGGCTTTAAAAAAGTCGAACATTTTCATGAAGTATTTCGGATTCAAAAAAGTTGAAAATTTTCACGACAGGATTTCGGCTTTAAAAAAGTCGAACATTTTCATGAAGTATTTCAGCTTAAAAAAAGTTGAAAATTTTCACGAAAAGATTTCGGCTTCAAAAAAGTTGAAAATTTTCACGACAGGATTTCGGCTTTAAAAAAGTCGAACATTTTCATGAAGTATTTCGGATTCAAAAAAGTTGAAAATTTTCACGACAGGATTTCGGCTTTAAAAAAGTCGAACATTTTCATGAAGTATTTCAGCTTAAAAAAAGTTGAAAATTTTCATGAAAAGATTTCGGCTTC
Source organism: Labrus mixtus (assembly GCF_963584025.1). Lineage (NCBI taxonomy): Eukaryota > Metazoa > Chordata > Actinopteri > Labriformes > Labridae > Labrus > Labrus mixtus. The sequence goes on along the minus strand of NC_083615.1, from coordinate 33,349,329 downwards.
AAAAAAGTTGAAAATTTTCATGAAAAGATTTCGGCTTCAAAAAAGTTGAAAATTTTCACGACAGGATTTCGGCTTTAAAAAAGTCGAACATTTTCATGAAGTAATTCAGCTTCAAAAAAGTTGAAAATTTTCATGAAAAGATTTCGGCTTCAAAAGAGTTGAAAATTTTCACGACAGGATTTCGGCGTTAAAAAAGTCGAACATTTTTATGAAGTATTTCAGCTTCAAAAAAGTTGAAAATTTTCATGAAAAGATTTCGGCTTCAAAAAAGTTGAAAATTTTCATGAAAAGATTTCGGCTTCAAAAAAGTTGAAAATTTTCATGAAAAGATTTCGGCTTCAAAAAAGTTGAAAATTTTCACGACAGGATTTCGGCTTTAAAAAAGTCGAACATTTTCATGAAGTATTTCAGCTTAAAAAAAGTTGAAAATTTTCATGAAAAGATTTCGGTTTCAAAAAAGTTGAAAATTTTCACGACAGGATTTCGGCTTTAAAAAAGTCGAACATTTTCATGAAGTATTTCGGATTCAAAAAGTTGAAAATTTTCACGACAGGATTTCGGCTTTAAAAAAGTCGAACATTTTCATGAAGTATTTCAGCTTCAAAAAAGTTGAAAATTTTCACGAGAAGATTTCGGCTTCAAAAAAGTTGAAAATTTTCAGGACAGGATTTCGGCTTTAGAAAAGTCGAACATTTTCATGAAGTATTTCGGATTCAAAAAAGTTGAAAATTTTCACGACAGGATTTCGGCTTTAAAAAAGTCGAACATTTTCATGAAGTATTTCAGCTTAAAAAAAGTTGAAAATTTTCATGAAAAGATTTCGGCTTCAAAAAAGTTGAAAATTTTCATGAAAAGATTTCGGCTTCAAAAAAGTTGAAAATTTTCACGACAGGATTTCGGCTTTAAAAAAGTCGAACATTTTGATGAAGTAATTCAGCTTCAAAAAAGTTGAAAATTTTCATGAAAAGATTTCGGCTTCAAAAGAGTTGAAAATTTTCACGACAGGATTTCGGCGTTAAAAAAGTCGAACATTTTTATGAAGTATTTCAGCTTCAAAAAAGTTGAAAATTTTCATGAAAAGATTTCGGCTTCAAAAAAGTTGAAAATTTTCATGAAAAGATTTCGGCTTCAAAAAAGTTTAAAATTTTCATGAAAAGATTTCGGCTTCAAAAAAGTTGAAAATTTTCACGACAGGATTTCGGCTACAAAAAAGTCGAACATTTTCATGAAGTATTTCGGATTCAAAAAAGTTGAAAATTTTCACGACAGGATTTCGGCTTTAAAAAAGTCGAACATTTTCATGAAGTATTTCAGCTTAAAAAAAGTTGACAGTTTTCATGAAAAGATTTCGGCTTCAAAAAAGTTGAAAATTTTCATGAAAAGATTTCGGCTTCAAAAAAGTTGAAAATTTTCACGACAGGATTTCGGCTTTAAAAAAGTCGAACATTTTCATGAAGTAATTCAGCTTCAAAAAAGTTGAAAATTTTCATGAAAAGATTTCGGCTTCAAAAAAGTTGAAAATTTTCATGAAAAGATTTCGGCTTCAAAAGAGTTGAAAATTTTCACGACAGGATTTCGACTTTAAAAAAGTCCAACATTTTCATGAAGTATTTCAGCTTCAAAAAAGTTGAAAATTTTCATGAAAAGATTTCGGTTTCAAAAAAGTTGAAAATTTTCACGACAGGATTTCGGCTTTAAAAAAGTCGAACATTTTCATGAAGTATTTCGGATTCAAAAAAGTTGAAAATTTTCACGACAGGATTTCGGCTTTAAAAAAGTCGAACATTTTCATGAAGTATTTCAGCTTAAAAAAAGTTGAAAATTTTCATGAAAAGATTTCGGCTTCAAAAAAGTTGAAAATTTTCACGACAGGATTTCGGCTTTAAAAAAGTTGAACATTTTCATGAAGTATTTCGGATTCAAAAAAGTTGAAAATTTTCATGAAAAGATTTCGGCTTCAAAAAAGTTTAAAATTTTCATGGAAAGATTTCGGCTTCAAAAAATTTGAAAATTTTCACGACAGGATTTCGGCTACAAAAAAGTCGAACATTTTCATGAAGTATTTCGGATTCAAAAAAGTTGAAAATTTTCACGACAGGATTTCGGCTTTAAAAAAGTCGAACATTTTCATGAAGTATTTCAGCTTAAAAAAAGTTGAAAGTTTTCATGAAAAGATTTCGGCTTCAAAAAAGTTGAAAATTTTCATGAAAAGATTTCGGCTTCAAAAAAGTTGAAAATTTTCATGAAAAGATTTCGGCTTCAAAAAAGTTGAAAATTTTCACGACAGGATTTCGGCTACAAAAAAGTCCAACATTTTCATGAAGTATTTCGGATTCAAAAAAGTTGAAAATTTTCACGACAGGATTTCGGCTTTAAAAAAGTCGAACATTTTCATGAAGTATTTCAGCTTAAAAAAAGTTGAAAGTTTTCATGAAAAGATTTCGGCTTCAAAAAAGTTGAAAATTTTCACGACAGGATTTCGGCTTTAAAAAAGTCGAACATTTTCATGAAGTAATTCAGCTTCAAAAAAGTTGAAAATTTTCATGAAAAGATTTCGGCTTCAAAAAAGTTGAAAATTTTCACGACAGGATTTCTGCTTTAAAAAAGTCGAACATTTTCATGAAGTAATTCAGCTTCAAAAAAGTTGAAAATTTTCATGAAAAGATTTCGGCTTCAAAAAAGTTGAAAATTTTCATGAAGTATTTCAGCTTCAAAAAAGTTGAAAATTTTCATGAAAAGATTTCGGCTTCAAAAAAGTTGAAAATTTTCATGAAAAGATTTCGGCTTCAAAAAAGTTTAAAATTTTCATGAAAAGATTTCGGCTTCAAAAGAGTTGAAAATTTTCACGACAGGATTTCGACTTTAAAAAAGTCCAACATTTTCATGAAGTATTTCGGCTTCAAAAAAGTTGAAAATTTTCATGAAGTATTTCTGATTCAAAAAAGTTGAAAATTTTCACGACAGGATTTCGGCTTTAAAAAAGTCGAACATTTTCATGAAGTATTTCAGCTTAAAAAAAGTTGAAAATTTTCATGAAAAGATTTCGGCTTCAAAAAAGTTGAAAATTTTCACGACAGGATTTCGGCTTTAAAAAAGTCGAACATTTTCATGAAGTATTTCGGATTCAAAAAAGTTGAAAATTTTCACGACAGGATTTCGGCTTTAAAAAAGTCGAACATTTTCATGAAGTATTTCAGCTTAAAAAAAGTTGAAAATTTTCATGAAAAGATTTCGGTTTCAAAAAAGTTGAAAATTTTCACGACAGGATTTCGGCTTTAAAAAAGTCGAACATTTTCATGAAGTATTTCAGCTTCAAAAAAGTTGAACATTTTCATGAAGTATTTCGGATTCAAAAAAGTTGAAAATTTTCACGACAGGATTTCGGCTTTAAAAAAGTCGAACATTTTCATGAAGTATTTCAGCTTAAAAAAAGTTGAAAATTTTCATGAAAAGATTTCGGCTTCAAAAAAGTTGAAAATTTTCATGAAAAAATTTCGGCTTCAAAAAAGTTGAAAATTTTCACGACAGGATTTCGGCTTTAAAAAAGTTGAACATTTTCATGAAGTAATTCAGCTTCAAAAAAGTTGAAAATTTTCATGAAAAGATTTCGGCTTCAAAAAAGTTGAAAATTTTCATGAAAAGATTTCGGCTTCAAAAGAGTTGAACATTTTCACGATAGGATTTCGACTTTAAAAAAGTCCAACATTTTCATGAAGTATTTCGGATTCAAAAAAGTTGAAAATTTTCACGACAGGATTTCGGCGTTAAAAAAGTCGAACATTTTTATGAAGTATTTCAGCTTCAAAAAAGTTGAAAATTTTCATGAAAAGATTTCGGCTTCAAAAAAGTTGAAAATTTTCATGAAAAGATTTCGGCTTCAAAAAAGTTTAAAATTTTCATGAAAAGATTTCGGCTTCAAAAAAGTTGAAAATTTTCACGACAGGATTTCGGCTACAAAAAAGTCCAACATTTTCATGAAGTATTTCGGATTCAAAAAAGTTGAAAATTTTCACGACAGGATTTCGGCTTTAAAAAAGTCGAACATTTTCATGAAGTATTTCAGCTTAAAAAAAGTTGAAAGTTTTCATGAAAAGATTTCGGCTTCAAAAAAGTTGAAAATTTTCACGACAGGATTTCGGCTTTAAAAAAGTCGAACATTTTCATGAAGTAATTCAGCTTCAAAAAAGTTGAAAATTTTCATGAAAAGATTTCGGCTTCAAAAAAGTTGAAAATTTTCATGAAAAGATTTCGGCTTCAAAAGAGTTGAAAATTTTCACGACAGGATTTCAACTTTAAAAAAGTCCAACATTTTCATGAAGTATTTCGGCTTCAAAAAAGTTGAAAATTTTCATGAAGTATTTCAGCTTCAAAAAAGTTGAAAATTTTCATGAAAAGATTTCGGCTTCAAAAAAGTTGAAAATTTTCATGAAAAGATTTCGGCTTCAAAAAAGTTGAAAATTTTCATGAAAAGATTTCGGCTTCAAAAAAGTTGAAAATTTTCACGACAGGATTTCGGCTACAAAAAAGTCGAACATTTTCATGAAGTATTTCGGATTCAAAAAAGTTGAAAATTTTCACGACAGGATTTCGGCTTTAAAAAAGTCGAACATTTTCATGAAGTATTTCAGCTTAAAAAAAGTTGAAAATTTTCATGGAAAGATTTCGGCTTCAAAAAAGTTGAAAATTTTCACGACAGGATTTCGGCTTTAAAAAAGTCGAACATTTTCATGAAGTATTTCGGATTCAAAAAAGTTGAAAATTTTCACGACAGGATTTCGGCTTTAAAAAAGTCGAACATTTTCATGAAGTATTTCAGCTTAAAAAAATTTGAAAATTTTCATGAAAAGATTTCGGTTTCAAAAAAGTTGAAAATTTTCACGACAGGATTTCGGCTTTAAAAAAGTCGAACATTTTCATGAAGTATTTCAGCTTCAAAAAAGTTGAAAATTTTCATGAAAAGATTTCGGCTTCAAAAAAGTTGAAAATTTTCATGAAAAGATTTCGGCTTCAAAAAAGTTGAAAATTTTCACGACAGGATTTCGGCTTTAAAAAAGTTGAACATTTTCATGAAGTAATTCAGCTTCAAAAAAGTTGAAAATTTTCATGAAAAGATTTCGGCTTCAAAAAAGTTGAAAATTTTCATGAAAAGATTTCGGCTTCAAAAGAGTTGAACATTTTCACGATAGGATTTCGACTTTAAAAAAGTCCAACATTTTCATGAAGTATTTCGGCTTCAAAAAAGTTGAAAATTTTCATGAAGTATTTCGGATTCAAAAAAGTTGAAAATTTTCACGACAGGATTTCGGCGTTAAAAAAGTCGAACATTTTTATGAAGTATTTTAGCTTCAAAAAAGTTGAAAATTTTCATGAAAAGATTTCGGCTTCAAAAAAGTTGAAAATTTTCATGAAAAGATTTCGGCTTCAAAAAAGTTTAAAATTTTCATGGAAAGATTTCGGCTTCAAAAAAGTTGAAAATTTTCACGACAGGATTTCGGCTACAAAAAAGTCGAACATTTTCATGAAGTATTTCGGATTCAAAAAAGTTGAAAATTTTCACGACAGGATTTCGGCTTTAAAAAAGTCGAACATTTTCATGAAGTATTTCAGCTTAAAAAAAGTTGAAAGTTTTCATGAAAAGATTTCGGCTTCAAAAAAGTTGAAAATTTTCATGAAAAGATTTCGGCTTCAAAAAAGTTGAAAATTTTCATGAAAAGATTTCGGCTTCAAAAAAGTTTAAAATTTTCATGGAAAGATTTCGGCTTCAAAAAAGTTGAAAATTTTCACGACAGGATTTCGGCTACAAAAAAGTCGAACATTTTCATGAAGTATTTCGGATTCAAAAAAGTTGAAAATTTTCACGACAGGATTTCGGCTTTAAAAAAGTCGAACATTTTCATGAAGTATTTCAGCTTAAAAAAAGTTGAAAGTTTTCATGAAAAGATTTCGGCTTCAAAAAAGTTGAAAATTTTCATGAAAAGATTTCGGCTTCAAAAAAGTTGAAAATTTTCACGACAGGATTTCGGCTTTAAAAAAGTCGAACATTTTCATGAAGTAATTCAGCTTCAAAAAAGTTGAAAATTTTCATGAAAAGATTTCGGCTTCAAAAAAGTTGAAAATTTTCATGAAGTATTTCAGCTTCAAAAAAGTTGAAAATTTTCATGAAAAGATTTCGGCTTCAAAAAAGTTGAAAATTTTCATGAAAAGATTTCGGCTTCAAAAAAGTTTAAAATTTTCATGAAAAGATTTCGGCTTCAAAAGAGTTGAAAATTTTCACGACAGGATTTCGACTTTAAAAAAGTCCAACATTTTCATGAAGTATTTCGGCTTCAAAAAAGTTGAAAATTTTCATGAAGTATTTCTGATTCAAAAAAGTTGAAAATTTTCACGACAGGATTTCGGCGTTAAAAAAGTCGAACATTTTTATGAAGTATTTCAGCTTCAAAAAAGTTGAAAATTTTCATGAAAAGATTTCGGTTTCAAAAAAGTTGAAAATTTTCACGACAGGATTTCGGCTATAAAAAAGTCAAACATTTTCATGAAGTATTTCGGATTCAAAAAAGTTGAAAATTTTCACGACAGGATTTCGGCTTTAAAAAAGTCGAACATTTTCATGAAGTATTTCAGCTTAAAAAAAGTTGAAAATTTTCATGAAAAGATTTCGGCTTCAAAAAAGTTGAAAATTTTCACGACAGGATTTCGGCTTTAAAAAAGTCGAACATTTTCATGAAGTATTTCGGATTCAAAAAAGTTGAAAATTTTCACGACTGGATTTCGGCTTTAAAAAAGTCGAACATTTTCATGAAGTATTTCAGCTTAAAAAAAGTTGAAAATTTTCATGAAAAGATTTCGGTTTCAAAAAAGTTGAAAATTTTCACGACAGGATTTCGGCTTTAAAAAAGTCGAACATTTTCATGAAGTATTTCAGCTTCAAAAAAGTTGAACATTTTCATGAAGTATTTCGGATTCAAAAAAGTTGAAAATTTTCACGACAGGATTTCGGCTTTAAAAAAGTCGAACATTTTCATGAAGTATTTCAGCTTCAAAAAAGTTGAAAATTTTCATGAAAAGACTTCGGCTTCAAAAAAGTTGAAAATTTTCATGAAAAGATTTCGGCTTCAAAAAAGTTTAAAATTTTCATGAAAAGATTTCGGCTTCAAAAGAGTTGAAAATTTTCAGGACAGGATTTCGACTTTAAAAAAGTCCAACATTTTCATGAAGTATTTCGGCTTCAAAAAAGTTGAAAATTTTCATGAAGTATTTCTGATTCAAAAAAGTTGAAAATTTTCACGACAGGATTTCGGCGTTAAAAAAGTCGAACATTTTTATGAAGTATTTCAGCTTCAAAAAAGTTGAAAATTTTCATGAAAAGATTTCGGTTTCAAAAAAGTTGAAAATTTTCACGACAGGATTTCGGCTATAAAAAAGTCGAACATTTTCATGAAGTATTTCGGATTCAAAAAAGTTGAAAATTTTCACGACAGGATTTCGGCTTTAAAAAAGTCGAACATTTTCATGAAGTATTTCAGCTTAAAAAAAGTTGAAAATTTTCATGAAAAGATTTCGGCTTCAAAAAAGTTGAAAATTTTCACGACAGGATTTCGGCTTTAAAAAAGTCGAACATTTTCATGAAGTATTTCGGATTCAAAAAAGTTGAAAATTTTCACGACAGGATTTCGGCTTTAAAAAAGTCGAACATTTTTATGAAGTATTTCAGCTTCAAAAAAGTTGAAAATTTTCATGAAAAGATTTCGGCTTCAAAAAAGTTGAAAATTTTCATGAAAAGATTTCGGCTTCAAAAAAGTTGAAAATTTTCATGGAAAGATTTCGGCTTCAAAAAAGTTGAAAATTTTCACGACAGGATTTCGGCTACAAAAAAGTCGAACATTTTCATGAAGTATTTCGGCTTCAAAAAAGTTGAACATTTTCATGAAGTATTTCGGATTCAAAAAAGTTGAAAATTTTCACGACAGGATTTCGGCTTTAAAAAAGTCGAACATTTTCATGAAGTATTTCAGCTTAAAAAAAGTTGAAAATTTTCATGAAAAGATTTCGGCTTCAAAAAAGTTGAAAATTTTCATGAAAAGATTTCGGCTTCAAAAAAGTTGATAATTTTCACGACAGGATTTCGGCTTTAAAAAAGTTGAACATTTTCATGAAGTAATTCAGCTTCAAAAAAGTTGAAAATTTTCATGAAAAGATTTCGGCTTCAAAAAAGTTGAAAATTTTCATGAAAAGATTTCGGCTTCAAAAGAGTTGAACATTTTCACGATAGGATTTCGACTTTAAAAAAGTCCAACATTTTCATGAAGTATTTCGGCTTCAAAAAAGTTGAAAATTTTCATGAAGTATTTCGGATTCAAAAAAGTTGAAAATTTTCACGACAGGATTTCGGCGTTAAAAAAGTCGAACATTTTTATGAAGTATTTTAGCTTCAAAAAAGTTGAAAATTTTCATGAAAAGATTTCGGCTTCAAAAAAGTTGAAAATTTTCATGAAAAGATTTCGGCTTCAAAAAAGTTTAAAATTTTCATGGAAAGATTTCGGCTTCAAAAAAGTTGAAAATTTTCACGACAGGATTTCGGCTACAAAAAAGTCGAACATTTTCATGAAGTATTTCGGATTCAAAAAAGTTGAAAATTTTCACGACAGGATTTCGGCTATAAAAAAGTCGAACATTTTCATGAAGTATTTCGGATTCAAAAAAGTTGAAAATTTTCACGACAGGATTTCGGCTTTAAAAAAGTCGAACATTTTCATGAAGTATTTCAGCTTAAAAAAAGTTGAAAATTTTCATGAAAAGATTTCGGCTTCAAAAAAGTTGAAAATTTTCACGACAGGATTTCGGCTTTAAAAAAGTCGAACATTTTCATGAAGTATTTCGGATTCAAAAAAGTTGAAAATTTTCACGACAGGATTTCGGCTTTAAAAAAGTCGAACATTTTCATGAAGTATTTCAGCTTAAAAAAAGTTGAAAATTTTCATGAAAAGATTTCGGTTTCAAAAAAGTTGAAAATTTTCACGACAGGATTTCGGCTTTAAAAAAGTCGAACATTTTCATGAAGTATTTCAGCTTCAAAAAAGTTGAACATTTTCATGAAGTATTTCGGATTCAAAAAAGTTGAAAATTTTCACGACAGGATTTCGGCTTTAAAAAAGTCGAACATTTTCATGAAGTATTTCAGCTTAAAAAAAGTTGAAAATTTTCATGAAAAGATTTCGGCTTCAAAAAAGTTGAAAATTTTCATGAAGTATTTCAGCTTCAAAAAAGTTGAAAATTTTCATGAAAAGATTTCGGCTTCAAAAAAGTTGAAAATTTTCATGAAAAGATTTCGGCTTCAAAAAAGTTTAAAATTTTCATGAAAAGATTTCGGCTTCAAAAGAGTTGAAAATTTTCAGGACAGGATTTCGACTTTAAAAAAGTCCAACATTTTCATGAAGTATTTCGGCTTCAAAAAAGTTGAAAATTTTCATGAAGTATTTCTGATTCAAAAAAGTTGAAAATTTTCACGACAGGATTTCGGCGTTAAAAAAGTCGAACATTTTTATGAAGTATTTCAGCTTCAAAAAAGTTGAAAATTTTCATGAAAAGATTTCGGTTTCAAAAAAGTTGAAAATTTTCACGACAGGATTTCGGCTATAAAAAAGTCGAACATTTTCATGAAGTATTTCGGATTCAAAAAAGTTGAAAATTTTCACGACAGGATTTCGGCTTTAAAAAAGTCGAACATTTTCATGAAGTATTTCAGCTTAAAAAAAGTTGAAAATTTTCATGAAAAGATTTCGGCTTCAAAAAAGTTGAAAATTTTCACGACAGGATTTCGGCTTTAAAAAAGTCGAACATTTTCATGAAGTATTTCGGATTCAAAAAAGTTGAAAATTTTCACGACAGGATTTCGGCTTTAAAAAAGTCGAACATTTTCATGAAGTATTTCAGCTTAAAAAAAGTTGAAAATTTTCATGAAAAGATTTCGGTTTCAAAAAAGTTGAAAATTTTCACGACAGGATTTCGGCTTTAAAAAAGTCGAACATTTTCATGAAGTATTTCAGCTTCAAAAAAGTTGAACATTTTCATGAAGTATTTCGGATTCAAAAAAGTTGAAAATTTTCACGACAGGATTTCGGCTTTAAAAAAGTCGAACATTTTCATGAAGTATTTCAGCTTAAAAAAAGTTGAAAATTTTCATGAAAAGATTTCGGCTTCAAAAAAGTTGAAAATTTTCATGAAAAGATTTCGGCTTCAAAAAAGTTGAAAATTTTCACGACAGGATTTCGGCTTTAAAAAAGTTGAACATTTTCATGAAGTAATTCAGCTTCAAAAAAGTTGAAAATTTTCATGAAAAGATTTCGGCTTCAAAAAAGTTGAAAATTTTCATGAAAAGATTTCGGCTTCAAAAGAGTTGAACATTTTCACGATAGGATTTCGACTTTAAAAAAGTCCAACATTTTCATGAAGTATTTCGGCTTCAAAAAAGTTGAAAATTTTCATGAAGTATTTCGGATTCAAAAAAGTTGAAAATTTTCACGACAGGATTTCGGCGTTAAAAAAGTCGAACATTTTTATGAAGTATTTTAGCTTCAAAAAAGTTGAAAATTTTCATGAAAAGATTTCGGCTTCAAAAAAGTTGAAAATTTTCATGAAAAGATTTCGACTTCAAAAAAGTTTAAAATTTTCATGGAAAGATTTCGGCTTCAAAAAAGTTGAAAATTTTCACGACAGGATTTCGGCTACAAAAAAGTCGAACATTTTCATGAAGTATTTCGGATTCAAAAAAGTTGAAAATTTTCACGACAGGATTTCGGCTTTCAAAAAGTCGAACATTTTCATGAAGTATTTCAGCTTAAAAAAAGTTGAAAGTTTTCATGAAAAGATTTCGGCTTCAAAAAAGTTGAAAATTTTCATGAAAAGATTTCGGCTTCAAAAAAGTTGAAAATTTTCACGACAGGATTTCGGCTTTAAAAAAGTCGAACATTTTCATGAAGTAATTCAGCTTCAAAAAAGTTGAAAATTTTCATGAAAAGATTTCGGTTTCAAAAAAGTTGAAAATTTTCATGAAAAGATTTCGGCTTCAAAAAAGTTGAAAATTTTCATGAAAAGATTTCGTCTTCAAAAAAGTTGAAAATTTTCATGAAAAGATTTCGGCTTCAAAAAAGTTGAAAATTTTCACGACAGGATTTCGGCTTTAAAAAAGTCGAACATTTTCATGAAGTATTTCAGCTTAAAAAAAGTTGAAAATTTTAATGAAAAGATTTCGGTTTCAAAAAAGTTGAAAATTTTCACGACAGGATTTCGGCTTTAAAAAAGTCGAACATTTTCATGAAGTATTTCGGATTCAAAAAGTTGAAAATTTTCACGATAGGATTTCGGCTTTAAAAAAGTCGAACATTTTCATGAAGTATTTCAGCTTCAAAAAAGTTGAACATTTTCATGAAAAGATTTCGGTTTCAAAAAAGTTGAAAATTTTCACGACAGGATTTCGGCTTTAAAAAAGTCGAACATTTTCATGAAGTAATTCAGCTTCAAAAAAGTTGAAAATTTTCATGAAAAGATTTCGGCTTCAAAAAAGTTGAAAATTTTCATGAAAAGATTTCGGCTTCAAAAGAGTTGAAAATTTTCACGACAGGATTTCGGCTTTAAAAAAGTCGAACATTTTCATGAAGTAATTCAGCTTCAAAAAAGTTGAAAATTTTCATGAAAAGATTTCGGCTTCAAAAAAGTTGAAAATTTTCAGGACAGGATTTCGGCTTTAAAAAAGTCGAACATTTTCATGAAGTATTTCGGATTCAAAAAAGTTGAAAATTTTCACGACAGGATTTCGGCTTTAAAAAAGTCGAACATTTTCATATAGTATTTCAGCTTAAAAAAAGTTGAAAATTTTCATGAAAAGATTTCGGCTTCAAAAAAGTTGAAAATTTTCATGAAAAGATTTCGGCTTCAAAAAAGTTGAAAATTTTCACGACAGGATTTCGGCTTTAAAAAAGTCGAACATTTTCATATAGTATTTCAGCTTAAAAAAAGTTGAAAATTTTCATGAAAAGATTTCGGCTTCAAAAAAGTTGAAAATTTTCATGAAAAGATTTCGGCTTCAAAAAAGTTGAAAATTTTCACGACAGGATTTCGGCTTTAAAAAAGTCGAACATTTTCATGAAGTAATTCAGCTTCAAAAAAGTTGAAAATTTTCATGAAAAGATTTCGGCTTCAAAAAAGTTGAAAATTTTCATGAAAAGATTTCGGCTTCAAAAGAGTTGAAAATTTTCACGACAGGATTTCGACTTTAAAAAAGTCCAACATTTTCATGAAGTATTTCGGCTTCAAAAAAGTTGAAAATTTTCATGAAGTATTTCGGATTCAAAAAAGTTGAAAATTTTCACGACAGGATTTCGGCGTTAAAAAAGTCGAACATTTTTATGAAGTATTTCAGCTTCAAAAAAGTTGAAAATTTTCATGAAAAGATTTCGGCTTCAAAAAAGTTTAAAATTTTCATGAAAAGATTTCGGCTTCAAAAAAGTTGAAAATTTTCATGAAAAGATTTCGGCTTCAAAAAAGTTGAAAATTTTCACGACAGGATTTCGGCTTTAAAAAAGTCGAACATTTTCATGAAGTAATTCAGCTTCAAAAAAGTTGAAAATTTTCATGAAAAGATTTCGGCTTCAAAAAAGTTGAAAATTTTCATGAAAAGATTTCGGCTTCAAAAGAGTTGAAAATTTGCACGACAGGATTTCGACTTTAAAAAAGTCCAACATTTTCATGAAGTATTTCGGCTTCAAAAAAGTTGAAAATTTTCACGACAGGATTTCGGCGTTAAAAAAGTCGAACATTTTTAGGAAGTATTTCAGCTTCAAAAAAGTTGAAAATTTTCATGAAAAGATTTCGGCTTCAAAAAAGTTGAAAATTTTCATGAAAAGATTTCGGCTTCAAAAAAGTTGAAAATTTTCATGAAAAGATTTCGGCTTCAAAAAAGTTGAAAATTTTCACGACAGGATTTCGGCTTTAAAAAAGTCGAACATTTTCATGAAGTATTTCAGCTTAAAAAAAGTTGAAAATTTTCATGAAAAGATTTCGGTTTCAAAAAAGTTGAAAATTTTCACGACAGGATTTCGGCGTTAAAAAAGTCGAACATTTTTATGAAGTATTTCAGCTTCAAAAAAGTTGAAAATTTTCATGAAAAGATTTCGGCTTCAAAAAAGTTGAAAATTTTCATGAAAAGATTTCGGCTTCAAAAAAGTTGAAAATTTTCATGAAAAGATTTCGGCTTCAAAAAAGTTGAAAATTTTCACGACAGGATTTCGGCTTTAAAAAAGTCGAACATTTTCATGAAGTAATTCAGCTTCAAAAAAGTTGAAAATTTTCATGAAAAGATTTCGGCTACAAAAAAGTTGAAGATTTTCATGAAAAGATTTCGGCTTCAAAAAAGTTGAAAATTTTCACGACAGGATTTCGGCTTTAAAAAAGTCGAACATTTTCATGAAGTATTTCGGCTTCAAAAAAGTCGAACATTTTCATGAAGTATTTCGGATTCAAAATAGTTGAAAATTTTCATGAAAAGATTTCGGCTTCAAAAAAGTTGAAAATTTTCATGAAAAGATTTCGGCTTCAAAAAAGTTGAAAATTTTCACGACAGGATTTTGGCTTTAAAAAAGTCGAACATTTTCATGAAGTATTTGGGCTTCAAAAAAGTTGAAAATTTTCACGACAGGATTTCGGCTTTAAAAAAGTCGAACATTTTCATGAAGTATTTCGGCTTCAAAAAGGTTGAAAATTTTCAAGACAGGATTTCAGCTTTAAAAAAGTCGAACATTTTCATGAAGTATTTCGGATTCAAAAAAGTTGAAAATTTTCATGAAAAGATTTCGTCTTCAAAAAAGTTGAAAATTTTCACGACAGGATTTCGGCTTCAAAAAAGTCGAACATTTTCATGAAGTATTTCGGCTTCAAAAAAGTTGAAAATTTTCATGAAGTATTTCGGATTCAAAAAAGTTGAAAATTTTCACGACAGGATTTCGGCGTTAAAAAAGTCGAACATTTTTATGAAGTATTTTAGCTTCAAAAAAGTTGAAAATTTTCATGAAAAGATTTCGGCTTCAAAAAAGTTGAAAATTTTCATGAAAAGATTTCGGCTTCAAAAAAGTTTAAAATTTTCATGGAAAGATTTCGGCTTCAAAAAAGTTGAAAATTTTCACGACAGGATTTCGGCTACAAAAAAGTCGAACATTTTCATGAAGTATTTCGGATTCAAAAAAGTTGAAAATTTTCACGACAGGATTTCGGCTTTCAAAAAGTCGAACATTTTCATGAAGTATTTCAGCTTAAAAAAAGTTGAAAGTTTTCATGAAAAGATTTCGGCTTCAAAAAAGTTGAAAATTTTCATGAAAAGATTTCGGCTTCAAAAAAGTTGAAAATTTTCACGACAGGATTTCGGCTTTAAAAAAGTCGAACATTTTCATGAAGTAATTCAGCTTCAAAAAAGTTGAAAATTTTCATGAAAAGATTTCGGTTTCAAAAAAGTTGAAAATTTTCATGAAAAGATTTCGGCTTCAAAAAAGTTGAAAATTTTCATGAAAAGATTTCGTCTTCAAAAAAGTTGAAAATTTTCATGAAAAGATTTCGGCTTCAAAAAAGTTGAAAATTTTCACGACAGGATTTCGGCTTTAAAAAAGTCGAACATTTTCATGAAGTATTTCAGCTTAAAAAAAGTTGAAAATTTTCATGAAAAGATTTCGGTTTCAAAAAAGTTGAAAATTTTCACGACAGGATTTCGGCTTTAAAAAAGTCGAACATTTTCATGAAGTATTTCGGATTCAAAAAGTTGAAAATTTTCACGATAGGATTTCGGCTTTAAAAAAGTCGAACATTTTCATGAAGTATTTCAGCTTCAAAAAAGTTGAACATTTTCATGAAAAGATTTCGGTTTCAAAAAAGTTGAAAATTTTCACGACAGGATTTCGGCTTTAAAAAAGTCCAACATTTTCATGAAGTATTTCAGCTTAAAAAAAGTTGAAAATTTTCATGAAAAGATTTCGGCTTCAAAAAAGTTGAAAATTTTCATGAAAAGATTTCGGCTTCAAAAAAGTTGAAAATTTTCACGACAGGATTTCGGCTTTAAAAAAGTCGAACATTTTCATATAGTATTTCAGCTTAAAAAAAGTTGAAAATTTTCATGAAAAGATTTCGGCTTCAAAAAAGTTGAAAATTTTCATGAAAAGATTTCGGCTTCAAAAAAGTTGAAAATTTTCACGACAGGATTTCGGCTTTAAAAAAGTCGAACATTTTCATGAAGTAATTCAGCTTCAAAAAAGTTGAAAATTTTCATGAAAAGATTTCGGCTTCAAAAAAGTTGAAAATTTTCATGAAAAGATTTCGGCTTCAAAAGAGTTGAAAATTTTCACGACAGGATTTCGACTTTAAAAAAGTCCAACATTTTCATGAAGTATTTCGGCTTCAAAAAAGTTGAAAATTTTCATGAAGTATTTCGGATTCAAAAAAGTTGAAAATTTTCACGACAGGATTTCGGCGTTAAAAAAGTCGAACATTTTTATGAAGTATTTCAGCTTCAAAAAAGTTGAAAATTTTCATGAAAAGATTTCGGCTTCAAAAAAGTTTAAAATTTTCATGAAAAGATTTCGGCTTCAAAAAAGTTGAAAATTTTCATGAAAAGATTTCGGCTTCAAAAAAGTTGAAAATTTTCACGACAGGATTTCGGCTTTAAAAAAGTCGAACATTTTCATGAAGTAATTCAGCTTCAAAAAAGTTGAAAATTTTCATGAAAAGATTTCGGCTTCAAAAAAGTTGAAAATTTTCATGAAAAGATTTCGGCTTCAAAAGAGTTGAAAATTTGCACGACAGGATTTCGACTTTAAAAAAGTCCAACATTTTCATGAAGTATTTCGGCTTCAAAAAAGTTGAAAATTTTCACGACAGGATTTCGGCGTTAAAAAAGTCGAACATTTTTAGGAAGTATTTCAGCTTCAAAAAAGTTGAAAATTTTCATGAAAAGATTTCGGCTTCAAAAAAGTTGAAAATTTTCATGAAAAGATTTCGGCTTCAAAAAAGTTGAAAATTTTCATGAAAAGATTTCGGCTTCAAAAAAGTTGAAAATTTTCACGACAGGATTTCGGCTTTAAAAAAGTCGAACATTTTCATGAAGTATTTCAGCTTAAAAAAAGTTGAAAATTTTCATGAAAAGATTTCGGTTTCAAAAAAGTTGAAAATTTTCACGACAGGATTTCGGCTTTCAAAAAGTCGAACATTTTCATGAAGTATTTCAGCTTAAAAAAAGTTGAAAGTTTTCATGAAAAGATTTCGGCTTCAAAAAAGTTGAAAATTTTCATGAAAAGATTTCGGCTTCAAAAAAGTTGAAAATTTTCACGACAGGATTTCGGCTTTAAAAAAGTCGAACATTTTCATGAAGTAATTCAGCTTCAAAAAAGTTGAAAATTTTCATGAAAAGATTTCGGTTTCAAAAAAGTTGAAAATTTTCATGAAAAGATTTCGGCTTCAAAAAAGTTGAAAATTTTCATGAAAAGATTTCGTCTTCAAAAAAGTTGAAAATTTTCATGAAAAGATTTCGGCTTCAAAAAAGTTGAAAATTTTCACGACAGGATTTCGGCTTTAAAAAAGTCGAACATTTTCATGAAGTATTTCAGCTTAAAAAAAGTTGAAAATTTTAATGAAAAGATTTCGGTTTCAAAAAAGTTGAAAATTTTCACGACAGGATTTCGGCTTTAAAAAAGTCGAACATTTTCATGAAGTATTTCGGATTCAAAAAGTTGAAAATTTTCACGATAGGAATTCGGCTTTAAAAAAGTCGAACATTTTCATGAAGTATTTCAGCTTCAAAAAAGTTGAACATTTTCATGAAAAGATTTCGGCTTCAAAAAAGTTGAAAATTTTCACGACAGGATTTCGGCTTTAAAAAAGTCGAACATTTTCATATAGTATTTCAGCTTAAAAAAAGTTGAAAATTTTCATGAAAAGATTTCGGCTTCAAAAAAGTTGAAAATTTTCATGAAAAGATTTCGGCTTCAAAAAAGTTGAAAATTTTCACGACAGGATTTCGGCTTTAAAAAAGTCGAACATTTTCATGAAGTAATTCAGCTTCAAAAAAGTTGAAAATTTTCATGAAAAGATTTCGGCTTCAAAAAAGTTGAAAATTTTCATGAAAAGATTTCGGCTTCAAAAGAGTTGAAAATTTTCACGACAGGATTTCGACTTTAAAAAAGTCCAACATTTTCATGAAGTATTTCGGCTTCAAAAAAGTTGAAAATTTTCATGAAGTATTTCGGATTCAAAAAAGTTGAAAATTTTCACGACAGGATTTCGGCGTTAAAAAAGTCGAACATTTTTATGAAGTATTTCAGCTTCAAAAAAGTTGAAAATTTTCATGAAAAGATTTCGGCTTCAAAAAAGTTTAAAATTTTCATGAAAAGATTTCGGCTTCAAAAAAGTTGAAAATTTTCATGAAAAGATTTCGGCTTCAAAAAAGTTGAAAATTTTCACGACAGGATTTCGGCTTTAAAAAAGTCGAACATTTTCATGAAGTAATTCAGCTTCAAAAAAGTTGAAAATTTTCATGAAAAGATTTCGGCTTCAAAAAAGTTGAAAATTTTCATGAAAAGATTTCGGCTTCAAAAGAGTTGAAAATTTGCACGACAGGATTTCGACTTTAAAAAAGTCCAACATTTTCATGAAGTATTTCGGCTTCAAAAAAGTTGAAAATTTTCACGACAGGATTTCGGCGTTAAAAAAGTCGAACATTTTTAGGAAGTATTTCAGCTTCAAAAAAGTTGAAAATTTTCATGAAAAGATTTCGGCTTCAAAAAAGTTGAAAATTTTCATGAAAAGATTTCGGCTTCAAAAAAGTTGAAAATTTTCATGAAAAGATTTCGGCTTCAAAAAAGTTGAAAATTTTCACGACAGGATTTCGGCTTTAAAAAAGTCGAACATTTTCATGAAGTATTTCAGCTTAAAAAAAGTTGAAAATTTTCATGAAAAGATTTCGGTTTCAAAAAAGTTGAAAATTTTCACGACAGGATTTCGGCTTTCAAAAAGTCGAACATTTTCATGAAGTATTTCAGCTTAAAAAAAGTTGAAAGTTTTCATGAAAAGATTTCGGCTTCAAAAAAGTTGAAAATTTTCATGAAAAGATTTCGGCTTCAAAAAAGTTGAAAATTTTCACGACAGGATTTCGGCTTTAAAAAAGTCGAACATTTTCATGAAGTAATTCAGCTTCAAAAAAGTTGAAAATTTTCATGAAAAGATTTCGGTTTCAAAAAAGTTGAAAATTTTCATGAAAAGATTTCGGCTTCAAAAAAGTTGAAAATTTTCATGAAAAGATTTCGTCTTCAAAAAAGTTGAAAATTTTCATGAAAAGATTTCGGCTTCAAAAAAGTTGAAAATTTTCACGACAGGATTTCGGCTTTAAAAAAGTCGAACATTTTCATGAAGTATTTCAGCTTAAAAAAAGTTGAAAATTTTAATGAAAAGATTTCGGTTTCAAAAAAGTTGAAAATTTTCACGACAGGATTTCGGCTTTAAAAAAGTCGAACATTTTCATGAAGTATTTCGGATTCAAAAAGTTGAAAATTTTCACGATAGGATTTCGGCTTTAAAAAAGTCGAACATTTTCATGAAGTATTTCAGCTTCAAAAAAGTTGAACATTTTCATGAAAAGATTTCGGTTTCAAAAAAGTTGAAAATTTTCACGACAGGATTTCGGCTTTAAAAAAGTCGAACATTTTCATGAAGTAATTCAGCTTCAAAAAAGTTGAAAATTTTCATGAAAAGATTTCGGCTTCAAAAAAGTTGAAAATTTTCATGAAAAGATTTCGGCTTCAAAAGAGTTGAAAATTTTCACGACAGGATTTCGGCTTTAAAAAAGTCGAACATTTTCATGAAGTAATTCAGCTTCAAAAAAGTTGAAAATTTTCATGAAAAGATTTCGGCTTCAAAAAAGTTGAAAATTTTCAGGACAGGATTTCGGCTTTAAAAAAGTCGAACATTTTCATGAAGTATTTCGGATTCAAAAAAGTTGAAAATTTTCACGACAGGATTTCGGCTTTAAAAAAGTCGAACATTTTCATATAGTATTTCAGCTTAAAAAAAGTTGAAAATTTTCATGAAAAGATTTCGGCTTCAAAAAAGTTGAAAATTTTCATGAAAAGATTTCGGCTTCAAAAAAGTTGAAAATTTTCACGACAGGATTTCGGCTTTAAAAAAGTCGAACATTTTCATATAGTATTTCAGCTTAAAAAAAGTTGAAAATTTTCATGAAAAGATTTCGGCTTCAAAAAAGTTGAAAATTTTCATGAAAAGATTTCGGCTTCAAAAAAGTTGAAAATTTTCACGACAGGATTTCGGCTTTAAAAAAGTCGAACATTTTCATGAAGTAATTCAGCTTCAAAAAAGTTGAAAATTTTCATGAAAAGATTTCGGCTTCAAAAAAGTTGAAAATTTTCATGAAAAGATTTCGGCTTCAAAAGAGTTGAAAATTTTCACGACAGGATTTCGACTTTAAAAAAGTCCAACATTTTCATGAAGTATTTCGGCTTCAAAAAAGTTGAAAATTTTCATGAAGTATTTCGGATTCAAAAAAGTTGAAAATTTTCACGACAGGATTTCGGCGTTAAAAAAGTCGAACATTTTTATGAAGTATTTCAGCTTCAAAAAAGTTGAAAATTTTCATGAAAAGATTTCGGCTTCAAAAAAGTTTAAAATTTTCATGAAAAGATTTCGGCTTCAAAAAAGTTGAAAATTTTCATGAAAAGATTTCGGCTTCAAAAAAGTTGAAAATTTTCACGACAGGATTTCGGCTTTAAAAAAGTCGAACATTTTCATGAAGTAATTCAGCTTCAAAAAAGTTGAAAATTTTCATGAAAAGATTTCGGCTTCAAAAAAGTTGAAAATTTTCATGAAAAGATTTCGGCTTCAAAAAAGTTGAAAATTTTCACGACAGGATTTCGGCTTTAAAAAAGTCGAACATTTTCATGAAGTAATTCAGCTTCAAAAAAGTTGAAAATTTTCATGAAAAGATTTCGGCTACAAAAAAGTTGAAGATTTTCATGAAAAGATTTCGGCTTCAAAAAAGTTGAAAATTTTCACGACAGGATTTCGGCTTTAAAAAAGTCGAACATTTTCATGAAGTATTTCGGCTTCAAAAAAGTCGAACATTTTCATGAAGTATTTCGGATTCAAAATAGTTGAAAATTTTCATGAAAAGATTTCGGCTTCAAAAAAGTTGAAAATTTTCATGAAAAGATTTCGGCTTCAAAAAAGTTGAAAATTTTCACGACAGGATTTTGGCTTTAAAAAAGTCGAACATTTTCATGAAGTATTTGGGCTTCAAAAAAGTTGAAAATTTTCACGACAGGATTTCGGCTTTAAAAAAGTCGAACATTTTCATGAAGTATTTCGGCTTCAAAAAGGTTGAAAATTTTCAAGACAGGATTTCAGCTTTAAAAAAGTCGAACATTTTCATGAAGTATTTCGGATTCAAAAAAGTTGAAAATTTTCATGAAAAGATTTCGTCTTCAAAAAAGTTGAAAATTTTCACGACAGGATTTCGGCTTCAAAAAAGTCGAACATTTTCATGAAGTATTTCGGCTTCAAAAAAGTTGAAAATTTTCATGAAGTATTTCGGATTCAAAAAAGTTGAAAATTTTCACGACAGGATTTCGGCGTTAAAAAAGTCGAACATTTTTATGAAGTATTTTAGCTTCAAAAAAGTTGAAAATTTTCATGAAAAGATTTCGGCTTCAAAAAAGTTGAAAATTTTCATGAAAAGATTTCGGCTTCAAAAAAGTTTAAAATTTTCATGGAAAGATTTCGGCTTCAAAAAAGTTGAAAATTTTCACGACAGGATTTCGGCTACAAAAAAGTCGAACATTTTCATGAAGTATTTCGGATTCAAAAAAGTTGAAAATTTTCACGACAGGATTTCGGCTTTCAAAAAGTCGAACATTTTCATGAAGTATTTCAGCTTAAAAAAAGTTGAAAGTTTTCATGAAAAGATTTCGGCTTCAAAAAAGTTGAAAATTTTCATGAAAAGATTTCGGCTTCAAAAAAGTTGAAAATTTTCACGACAGGATTTCGGCTTTAAAAAAGTCGAACATTTTCATGAAGTAATTCAGCTTCAAAAAAGTTGAAAATTTTCATGAAAAGATTTCGGTTTCAAAAAAGTTGAAAATTTTCATGAAAAGATTTCGGCTTCAAAAAAGTTGAAAATTTTCATGAAAAGATTTCGTCTTCAAAAAAGTTGAAAATTTTCATGAAAAGATTTCGGCTTCAAAAAAGTTGAAAATTTTCACGACAGGATTTCGGCTTTAAAAAAGTCGAACATTTTCATGAAGTATTTCAGCTTAAAAAAAGTTGAAAATTTTCATGAAAAGATTTCGGTTTCAAAAAAGTTGAAAATTTTCACGACAGGATTTCGGCTTTAAAAAAGTCGAACATTTTCATGAAGTATTTCGGATTCAAAAAGTTGAAAATTTTCACGATAGGATTTCGGCTTTAAAAAAGTCGAACATTTTCATGAAGTATTTCAGCTTCAAAAAAGTTGAACATTTTCATGAAAAGATTTTGGTTTCAAAAAAGTTGAAAATTTTCACGACAGGATTTCGGCTTTAAAAAAGTCGAACATTTTCATGAAGTATTTCAGCTTAAAAAAAGTTGAAAATTTTCATGAAAAGATTTCGGCTTCAAAAAAGTTGAAAATTTTCATGAAAAGATTTCGGCTTCAAAAAAGTTGAAAATTTTCACGACAGGATTTCGGCTTTAAAAAAGTCGAACATTTTCATATAGTATTTCAGCTTAAAAAAAGTTGAAAATTTTCATGAAAAGATTTCGGCTTCAAAAAAGTTGAAAATTTTCATGAAAAGATTTCGGCTTCAAAAAAGTTGAAAATTTTCACGACAGGATTTCGGCTTTAAAAAAGTCGAACATTTTCATGAAGTAATTCAGCTTCAAAAAAGTTGAACATTTTCATGAAAAGATTTTGGTTTCAAAAAAGTTGAAAATTTTCACGACAGGATTTCGGCTTTAAAAAAGTCGAACATTTTCATGAAGTATTTCAGCTTAAAAAAAGTTGAAAATTTTCATGAAAAGATTTCGGCTTCAAAAAAGTTGAAAATTTTCATGAAAAGATTTCGGCTTCAAAAAAGTTGAAAATTTTCACGACAGGATTTCGGCTTTAAAAAAGTCGAACATTTTCATATAGTATTTCAGCTTAAAAAAAGTTGAAAATTTTCATGAAAAGATTTCGGCTTCAAAAAAGTTGAAAATTTTCATGAAAAGATTTCGGCTTCAAAAAAGTTGAAAATTTTCACGACAGGATTTCGGCTTTAAAAAAGTCGAACATTTTCATGAAGTAATTCAGCTTCAAAAAAGTTGAAAATTTTCATGAAAAGATTTCGGCTTCAAAAAAGTTGAAAATTTTCATGAAAAGATTTCGGCTTCAAAAGAGTTGAAAATTTTCACGACAGGATTTCGACTTTAAAAAAGTCCAACATTTTCATGAAGTATTTCGGCTTCAAAAAAGTTGAAAATTTTCATGAAGTATTTCGGATTCAAAAAAGTTGAAAATTTTCATGAAAAGATTTCGGCTTCAAAAAAGTTGAAAATTTTCATGACAGGATTTCGACTTTAAAAAAGTCCAACATTTTCATGAAGTATTTCGGCTTCAAAAAAGTCGAACATTTTTAGGAAGTATTTCAGCTTCAAAAAAGTTGAAAATTTTCATGAAAAGATTTCGGCTTCAAAAAAGTTGAAAATTTTCATGAAAAGATTTCGGCTTCAAAAAAGTTGAAAATTTTCATGAAAAGATTTCGGCTTCAAAAAAGTTGAAAATTTTCACGACAGGATTTCGGCTTTAAAAAAGTCGAACATTTTCATGAAGTATTTCAGCTTAAAAAAAGTTGAAAATTTTCATGAAAAGATTTCGGTTTCAAAAAAGTTGAAAATTTTCACGACAAGATTTCGGCGTTAAAAAAGTCGAACATTTTTATGAAGTATTTCAGCTTCAAAAAAGTTGAAAATTTTCATGAAAAGATTTCGGCTTCAAAAAAGTTTAAAATTTTCATGAAAAGATTTCGGCTTCAAAAAAGTTGAAAATTTTCATGAAAAGATTTCGGCTTCAAAAAAGTTGAAAATTTTCACGACAGGATTTCGGCTTTAAAAAAGTCGAACATTTTCATGAAGTAATTCAGCTTCAAAAAAGTTGAAAATTTTCATGAAAAGATTTCGGCTACAAAAAAGTTGAAGATTTTCATGAAAAGATTTCGGCTTCAAAAAAGTTGAAAATTTTCACGACAGGATTTCGGCTTTAAAAAAGTCGAACATTTTCATGAAGTATTTCGGCTTCAAAAAAGTCGAACATTTTCATGAAGTATTTCGGATTCAAAAAAGTTGAAAATTTTCATGAAAAGATTTCGGCTTCAAAAAAGTTGAAAATTTTCATGAAAAGATTTCGGCTTCAAAAAAGTTGAAAATTTTGACGACAGGATTTTGGCTTTAAAAAAGTCGAACATTTTCATGAAGTATTTGGGCTTCAAAAAAGTTGAAAATTTTCACGACAGGATTTCGGCTTTAAAAAAGTCGAACATTTTCATGAAGTATTTCGGCTTCAAAAAGGTTGAAAATTTTCAAGACAGGATTTCAGCTTTAAAAAAGTCGAACATTTTCATGAAGTATTTCGGATTCAAAAAAGTTGAAAATTTTCATGAAAAGATTTCGTCTTCAAAAAAGTTGAAAATTTTCACGACAGGATTTCGGCTTCAAAAAAGTCGAACATTTTCATGAAGTATTTCGGCTTCAAAAAAGTTGAAAATTTTCATGAAGTATTTCGGATTCAAAAAAGTTGAAAATTTTCACGACAGGATTTCGGCGTTAAAAAAGTCGAACATTTTTATGAAGTATTTTAGCTTCAAAAAAGTTGAAAATTTTCATGAAAAGATTTCGGCTTCAAAAAAGTTGAAAATTTTCATGAAAAGATTTCGGCTTCAAAAAAGTTTAAAATTTTCATGGAAAGATTTCGGCTTCAAAAAAGTTGAAAATTTTCACGACAGGATTTCGGCTACAAAAAAGTCGAACATTTTCATGAAGTATTTCGGATTCAAAAAAGTTGAAAATTTTCACGACAGGATTTCGGCTTTCAAAAAGTCGAACATTTTCATGAAGTATTTCAGCTTAAAAAAAGTTGAAAGTTTTCATGAAAAGATTTCGGCTTCAAAAAAGTTGAAAATTTTCATGAAAAGATTTCGGCTTCAAAAAAGTTGAAAATTTTCACGACAGGATTTCGGCTTTAAAAAAGTCGAACATTTTCATGAAGTAATTCAGCTTCAAAAAAGTTGAAAATTTTCATGAAAAGATTTCGGTTTCAAAAAAGTTGAAAATTTTCATGAAAAGATTTCGGCTTCAAAAAAGTTGAAAATTTTCATGAAAAGATTTCGTCTTCAAAAAAGTTGAAAATTTTCATGAAAAGATTTCGGCTTCAAAAAAGTTGAAAATTTTCACGACAGGATTTCGGCTTTAAAAAAGTCGAACATTTTCATGAAGTATTTCAGCTTAAAAAAAGTTGAAAATTTTCATGAAAAGATTTCGGTTTCAAAAAAGTTGAAAATTTTCACGACAGGATTTCGGCTTTAAAAAAGTCGAACATTTTCATGAAGTATTTCGGATTCAAAAAGTTGAAAATTTTCACGATAGGATTTCGGCTTTAAAAAAGTCGAACATTTTCATGAAGTATTTCAGCTTCAAAAAAGTTGAACATTTTCATGAAAAGATTTCGGTTTCAAAAAAGTTGAAAATTTTCACGACAGGATTTCGGCTTTAAAAAAGTCGAACATTTTCATGAAGTATTTCAGCTTAAAAAAAGTTGAAAATTTTCATGAAAAGATTTCGGCTTCAAAAAAGTTGAAAATTTTCATGAAAAGATTTCGGCTTCAAAAAAGTTGAAAATTTTCACGACAGGATTTCGGCTTTAAAAAAGTCGAACATTTTCATATAGTATTTCAGCTTAAAAAAAGTTGAAAATTTTCATGAAAAGATTTCGGCTTCAAAAAAGTTGAAAATTTTCATGA
This sequence comes from Labrus mixtus, assembly GCF_963584025.1. Taxonomy (NCBI): domain Eukaryota; kingdom Metazoa; phylum Chordata; class Actinopteri; order Labriformes; family Labridae; genus Labrus; species Labrus mixtus. The sequence continues at coordinate 33,324,262 of NC_083615.1, read as the reverse complement.
AAAGATTTCGGCTTCAAAAAAGTTGAAAATTTTCACGACAGGATTTCGGCTTTAAAAAAGTCGAACATTTTCATGAAGTAATTCAGCTTCAAAAAAGTTGAAAATTTTCATGAAAAGATTTCGGCTTCAAAAAAGTTGAAAATTTTCATGAAAAGATTTCGGCTTCAAAAGAGTTGAAAATTTTCACGACAGGATTTCGACTTTAAAAAAGTCCAACATTTTCATGAAGTATTTCGGCTTCAAAAAAGTTGAAAATTTTCATGAAGTATTTCGGATTCAAAAAAGTTGAAAATTTTCACGACAGGATTTCGGCGTTAAAAAAGTCGAACATTTTTATGAAGTATTTCAGCTTCAAAAAAGTTGAAAATTTTCATGAAAAGATTTCGGCTTCAAAAAAGTTTAAAATTTTCATGAAAAGATTTCGGCTTCAAAAAAGTTGAAAATTTTCATGAAAAGATTTCGGCTTCAAAAAAGTTGAAAATTTTCACGACAGGATTTCGGCTTTAAAAAAGTCGAACATTTTCATGAAGTAATTCAGCTTCAAAAAAGTTGAAAATTTTCATGAAAAGATTTCGGCTTCAAAAAAGTTGAAAATTTTCATGAAAAGATTTCGGCTTCAAAAGAGTTGAAAATTTGCACGACAGGATTTCGACTTTAAAAAAGTCCAACATTTTCATGAAGTATTTCGGCTTCAAAAAAGTTGAAAATTTTCACGACAGGATTTCGGCGTTAAAAAAGTCGAACATTTTTAGGAAGTATTTCAGCTTCAAAAAAGTTGAAAATTTTCATGAAAAGATTTCGGCTTCAAAAAAGTTGAAAATTTTCATGAAAAGATTTCGGCTTCAAAAAAGTTGAAAATTTTCATGAAAAGATTTCGGCTTCAAAAAAGTTGAAAATTTTCACGACAGGATTTCGGCTTTAAAAAAGTCGAACATTTTCATGAAGTATTTCAGCTTAAAAAAAGTTGAAAATTTTCATGAAAAGATTTCGGTTTCAAAAAAGTTGAAAATTTTCACGACAGGATTTCGGCGTTAAAAAAGTCGAACATTTTTATGAAGTATTTCAGCTTCAAAAAAGTTGAAAATTTTCATGAAAAGATTTCGGCTTCAAAAAAGTTTAAAATTTTCATGAAAAGATTTCGGCTTCAAAAAAGTTGAAAATTTTCATGAAAAGATTTCGGCTTCAAAAAAGTTGAAAATTTTCACGACAGGATTTCGGCTTTAAAAAAGTCGAACATTTTCATGAAGTAATTCAGCTTCAAAAAAGTTGAAAATTTTCATGAAAAGATTTCGGCTACAAAAAAGTTGAAGATTTTCATGAAAAGATTTCGGCTTCAAAAAAGTTGAAAATTTTCACGACAGGATTTCGGCTTTAAAAAAGTCGAACATTTTCATGAAGTATTTCGGCTTCAAAAAAGTCGAACATTTTCATGAAGTATTTCGGATTCAAAAAAGTTGAAAATTTTCATGAAAAGATTTCGGCTTCAAAAAAGTTGAAAATTTTCATGAAAAGATTTCGGCTTCAAAAAAGTTGAAAATTTTCACGACAGGATTTTGGCTTTAAAAAAGTCGAACATTTTCATGAAGTATTTGGGCTTCAAAAAAGTTGAAAATTTTCACGACAGGATTTCGGCTTTAAAAAAGTCGAACATTTTCATGAAGTATTTCGGCTTCAAAAAGGTTGAAAATTTTCAAGACAGGATTTCAGCTTTAAAAAAGTCGAACATTTTCATGAAGTATTTCGGATTCAAAAAAGTTGAAAATTTTCATGAAAAGATTTCGTCTTTAAAAAAGTCGAACATTTTCATGAAGTATTTCAGCTTCAAAAAAGTTGAAAATTTTCATGAAAAGATTTCGGCTTCAAAAAAGTTGAAAATTTTCATGAAAAGATTTCGGCTTCAAAAAAGTTGAAAATTTTCACGACAGGATTTCGGCTTCAAAAAAGTCGAACATTTTCATGAAGTATTTCGGATTCAAAAAAGTTGAAAATTTTCACGATAGGATTTCGGCTTTAAAAAAGTCGAACATTTTCATGACGTATTTCAGCTTCAAAAAAGTTGAAAATTTTCATGAAAAGATTTCTGCTTCAAAAAAGTTGAAAATTTTCATGAAAAGATTTCGGCTTCAAAAAAGTTGAAAATTTTCACGACAGTATTTCGTCTTTAAAAAAGTCGAACATTTTCATGAAGTATTTCAGCTTCAAAAAAGTTGAAAATTTTCATGAAAAGATTTCGGTTTCAAAAAAGTTGAAAATTTTCACGACAGGATTTCGGCTTTAAAAAAGTCGAACATTTTCATGAAGTATTTCAGCTTCAAAAAAGTTGAAAATTTTCATGAAAAGATTTCGGCTTCAAAAAAGTTTAAAATTTTCATGAAAAGATTTCGGCTTCAAAAAAGTTGAAAATTTTCATGAAAAGATTTCGGCTTCAAAAAAGTTGAAAATTTTCACGACAGGATTTCGGCTTTAAAAAAGTCGAACATTTTCATGAAGTAATTCAGCTTCAAAAAAGTTGAAAATTTTAATGAAAAGATTTCGGCTACAAAAAAGTTGAAGATTTTCATGAAAAGATTTCGGCTTCAAAAAAGTTGAAAATTTTCACGACAGGATTTCGGCTTTAAAAAAGTCGAACATTTTCATGAAGTATTTCGGCTTCAAAAAAGTCGAACATTTTCATGAAGTATTTCGGATTCAAAAAAGTTGAAAATTTTCATGAAAAGATTTCGGCTTCAAAAAAGTTGAAAATTTTCATGAAAAGATTTCGGCTTCAAAAAAGTTGAAAATTTTCACGACAGGATTTTGGCTTTAAAAAAGTCGAACATTTTCATGAAGTATTTGGGCTTCAAAAAAGTTGAAAATTTTCACGACAGGATTTCGGCTTTAAAAAAGTCGAACATTTTCATGAAGTATTTCGGCTTCAAAAAGGTTGAAAATTTTCAAGACAGGATTTCAGCTTTAAAAAAGTCGAACATTTTCATGAAGTATTTCGGATTCAAAAAAGTTGAAAATTTTCATGAAAAGATTTCGTCTTTAAAAAAGTCGAACATTTTCATGAAGTATTTCAGCTTCAAAAAAGTTGAAAATTTTCATGAAAAGATTTCGGCTTCAAAAAAGTTGAAAATTTTCATGAAAAGATTTCGGCTTCAAAAAAGTTGAAAATTTTCACGACAGGATTTCGGCTTCAAAAAAGTCGAACATTTTCATGAAGTATTTCGGATTCAAAAAAGTTGAAAATTTTCACGATAGGATTTCGGCTTTAAAAAAGTCGAACATTTTCATGACGTATTTCAGCTTCAAAAAAGTTGAAAATTTTCATGAAAAGATTTCTGCTTCAAAAAAGTTGAAAATTTTCATGAAAAGATTTCGGCTTCAAAAAAGTTGAAAATTTTCACGACAGGATTTCGGCTTTAAAAAAGTCGAACATTTTCATGAAGTATTTCAGCTTCAAAAAAGTTGAAAATTTTCATGAAAAGATTTCGGCTTCAAAAAAGTTTAAAATTTTCATGAAAAGATTTCGGCTTCAAAAAAGTTGAAAATTTTCATGAAAAGATTTCGGCTTCAAAAAAGTTGAAAATTTTCACGACAGGATTTCGGCTTTAAAAAAGTCGAACATTTTCATGAAGTAATTCAGCTTCAAAAAAGTTGAAAATTTTCATGAAAAGATTTCGGCTACAAAAAAGTTGAAGATTTTCATGAAAAGATTTCGGCTTCAAAAAAGTTGAAAATTTTCACGACAGGATTTCGGCTTTAAAAAAGTCGAACATTTTCATGAAGTATTTCGGCTTCAAAAAAGTCGAACATTTTCATGAAGTATTTCGGATTCAAAAAAGTTGAAAATTTTCATGAAAAGATTTCGGCTTCAAAAAAGTTGAAAATTTTCATGAAAAGATTTCGGCTTCAAAAAAGTTGAAAATTTTCACGACAGGATTTTGGCTTTAAAAAAGTCGAACATTTTCATGAAGTATTTGGGCTTCAAAAAAGTTGAAAATTTTCACGACAGGATTTCGGCTTTAAAAAAGTCGAACATTTTCATGAAGTATTTCGGCTTCAAAAAGGTTGAAAATTTTCAAGACAGGATTTCAGCTTTAAAAAAGTCGAACATTTTCATGAAGTATTTCGGATTCAAAAAAGTTGAAAATTTTCATGAAAAGATTTCGTCTTTAAAAAAGTCGAACATTTTCATGAAGTATTTCAGCTTCAAAAAAGTTGAAAATTTTCATGAAAAGATTTCTGCTTCAAAAAAGTTGAAAATTTTCATGAAAAGATTTCGGCTTCAAAAAAGTTGAAAATTTTCACGACAGGATTTCGGCTTCAAAAAAGTCGAACATTTTCATGAAGTATTTCGGATTCAAAAAAGTTGAAAATTTTCACGATAGGATTTCGGCTTTAAAAAAGTCGAACATTTTCATGACGTATTTCAGCTTCAAAAAAGTTGAAAATTTTCATGAAAAGATTTCTGCTTCAAAAAAGTTGAAAATTTTCATGAAAAGATTTCGGCTTCAAAAAAGTTGAAAATTTTCACGACAGTATTTCGTCTTTAAAAAAGTCGAACATTTTCATGAAGTATTTCAGCTTCAAAAAAGTTGAAAATTTTCATGAAAAGATTTCGGTTTCAAAAAAGTTGAAAATTTTCACGACAGGATTTCGGCTTTAAAAAAGTCGAACATTTTCATGAAGTATTTCAGCTTCAAAAAAGTTGAAAATTTTCATGAAAAGATTTCGGCTACAAAAAAGTTGAAAATTTTCACGACAGGATTTCGGCTTTAAAAAAGTCGAACATTTTCATGAAGTAATTCAGCTTCAAAAAAGTTGAAAATTTTCATGAAAAGATTTCGGCTTCAAAAAAGTTGAAAATTTTCATGAAAAGATTTCGGCTTCAAAAGAGTTGAAAATTTGCACGACAGGATTTCGACTTTAAAAAAGTCCAACATTTTCATGAAGTATTTCGGCTTCAAAAAAGTTGAAAATTTTCACGACAGGATTTCGGCGTTAAAAAAGTCGAACATTTTTAGGAAGTATTTCAGCTTCAAAAAAGTTGAAAATTTTCATGAAAAGATTTCGGCTTCAAAAAAGTTGAAAATTTTCATGAAAAGATTTCGGCTTCAAAAAAGTTGAAAATTTTCATGAAAAGATTTCGGCTTCAAAAAAGTTGAAAATTTTCACGACAGGATTTCGGCTTTAAAAAAGTCGAACATTTTCATGAAGTATTTCAGCTTAAAAAAAGTTGAAAATTTTCATGAAAAGATTTCGGTTTCAAAAAAGTTGAAAATTTTCACGACAGGATTTCGGCTTTAAAAAAGTTGAAAATTTTCACGACAGGATTTCGGCTTTAAAAAAGTCAAACATTTTCATGAAGTAATTCAGCTTCAAAAAAGTTGAAAATTTTCATGAAAAGATTTCGGCTTCAAAAAAGTTGAAAATTTTCATGAAAAGATTTCGGCTTCAAAAGAGTTGAAAATTTGCACGACAGGATTTCGACTTTAAAAAAGTCCAACATTTTCATGAAGTATTTCGGCTTCAAAAAAGTTGAAAATTTTCATGAAGTATTTCGCTTTCAAAAAAGTTGAAAATTTTCACGACAGGATTTCGGCTTTAAAAAAGTTGAACATTTTCATGAAGTATTTCAGCTTAAAAAAAGTTGAAAATTTTCATGAAAAGATTTCGGTTTCAAAAAAGTTGAAAATTTTCATGAAAAGATTTCGGCTTCAAAAAAGTTGAAAATTTTCACGACAGGATTTCGGCTTTAAAAAAGTCAAACATTTTCATGAAGTAATTCAGCTTCAAAAAAGTTGAAAATTTTCATGAAAAGATTTCGGCTTCAAAAAAGTTGAAAATTTTCATGAAAAGATTTCGGCTTCAAAAGAGTTGAAAATTTGCACGACAGGATTTCGACTTTAAAAAAGTCCAACATTTTCATGAAGTATTTCGGCTTCAAAAAAGTTGAAAATTTTCATGAAGTATTTGGGATTCAAAAAAGTTGAAAATTTTCACGACAGGATTTCGGCGTTAAAAAAGTCGAACATTTTTATGAAGTATTTCAGCATCAAAAAAGTTGAAAATTTTCATGAAAAGATTTCGGCTTCAAAAAAGTTGAAAATTTTCATGAAAAGATTTCGGCTTCAAAAAAGTTGAAAATTTTCATGAAAAGATTTCGGCTTCAAAAAAGTTGAAAATTTTCACGACAGGATTTCGGCTTTAAAAAAGTCGAACATTTTCATGAAGTATTTCGGATTCAAAAAGTTGAAAATTTTCACGATAGGATTTCGGCTTTAAAAAAGTCGAACATTTTCATGAAGTATTTCAGCTTCAAAAAAGTTGAAAATTTTCATGAAAAGATTTCGGTTTCAAAAAAGTTGAAAATTTTCACGACAGGATTTCGGCTTTAAAAAAGTCGAACATCTTCATGAAGTATTTCAGCTTCAAAAAAGTTGAAAATTTTCATGAAAAGATTTCGGCTACAAAAAAGTTGAAGATTTTCATGAAAAGATTTCGGCTTCAAAAAAGTTGAAAATTTTCACGACAGGATTTCGGCTTTAAAAAAGTCGAACATTTTCATGAAGTATTTCGGCTTCAAAAAAGTCGAACATTTTCATGAAGTATTTCGGATTCAAAAAAGTTGAAAATTTTCATGAAAAGATTTCGGCTTCAAAAAAGTTGAAAATTTTCATGAAAAGATTTCGGCTTCAAAAAAGTTGAAAATTTTCACGACAGGATTTTGGCTTTAAAAAAGTCGAACATTTTCATGAAGTATTTGGGCTTCAAAAAAGTTGAAAATTTTCACGACAGGATTTCGGCTTTAAAAAAGTCGAACATTTTCATGAAGTATTTCGGCTTCAAAAAGGTTGAAAATTTTCAAGACAGGATTTCAGCTTTAAAAAAGTCGAACATTTTCATGAAGTATTTCGGATTCAAAAAAGTTGAAAATTTTCATGAAAAGATTTCGTCTTTAAAAAAGTCGAACATTTTCATGAAGTATTTCAGCTTCAAAAAAGTTGAAAATTTTCATGAAAAGATTTCGGCTTCAAAAAAGTTGAAAATTTTCATGAAAAGATTTCGGCTTCAAAAAAGTTGAAAATTTTCACGACAGGATTTCGGCTTCAAAAAAGTCGAACATTTTCATGAAGTATTTCGGATTCAAAAAAGTTGAAAATTGTCATGAAAAGATTTCTGCTTCAAAAAAGTTGAAAATTTTCATGAAAAGATTTCGGCTTCAAAAAAGTTGAAAATTTTCACGACAGTATTTCGTCTTTAAAAAAGTCGAACATTTTCATGAAGTATTTCAGCTTCAAAAAAGTTGAAAATTTTCATGAAAAGATTTCGGTTTCAAAAAAGTTGAAAATTTTCACGACAGGATTTCGGCTTTAAAAAAGTCGAACATTTTCATGAAGTATTTCAGCTTCAAAAAAGTTGAAAATTTTCATGAAAATATTTCGGCTACAAAAAAGTTGAAAATTTTCATGAAGAAATTCGGATTCAAAAAAGTTGAAAATTTTCATGAAGTATTTGGGCTTCAAAAAAGTTGAAAATTTTCACGACAGGATTTCGGCTTTAAAAAAGTCGAACATTTTCATGAAGTATTTCAGCTTCAAAAAAGTTGAAAATTTTCATGAAAAGATTTCGGCTTCAAAAAAGTTTAAAATTTTCATGAAAAGATTTCGGCTTCAAAAAAGTTGAAAATTTTCATGAAAAGATTTCGGCTTCAAAAAAGTTGAAAATTTTCACGACAGGATTTCGGCTTTAAAAAAGTCGAACATTTTCATGAAGTAATTCAGCTTCAAAAAAGTTGAAAATTTTCATGAAAAGATTTCGGCTACAAAAAAGTTGAAGATTTTCATGAAAAGATTTCGGCTTCAAAAAAGTTGAAAATTTTCACGACAGGATTTCGGCTTTAAAAAAGTCGAACATTTTCATGAAGTATTTCGGCTTCAAAAAAGTCGAACATTTTCATGAAGAATTTCGGATTCAAAAAGGTTGAAAATTTTCAAGACAGGATTTCAGCTTTAAAAAAGTCGAACATTTTCATGAAGTATTTCGGATTCAAAAAAGTTGAAAATTTTCATGAAAAGATTTCGTCTTTAAAAAAGTCGAACATTTTCATGAAGTATTTCAGCTTCAAAAAAGTTGAAAATTTTCATGAAAAGATTTCGGCTTCAAAAAAGTTGAAAATTTTCATGAAAAGATTTCGGCTTCAAAAAAGTTGAAAATTTTCACGACAGGATTTCGGCTTCAAAAAAGTCGAACATTTTCATGAAGTATTTCGGATTCAAAAAAGTTGAAAATTTTCACGATAGGATTTCGGCTTTAAAAAAGTCGAACATTTTCATGACGTATTTCAGCTTCAAAAAAGTTGAAAATTTTCATGAAAAGATTTCTGCTTCAAAAAAGTTGAAAATTTTCATGAAAAGATTTCGGCTTCAAAAAAGTTGAAAATTTTCACGACAGTATTTCGTCTTTAAAAAAGTCGAACATTTTCATGAAGTATTTCAGCTTCAAAAAAGTTGAAAATTTTCATGAAAAGATTTCGGTTTCAAAAAAGTTGAAAATTTTCACGACAGGATTTCGGCTTTAAAAAAGTCGAACATTTTCATGAAGTATTTCAGCTTCAAAAAAGTTGAAAATTTTCATGAAAAGATTTCGGCTACAAAAAAGTTGAAAATTTTCATGATGAAATTCGGATTCAAAAAAGTTGAAAATTTTCATGAAGTATTTGGGCTTCAAAAAAGTTGAAAATTTTCATGAAGGATTTCGGCTTCAAAAAAGTTGTATATTTTCATGAAGTATTTGGGCTTCAAAAAAGTTGAAAATTTTCATGAAGCATTTCGCCTTCAATAAAGTTGAGTAATTTCATGAAGAAATTCGGCTTCAAAAAAGTTGAAAATTTTAAGAAAGTATTTGGGCTTTAAAAAAGTCGAACATTTTCATGAAGTATTTCGGCTTCAAAAAAGTCGAACATTTTCATGAAGTATTTCGGATTCAAAAAAGTTGAAAATTTTCACGACAGGATTTCGGCGTTAAAAAAGTCGAACATTTTTATGAAGTATTTCAGCTTCAAAAAAGTTGAAAATTTTCATGAAAAGATTTCGGCTTCAAAAAAGTTGAAAATTTTCATGAAAAGATTTCGGCTTCAAAAAAGTTGAAAATTTTCATGAAAAGATTTCGGCTTCAAAAAAGTTGAAAATTTTCACGACAGGATTTCGGCTTTAAAAAAGTCGAACATTTTCATGAAGTAATTCAGCTTCAAAAAAGTTGAAAATTTTCATGAAAAGATTTCGGCTTCAAAAAAGTTGAAAATTTTCATGAAAAGATTTCGGCTTCAAAAGAGTTGAAAATTTGCACGACAGGATTTCGACTTTAAAAAAGTCCAACATTTTCATGAAGTATTTCGGCTTCAAAAAAGTTGAAAATTTTCACGACAGGATTTCGGCGTTAAAAAAGTCGAACATTTTTAGGAAGTATTTCAGCTTCAAAAAAGTTGAAAATTTTCATGAAAAGATTTCGGCTTCAAAAAAGTTGAAAATTTTCATGAAAAGATTTCGGCTTCAAAAAAGTTGAAAATTTTCATGAAAAGATTTCGGCTTCAAAAAAGTTGAAAATTTTCACGACAGGATTTCGGCTTTAAAAAAGTCGAACATTTTCATGAAGTATTTCAGCTTAAAAAAAGTTGAAAATTTTCATGAAAAGATTTCGGTTTCAAAAAAGTTGAAAATTTTCACGACAGGATTTCGGCTTTAAAAAAGTTGAAAATTTTCACGACAGGATTTCGGCTTTAAAAAAGTCAAACATTTTCATGAAGTAATTCAGCTTCAAAAAAGTTGAAAATTTTCATGAAAAGATTTCGGCTTCAAAAAAGTTGAAAATTTTCATGAAAAGATTTCGGCTTCAAAAGAGTTGAAAATTTGCACGACAGGATTTCGACTTTAAAAAAGTCCAACATTTTCATGAAGTATTTCGGCTTCAAAAAAGTTGAAAATTTTCATGAAGTATTTCGCTTTCAAAAAAGTTGAAAATTTTCACGACAGGATTTCGGCTTTAAAAAAGTTGAACATTTTCATGAAGTATTTCAGCTTAAAAAAAGTTGAAAATTTTCATGAAAAGATTTCGGTTTCAAAAAAGTTGAAAATTTTCATGAAAAGATTTCGGCTTCAAAAAAGTTGAAAATTTTCACGACAGGATTTCGGCTTTAAAAAAGTCAAACATTTTCATGAAGTAATTCAGCTTCAAAAAAGTTGAAAATTTTCATGAAAAGATTTCGGCTTCAAAAAAGTTGAAAATTTTCATGAAAAGATTTCGGCTTCAAAAGAGTTGAAAATTTGCACGACAGGATTTCGACTTTAAAAAAGTCCAACATTTTCATGAAGTATTTCGGCTTCAAAAAAGTTGAAAATTTTCATGAAGTATTTGGGATTCAAAAAAGTTGAAAATTTTCACGACAGGATTTCGGCGTTAAAAAAGTCGAACATTTTTATGAAGTATTTCAGCATCAAAAAAGTTGAAAATTTTCATGAAAAGATTTCGGCTTCAAAAAAGTTGAAAATTTTCATGAAAAGATTTCGGCTTCAAAAAAGTTGAAAATTTTCATGAAAAGATTTCGGCTTCAAAAAAGTTGAAAATTTTCACGACAGGATTTCGGCTTTAAAAAAGTCGAACATTTTCATGAAGTATTTCGGATTCAAAAAGTTGAAAATTTTCACGATAGGATTTCGGCTTTAAAAAAGTCGAACATTTTCATGAAGTATTTCAGCTTCAAAAAAGTTGAAAATTTTCATGAAAAGATTTCGGTTTCAAAAAAGTTGAAAATTTTCACGACAGGATTTCGGCTTTAAAAAAGTCGAACATCTTCATGAAGTATTTCAGCTTCAAAAAAGTTGAAAATTTTCATGAAAAGATTTCGGCTACAAAAAAGTTGAAGATTTTCATGAAAAGATTTCGGCTTCAAAAAAGTTGAAAATTTTCACGACAGGATTTCGGCTTTAAAAAAGTCGAACATTTTCATGAAGTATTTCGGCTTCAAAAAAGTCGAACATTTTCATGAAGTATTTCGGATTCAAAAAAGTTGAAAATTTTCATGAAAAGATTTCGGCTTCAAAAAAGTTGAAAATTTTCATGAAAAGATTTCGGCTTCAAAAAGGTTGAAAATTTTCTTGACAGGATTTCGGCTTTAAAAAAGTCGAACATTTTCATGAAGTATTTCGGCTTCAAAAAAGTTGAAAATTTTCACGACAGGATTTCGGCTTTAAAAAAGTCGAACATTTTCATGAAGTATTTCGGCTTCAAAAAAGTCGAACATTTTCATGAAGTATTTCGGATTCAAAAAAGTTGAAAATTTTCATGAAAAGATTTCGGCTTCAAAAAAGTTGAAAATTTTCATGAAAAGATTTCGGCTTCAAAAAAGTTGAAAATTTTCACGACAGGATTTTGGCTTTAAAAAAGTCGAACATTTTCATGAAGTATTTGGGCTTCAAAAAAGTTGAAAATTTTCACGACAGGATTTCGGCTTTAAAAAAGTCGAACATTTTCATGAAGTATTTCGGCTTCAAAAAGGTTGAAAATTTTCAAGACAGGATTTCAGCTTTAAAAAAGTCGAACATTTTCATGAAGTATTTCGGATTCAAAAAAGTTGAAAATTTTCATGAAAAGATTTCGTCTTTAAAAAAGTCGAACATTTTCATGAAGTATTTCAGCTTCAAAAAAGTTGAAAATTTTCATGAAAAGATTTCGGCTTCAAAAAAGTTGAAAATTTTCATGAAAAGATTTCGGCTTCAAAAAAGTTGAAAATTTTCACGACAGGATTTCGGCTTCAAAAAAGTCGAACATTTTCATGAAGTATTTCGGATTCAAAAAAGTTGAAAATTTTCACGATAGGATTTCGGCTTTAAAAAAGTCGAACATTTTCATGACGTATTTCAGCTTCAAAAAAGTTGAAAATTTTCATGAAAAGATTTCTGCTTCAAAAAAGTTGAAAATTTTCATGAAAAGATTTCGGCTTCAAAAAAGTTGAAAATTTTCACGACAGTATTTCGTCTTTAAAAAAGTCGAACATTTTCATGAAGTATTTCAGCTTCAAAAAAGTTGAAAATTTTCATGAAAAGATTTCGGTTTCAAAAAAGTTGAAAATTTTCACGACAGGATTTCGGCTTTAAAAAAGTCGAACATTTTCATGAAGTATTTCAGCTTCAAAAAAGTTGAAAATTTTCATGAAAAGATTTCGGCTACAAAAAAGTTGAAAATTTTCATGAAGAAATTCGGCTTCAAAAAAGTTGAAAATTTTCATGAAGTATTTGGGCTTCAAAAAAGTTGAAAATGTTCATGAAGGATTTCGGCTTCAAAAAAGTTGTATATTTTCATGAAGTATTTGGGCTTCAAAAAAGTTGAAAATTTTCATGAAGCATTTCGCCTTCAATAAAGTTGAGTAATTTCATGAAGAAATTCGGCTTCAAAAAAGTTGAAAATTTTAAGAAACTATTTGGGCTTTAAAAAAGTCGAACATTTTCATGAAGTATTTCGGCTTCAAAAAAGTCGAACATTTTCATGAAGTATTTCGGATTCAAAAAAGTTGAAAATTTTCATGAAAAGATTTTGGCTTCAAAAAAGTTGAAAATTTTCATTAAAAGATTTCGGCTTCAAAAAAGTTGAAAATTTTCACGACAGGATTTTGGCTTTAAAAAAGTCGAACATTTTCATGAAGTATTTGGGCTTCAAAAAAGTTGAAAATTTTCATGAAAAGATTTCGGCTTCAAAAAAGTTGAAAATTTTCACGACAGTATTTCGTCTTTAAAAAAGTCGAACATTTTCATGAAGTATTTCAGCTTCAAAAAAGTTGAAAATTTTCATGAAAAGATTTCGGTTTCAAAAAAGTTGAAGATTTTCATGAAAAGATTTCGGCTTCAAAAAAGTTGAAAATTTTCACGACAGGATTTCGGCTTTAAAAAAGTCGAACATTTTCATGAAGTATTTCGGATTCAAAAAAGTTGAAAATTTTCATGAAAAGATTTCGGCTTCAAAAAAGTTGAAAATTTTCATGAAAAGATTTCGGCTTCAAAAAGGTTGAAAATTTTCTTGACAGGATTTCGGCTTTAAAAAAGTCGAACATTTTCATGAAGTATTTCGGCTTCAAAAAAGTTGAACATTTTCATGAAGTATTTGGGCTTCAAAAAAGTTGAAAATTTTCACGACAGGATTTCGTCTTTGAAAAAGTCGAACATTTTCATGAAGTATTTCAGCTTCGAAAAAGTTGAAAATTTTCATGAAAAGATTTCGGCTTCAAAAAAGTTGAAAATTTTCATGAAAAGATTTCGGCTTCAAAAAAGTTGAAAATTTTCACGACAGGATTTCGGCTTCAAAAAAGTCGAACATTTTCATGAAGTATTTCGGATTCAAAAAAGTTGAAAATTTTCACGATAGGATTTCGGCTTTAAAAAAGTCGAACATTTTCATGAAGTATTTCAGCTTCAAAAAAGTTGAAAATTTTCATGAAAAGATTTCTGCTTCAAAAAAGTTGAAAATTTTCATGAAAAGATTTCGGCTTCAAAAAAGTTGAAAATTTTCACGACAGTATTTCGTCTTTAAAAAAGTCGAACATTTTCATGAAGTATTTCAGCTTCAAAAAAGTTGAAAATTTTCATGAAAAGATTTCGGTTTCAAAAAAGTTGAAAATTTTCACGACACGATTTCGGCTTTAAAAAAGTCGAACATTTTCATGAAGTATTTCAGCTTCAAAAAAGTTGAAAATTTTCATGAAAAGATTTCGGCTACAAAAAAGTTGAAAATTTTCATGAAGAAATTCGGCTTCAAAAAAGTTGAAAATTTTCATGAAGTATTTGGGCTTCAAAAAAGTTGAAAATTTTCATGAAGGATTTCGGCTTCAAAAAAGTTGTATATTTTCATGAAGTATTTGGGCTTCAAAAAAGTTGAAAATTTTCATGAAGCATTTCGCCTTCAATAAAGTTGAGTAATTTCATGAAGAAATTCGGCTTCAAAAAAGTTGAAAATTTTAAGAAAGTATTTGGGCTTCAAAAAAGTTGAATATATTCATGAAGTATTTCGGCTTCAAAAAAGCTGAAAATTTTCTTGAAGTATTTGGGCTTCAAAAAAGTTGAAAATTTTCATGAAGGATTTGGGCTTCAAAAAAGTTGAAAATATTCATGAAGTATTTGGGCTGGAAAAAAGTTGAAAATTTTCATGAAGGATTTGGACTTCAAAAAAGTTGAAAATATTCATGAAAAGATTTCGGCTACAAAAAAGTTGAAAATTTTCATGAAAAGATTTCGGCTTCAAAAAAGTTGAAAATTTTCACGACAGGATTTTGGCTTAAAAAAATGTCGAACATTTTCATGAAGTATTTCGGCTTCAAAAAGGTTGAAAATTTTCAAGACAGGATTTCAGCTTTAAAAAAGTCGAACATTTTCATGAAGTATTTCGGATTCAAAAAAGTTGAAAATTTTCACGACAGGATTTCAACTTAAAAAAAGTTGAAAATTTTCATGAAAAGATTTCGGCTTCAAAAAAGTTGAAAATTTTCATGAAAAGATTTCGGCTTCAAAAAGGTTGAAAATTTTCTTGACAGGATTTCGGCTTTAAAAAAGTCGAACATTTTCATGAAGTATTTCGGCTTCAAAAAAGTTAAAAATTTTCACGACAGGATTTCGGCTTCAAAAAAGTCGAACATTTTCCTGAAGTATTTCGGATTCAAAAAAGTTGAAAATTTTCACGATAGGATTTCGGCTTTAAAAAAGTCGAACATTTTCATGAAGTATTTCAGCTTCAAAAAAGTTGAAATTTTTCATGAAAAGATTTCTGCTTCAAAAAAGTTGAAAATTTTCATGAAAAGATTTCTGCTTCAAAAAAGTTGAATATATTCATGAAAAGATTTCGGCTTCAAAAAAGTTGAAAATTTTCATGAAGGATTTGGGCTTCAAAAAAGTTGAAAATATTAATGTTGAAATTCCGCTTCAAAAAAGTTTTCGCAAGGGGGGGGTGTTTCGTCTTTTTTCAAATTTTTCGCAAGAGGGGGGTGTTTCGTCTTTTTTCAACTTTTTCGTGAGGGGGGGGTGTTTCGTCTTTTTTCAAATTTTTTTTAAGGGGGGGGTGTTTCGTCTTTTTTCAACTTTTTCGTAACGGGGGGGTGTTTCGTCTTTTTTCAAGTTTTTCGTAAGGGGGGGTGGGTCAATTGAAAATATTCATGAAGAGATTCGGCTTCAAAAAAGTTGAAAATATTCATGAAGAAATTCGGGTTAAAAAAAGTTGAAAATATTCTTGAAGAAATTCGGCTTCAAAAAAGTTTTCCCAAGGGGGGGGTGTTTCGTCTTTTTTAAACTTTTTCGTAAGGGGGGGGTGTTTTGTCTTTTTTAAACTTTTTCGTAAGGAGGGGTGGGTCAATAAAAAATATTCATGAAGAAATTCGACATCAAAAAAGTTGAAAATTTTCATGAAGTATTTGGGCTTCAAAAAAGTTGAAAATTTTCATGAAGAAATTCGACTTCAAAGAAGTTGAAAATTTTCATGAAGTAGTTGGGCTTCAAAAAAGTTGAAAATTTTCATGAAGAAATTCGGCTTCAAAAAAGTTTTCCCAAGGGGGGGGGTGTTTCCTCTTTTTCAACATTTTCGTAAGGGGGGTGGGTCAATTGAAAATATTCATGAAGAAATTCGGATTCAAAAAAGTTGAAAATTTTCATGAAGAAATTCGACTTCAAAAAAGTTGAAAATTTTCATGAAGAAATTCGACATCAAAAAAGTTGAAAATTTTCATGAAGTATTTGGGCTTCAAAAAAGTTGAAAATTTTCATGAAGAAATTCGACTTCAAAGAAGTTGAAAATTTTCATGAAGTAGTTGGGCTTCAAAAAAGTTGAAAATTTTCATGAAGGATTTTGGCTTTCAAAAAAGTTGAAAATTTTCATGAAGAAATTCGGCTTCAAAAAAGTTTTCCCAAGGGGGGGGGTGTTTCCTCTTTTTCAACATTTTCGTAAGGGGGGTGGGTCAATTGAAAATATTCATGAAGAAATTCGGCTTCAAAAAAGTTGAAAATTTTCATGAAGAAATTCGACTTCAAAAAAGTTGAAAATTTTCATGAAGAAATTCGGCTTCAAAAAAGTTGAAAATTTTCATGAAGTGTTTGGGCTTCAAAAAAGTTGAAAATTTTCATGAAGGATTTTGGCTTTCAAAAAAGTTGAAAATATTCATGAAGAAATTCGGCTTCAAAAAAGTTGAAAATTTTCATGAAGAAATTCGACTTCAAAAAAGTTGAAAATTTTCATGAAGAAATTCGGCTTCAAAAAAGTTGAAAATTTTCATGAAGTGTTTGGGCTTCAAAAAAGTTGAAAATTTTCATGAAGGATTTTGGCTTTCAAAAAAGTTGAAAATATTCATGAAGAAATTCGGCTTCAAAAAAGTTGAAAATTTTCATGAAGAAATTCGGCTTCAAAAAAGTTGAAAATTTTCATGAAGTAGTTGGGCTTCAAAAAAGTTGAAAATTTTCATGAAGAAATTCGGCTTCAAAAAAGTTTTCCCAAGGGGGGGGTGTTTCGTCTTTTTTAAACTTTTTCGTAAGGGGGGGGTGTTTTGTCTTTTTTAAACTTTTTCGTAAGGAGGGGTGGGTCAATTGAAAATATTCATGAAGAAATTCGACTTCAAAAAAGTTGAAAATTTTCATGAAGTATTTGGGCTTCAAAAAAGTTGAAAATTTTCATGAAGAAATTCGACTTCAAAGAAGTTGAAAATTTTCATGAAGTAGTTGGGCTTCAAAAAAGTTGAAAATTTTCATGAAGAAATTCGGCTTCAAAAAAGTTTTCC
Source organism: Labrus mixtus (assembly GCF_963584025.1). Lineage (NCBI taxonomy): Eukaryota > Metazoa > Chordata > Actinopteri > Labriformes > Labridae > Labrus > Labrus mixtus. Next base: position 33,307,479 of record NC_083615.1, on the reverse strand, counting down.
CAAGGGGGGGGGTGTTTCCTCTTTTTCAACATTTTCGTAAGGGGGGTGGGTCAATTGAAAATATTCATGAAGAAATTCGGCTTCAAAAAAGTTGAAAATTTTCATGAAGAAATTCGACTTCAAAAAAGTTGAAAATTTTCATGAAGAAATTCGGCTTCAAAAAAGTTGAAAATTTTCATGAAGGATTTTGGCTTTCAAAAAAGTTGAAAATATTCATGAAGAAATTCGGCTTCAAAAAAGTTGAAAATTTTCATGAAGAAATTCGGCTTCAAAAAAGTTGAAAATTTTCATGAAGTAGTTGGGCTTCAAAAAAGTTGAAAATTTTCATGAAGAAATTCGGCTTCAAAAAAGTTTTCCCAAGGGGGGGGTGTTTCGTCTTTTTTAAACTTTTTCGTAAGGGGGGGGTGTTTTGTCTTTTTTAAACTTTTTCGTAAGGAGGGGTGGGTCAATTGAAAATATTCATGAAGAAATTCGACTTCAAAAAAGTTGAAAATTTTCATGAAGTATTTGGGCTTCAAAAAAGTTGAAAATTTTCATGAAGAAATTCGACTTCAAAGAAGTTGAAAATTTTCATGAAGTAGTTGGGCTTCAAAAAAGTTGAAAATTTTCATGAAGAAATTCGGCTTCAAAAAAGTTTTCCCAAGGGGGGGGGTGTTTCCTCTTTTTCAACATTTTCGTAAGGGGGGTGGGTCAATTGAAAATATTCATGAAGAAATTCGGCTTCAAAAAAGTTGAAAATTTTCATGAAGTATTTCGGCTTCAAAAAAGTTGAAAATTTTCATTAAGAAATTCGGCTTCAAAAAAGTTGAAAATTTTCATGAAGTATTTCGGCTTCAAAAAACTTGAAAATTTTCATGAAGAAATTCGGCTTCAAAAAAGTTAAAAATTTTCATGAAGTGTTTCGCCTTCATAAAGTTGAAAATTTTCATGGAGAAATTCAGCTTCAAAAAAGTTCAAAATTTTCATGAAAAGATTTCGGCTTCAAAAAAGTTGAAAATTTTCATGAAGGATTTTGGCTTTCAAAAAAGTTGAAAATATTCATGAAGAAATTCGGCTTCAAAAAAGTTGAAAATTTTCATGAAGAAATTCGGCTTCAAAAAAGTTGAAAATTTTCATTAAGAAATTCGGCTTCAAAAAAGTTGAAAATTTTCATGAAGTATTTCGGCTTCAAAAAAGTTGAAAATTTTCATTAAGAAATTCGGCTTCAAAAAAGTTGAAAATTTTCATGAAGTATTTCGGCTTCAAAAAACTTGAAAATTTTCATGAAGAAATTCGGCTTCAAAAAAGTTGAAAATTTTCATGAAGTATTTCGCCTTCATAAAGTTGAAAATTTTCATGGAGAAATTCAGCTTCAAAAAAGTTGAAAATTTTCATGAAAAGATTTCGGCTTCAAAAAAGTTGAAAATTTTCATGAAGAAATTCGGCTTCAAAAAAGTTTTCCCAAGGGGAGGTTGTTTCGTCTTTTTTCAACTTTTTCATAAGGGGGGGGTGTTTTGTCTTTTTTCAACTTTTTCGTAAGGGGTGGGTGTTTCGTCTTTTTTCAACTTTTTCGTAAGGGGGGGTGGGTCAATTGAAAATATTAATGTTGAAATTCCGCTTCAAAAAAGTTTTCGCAAGGGGGGGGTGTTTCGTCTTTTTTCAAATTTTTCGCAAGAGGGGGGTGTTTCGTCTTTTTTCAACTTTTTCGTAAGGGGGGGGTGTTTCGTCTTTTTTCAAATTTTTCGTAACGGGGGGGTGTTTCGTCTTTTTTCAAGTTTTTCGTGAGGGGGGGTGGGTCAATTGAAAATATTCATGAAGAGATTCGGCTTCAAAAAAGTTGAAAATATTCATGAAGAAATTCGGGTTAAAAAAAGTTGAAAATATTCATGAAGAAATTCGGCATCAAAAAAGTTTTCCCAAGGGGGGGCTGTTTCGTCTTTTTTCAACTTTTTCGTAAGGGGGGGGGGGTGTTTTGTCTTTTTTCAACTTTTTCGTAAGGGGGGGTGTTTCGTCTTTTTTCAACTTTTTCGTAAGCGGGGGTGGGTCAATTGAAAATATTAATGTTGAAATTCCGCTTCAAAAAAGTTTTCGCAAGGGGGGGGTGTTTCGTCTTTTTTCAAATTTTTCGCAAGAGGGGGGTGTTTCGTCTTTTTTCAACTTTTTCGTAAGGGGGGGGTGTTTCGTCTTTTTTCAAATTTTTCGTAAGGGGGGGGGTGTTTCGTCTTTTTTCAACTTTTTCGTAACGGGGGGTGTTTCGTCTTTTTTCAAGTTTTTCGTAAGGGGGGGTGGGTCAATTGAAAATATTCATGAAGAGATTCGGCTTCAAAAAAGTTGAAAATATTCATGAAGAAATTCGGGTTAAAAAAAGTTGAAAATATTCTTGAAGAAATTCGGCTTCAAAAAAGTTTTCCCAAGGGGGGGGTGTTTCGTCTTTTTTAAACTTTTTCGTAAGGGGGGGGTGTTTTGTCTTTTTTCAACTTTTTCGTAAGGGGGGGTGGGTCAATTGAAAATATTCATGAAGAAATTCGACTTCAAAAAAGTTGAAAATTTTCATGAAGTATTTGGGCTTCAAAAAAGTTGAAAATTTTCATGAAGTAGTTGGGCTTCAAAAAAGTTGAAAATTTTCATGAAGAAATTCGGCTTCAAAAAAGTTTTCCCAAGGGGGGGGGGTGTTTCCTCTTTTTCAACATTTTCGTAAGGGGGGTGAGTCAATTGAAAATATTCATGAAGAAATTCGGCTTGAAAAAAGTTGAAAATTTTCATGAAGTATTTGGGCTTCAAAAAAGTTGAAAATTTTCATGAAGGATTTCGGCTTCAAAAAAGTTGTATATTTTCATGAAGTATTTGGGCTTCAAAAAAGTTGAAAATTTTCATGAAGCATTTCGCCTTCAATAAAGTTGAGTATTTTCATGAAGAAATTCGGCTTCAAAAAAGTTGAAAATTTTAAGAAAGTATTTGGGCTTCAAAAAAGTTGAATATATTCATGAAGTATTTCGGCTTCAAAAAAGTTGAAAATTTTCATGAAGGATTTGGGCTTCAAAAAAGTTGAAAATATTAATGTTGAAATTCCGCTTCAAAAAAGTTTTCGCAAGGGGGGGGTGTTTCGTCTTTTTTCAAATTTTTCGCAAGAGGGGGGTGTTTCGTCTTTTTTCAAATTTTTCGTAAGGGGGGGGTTTTTCGTCTTTTTTCAACTTTTTCGTAACGGGGGGGTGTTTCGTCTTTTTTCAAGTTTTTCGTAAGGGGGGGTGGGTCAATTGAAAATATTCATGAAGAGATTCGGCTTCAAAAAAGTTGAAAATATTCATGAAGAAATTCGGGTTAAAAAAAGTTGAAAATATTCTTGAAGAAATTCGGCTTCAAAAAAGTTTTCCCAAGGGGGGGGTGTTTCGTCTTTTTTAAACTTTTTCGTAAGGGGGGGGTGTTTTGTCTTTTTTCAACTTTTTCGTAAGGGGGGGTGGGTCAATTGAAAATATTCATGAAGAAATTCGACTTCAAAGAAGTTGAAAATTTTCATGAAGTAGTTGGGCTTCAAAAAAGTTGAAAATTTTCATGAAGAAATTCGGCTTCAAAAAAGTTTTCCCAAGGGGGGGGGGTGTTTCCTCTTTTTCAACATTTTCGTAAGGGGGGTGAGTCAATTGAAAATATTCATGAAGAAATTCGGCTTGAAAAAAGTTGAAAATTTTCATGAAGTATTTGGGCTTCAAAAAAGTTGAAAATTTTCATGAAGGATTTCGGCTTCAAAAAAGTTGTATATTTTCATGAAGGATTTGGGCTTCAAAAAAGTTGAAAATATTAATGTTGAAATTCCGCTTCAAAAAAGTTTTCGCAAGGGGGGGGTGTTTCGTCTTTTTTCAAATTTTTCGCAAGAGGGGGGTGTTTCGTCTTTTTTCAACTTTTTCGTAAGGGGGGGGTGTTTCGTCTTTTTTCAAATTTTTCGTAAGGGGGGGGTGTTTCATCTTTTTTCAAATTTTTCGTAACGGGGGGGTGTTTCGTCTTTTTTCAAGATTTTCGTGAGGGGGGGTGGGTCAATTGAAAATATTCATGAAGAGATTCGGCTTCAAAAAAGTTGAAAATATTCATGAAGAAATTCGGGTTAAAAAAAGTTGAAAATATTCATGAAGAAATTCGGCATCAAAAAAGTTTTCCCAAGGGGGGGGTGTTTCGTCTTTTTTCAACTTTTTCGTAAGGGGGGGGGGTGTTTTGTCTTTTTTCAACTTTTTCGTAAGAGGGGGTGTTTCGTCTTTTTTCAACTTTTTCGTAAGCGGGGGTGGGTCAATTGAAAATATTAATGTTGAAATTCCGCTTCAAAAAAGTTTTCGCAAGGGGGGGGTGTTTCGTCTTTTTTCAAATTTTTCGTAAGGGGGGGGGTGTTTCGTCTTTTTTCAACTTTTTCGTAACGGGGGGGTGTTTCGTCTTTTTTCAACTTTTTCGTAAGGGGGGGGTGTTTCGTCTTTTTTCAAATTTTTCGTAAGGGGGGGGGTGTTTCGTCTTTTTTCAACTTTTTCGTAACGGGGGGGTGTTTCGTCTTTTTTCAAGTTTTTCGTAAGGGGGGGTGGGTCAATTGAAAATATTCATGAAGAGATTCGGCTTCAAAAAAGTTGAAAATATTCATGAAGAAATTCGGGTTAAAAAAAGTTGAAAATATTCTTGAAGAAATTCGGCTTCAAAAAAGTTTTCCCAAGGGGGGGGTGTTTCGTCTTTTTTAAACTTTTTCGTAAGGGGGGGGTGTTTTGTCTCTTTTCAACTTTTTCGTAAGGGGGGGTGGGTCAATTGAAAATATTCATGAAGAAATTCGACTTCAAAAAAGTTGAAAATTTTCATGAAGTATTTGGGCTTCAAAAAAGTTGAAAATTTTCATGAAGTAGTTGGGCTTCAAAAAAGTTGAAAATTTTCATGAAGAAATTCGGCTTCAAAAAAGTTTTCCCAAGGGGGGGGGGGTGTTTCCTCTTTTTCAACATTTTCGTAAGGGGGGTGGGTCAATTGAAAATATTCATGAAGAAATTCGGCTTGAAAAAAGTTGAAAATTTTCATGAAGAAATTCGATTTCAAAAAAGTTGAAAATTTTCATGAAGAAATTCGGCTTCAAAAAAGTTGAAAATTTTCATGAAGTGTTTGGGCTTCAAAAAAGTTGAAAATTTTCATGAAGGATTTTGGCTTTCAAAAAAGTTGAAAATATTCATGAAGAAATTCGGCTTCAAAAAAGTTGAAAATTTTCATGAAGAAATTCGGCTTCAAAAAAGTTGAAAATTTTCATTAAGAAATTCGGCTTCAAAAAAGTTGAAAATTTTCATGAAGTATTTCGGCTTCAAAAAAGTTGAAAATTTTCATTAAGAAATTCGGCTTCAAAAAAGTTGAAAATTTTCATGAAGTATTTCGGCTTCAAAAAGTTGAAAATTTTCATGGAGAAATTCAGCTTCAAAAAAGTTGAAAATTTTCATGAAAAGATTTCGGCTTCAAAAAAGTTGAAAATTTTCATGAAGTATTTCGGCTTCAAAAAAGTTGAAAATTTTCATGAAGTATTTCGGCTTCAAAAAAGTTGAAAATATTCATGAAGAAATTCGGCTTCAAAAAAGTTTTCCCAAGGGGAGGTTGTTTCGTCTTTTTTCAACTTTTTCATAAGGGTGGGGTGTTTTGTCTTTTTTCAACTTTTTCGTAAGGGGTGGGTGTTTCGTCTTTTTTCAACTTTTTCGTAAGGGGGTCAATTGAAAATATTAATGTTGAAATTCCGCTTCAAAAAAGTTTTCGCAAGGGGGGGTGTTTCGTCTTTTTTCAAATTTTTCGCAAGAGGGGGGTGTTTCGTCTTTTTTCAACTTTTTCGTAAGGGGGGGGTTTTTCGTCTTTTTTCAACTTTTTCGTAACGGGGGGGTGTTTCGTCTTTTTTCAAGTTTTTCGTAAGGGGGGGTGGGTCAATTGAAAATATTCATGAAGAGATTCGGCTTCAAAAAAGTTGAAAATATTCATGAAGAAATTCGGGTTAAAAAAAGTTGAAAATATTCTTGAAGAAATTCGGCTTCAAAAAAGTTTTCCCAAGGGGGGGGTGTTTCGTCTTTTTTAAACTTTTTCGTAAGGGGGGGGTGTTTTGTCTTTTTTCAACTTTTTCGTAAGGGGGGGTGGGTCAATTGAAAATATTCATGAAGAAATTCGACTTCAAAGAAGTTGAAAATTTTCATGAAGTAGTTGGGCTTCAAAAAAGTTGAAAATTTTCATGAAGAAATTCGGCTTCAAAAAAGTTTTCCCAAGGGGGGGGGTGTTTCCTCTTTTTCAACATTTTCGTAAGGGGGGTGGGTCAATTGAAAATATTCATGAAGAAATTCGGATTCAAAAAAGTTGAAAATTTTCATGAAGAAATTCGACTTCAAAAAAGTTGAAAATTTTCATGAAGAAATTCGGCTTCAAAAAAGTTGAAAATTTTCATGAAGTGTTTGGGCTTCAAAAAAGTTGAAAATTTTCATGAAGGATTTTGGCTTTCAAAAAAGTTGAAAATTTTCATGAAGAAATTCGGCTTCAAAAAAGTTTTCCCAAGGGGGGGGGTGTTTCCTCTTTTTCAACATTTTCGTAAGGGGGGTGGGTCAATTGAAAATATTCATGAAGAAATTCGGCTTCAAAAAAGTTGAAAATTTTCATGAAGAAATTCGACTTCAAAAAAGTTGAAAATTTTCATGAAGAAATTCGGCTTCAAAAAAAAGTTGAAAATTTTCATGAAGTGTTTGGGCTTCAAAAAAGTTGAAAATTTTCATGAAGGATTTTGTCTTTCAAAAAAGTTGAAAATATTCATGAAGAAATTCGGCTTCAAAAAAGTTTTCCCAAGGGGGGGGGTGTTTCCTCTTTTTCAACATTTTCGTAAGGGGGGTGGGTCAATTGAAAATATTCATGAAGAAATTCGGCTTCAAAAAAGTTGAAAATTTTCATGAAGAAATTCGACTTCAAAAAAGTTGAAAATTTTCATGAAGAAATTCGGCTTCAAAAAAGTTGAAAATTTTCATGAAGTGTTTGGGCTTCAAAAAAGTTGAAAATTTTCATGAAGGATTTTGGCTTTCAAAAAAGTTGAAAATATTCATGAAGAAATTCGGATTCAAAAAAGTTGAAAATTTTCATGAAGAAATTCGGCTTCAAAAAAGTTGAAAATTTTCATTAAGAAATTCGGCTTCAAAAAAGTTGAAAATTTTCATTAAGAAATTCGGCTTCAAAAAAGTTGAAAATTTTCATGAAGTATTTCGGCTTCAAAAAACTTGAAAATTTTCATGAAGAGATTCGGCTTCAAAAAAGTTGAAAATATTCATGAAGAAATTCGGGTTAAAAAAAGTTGAAAATATTCATGAAGAAATTCGGCTTCAAAAAAGTTTTCCCAAGGGGGGGGGGGTTTCGTCTTTTTTCAACTTTTTCGTAAGGGGGGGGGTGTTTTGTCTTTTTTCAACTTTTTCGTAAGGGTGGGTGTTTCGTCTTTTTTCAACTTTTTCGTAAGCGGGGGTGGGTCAATTGAAAATATTCATGAAGAAATTCGACTTCAAAAAAGTTGAAAATTTTCATGAAGTATTTGGGCTTCAAAAAAGTTGAAAATTTTCATGAAGAAATTCGACTTCAAAGAAGTTGAAAATTTTCATGAAGTAGTTGGGCTTCAAAAAAGTTGAAAATTTTCATGGAGAAATTCAGCTTCAAAAAAGTTGAAAATTTTCATGAAGTATTTCGGCTTCAAAAAAGTTGAAAATTTTCATGAAGTATTTCGGCTTCAAAAAAGTTGAAAATTTTCATGAATAAATTCGGCTTCAAAAAAGTTTTCCCAAGGGGAGGTTGTTTCGTCTTTTTTCAACTTTTTCGTAAGGGGGGGGGTGTTTCGTCTTTTTTCAAATTTTTCGTAAGGGGAGGGTGTTTCATCTTTTTTCAAATTTTTGGTAACGGGGGGGTGTTTCGTCTTTTTTCATCTTTTTCGTGAGGGGGGGTGGGTCAATTGAAAATATTAATGTTGAAATTCCGCTTCAAAAAAGTTGAAAATATTCATGAAGAAATTCGGGTTAAAAAAAGTTGAAAATATTCATGAAGAAATTCGGCTTCAAAAAAGTTTTCCCAAGGGGGGGGTGTTTCGTCTTTTTTCAAATTTTTCGTAAGGGGGGGGGTGTTTTGTCTTTTTTCAACTTTTTCGTAAGGGGGGTGGGTCAATTGAAAATATTCATGAAGAAATTCGGCTTCAAAAAAGTTGAAAATATTCAGGAAGTATTTGGGCTTCAAAAAAATTTAAAATTTTCATGAAGAAATACGGCTTCAAAAAAGTTGAAAATTTTCATGAAGTATTTGGGCTTCAAAAAAGTTTAAAATTTTCAGGAAGTATTTGGGCTTCAAAAAAGTTGAAAATTTTCATGAAGAAATTCGGCTTCAAAAAAGTTGAAAATGTTCATGACGTATTTGGGCTTCAAAAAAGTTGAACATTTTAATGAAGTATTTGGGCTTGAAAAAAGTTGAAAATTTTCATGAAGAAATTCGGCTTCAAAAAAGTTTTCGCAAGGGGGTTTGTTTCGTCTTTTTTCAACTTTTTCGTAACTGGGGGGTGTTTCGTCTTTTTTCAACTTTTTCGTAAGGGGGGGTGGGTCAATTGAAAATATTCATGAAGAAATTCGGCTTCAAAAAAGTTGAAAATATTCATGAAAAAATTCGGGTTAAAAAAAGTTGAAAATATTCATGAAGAAATACGGCTTCAAAAAAGTTTTCCCAACGGGGGGTGTTTCGTCTTTTTTCAAATTTTTCGGTAGGGGGGTTGTGTTTCGTCTTTTTTCAACTTTTTCGTAAGGGGGGGTGTTTCGTCTTTTTTCAACTTTTTCGTAAGGGGTGGGTGTTTCGTCTTTTTTCAACTTTTTCGTAAGGGGGAGTGGGTCAATTGAAAATATTCATGAAGAAATTCGGCTTCAAAAAAGTTGAAAATTTTCAGGAAGTATTTGGGCTTCAAAAAAATTTAAATTTTTAATGAAGGAATTCGGCTTCAAAAAAGTTGAAAATTTTCATGAAGAAATTCGGCTTCAAGAAAGTTGAAAATTTTCATGAAGTATTTGGGCTTCAAAACAGTTGAAAGTTTTCATGAAGAAATTCGGCTTCAAAAAAGTTGAAAATTTTGGTGAAGTATTTGGGCTTCAAAAAAGTTGAAAATATTCATGAAGAAATTCGGTTTCAAAAAAGTTGAAAATATTCATGAAGAAATTCGGCTTCAAAAAAGTTTTCCCAAGGGGGGGTGTTTCGTCTTTTTTCAACTTTTTCGTAAGGGGGGGGTGTTTCGTCTTTTTTCAACTTTTTCTTAAGGGTGTTGGGTCATTCGAAAATATTCATGAATAAATTCGGTTTCAAAAAAGTTGAAAATTTTCTTGAAGTATTTAGGCTTGAAAAAAGTTGAAATTTTCATGAAGTATTTGGGCTTCAAAAAAGTTGAAAATTTTCATGAAGAAATTCGGCTTCAAAAAAGTTTTCGCAAGGGGGGGGTGTTTCGTCTTTTTTCAACTTTTTCGTAAAGGGGGGGTGTTTTGTCTTTTTTCAACTTTTTCGTAAGGGGGGGTGGGTCAATTGAAAATATTCATGAAGAAATTCGGCCTCAAAAAAGTTGAAAATTTTCATGAAGTATTTGGGTTTCAAAAAAGTTGAAAATATTCATGAAGAAATTCGGCTTCAAAAAAGTTAAAAATTTTCATGAAGAAATTCGGCTTCGAAAAAGTTAAAAATTTTTATGAAGAAATTCGGATTGAAAAAAGTTGAAATTTTTCATGAAGTATTTGGGCTTCAAAAAAGTTGAAAATTTTCATGAAGTATTTGGGCTTCAAAAAAGTTGAACATTTTCATGAAGTATTTGGGCTTGAAAAAAGTTGAAAATTTTCATGAAGAAATTCGGCTTCAAAAAAGTTTTCGCAAGGGGGGGGTGATTCGTCTTTTTTCAACTTTTTCGGAAGGGGGGGGTGTTTCGTCTTTTTTCAACTTTTTCGTAAGGGGGGGGTGTTTCGTCTTTTTTCAAATTTTTCGTGAGGGGGGTGGGTCAATTGAAAATATTCATGAAGAAATTCGGCTTCAAAAAAGTTGAAAATTTTCATGAAGAAATTCGGATTTAGAAAAAGTTAAAAATTTTCATGAAGAAATTCGGCTTGAAAAAAGTTGAAAATTTTCATGAAGAAATTCTGCTTCAAAAAAGTTTTCGCAAGGGGGGGGTGTTTCGTCTTTTTTCAACTTTTTCGTAAGGGGGGGGGTGTTTCGTCTTTTTTCAACTTTTTCGTGAGGGGGTAGGTCAATTGAAAATATTCATGAAGAAATTCGGCTTCAAAAAAGTTGAAAATTTTCATGAATTATTTGGGCTTCAAAAAAGTTGAAAATTTTCATGAAGAAATTCGGCTTCAAAAAAGTTTAAAATTTTCATGAAGTATTTGGGCTTCAAAAAAGTTGAAAATATTCATGAAGAAATTCGGCTTCAAAAAAGTTGAAAATTTTCATGAAGTATTTGGGCTTCAAAAATGTTTTAAATTTTCATGAAGAAATTCGGTTTCAAAATAGTTTTCGCAAGGGGGGGGTGTTTCGTCTTTTTTCAACTTTTTCGTAAGGGGGGGTGTTTCCTCTTTTTTCAACTTTTTCATAAGGGGGGGTTGGTCAATTGAAATTTTTCATGAAGTATTTGGGCTTCAAAAAAGTTGAAAATTTTCATGAAGTATTTGGGCTTCAAAAAAGTTGAAAATTTTCATGAAGTATTTGGGCTTCAAAAAAGTTGAAAATATTCATGAAGAAATTCGGCTTCAAAAAAGTTGAAAATTTTCATGAAGTATTTGGGCTTGAAATTTTTTTTAAATTTTCATGAAGAAATTCGGCTTCAAAAAAGTTTAAAATTTTCATGAAGAAATTCGGCTTCAAAAAAGTTTTCGGAAGGGGGGGGTGTTTCGTCTTTTTTCAACTTTTTCGTAAGAGGGGGGTGTTTCGTCTTTTTTCAACTTTTTCTTGAGGGGGGGTGGGTCAATTGAAAATATTCATGAAGAAATTCGGCTTCAAAAAAGTTGAAAATTTTCATGAAGTATTTGGGCTTCCAAAAAGTTGAAAATTTTCATGGAGAAATTCGGCTTCAAAAAGGTTGAAAATTTTCATGAAGTATTTGGGCTTCAAAAAAGTTGAAAATATTCATGAAGAAATTCGGCTTCAAAAAAGTTGAAAATTTTCATGAAGTATTTGGGCTTGAAATTTTTTTTAAATTTTCATGAAGAAATTCGGCTTCAAAAAAGTTTTAAATTTTCATGAAGAAATTCGGCTTCAAAAAAGTTTTCGCAAGGGGGGGGTGTTTCGTCTTTTTTCAACTTTTTCGTAAGAGGGGGGTGTTTCGTCTTTTTTCAACTTTTTCGTGAGGGGGGGTGGGTCAATTGAAAATATTCATGAAGAAATTCGGCTTCAAAAAAGTTGAACATTTTCATGAAGTATTTGGGCTTCAAAAAAGTTGAAAATATTCATGAAGAAATTCGGCTTCAAAAAAGTTGAAAATTTTCATGAAGTATTTGGGCTTGAAAATTTTTTTAAATTTTCATGAAGAAATTCGGCTTCAAAAAAGTTTAAAATTTTCATGAAGAAATTCGGCTTCAAAAAAGTTGAAAATTTTCATGAAGTATTTGGGCTTCAAAAAAGTTGAAAATTTTCATGAAGAATTTGGGCTTAAAAAAAGTTGAAAATTTTCATGAAGAAATTCGGCTTCAAAAAAGTTGAAAATTTTCATGAAGAAATTCGGCTTCAAAAAAGTTTTCGCAAGGGGGGGGTGTTTCGTCTTTTTTCAACTTTTTCGTAAGGGGGGGGTGTTTCGTCTTTTTTCAACTTTTTCGTAAGAGGGGTGTGTTTCGTCTTTTTTCAACTTTTTCGTGAGGGGGTGGGTCAATTGAAAATATTCATGAAGAAATTCGGCTTCTAAAAAGTTTTCGCAAGGGGGGGGTGTTTCGTCTTTTTTCAACTTTTTCGTAAGGGGGGGGTGTTTCGTCTTTTTTCAACTTTTTCGTTAGCGGGGGTGGGTCAATTGAAAATATTCATGAAGAAATTTGGCTTCAAAAAAGATGAAAATTTTCATGAAATATTTGGGCTTCAAAAAAGTTGAAAATTTTCATGAAGAAATTCGGCTTCAAAAAAGTTTTCGCAAGGGGGGGGTGTTTCGTCTTTTTTCAACTTTTTCGTAAGAGGGGGGTGTTTCGTCTTTTTTCAACTTTTTCGTGAGGGGGGGTGGGTCAATTGAAAATATTCATGAAGAAATTCGGCTTCAAAAAAGATGAACGTTTTCATGAAGTATTTGGGTTTCATAAAAGTTGAAAATTTTCATGAAGTATTTGGGTTTCAAAAAAGTTGAACATTTTCATGAAGTATTTGGGCTTCAAAAAAGTTGAAAATTTTCATGAAGAAATTCGGCTTCAAAAAAGATGAACGTTTTCATGAAGTATTTGGGCTTCAAAAAAGTTGAAAATTTTCATGAAGTATTTGGGTTTCAAAAAAGTTGAAAATTTTCATGAAGTATTTGGGCTTTAAAAAAGTTGAAAATATTCATGAAGAAATTCGGCTTCAAAACAGTTGAAAATTTTCATGAAGAAATTCGGCTTCAAAAAAGTTTTCGCAAGGGGGGGATGTTTCGTCTTTTTTCAACTTTTTCGTAAGGGGGGGGTGTTTCGTCTTTTTTCAACTTTTTCGTAAGAGGGGGGTGTTTCGTTTTTTTTCAACTTTTTCGTGAGGGGGGGTGGGTCAATTGAAAATATTCATGAAGAAATTCGGCTTCAAAAAAGTTGAAAATTTTCATGAAGTATTTGGGCTTCAAAAATGTTTTAAATTTTCATGAAGAAATTCGGCTTCAAAAAAGTTGAAAATTTTCATGAAGAAATTCGGCTTCAAAAAAGATGAACGTTTTCATGAAGTATTTGGGCTTCAAAAAAGTTGAAAATTTTCATGAAGTATTTGGGTTTCAAAAAAGTTGATAATTTTCATGAAGTATTTGGGTTTCAAAAAAGTTGAAAATATTCATGAAGAAATTCGGCTTCAAAACAGTTGAAAATTTTCATGAAGAAATTCGGCTTCAAAAAAGTTTTCGCAAAGGGGGGGTGTTTCGTCTTTTTTCAACTTTTTCGTAAGGGGGGGGTGTTTCGTCTTTTTTCAACTTTTTCGTAAGAGGGGGGTGTTTCGTCTTTTATCAACTTTTTCGTGAGGAGGGGTGGGTCAATTGAAAATATTCATGAAGAAATTCGGCTTCAAAAAAGTTGAAAATTTTCATGAAGTATTTGGGCTTCAAAAATGTTTTAAATTTTCATGAAGAAATTCGGCTTCAAAAAAGTTTAAAATTTTCATGAAGAAATTTGGCTTCAAAAAAGATGAAAATTTTCACAAGTATTTGGGCTTCGAAAAAGTTGAAAATTTTAATGAAGAAATTCGTCTTCAAAAAAGTTTTCGCAAGGGGGGTGTTTCGTCTTTTTTCAACTTTTTCGTAAAGGGGGGTGTTTCCTCTTTTTTCAACTTTTTCATATGGGGGGGTTGGTCAATTGAAATTATTCATGAAGTATTTGGGCTTCAAAAAAGTTGAAAATTTTCATGAAAGTATTTGGGCTTCAAAAAAGTTGAAAATTTTCATGAAGAAATTCGGCTTCAAAAAAGTTGAACGTTTTCATGAAGTATTTGGGCTTCAAAAAAGTTAAAAATTTTCATGAAGTATTTGGGCTTCAAAAAAGTTGAAAATATTCATGAAGAAATTCGGCTTCAAAAAAGTTGAAAATTTTCATGAAGTATTTGGGCTTCAAAATTTTTTTTAAATTTCATGAAGAAATTCGGCTTCAAAAAGGTTGAAAATTTTCATGAAGAAATTCGGCTTCAAAAAAGTTGAAAATTTTCATGAAGTATTTGGGCTTCAAAAAAGTTGAAAATTTTCATGAAGTATTTGGGCTTCAAAAAAGTTTAAAATTTTCATGAAGAAATTCGGCTTCAAAAAGGTTGAAAATTTTCATGAAGTATTTGGGCTTCAAAAAAGTTGAAAATATTCATGAAGAAATTCGGCTTCAAAAAAGTTGAAAATTTTCATGAAGTATTTGGGCTTGAAATTTTTTTTAAATTTTCATGAAGAAATTCGGCTTCAAAAAAGTTGAAAATTTTCATGAAGAAATTCGGCTTCAAAAAAGTTTTCGCAAGGGGGGGGTGTTTCGTCTTTTTTCAACTTTTTCGTAAGGGGGGGGTGTTTCGTCTTTTTTCAACTTTTTCGCAAGGGGGGGGTGTTTCGTCTTTTTTCAACTTTTTCGTAAGGGGGGGGTGTTTCGTCTTTTTTCAACTTTTTCGTTAGCGGGGGTGGGTCAATTGAAAATATTCATGAAGAAATTTGGCTTCAAAAAAGATGAAAATTTTCATGAAGTATTTGGGCTTCAAAAAAGTTGAAAATTTTCATGAAGAAATTCGGCTTCAAAAAAGTTTTCGCAAGGGGGGGGTGTTTCGTCTTTTTTCAACTTTTTCGTAAGAGGGGGGTGTTTCGTCTTTTTTCAACTTTTTCGTGAGGGGGGGTGGGTCAATTGAAAATATTCATGAAGAAATTCGGCTTCAAAAAAGATGAACGTTTTCATGAAGTATTTGGGTTTCAAAAAAGTTGAAAATTTTCATGAAGTATTTGGGTTTCAAAAAAGTTGAAAATTTTCATGAAGTATTTGGGCTTCAAAAAAGTTGAAAATTTTCATGAAGAAATTCGGCTTCAAAAAAGATGAACGTTTTCATGAAGTATTTGGGCTTCAAAAAAGTTGAAAATTTTCATGAAGTATTTGGGTTTCAAAAAAGTTGAAAATTTTCATGAAGTATTTGGGCTTTAAAAAAGTTGAAAATATTCATGAAGAAATTCGGCTTCAAAACAGTTTTCGCAAGGGGGGGGTGTTTCGTCTTTTTTCAACTTTTTCGTAAGGGGGGGGTGTTTCGTCTTTTTTCAACTTTTTCGTAAGAGGGGGGTGTTTCGTTTTTTTTCAACTTTTTCGTGAGGGGGGGTGGGTCAATTGAAAATATTGATGAAGAAATTCGGCTTCAAAAAAGTTGAAAATTTTCATGAAGTATTTGGGCTTCAAAAATGTTTTAAATTTTCATGAAGAAATTCGGCTTCAAAAAAGTTGAAAATTTTCATGAAGAAATTCGGCTTCAAAAAAGATGAACGTTTTCATGAAGTATTTGGGCTTCAAAAAAGTTGAAAATTTTCATGAAGTATTTGGGTTTCAAAAAAGTTGATAATTTTCATGAAGTATTTGGGTTTCAAAAAAGTTGAAAATATTCATGAAGAAATTCGGCTTCAAAACAGTTGAAAATTTTCATGAAGAAATTCGGCTTCAAAAAAGTTTTCGCAAAGGGGGGGTGTTTCGTCTTTTTTAAACTTTTTCGTAAGGGGGGGGTGTTTCGTCTTTTTTCAACTTTTTCGTAAGAGGGGGGTGTTTCGTCTTTTTTCAACTTTTTCGTGAGGGGGGGTGGGTCAATTGAAAATATTCATGAAGAAATTCGGCTTCAAAAAAGTTGAAAATTTTCATGAAGTATTTGGGCTTCAAAAATGTTTTAAATTTTCATGAAGAAATTCGGCTTCAAAAAAGTTTAAAATTTTCATGAAGAAATTCGGCTTCAAAAAAGTTTTCGCAAGGGGGGGGTGTTTCGTCTTTTTTCAACTTTTTCGTAAGGGGGGGGTGTTTCGTCTTTTTTCAACTTTTTCCTAAGAGGGGGGTGTTTCGTCTTTTTTCAACTTTTTCGTGAGGGGGGTGGGTCAATTGAAAGTATTCATGAAGAAATTCGGCTTCAAAAAAGTTGAAAATTTTCATGAAGTATTTGGGCTTCAAAAAAGTTGAAAATTTTCATGAAGAAATTCGGCTTCAAAAAAGTTTTCGCAAGGGGGGGGTGTTTCGTCTTTTTTCAACTTTTTCGTAAGGGGGGGGTGTTTCGTCTTTTTTCAACTTTTTCGTAAGAGGGGTGTGTTTCGTCTTTTTTCAACTTTTTCGTGAGGGGGTGGGTCAATTGAAAACATTCATGAAGAAATTCGGATTCAAAAAAGTTGAAAATTTTCATGAAGTATTTGGGCTTCAAAAATGTTTTAAATTTTCATGAACAAATTCGGATTCAAAAAAGTTTAAAATTTTCATGAAGTATTTGGACTTCAAAAATGTTTTAAATTTTGATGAAGAAATTCGGCTTCAAAAAAGTTTAAAATTTTCATGAAGAAATTCGGCTTCAAAAAAGTTGAAAATTTTCATGAAGTATTTGGGCTTCAAAAAAGTTGAAAATTTTCATGATGAAATTCGGCTTCAAAAAAGTTTTCGCAAGGGCGGGGTGTTTCGTCTTTTTTCAACTTTTTCGTAAGGGGGGGGTGTTTCGTCTTTTTTCAACTTTTTCGTAAGAGGGGTGTGTTTCGTCTTTTTTCAACTTTTTCGTGAGGGGGTGGGTCAATTGAAAATATTCATGAAGAAATTCGGCTTCAAAAAAGTTGAAAATTTTCATGAAGAAATTCGGCTTCAAAAAAGTTTTCGCGAGGGGGGGGTGTTTCGTCTTTTTTCAACTTTTTCGTAAGGGGGGGGTGTTTCGTCTTTTTTCAACTTTTTCGTAAGGGGGGGGTGGGTCAATTGAAAACATTCATGAAGAAATTCGGATTCAAAAAAGTTGAAAATTTTCATGAAGTATTTGGGCTTCAAAAATGTTTTAAATTTTCATGAACAAATTCGGATTCAAAAAAGTTTAAAATTTTCATGAAGTATTTGGACTTCAAAAATGTTTTAAATTTTGATGAAGAAATTCGGCTTCAAAAAAGTTTAAAATTTTCATGAAGAAATTCGGCTTCAAAAAAGTTGAAAATTTTCATGAAGTATTTGGGCTTCAAAAAAGTTGAAAATTTTCATGAAGAAATTCGGCTTCAAAAAAGTTTTCGCAAAGGGGGGGTGTTTCGTCTTTTTTCAACTTTTCGTAAGGGGGGGGTGTTTCGTCTTTTTTCAACTTTTTCGTAAGAGGGGGGTGTTTCGTCTTTTTTCAACTTTTTCGTGAGGGGGGTGGGTCAATTGAAAGTATTCATGAAGAAATTCGGCTTCAAAAAAGTTTAAAATTTTAATGAAGTATTTGGGCTTCAAAAAAGTGGAAAATTTTCATGAAGAAATTCGGATTCAAAAAAGTTTTCGCAAGGGGGGGGTGTTTCGTCTTTTTTCAACTTTTTCGTAAGGGGGGGGTGTTTCGTCTTTTTTCAACTTTTTCGTAAGGGGGGGGTGTTTCGTCTTTTTTCAACTTTTTCGTAAGGGGGGTGTTTCGTCTTTTTTCAACTTTTTCGTAAGGGGGGGGTGTTTCGTCTTTTTTCAACTTTTTCGTAAGGGGGGTGTTTCGTCTTTTTTCAACTTTTTCGTGAGGGGGGTGGGTCAATTGAAAGTATTCATGAAGAAATTCGGCTTCAAAAAAGTTGAAAATTTTCATGAAGTATTTGGGCTTCAAAAAAGTTGAAAATTTTCATGAAGTATTTGGGCTTCAAAAAAGTTGAAAATTTTCATGAAGTATTTGGGCTTCAAAAAAGTTGAAAATTTTCATGAAGTATTTGGGCTTCAAAAAAGTTGAAAATTTTCATGAAGAAATTCGGCTTCAAAAAAGTTTTCGCAAGGGGGGGGTGTTTCGTCTTTTTTCAACTTTTTCGTAAGAGGGGGGTGTTTCGTCTTTTTTCAACTTTTTCGTGAGGGGGGGTGGGTCAATTGAAAATATTCATGAAGAAATTCGGCTTCAAAAAAGATGAACGTTTTCATGAAGTATTTGGGTTTCAAAAAAGTTGAAAATTTTCATGAAGTATTTGGGTTTCAAAAAAGTTGAAAATTTTCATGAAGTATTTGGGCTTCAAAAAAGTTGAAAATTTTCATGAAGAAATTCGGCTTCAAAAAAGATGAACGTTTTCATGAAGTATTTGGGCTTCAAAAAAGTTGAAAATTTTCATGAAGTATTTGGGTTTCAAAAAAGTTGAAAATATTCATGAAGAAATTCGGCTTCAAAACAGTTTTCGCAAGGGGGGGGTGTTTCGTCTTTTTTCAACTTTTTCGTAAGGGGGGGGTGTTTCGTCTTTTTTCAACTTTTTCGTAAGAGGGGGGTGTTTCGTTTTTTTTCAACTTTTTCGTGAGGGGGGGTGGGTCAATTGAAAATATTGATGAAGAAATTCGGCTTCAAAAAAGTTGAAAATTTTCATGAAGTATTTGGGCTTCAAAAATGTTTTAAATTTTCATGAAGAAATTCGGCTTCAAAAAAGTTGAAAATTTTCATGAAGAAATTCGGCTTCAAAAAAGATGAACGTTTTCATGAAGTATTTGGGTTTCAAAAAAGTTGATAATTTTCATGAAGTATTTGGGTTTCAAAAAAGTTGAAAATATTCATGAAGAAATTCGGCTTCAAAACAGTTGAAAATTTTCATGAAGAAATTCGGCTTCAAAAAAGTTTTCGCAAAGGGGGGGTGTTTCGTCTTTTTTCAACTTTTTCGTAAGGGGGGGGTGTTTCGTCTTTTTTCAACTTTTTCGTAAGAGGGGGGTGTTTCGTCTTTTTTCAACTTTTTCGTGAGGGGGGGTGGGTCAATTGAAAATATTCATGAAGAAATTCGGCTTCAAAAAAGTTGAAAATTTTCATGAAGTATTTGGGCTTCAAAAATGTTTTAAATTTTCATGAAGAAATTCGGCTTCAAAAAAGTTTAAAATTTTCATGAAGAAATTCGGCTTCAAAAAAGTTTTCGCAAGGGGGGGGTGTTTCGTCTTTTTTCAACTTTTTCGTAAGGGGGGGGTGTTTCGTCTTTTTTCAACTTTTTCCTAAGAGGGGGGTGTTTCGTCTTTTTTCAACTTTTTCGTGAGGGGGGTGGGTCAATTGAAAGTATTCATGAAGAAATTCGGCTTCAAAAAAGTTGAAAATTTTCATGAAGTATTTGGGCTTCAAAAAAGTTGAAAATTTTCATGAAGAAATTCGGCTTCAAAAAAGTTTTCGCAAGGGGGGGGTGTTTCGTCTTTTTTCAACTTTTTCGTAAGGGGGGGGTGTTTCGTCTTTTTTCAACTTTTTCGTAAGAGGGGTGTGTTTCGTCTTTTTTCAACTTTTTCGTGAGGGGGTGGGTCAATTGAAAATATTCATGAAGAAATTCGGCTTCAAAAAAGTTGAAAATTTTCATGAAGAAATTCGGCTTCAAAAAAGTTTTCGCGAGGGGGGGGTGTTTCGTCTTTTTTCAACTTTTTCGTAAGGGGGGGGTGTTTCGTCTTTTTTCAACTTTTTCGTAAGGGGGGGGTGGGTCAATTGAAAACATTCATGAAGAAATTCGGATTCAAAAAAGTTGAAAATTTTCATGAAGTATTTGGGCTTCAAAAATGTTTTAAATTTTCATGAACAAATTCGGATTCAAAAAAGTTTAAAATTTTCATGAAGTATTTGGGCTTCAAAAAAGTTCAAAATTTTCATGATGAAATTCGGCTTCAAAAAAGTTTTCGCAAGGGGGGGGTGTTTCGTCTTTTTTCAACTTTTTCGTAAGGGGGGGGTGTTTCGTCTTTTTTCAACTTTTTCGTAAGGGGGGGGTGGGTCAATTGAAAACATTCATGAAGAAATTCGGCTTCAAAAAAGTTGAAAATTTTCATGAAGAAATTCGGCTTCAAAAAAGTTTTCGCGAGGGGGGGGTGTTTCGTCTTTTTTCAACTTTTTCGTAAGGGGGGGGTGTTTCGTCTTTTTTCAACTTTTTCGTAAGGGGGGGGTGGGTCAATTGAAAACATTCATGAAGAAATTCGGATTCAAAAAAGTTGAAAATTTTCATGAAGTATTTGGGCTTCAAAAATGTTTTAAATTTTCATGAACAAATTCGGATTCAAAAAAGTTTAAAATTTTCATGAAGAAATTTGGCTTCAAAAAAGATGAAAATTTTCACAAGTATTTGGGCTTCGAAAAAGTTGAAAATTTTAATGAAGAAATTCGTCTTCAAAAAAGTTTTCGCAAGGGGGGTGTTTCGTCTTTTTTCAACTTTTTCGTAAAGGGGGGTGTTTCCTCTTTTTTCAACTTTTTCATATGGGGGGGTTGGTCAATTGAAATTATTCATGAAGTATTTGGGCTTCAAAAAAGTTGAAAATTTTCATGAAAGTATTTGGGCTTCAAAAAAGTTGAAAATTTTCATGAAGAAATTCGGCTTCAAAAAAGTTGAACGTTTTCATGAAGTATTTGGGCTTCAAAAAAGTTAAAAATTTTCATGAAGTATTTGGGCTTCAAAAAAGTTGAAAATATTCATGAAGAAATTCGGCTTCAAAAAAGTTGAAAATTTTCATGAAGTATTTGGGCTTCAAAATTTTTTTTAAATTTCATGAAGAAATTCGGCTTCAAAAAGGTTGAAAATTTTCATGAAGAAATTCGGCTTCAAAAAAGTTGAAAATTTTCATGAAGTATTTGGGCTTCAAAAAAGTTGAAAATTTTCATGAAGTATTTGGGCTTCAAAAAAGTTTAAAATTTTCATGAAGAAATTCGGCTTCAAAAAGGTTGAAAATTTTCATGAAGTATTTGGGCTTCAAAAAAGTTGAAAATATTCATGAAGAAATTCGGCTTCAAAAAAGTTGAAAATTTTCATGAAGTATTTGGGCTTGAAATTTTTTTTAAATTTTCATGAAGAAATTCGGCTTCAAAAAAGTTGAAAATTTTCATGAAGAAATTCGGCTTCAAAAAAGTTTTCGCAAGGGGGGGGTGTTTCGTCTTTTTTCAACTTTTTCGTAAGGGGGGGGTGTTTCGTCTTTTTTCAACTTTTTCGCAAGGGGGGGGTGTTTCGTCTTTTTTCAACTTTTTCGTAAGGGGGGGGTGTTTCGTCTTTTTTCAACTTTTTCGTTAGCGGGGGTGGGTCAATTGAAAATATTCATGAAGAAATTTGGCTTCAAAAAAGATGAAAATTTTCATGAAGTATTTGGGCTTCAAAAAAGTTGAAAATTTTCATGAAGAAATTCGGCTTCAAAAAAGTTTTCGCAAGGGGGGGGTGTTTCGTCTTTTTTCAACTTTTTCGTAAGAGGGGGGTGTTTCGTCTTTTTTCAACTTTTTCGTGAGGGGGGGTGGGTCAATTGAAAATATTCATGAAGAAATTCGGCTTCAAAAAAGATGAACGTTTTCATGAAGTATTTGGGTTTCAAAAAAGTTGAAAATTTTCATGAAGTATTTGGGTTTCAAAAAAGTTGAAAATTTTCATGAAGTATTTGGGCTTCAAAAAAGTTGAAAATTTTCATGAAGAAATTCGGCTTCAAAAAAGATGAACGTTTTCATGAAGTATTTGGGCTTCAAAAAAGTTGAAAATTTTCATGAAGTATTTGGGTTTCAAAAAAGTTGAAAATTTTCATGAAGTATTTGGGCTTTAAAAAAGTTGAAAATATTCATGAAGAAATTCGGCTTCAAAACAGTTTTCGCAAGGGGGGGGTGTTTCGTCTTTTTTCAACTTTTTCGTAAGGGGGGGGTGTTTCGTCTTTTTTCAACTTTTTCGTAAGAGGGGGGTGTTTCGTTTTTTTTCAACTTTTTCGTGAGGGGGGGTGGGTCAATTGAAAATATTGATGAAGAAATTCGGCTTCAAAAAAGTTGAAAATTTTCATGAAGTATTTGGGCTTCAAAAATGTTTTAAATTTTCATGAAGAAATTCGGCTTCAAAAAAGTTGAAAATTTTCATGAAGAAATTCGGCTTCAAAAAAGATGAACGTTTTCATGAAGTATTTGGGCTTCAAAAAAGTTGAAAATTTTCATGAAGTATTTGGGTTTCAAAAAAGTTGATAATTTTCATGAAGTATTTGGGTTTCAAAAAAGTTGAAAATATTCATGAAGAAATTCGGCTTCAAAACAGTTGAAAATTTTCATGAAGAAATTCGGCTTCAAAAAAGTTTTCGCAAAGGGGGGGTGTTTCGTCTTTTTTAAACTTTTTCGTAAGGGGGGGGTGTTTCGTCTTTTTTCAACTTTTTCGTAAGAGGGGGGTGTTTCGTCTTTTTTCAACTTTTTCGTGAGGGGGGGTGGGTCAATTGAAAATATTCATGAAGAAATTCGGCTTCAAAAAAGTTGAAAATTTTCATGAAGTATTTGGGCTTCAAAAATGTTTTAAATTTTCATGAAGAAATTCGGCTTCAAAAAAGTTTAAAATTTTCATGAAGAAATTCGGCTTCAAAAAAGTTTTCGCAAGGGGGGGGTGTTTCGTCTTTTTTCAACTTTTTCGTAAGGGGGGGGTGTTTCGTCTTTTTTCAACTTTTTCCTAAGAGGGGGGTGTTTCGTCTTTTTTCAACTTTTTCGTGAGGGGGGTGGGTCAATTGAAAGTATTCATGAAGAAATTCGGCTTCAAAAAAGTTGAAAATTTTCATGAAGTATTTGGGCTTCAAAAAAGTTGAAAATTTTCATGAAGAAATTCGGCTTCAAAAAAGTTTTCGCAAGGGGGGGGTGTTTCGTCTTTTTTCAACTTTTTCGTAAGGGGGGGGTGTTTCGTCTTTTTTCAACTTTTTCGTAAGAGGGGTGTGTTTCGTCTTTTTTCAACTTTTTCGTGAGGGGGTGGGTCAATTGAAAACATTCATGAAGAAATTCGGATTCAAAAAAGTTGAAAATTTTCATGAAGTATTTGGGCTTCAAAAATGTTTTAAATTTTCATGAACAAATTCGGATTCAAAAAAGTTTAAAATTTTCATGAAGTATTTGGACTTCAAAAATGTTTTAAATTTTGATGAAGAAATTCGGCTTCAAAAAAGTTTAAAATTTTCATGAAGAAATTCGGCTTCAAAAAAGTTGAAAATTTTCATGAAGTATTTGGGCTTCAAAAAAGTTGAAAATTTTCATGATGAAATTCGGCTTCAAAAAAGTTTTCGCAAGGGCGGGGTGTTTCGTCTTTTTTCAACTTTTTCGTAAGGGGGGGGTGTTTCGTCTTTTTTCAACTTTTTCGTAAGAGGGGTGTGTTTCGTCTTTTTTCAACTTTTTCGTGAGGGGGTGGGTCAATTGAAAATATTCATGAAGAAATTCGGCTTCAAAAAAGTTGAAAATTTTCATGAAGAAATTCGGCTTCAAAAAAGTTTTCGCGAGGGGGGGGTGTTTCGTCTTTTTTCAACTTTTTCGTAAGGGGGGGGTGTTTCGTCTTTTTTCAACTTTTTCGTAAGGGGGGGGTGGGTCAATTGAAAACATTCATGAAGAAATTCGGATTCAAAAAAGTTGAAAATTTTCATGAAGTATTTGGGCTTCAAAAATGTTTTAAATTTTCATGAACAAATTCGGATTCAAAAAAGTTTAAAATTTTCATGAAGTATTTGGACTTCAAAAATGTTTTAAATTTTGATGAAGAAATTCGGCTTCAAAAAAGTTTAAAATTTTCATGAAGAAATTCGGCTTCAAAAAAGTTGAAAATTTTCATGAAGTATTTGGGCTTCAAAAAAGTTGAAAATTTTCATGAAGAAATTCGGCTTCAAAAAAGTTTTCGCAAAGGGGGGGTGTTTCGTCTTTTTTCAACTTTTCGTAAGGGGGGGGTGTTTCGTCTTTTTTCAACTTTTTCGTAAGAGGGGGGTGTTTCGTCTTTTTTCAACTTTTTCGTGAGGGGGGTGGGTCAATTGAAAGTATTCATGAAGAAATTCGGCTTCAAAAAAGTTTAAAATTTTAATGAAGTATTTGGGCTTCAAAAAAGTGGAAAATTTTCATGAAGAAATTCGGATTCAAAAAAGTTTTCGCAAGGGGGGGGTGTTTCGTCTTTTTTCAACTTTTTCGTAAGGGGGGGGTGTTTCGTCTTTTTTCAACTTTTTCGTAAGGGGGGGGTGTTTCGTCTTTTTTCAACTTTTTCGTAAGGGGGGTGTTTCGTCTTTTTTCAACTTTTTCGTAAGGGGGGGGTGTTTCGTCTTTTTTCAACTTTTTCGTAAGGGGGGTGTTTCGTCTTTTTTCAACTTTTTCGTGAGGGGGGTGGGTCAATTGAAAGTATTCATGAAGAAATTCGGCTTCAAAAAAGTTGAAAATTTTCATGAAGTATTTGGGCTTCAAAAAAGTTGAAAATTTTCATGAAGTATTTGGGCTTCAAAAAAGTTGAAAATTTTCATGAAGTATTTGGGCTTCAAAAAAGTTGAAAATTTTCATGAAGTATTTGGGCTTCAAAAAAGTTGAAAATTTTCATGAAGAAATTCGGCTTCAAAAAAGTTTTCGCAAGGGGGGGGTGTTTCGTCTTTTTTCAACTTTTTCGTAAGAGGGGGGTGTTTCGTCTTTTTTCAACTTTTTCGTGAGGGGGGGTGGGTCAATTGAAAATATTCATGAAGAAATTCGGCTTCAAAAAAGATGAACGTTTTCATGAAGTATTTGGGTTTCAAAAAAGTTGAAAATTTTCATGAAGTATTTGGGTTTCAAAAAAGTTGAAAATTTTCATGAAGTATTTGGGCTTCAAAAAAGTTGAAAATTTTCATGAAGAAATTCGGCTTCAAAAAAGATGAACGTTTTCATGAAGTATTTGGGCTTCAAAAAAGTTGAAAATTTTCATGAAGTATTTGGGTTTCAAAAAAGTTGAAAATATTCATGAAGAAATTCGGCTTCAAAACAGTTTTCGCAAGGGGGGGGTGTTTCGTCTTTTTTCAACTTTTTCGTAAGGGGGGGGTGTTTCGTCTTTTTTCAACTTTTTCGTAAGAGGGGGGTGTTTCGTTTTTTTTCAACTTTTTCGTGAGGGGGGGTGGGTCAATTGAAAATATTGATGAAGAAATTCGGCTTCAAAAAAGTTGAAAATTTTCATGAAGTATTTGGGCTTCAAAAATGTTTTAAATTTTCATGAAGAAATTCGGCTTCAAAAAAGTTGAAAATTTTCATGAAGAAATTCGGCTTCAAAAAAGATGAACGTTTTCATGAAGTATTTGGGTTTCAAAAAAGTTGATAATTTTCATGAAGTATTTGGGTTTCAAAAAAGTTGAAAATATTCATGAAGAAATTCGGCTTCAAAACAGTTGAAAATTTTCATGAAGAAATTCGGCTTCAAAAAAGTTTTCGCAAAGGGGGGGTGTTTCGTCTTTTTTCAACTTTTTCGTAAGGGGGGGGTGTTTCGTCTTTTTTCAACTTTTTCGTAAGAGGGGGGTGTTTCGTCTTTTTTCAACTTTTTCGTGAGGGGGGGTGGGTCAATTGAAAATATTCATGAAGAAATTCGGCTTCAAAAAAGTTGAAAATTTTCATGAAGTATTTGGGCTTCAAAAATGTTTTAAATTTTCATGAAGAAATTCGGCTTCAAAAAAGTTTAAAATTTTCATGAAGAAATTCGGCTTCAAAAAAGTTTTCGCAAGGGGGGGGTGTTTCGTCTTTTTTCAACTTTTTCGTAAGGGGGGGGTGTTTCGTCTTTTTTCAACTTTTTCCTAAGAGGGGGGTGTTTCGTCTTTTTTCAACTTTTTCGTGAGGGGGGTGGGTCAATTGAAAGTATTCATGAAGAAATTCGGCTTCAAAAAAGTTGAAAATTTTCATGAAGTATTTGGGCTTCAAAAAAGTTGAAAATTTTCATGAAGAAATTCGGCTTCAAAAAAGTTTTCGCAAGGGGGGGGTGTTTCGTCTTTTTTCAACTTTTTCGTAAGGGGGGGGTGTTTCGTCTTTTTTCAACTTTTTCGTAAGAGGGGTGTGTTTCGTCTTTTTTCAACTTTTTCGTGAGGGGGTGGGTCAATTGAAAATATTCATGAAGAAATTCGGCTTCAAAAAAGTTGAAAATTTTCATGAAGAAATTCGGCTTCAAAAAAGTTTTCGCGAGGGGGGGGTGTTTCGTCTTTTTTCAACTTTTTCGTAAGGGGGGGGTGTTTCGTCTTTTTTCAACTTTTTCGTAAGGGGGGGGTGGGTCAATTGAAAACATTCATGAAGAAATTCGGATTCAAAAAAGTTGAAAATTTTCATGAAGTATTTGGGCTTCAAAAATGTTTTAAATTTTCATGAACAAATTCGGATTCAAAAAAGTTTAAAATTTTCATGAAGTATTTGGGCTTCAAAAAAGTTGAAAATTTTCATGATGAAATTCGGCTTCAAAAAAGTTTTCGCAAGGGGGGGGTGTTTCGTCTTTTTTCAACTTTTTCGTAAGGGGGGGGTGTTTCGTCTTTTTTCAACTTTTTCGTAAGGGGGGGGTGGGTCAATTGAAAACATTCATGAAGAAATTCGGCTTCAAAAAAGTTGAAAATTTTCATGAAGAAATTCGGCTTCAAAAAAGTTTTCGCGAGGGGGGGGTGTTTCGTCTTTTTTCAACTTTTTCGTAAGGGGGGGGTGTTTCGTCTTTTTTCAACTTTTTCGTAAGGGGGGGGTGGGTCAATTGAAAACATTCATGAAGAAATTCGGATTCAAAAAAGTTGAAAATTTTCATGAAGTATTTGGGCTTCAAAAATGTTTTAAATTTTCATGAACAAATTCGGATTCAAAAAAGTTTAAAATTTTCATGAAGTATTTGGACTTCAAAAATGTTTTAAATTTTGATGAAGAAATTCGGCTTCAAAAAAGTTTAAAATTTTCATGAAGAAATTCGGCTTCAAAAAAGTTGAAAATTTTCATGAAGTATTTGGGCTTCAAAAAAGTTGAAAATTTTCATGAAGAAATTCGGCTTCAAAAAAGTTTTCGCAAAGGGGGGGTGTTTCGTCTTTTTTCAACTTTTCGTAAGGGGGGGGTGTTTCGTCTTTTTTCAACTTTTTCGTAAGAGGGGGGTGTTTCGTCTTTTTTCAACTTTTTCGTGAGGGGGGTGGGTCAATTGAAAGTATTCATGAAGAAATTCGGCTTCAAAAAAGTTTAAAATTTTAATGAAGTATTTGGGCTTCAAAAAAGTGGAAAATTTTCATGAAGAAATTCGGATTCAAAAAAGTTTTCGCAAGGGGGGGGTGTTTCGTCTTTTTTCAACTTTTTCGTAAGGGGGGGGTGTTTCGTCTTTTTTCAACTTTTTCGTAAGGGGGGGGTGTTTCGTCTTTTTTCAACTTTTTCTTAAGGGGGGTGTTTCGTCTTTTTTCAACTTTTTCGTGAGGGGGGTGGGTCAATTGAAAGTATTCATGAAGAAATTCGGCTTCAAAAAAGTTGAAAATTTTCATGAAGTATTTGGGCTTCAAAAAAGTTGAAAATTTTCATGAAGTATTTGGGCTTCAAAAAAGTTGAAAATTTTCATGAAGTATTTGGGCTTCAAAAAAGTTGAAAATTTTCATGAAGTATTTGGGCTTCAAAAAAGTTGAAAATTTTCATGAAGAAATTCGGCTTCAAAAAAGTTTTCGCAAGGGGGGGGTGTTTCGTCTTTTTTCAACTTTTTCGTAAGAGGGGGGTGTTTCGTGTTTTTTCAACTTTTTCGTGAGGGGGGGTGGGTCAATTGAAAATATTCATGAAGAAATTCGGCTTCAAAAAAGATGAACGTTTTCATGAAGTATTTGGGTTTCAAAAAAGTTGAAAATTTTCATGAAGTATTTGGGTTTCAAAAAAGTTGAAAATTTTCATGAAGTATTTGGGCTTCAAAAAAGTTGAAAATTTTCATGAAGAAATTCGGCTTCAAAAAAGATGAACGTTTTCATGAAGTATTTGGGCTTCAAAAAAGTTGAAAATTTTCATGAAGTATTTGGGTTTCAAAAAAGTTGAAAATATTCATGAAGAAATTCGGCTTCAAAACAGTTTTCGCAAGGGGGGGGTGTTTCGTCTTTTTTCAACTTTTTCGTAAGGGGGGGGTGTTTCGTCTTTTTTCAACTTTTTCGTAAGAGGGGGGTGTTTCGTTTTTTTTCAACTTTTTCGTGAGGGGGGGTGGGTCAATTGAAAATATTGATGAAGAAATTCGGCTTCAAAAAAGTTGAAAATTTTCATGAAGTATTTGGGCTTCAAAAATGTTTTAAATTTTCATGAAGAAATTCGGCTTCAAAAAAGTTGAAAATTTTCATGAAGAAATTCGGCTTCAAAAAAGATGAACGTTTTCATGAAGTATTTGGGCTTCAAAAAAGTTGAAAATTTTCATGAAGTATTTGGGTTTCAAAAAAGTTGATAATTTTCATGAAGTATTTGGGTTTCAAAAAAGTTGAAAATATTCATGAAGAAATTCGGCTTCAAAACAGTTGAAAATTTTCATGAAGAAATTCGGCTTCAAAAAAGTTTTCGCAAAGGGGGGGTGTTTCGTCTTTTTTCAACTTTTTCGTAAGGGGGGGGTGTTTCGTCTTTTTTCAACTTTTTCGTAAGAGGGGGGTGTTTCGTCTTTTTTCAACTTTTTCGTGAGGGGGGGTGGGTCAATTGAAAATATTCATGAAGAAATTCGGCTTCAAAAAAGTTGAAAATTTTCATGAAGTATTTGGGCTTCAAAAATGTTTTAAATTTTCATGAAGAAATTCGGCTTCAAAAAAGTTTAAAATTTTCATGAAGAAATTCGGCTTCAAAAAAGTTTTCGCAAGGGGGGGGTGTTTCGTCTTTTTTCAACTTTTTCGTAAGGGGGGGGTGTTTCGTCTTTTTTCAACTTTTTCCTAAGAGGGGGGTGTTTCGTCTTTTTTCAACTTTTTCGTGAGGGGGGTGGGTCAATTGAAAGTATTCATGAAGAAATTCGGCTTCAAAAAAGTTGAAAATTTTCATGAAGTATTTGGGCTTCAAAAAAGTTGAAAATTTTCATGAAGAAATTCGGCTTCAAAAAAGTTTTCGCAAGGGGGGGGTGTTTCGTCTTTTTTCAACTTTTTCGTAAGGGGGGGGTGTTTCGTCTTTTTTCAACTTTTTCGTAAGAGGGGTGTGTTTCGTCTTTTTTCAACTTTTTCGTGAGGGGGTGGGTCAATTGAAAATATTCATGAAGAAATTCGGCTTCAAAAAAGTTGAAAATTTTCATGAAGAAATTCGGCTTCAAAAAAGTTTTCGCGAGGGGGGGGTGTTTCGTCTTTTTTCAACTTTTTCGTAAGGGGGGGGTGTTTCGTCTTTTTTCAACTTTTTCGTAAGGGGGGGGTGGGTCAATTGAAAACATTCATGAAGAAATTCGGATTCAAAAAAGTTGAAAATTTTCATGAAGTATTTGGGCTTCAAAAATGTTTTAAATTTTCATGAACAAATTCGGATTCAAAAAAGTTTAAAATTTTCATGAAGTATTTGGACTTCAAAAATGTTTTAAATTTTGATGAAGAAATTCGGCTTCAAAAAAGTTTAAAATTTTCATGAAGAAATTCGGCTTCAAAAAAGTTGAAAATTTTCATGAAGTATTTGGGCTTCAAAAAAGTTTAAAATTTTCATGAAGAAATTCGGCTTCAAAAAAGTTTTCGCAAGGGGGGGGTGTTTCGTCTTTTTTCAACTTTTTCGTAAGGGGGGGGTGTTTCGTCTTTTTTCAACTTTTTCCTAAGAGGGGGGTGTTTCGTCTTTTTTCAACTTTTTCGTGAGGGGGGTGGGTCAATTGAAAGTATTCATGAAGAAATTCGGCTTCAAAAAAGTTGAAAATTTTCATGAAGTATTTGGGCTTCAAAAAAGTTGAAAATTTTCATGAAGAAATTCGGCTTCAAAAAAGTTTTCGCAAGGGGGGGGTGTTTCGTCTTTTTTCAACTTTTTCGTAAGGGGGGGGTGTTTCGTCTTTTTTCAACTTTTTCGTAAGAGGGGTGTGTTTCGTCTTTTTTCAACTTTGTCGTGAGGGGGTGGGTCAATTGAAAATATTCATGAAGAAATTCGGCTTCAAAAAAGTTGAAAATTTTCATGAAGAAATTCGGCTTCAAAAAAGTTTTCGCGAGGGGGGGGTGTTTCGTCTTTTTTCAACTTTTTCGTAAGGGGGGGGTGTTTCGTCTTTTTTCAACTTTTTCGTAAGGGGGGGGTGGGTCAATTGAAAACATTCATGAAGAAATTCGGATTCAAAAAAGTTGAAAATTTTCATGAAGTATTTGGGCTTCAAAAATGTTTTAAATTTTCATGAACAAATTCGGATTCAAAAAAGTTTAAAATTTTCATGAAGTATTTGGACTTCAAAAATGTTTTAAATTTTGATGAAGAAATTCGGCTTCAAAAAAGTTTAAAATTTTCATGAAGAAATTCGGCTTCAAAAAAGTTGAAAATTTTCATGAAGTATTTGGGCTTCAAAAAAGTTGAAAATTTTCATGATGAAATTCGGCTTCAAAAAAGTTTTCGCAAGGGGGGGGTGTTTCGTCTTTTTTCAACTTTTTCGTAAGGGGGGGGTGTTTCGTCTTTTTTCAACTTTTTCGTAAGAGGGGTGTGTTTCGTCTTTTTTCAACTTTTTCGTGAGGGGGTGGGTCAATTGAAAATATTCATGAAGAAATTCGGCTTCAAAAAAGTTGAAAATTTTCATGAAGAAATTCGGCTTCAAAAAAGTTTTCGCGAGGGGGGGGTGTTTCGTCTTTTTTCAACTTTTTCGTAAGGGGGGGGTGTTTCGTCTTTTTTCAACTTTTTCGTAAGGGGGGGGTGGGTCAATTGAAAACATTCATGAAGAAATTCGGATTCAAAAAAGTTGAAAATTTTCATGAAGTATTTGGGCTTCAAAAATGTTTTAAATTTTCATGAACAAATTCGGATTCAAAAAAGTTTAAAATTTTCATGAAGTATTTGGACTTCAAAAATGTTTTAAATTTTGATGAAGAAATTCGGCTTCAAAAAAGTTTAAAATTTTCATGAAGAAATTCGGCTTCAAAAAAGTTGAAAATTTTCATGAAGTATTTGGGCTTCAAAAAAGTTGAAAATTTTCATGAAGAAATTCGGCTTCAAAAAAGTTTTCGCAAAGGGGGGGTGTTTCGTCTTTTTTCAACTTTTCGTAAGGGGGGGGTGTTTCGTCTTTTTTCAACTTTTTCGTAAGAGGGGGGTGTTTCGTCTTTTTTCAACTTTTTCGTGAGGGGGGTGGGTCAATTGAAAGTATTCATGAAGAAATTCGGCTTCAAAAAAGTTTAAAATTTTAATGAAGTATTTGGGCTTCAAAAAAGTTGAAAATTTTCATGAAGAAATTCGGATTCAAAAAAGTTTTCGCAAGGGGGGGGTGTTTCGTCTTTTTTCAACTTTTTCGTAAGGGGGGGATGTTTCGTCTTTTTTCAACTTTTTCGTAAGGGGGGGGTGTTTCGTCTTTTTTCAACTTTTTCGTAAGGGGGGTGTTTCGTCTTTTTTCAACTTTTTCGTGAGGGGGGTGGGTCAATTGAAAGTATTCATGAAGAAATTCGGCTTCAAAAAAGTTGAAAATTTTCATGAAGTATTTGGGCTTCAAAAAAGTTGAAAATTTTCATGAAGTATTTGGGCTTCAAAAAAGTTGAAAATTTTCATGAAGTATTTGGGCTTCAAAAAAGTTGAAAATTTTCATGAAGTATTTGGGCTTCAAAAAAGTTGAAAATTTTCATGAAGAAATTCGGCTTCAAAAAAGTTTTCGCAAGGGGGGGGTGTTTCGTCTTTTTTCAACTTTTTCGTAAGAGGGGTGTGTTTCGTCTTTTTTCAACTTTTTCGTGAGGGGGGTGGGTCAATTGAAAGTATTCATGAAGAAATTC
Source organism: Labrus mixtus (assembly GCF_963584025.1). Classification (NCBI taxonomy): domain Eukaryota; kingdom Metazoa; phylum Chordata; class Actinopteri; order Labriformes; family Labridae; genus Labrus; species Labrus mixtus. The sequence goes on along the minus strand of NC_083615.1, from coordinate 33,276,172 downwards.
GGCTTCAAAAAAGTTTAAAATTTTAATGAAGTATTTGGGCTTCAAAAAAGTTGAAAATTTTCATGAAGAAATTCGGCTTCAAAAAAGTTTTCGCAAGGGGGGGGTGTTTCGTCTTTTTTCAACTTTTTCGTAAGGGGGGGTGTTTCGTCTTTTTTCAACTTTTTCGTAAGAGGGGTGTGTTTCGTCTTTTTTCAACTTTTTCGTGAGGGGGTGGGTCAATTGAAAATATTCATGAAGAAATTCGGCTTCAAAAAAGTTGAAAATTTTCATGAAGAAATTCGGCTTCAAAAAAGTTTTCGCGAGGGGGGGGTGTTTCGTCTTTTTTCAACTTTTTCGTAAGGGGGGGGTGTTTCGTCTTTTTTCAAATTTTTCGTAAGGGGGGGGTGGGTCAATTGAAAATATTCATGAAGAAATTCGGCTTCAAAAAAGTTGAAAATATTCATGAAGAAATTCGGCTTCAAAAAAGTTGAAAATTTTCATGAAGAAATTCGGCTTCAAAAAAGTTTTCGCGAGGGGGGGGTGTTTCGTCTTTTTTCAACTTTTTCGTAAGGGGGGGGTGTTTCGTCTTTTTTCAACTTTTTCGTAAGGGGGGGGGTGGGTCAATTGAAAACATTCATGAAGAAATTCGGATTCAAAAAAGTTGAAAATTTTCATGAAGTATTTGGGCTTCAAAAATGTTTTAAATTTTCATGAACAAATTCGGATTCAAAAAAGTTTAAAATTTTCATGAAGTATTTGGACATCAAAAATGTTTTAAATTTTGATGAAGAAATTCGGCTTCAAAAAAGTTTAAAATTTTCATGAAGAAATTCGGCTTCAAAAAAGTTGAAAATTTTCATGAAGTATTTGGGCTTCAAAAAAGTTGAAAATTTTCATGAAGAAATTCGGCTTCAAAAAAGTTTTCGCAAAGGGGGGGTGTTTCGTCTTTTTTCAACTTTTCGTAAGGGGGGGGTGTTTCGTCTTTTTTCAACTTTTTCGTAAGAGGGGGGTGTTTCGTCTTTTTTCAACATTTTCGTGAGGGGGGTGGGTCAATTGAAAGTATTCATGAAGAAATTCGGCTTCAAAAAAGTTTAAAATTTTAATGAAGTATTTGGGCTTCAAAAAAGTTGAAAATTTTCATGAAGGAATTCGGATTCAAAAAAGTTTTCGCAAGGGGGGGGTGTTTCGTCTTTTTTCAACTTTTTCGTAAGGGGGGGGTGTTTCGTCTTTTTTCAACTTTTTCGTAAGGGGGGGGTGTTTCGTCTTTTTTCAACTTTTTCGTAAGGGGGGTGTTTCGTCTTTTTTCAACTTTTTCGTGAGGGGGGTGGGTCAAATGAAAGTATTCATGAAGAAATTCGGCTTCAAAAAAGTTGAAAATTTTCATGAAGTATTTGGGCTTCAAAAAAGTTGAAAATTTTCATGAAGTATTTGGGCTTCAAAAAAGTTGAAAATTTTCATGAAGTATTTGGGCTTCAAAAAAGTTGAAAATTTTCATGAAGAAATTCGGCTTCAAAAAAGTTTTCGCAAGGGGGGGGTGTTTCGTCTTTTTTCAACTTTTTCGTAAGAGGGGTGTGTTTCGTCTTTTTTCAACTTTTTCGTGAGGGGGTGGGTCAATTGAAAATATTCATGAAGAAATTCGGCTTCAAAAAAGTTGAAAATTTTCATGAAGAAATTCGGCTTCAAAAAAGTTTTCGCGAGGGGGGGGTGTTTCGTCTTTTTTCAACTTTTTCGTAAGAGGGGGGTGTTTCTTCTTTTTTCAACTTTTTCGTGAGGGGGGTGGGTAAATTGAAAGTATTCATGAAGAAATTCGGCTTCAAAAAAGTTGAAAATATTCATGAAGAAATTCGGCTTCAAAAAAGTTGAAAATTTTCATGAAGAAATTCGGCTTCAAAAAAGTTTAAAATTTTCATGAAGTATTTGGACTTCAAAAATGTTTTAAATTTTGATGAAGAAATTCGGCTTCAAAAAAGTTTAAAATTTTCATGAAGAAATTCGGCTTCAAAAAAGTTTTCGCAAGGGGGGGGTGTTTCGTCTTTTTTCAACTTTTTCGTAAGGGGGGGTGTTTCGTCTTTTTTCAACTTTTTCGTAAGAGGGGTGTGTTTCGTCTTTTTTCAACTTTTTCGTGAGGGGGTGGGTCAATTGAAAATATTCATGAAGAAATTCGGCTTCAAAAAAGTTTTCGCGAGGGGGGGGTGTTTCGTCTTTTTTCAACTTTTTCGTAAGGGGGGGGTGGGTCAATTGAAAATATTCATGAAGAAATTCGGCTTCAAAAAAGTTGAAAATTTTCATGAAGTATTTGGGCTTCAAAAATGTTTTAAATTTTCATGAAGAAATTCGGCTTCAAAAAAGTTTAAAATTTTCATGAAGTATTTGGACTTCAAAAATGTTTTAAATTTTGATGAAGAAATTCGGCTTCAAAAAAGTTTAAAATTTTCATGAAGAAATTCGGCTTCAAAAAAGTTGAAAATTTTCATGAAGAAATTCGGCTTCAAAAAAGTTTTCGCAAAGGGGGGGTGTTTCGTCTTTTTTCAACTTTTCGTAAGGGGGGGGTGTTTCGTCTTTTTTCAACTTTTTCGTAAGAGGGGTGTGTTTCGTCTTTTTTCAACTTTTTCGTGAGGGGGTGGGTCAATTGAAAATATTCATGAAGAAATTCGGCTTCAAAAAAGTTGAAAATTTTCATGAAGAAATTCGGATTCAAAAAAGTTTTCGCGAGGGGGGGGTGTTTCGTCTTTTTTCAACTTTTTCGTAAGGGGGGGGTGTTTCGTCTTTTTTCAACTTTTTCGTAAGGGGGGGGTGGGTCAATTGAAAATATTCATGAAGAAATTCGGATTCAAAAAAGTTGAAAATTTTCATGAAGTATTTGGGCTTCAAAAAAGTTCAAAATTTTCATGAAGTATTTGGGCTTCAAAAAAGTTGAAAATATTCATGAAGAAATTCGGCTTCAAAAAAGTTTAAAATTTTCATGAAGTATTTGGGCTTCAAAAATTTTTTAAATTTTCATGAAGAAATTCGGCTTAAAAAAAGTTGAAAATTTTCATGAAGAAATTCGGCTTCAAAAAAGTTGAAAATTTTCATGAAGAAATTCGGCTTCAAAAAAGTTTTCGCAAAGGGGGGGTGTTTCGTCTTTTTTCAACTTTTCGTAAGGGGGGGGTGTTTCGTCTTTTTTCAACTTTTTCGTAAGAGGGGGGTGTTTCGTCTTTTTTCAACTTTTTCGTGAGGGGGGTGGGTCAATTGAAAGTATTCATGAAGAAATTCGGCTTCAAAAAAGTTCAAAATTTTAATGAAGTATTTGGGCTTCAAAAAAGTTGAAAATTTTCATGAAGAAATTCGGATTCAAAAAAGTTTTCGCAAGGGGGGGGTGTTTCGTCTTTTTTCAACTTTTTCGTAAGGGGGGGGTGTTTCGTCTTTTTTCAACTTTTTCGTAAGAGGGGGGTGTTTCGTCTTTTTTCAACTTTTTCGTGAGGGGGGTGGGTCAATTGAAAGTATTCATGAAGAAATTCGGCTACAAAAAAGTTGAAAATTTTCATGAAGATTTGGGCTTCAAAAAAGTTTAAAATTTTCATGAAGTATTTGGGCTTCAAAAAAGTTGAAAATTTTCATGAAGTATTTGGGCTTCAAAAATGTTTTAAATTTTCATGAAGAAATTCGGCTTCAAAAAAGTTGAAAATTTTCATGAAGAAATTCGGCTTCAAAAAAGTTTTCGCAAGGGGGGGATGTTTGGTCTTTTTTCAACTTTTTCGTAAGGGGGGGGTGTTTCGTCTTTTTTCAACTTTTTCATAAGAGGTGGGTGTTTCGTCTTTTTTCAACTTTTTCGTGAGGGGGGTGGGTCAATTGAAAGTATTCATGAAGAAATTCGGCTTCAAAAAAGTTGAAAATTTTCATGAAGTATTTGGGCTTCAAAAAAGTTGAAAATTTTCATGAAGAAATTCGGCTTCAAAAAAGTTTTCGCAAGGGGGGGGTGTTTCGTCTTTTTTCAACTTTTTCGTAAGGGGGGGGTGTTTCGTCTTTTTTCAACTTTTTCGTAAGAGGGTTGTGTTTCGTCTTTTTTCAACTTTTTCGTGAGGGGGTGGGTCAATTGAAAATATTCATGAAGAAATTCGGCTTCAAAAAATTTGAAAATTTTCATGAAGAAATTCGGATTCAAAAAAGTTTTCGCGAGGGGGGGGTGTTTCGTCTTTTTTCAACTTTTTCGTAAGGGGGGGGTGTTTCGTCTTTTTTCAACTTTTTCGTAAGGGGGGGGTGGGTCAATTGAAAATATTCATGAAGAAATTCGGATTCAAAAAAGTTGAAAATTTTCATGAAGTATTTGGGCTTCAAAAAAGTTCAAAATTTTCATGAAGTATTTGGGCTTCAAAAAAGTTGAAAATATTCATGAAGAAATTCGGCTTCAAAAAAGTTGAAAATTTTCATGAAGTATTTGGGCTTCAAAAATTTTTTAAATTTTCATGAAGAAATTCGGCTTAAAAAAAGTTGAAAATTTTCATGAAGTATTTGGGCTTCAAAAAAGTTGAAAATTTTCATGAAGAAATTCGGCTTCAAAAAAGTTTTCGCAAGGGGGGGGTGTTTCGTCTTTTTTCAACTTTTTCGTAAGGGGGGGTGTTTCGTCTTTTTTCAACTTTTTCGTAAGAGGGGGGTGTTTCGTCTTTTTTCAACTTTTTCGTAAGAGGGGGTGGGTCAATTGAAAATATTCATCAAGAAATTCGGCTTCAAAAAAGTTGAAAATTTTCATGAAGTATTTGGGCTTCAAAAAAGTTGAAAATTTTCATGAAGTATTTGGGCTTCAAAAAAGTTGAAAATTTTCATGAAGTATTTGGGCTTCAAAAAAGTTGAAAATTTTCATGAAGAAATTCGGCTTCAAAAAAGTTTTCGCAAGGGGGGGGTGTTTCGTCTTTTTTCAACTTTTTCGTAAGGGGGGGGTGTTTCGTCTTTTTTCAACTTTTTCGTAAGAGGGGTGTGTTTCGTCTTTTTTCAACTTTTTCGTGAGGGGGTGGGTCAATTGAAAATATTCATGAAGAAATTCGGCTTCAAAAAAGTTGAAAATTTTCATGAAGAAATTCGGCTTCAAAAAAGTTTTCGCGAGGGGGGGGTGTTTCGTCTTTTTTCAACTTTTTCGTAAGGGGGGGGTGTTTCGTCTTTTTTCAACTTTTTCGTAAGGGGGGGGGTGGGTCAATTGAAAGTATTCATGAAGAAATTCGGCTTCAAAAAAGTTCAAAATTTTAATGAAGTATTTTGGCTTCAAAAAAGTTGAAAATTTTCATGAAGAAATTCGGATTCGAAAAAGTTTTCGCAAGGGGGGGGTGTTTCGTCTTTTTTCAACTTTTTCGTAAGGGGGGGGTGTTTCGTCTTTTTTCAACTTTTTCGTAAGAGGGGGGTGTTTCGTCTTTTTTCAACTTTTTCGTGAGGGGGGTGGGTCAATTGAAAGTATTCATGAAGAAATTCGGCTTCAAAAAAGTTGAAAATTTTCATGAAGTATTTGGGCTTCAAAAAAGTTTAAAATTTTCATGAAGTATTTGGGCTTCAAAAAAGTTGAAAATTTTCATGAAGTATTTGGGCTTCAAAAATGTTTTAAATTTTCATGAAGAAATTCGGCTTCAAAAAAGTTGAAAATTTTCATGAAGAAATTCGGCTTCAAAAAAGTTTTCGCAAGGGGGGGGTGTTTCGTCTTTTTTCAACTTTTTCGTAAGGGGGGGGTGTTTCGTCTTTTTTCAACTTTTTCATAAGAGGTGGGTGTTTCGTCTTTTTTCAACTTTTTCGTGAGGGGGGTGGGTCAATTGAAAGTATTCATGAAGAAATTCGGCTTCAAAAAAGTTGAAAATTTTCATGAAGTATTTGGGCTTCAAAAAAGTTGAAAATTTTCATGAAGAAATTCGGCTTCAAAAAAGTTTTCGCAAGGGGGGGGTGTTTCGTCTTTTTTCAACTTTTTCGTAAGGGGGGGGTGTTTCGTCTTTTTTCAACTTTTTCGTAAGGGGGGGGTGGGTCAATTGAAAATATTCATGAAGAAATTCGGATTCAAAAAAGTTGAAAATTTTCATGAAGTATTTGGGCTTCAAAAAAGTTCAAAATTTTCATGAAGTATTTGGGCTTCAAAAAAGTATAAAATATTCATGAAGAAATTCGGCTTCAAAAAAGTTGAAAATTTTCATGAAGTATTTGGGCTTCAAAATTTTTTTAAATTTTCATGAAGAAATTCGGCTTAAAAAAAGTTGAAAATTTTCATGAAGTATTTGGGCTTCAAAAAAGTTGAAAATTTTCATGAAGAAATTCGGCTTCAAAAAAGTTTTCGCAAGGGGGGGGTGTTTCGTCTTTTTTCAACTTTTTCGTAAGGGGGGGTGTTTCGTCTTTTTTCAACTTTTTCGTAAGAGGGGGGTGTTTCGTCTTTTTTCAACTTTTTCGTGAGGGGGTGGGTCAATTGAAAGTATTCATGAAGAAATTCGGCTTCAAAAAAGTTGAAAATTTTCATGAAGTATTTGGGCTTCAAAAAAGTTGAAAATTTTCATGAAGTATTTGGGCTTCAAAAAAGTTGAAAATTTTCATGAAGTATTTGGGCTTCAAAAATGTTTTAAATTTTCATGAAGAAATTCGGCTTCAAAAAAGTTTTCGCAAGGGGGGGATGTTTCGTCTTTTTTCAACTTTTTCGTAAGGGGGGGGTGTTTCGTCTTTTTTCAACTTTTTCGTAAGAGGGGGGTGTTTCGTCTTTTTTCAACTTTTTCGTGAGGGGGGTGGGTCAATTGAAAGTATTCATGAAGAAATTCGGCTTCAAAAAAGTTGAAAATTTTCATGAAGTATTTGGGCTTCAAAAAAGTTTAAAATTTTCATGAAGTATTTGGGCTTCAAAAAAGTAGAAAATTTTCATGAAGTATTTGGGCTTCAAAAATGTTTTAAATTTTCATGAAGATATTCGGCTTCAAAAAAGTTGAAAATTTTCATGAAGAAATTCGGCTTCAAAAAAGTTTTCGCAAGGGGGGGGTGTTTCGTCTTTTTTCAACTTTTTCGTAAGGGGGGGTGTTTCGTCTTTTTTCAACTTTTTCGTAAGAGGGGGGTGTTTCGTCTTTTTTCAACTTTTTCGTGAGGGGGTGGGTCAATTGAAAGTATTCATGAAGAAATTCGGCTTCAAAAAAGTTTAAAATTTTCATGAAGTATTTGGGCTTCAAAAAAGTTGAAAATTTTCATGAAGTATTTGGGCTTCAAAAATGTTTTAAATTTTCATGAAGATATTCGGCTTCAAAAAAGTTGAAAATTTTCATGAAGAAATTCGGCTTCAAAAAAGTTTTCGCAAGGGGGGGGTGTTTCGTCTTTTTTCAACTTTTTCGTAAGGGGGGGGTGTTTCGTCTTTTTTCAACTTTTTCCTAAGAGGGGGGTGTTTCGTCTTTTTTCAACTTTTTCGTGAGGGGGGTGGGTCAATTGAAAGTATACATGAAGAAATTCGGCTTCAAAAAAGTTGAAAATTTTCATGAAGTATTTGGGCTTCAAAAAAGTTGAAAATTTTCATGAAGTATTTGGGCTTCAAAAAAGTTGAAAATTTTCATGAAGTATTTGGGCTTCAAAAATGTTTTAAATTTTCATGAAGAAATTCGGCTTCAAAAAAGTTTTCGCAAGGGGGGGATGTTTCGTCTTTTTTCAACTTTTTCGTAAGGGGGGGGTGTTTCGTCTTTTTTCAACTTTTTCGTAAGAGGGGGGTGTTTCGTCTTTTTTCAACTTTTTCGTGAGGGGGGTGGGTCAATTGAAAGTATTCATGAAGAAATTCGGCTTCAAAAAAGTTGAAAATTTTCATGAAGTATTTGGGCTTCAAAAAAGTTTAAAATTTTCATGAAGTATTTGGGCTTCAAAAAAGTTGAAAATTTTCATGAAGTATTTGGGCTTCAAAAATGTTTTAAATTTTCATGAAGATATTCGGCTTCAAAAAAGTTGAAAATTTTCATGAAGAAATTCGGCTTCAAAAAAGTTTTCGCAAGGGGGGGATGTTTGGTCTTTTTTCAACTTTTTCGTAAGGGGGGGGTGTTTCGTCTTTTTTCAACTTTTTCATAAGAGGTGGGTGTTTCGTCTTTTTTCAACTTTTTCGTGAGGGGGGTGGGTCAATTGAAAGTATTCATGAAGAAATTCGGCTTCAAAAAAGTTGAAAATTTTCATGAAGTATTTGGGCTTCAAAAAAGTTTAAAATTTTCATGAAGTATTTGGGCTTCAAAAAAGTTGAAAATTTTCATGAAGTATTTGGGCTTCAAAAATGTTTTAAATTTTCATGAAGAAATTCGGCTTCAAAAAAGTTGAAAATTTTCATGAAGAAATTCGGCTTCAAAAAAGTTTTCGCAAGGGGGGGGTGTTTCGTCTTTTTTCAACTTTTTCGTAAGGGGGGGGTGTTTCGTCTTTTTTCAACTTTTTCATAAGAGGTGGGTGTTTCGTCTTTTTTCAACTTTTTCGTGAGGGGGGTGGGTCAATTGAAAGTATTCATGAAGAAATTCGGCTTCAAAAAAGTTGAAAATTTTCATGAAGTATTTGGGCTTCAAAAAAGTTGAAAATTTTCATGAAGAAATTCGGCTTCAAAAAAGTTTTCGCAAGGGGGGGGTGTTTCGTCTTTTTTCAACTTTTTCGTAAGGGGGGGGTGTTTCGTCTTTTTTCAACTTTTTCGTAAGGGGGGGGTGGGTCAATTGAAAATATTCATGAAGAAATTCGGATTCAAAAAAGTTGAAAATTTTCATGAAGTATTTGGGCTTCAAAAAAGTTCAAAATTTTCATGAAGTATTTGGGCTTCAAAAAAGTTGAAAATATTCATGAAGAAATTCGGCTTCAAAAAAGTTGAAAATTTTCATGAAGTATTTGGGCTTCAAAATTTTTTTAAATTTTCATGAAGAAATTCGGCTTAAAAAAAGTTGAAAATTTTCATGAAGTATTTGGGCTTCAAAAAAGTTGAAAATTTTCATGAAGAAATTCGGCTTCAAAAAAGTTTTCGCAAGGGGGGGGTGTTTCGTCTTTTTTCAACTTTTTCGTAAGGGGGGGTGTTTCGTCTTTTTTCAACTTTTTCGTAAGAGGGGGGTGTTTCGTCTTTTTTCAACTTTTTCGTGAGGGGGTGGGTCAATTGAAAGTATTCATGAAGAAATTCGGCTTCAAAAAAGTTGAAAATTTTCATGAAGTATTTGGGCTTCAAAAAAGTTGAAAATTTTCATGAAGTATTTGGGCTTCAAAAAAGTTGAAAATTTTCATGAAGTATTTGGGCTTCAAAAATGTTTTAAATTTTCATGAAGAAATTCGGCTTCAAAAAAGTTTTCGCAAGGGGGGGATGTTTCGTCTTTTTTCAACTTTTTCGTAAGGGGGGGGTGTTTCGTCTTTTTTCAACTTTTTCGTAAGAGGGGGGTGTTTCGTCTTTTTTCAACTTTTTCGTGAGGGGGGTGGGTCAATTGAAAGTATTCATGAAGAAATTCGGCTTCAAAAAAGTTGAAAATTTTCATGAAGTATTTGGGCTTCAAAAAAGTTTAAAATTTTCATGAAGTATTTGGGCTTCAAAAAAGTAGAAAATTTTCATGAAGTATTTGGGCTTCAAAAATGTTTTAAATTTTCATGAAGATATTCGGCTTCAAAAAAGTTGAAAATTTTCATGAAGAAATTCGGCTTCAAAAAAGTTTTCGCAAGGGGGGGGTGTTTCGTCTTTTTTCAACTTTTTCGTAAGGGGGGGTGTTTCGTCTTTTTTCAACTTTTTCGTAAGAGGGGGGTGTTTCGTCTTTTTTCAACTTTTTCGTGAGGGGGTGGGTCAATTGAAAGTATTCATGAAGAAATTCGGCTTCAAAAAAGTTTAAAATTTTCATGAAGTATTTGGGCTTCAAAAAAGTTGAAAATTTTCATGAAGTATTTGGGCTTCAAAAATGTTTTAAATTTTCATGAAGATATTCGGCTTCAAAAAAGTTGAAAATTTTCATGAAGAAATTCGGCTTCAAAAAAGTTTTCGCAAGGGGGGGGTGTTTCGTCTTTTTTCAACTTTTTCGTAAGGGGGGGGTGTTTCGTCTTTTTTCAACTTTTTCCTAAGAGGGGGGTGTTTCGTCTTTTTTCAACTTTTTCGTGAGGGGGGTGGGTCAATTGAAAGTATACATGAAGAAATTCGGCTTCAAAAAAGTTGAAAATTTTCATGAAGTATTTGGGCTTCAAAAAAGTTGAAAATTTTCATGAAGTATTTGGGCTTCAAAAAAGTTGAAAATTTTCATGAAGTATTTGGGCTTCAAAAATGTTTTAAATTTTCATGAAGAAATTCGGCTTCAAAAAAGTTTTCGCAAGGGGGGGATGTTTCGTCTTTTTTCAACTTTTTCGTAAGGGGGGGGTGTTTCGTCTTTTTTCAACTTTTTCGTAAGAGGGGGGTGTTTCGTCTTTTTTCAACTTTTTCGTGAGGGGGGTGGGTCAATTGAAAGTATTCATGAAGAAATTCGGCTTCAAAAAAGTTGAAAATTTTCATGAAGTATTTGGGCTTCAAAAAAGTTTAAAATTTTCATGAAGTATTTGGGCTTCAAAAAAGTTGAAAATTTTCATGAAGTATTTGGGCTTCAAAAATGTTTTAAATTTTCATGAAGATATTCGGCTTCAAAAAAGTTGAAAATTTTCATGAAGAAATTCGGCTTCAAAAAAGTTTTCGCAAGGGGGGGGTGTTTCGTCTTTTTTCAACTTTTTCGTAAGGGGGGGGTGTTTCGTCTTTTTTCAACTTTTTCCTAAGAGGGTGGTGTTTCGTCTTTTTTCAACTTTTTCGTGAGGGGGGTGGGTCAATTGAAAGTATACATGAAGAAATTCGGCTTCAAAAAAGTTGAAAATTTTCATGAAGTATTTGGGCTTCAAAAAAGGTGAAAATTTTCATGAAGAAATTCGGCTTCAAAAAAGTTTTCGCAAGGGGGGGTGTTTCGTCTTTTTTCAACTTTTTCGTAAGGGGGGGGTGTTTCGTCTTTTTTAAACTTTTTCGTAAGAGGGGTGTGTTTCGTCTTTTTTCAACTTTTTCGTGAGGGGGTGGGTCAATTGAAAATATTCATGAAGAAATTCGGCTTCAAAAAAGTTGAAAATTTTCATGAAGAAATTCGGCTTCAAAAAAGTTTTCGCGAGGGGGGGGTGTTTCGTCTTTTTTCAACTTTTTCGTAAGGGGGGGGTGTTTCGTCTTTTTTCAACTTTTTCGTAAGGGGGGGTGGGTCAATTGAAAACATTCATGAAGAAATTCGGCTTCAAAAAAGTTGAAAATTTTCATGAAGTATTTGGGCTTCAAAAAAGTTGAAAATTTTCATGAAGAAATTCGGCTTCAAAAAAGTTTTCGCAAGGGGGGGGTGTTTCGTCTTTTTTCAACTTTTTCGTAAGGGGGGGGTGTTTCGTCTTTTTTCAACTTTTTCGTAAGAGGGGGGTGTTTCGTCTTTTTTCAACTTTTTCGTGAGGGGGGTGGTTCAATTGAAAGTATTCATGAAGAAATTCGGCTTCAAAAAAGTTTAAAATTTTAATGAAGTATTTGGGCTTCAAAAAAGTTGAAAATTTTCATGAAGAAATTCGGATTCAAAAAAGTTTTCGCAAGGGGGGGGTGTTTCGTCTTTTTTCAACTTTTTCGTAAGGGGGGGGTGTTTCGTCTTTTTTAAACTTTTTCGTTAGGGGGGGGTGTTTCGTCTTTTTTCAACTTTTTCGTAAGGGGGGTGTTTCGTCTTTTTTCAACTTTTTCGTGAGGGGGGTGGGTCAATTGAAAGTATTCATGAAGAAATTCGGCTTCAAAAAAGTTGAAAATTTTCATGAAGTATTTGGGCTTCAAAAAAGTTTAAAATTTTCATGAAGTATTTGGGCTTCAAAAAAGTTGAAAATTTTCATGAAGTATTTGGGCTTCAAAAATGTTTTAAATTTTCATGAAGAAATTCGGCTTCAAAAAAGTTGAAAATTTTCATGAAGAAATTTGGCTTCAAAAAAGTTTTCGCAAGGGGGGGGTGTTTCGTCTTTTTTCAACTTTTTCATAAGAGGGGGGTGTTTCGTCTTTTTTCAACTTTTTCGTGAGGGGGGTGGGTCAATTGAAAGTATTCATGAAGAAATTCGGCTTCAAAAAAGTTGAAAATTTTCATGAAGTATTTGGGCTTCAAAAAAGTTGAAAATTTTCATGAAGAAATTCGGCTTCAAAAAAGTTTTCGCAAGGGGGGGGTGTTTCGTCTTTTTTCAGCTTTTTCGTAAGGGGGGGGTGTTTCGTCTTTTTTCAACTTTTTCGTAAGAGGGGTGTGTTTCGTCTTTTTTCAACTTTTTCGTGAGGGGGTGGGTCAATTGAAAATATTCATGAAGAAATTCGGCTTCAAAAAAGTTTAAAATTTTAATGAAGTATTTGGGCTTCAAAAAAGTTGAAAATTTTCATGAAGAAATTCGGATTCAAAAAAGTTTTCGCAAGGGGGGGGTGTTTCGTCTTTTTTCAACTTTTTCGTGAGGGGGGGGTGTTTCGTCTTTTTTCAACTTTTTCGTAAGGGGGGTGTTTCGTCTTTTTTCAACTTTTTCGTAAGAGGGGGGTGTTTCGTCTTTTTTCAACTTTTTCGTGAGGGGGGTGGGTCAATTGAAAGTATTCATGAAGAAATTCGGCTTCAAAAAAGTTGAAAATTTTCATGAAGTATTTGGGCTTCAAAAAAGTTGAAAATTTTCATGAAGTATTTGGGCTTCAAAAATGTTTTAAATTTTCATGAAGAAATTCGGCTTCAAAAAAGTTGAAAATTTTCATGAAGAAATTCGGCTTCAAAAAAGTTTTCGCAAGGGGGGGGTGTTTCGTCTTTTTTCAACTTTTTCGTAAGGGGGGGGTGTTTCGTCTTTTTTCAACTTTTTCATAAGAGGGGGGTGTTTCGTCTTTTTTCAACTTTTTCGTGAGGGGGGTGGGTCAATTGAAAGTATTCATGAAGAAATTCGGCTTCAAAAAAGTTGAAAATTTTCATGAAGTATTTGGGCTTCAAAAAAGTTGAAAATTTTCATGAAGAAATTCGGCTTCAAAAAAGTTTTCGCAAGGGGGGGGTGTTTCGTCTTTTTTCAACTTTTTCGTAAGGGGGGGGTGTTTCGTCTTTTTTCAACTTTTTCGTAAGAGGGGTGTGTTTCGTCTTTTTTCAACTTTTTCGTGAGGGGGTGGGTCAATTGAAAATATTCATGAAGAAATTCGGCTTCAAAAAAGTTGAAAATTTTCATGAAGAAATTCGGCTTCAAAAAAGTTTTCGCGAGGGGGGGGTGTTTCGTCTTTTTTCAACTTTTTCGTAAGGGGGGGGTGTTTCGTCTTTTTTCAACTTTTTCGTAAGGGGGGGGTGGGTCAATTGAAAATATTCATGAAGAAATTCGGCTTCAAAAAAGTTGAAAATTTTCATGAAGTATTTGGGCTTCAAAAATGTTTTAAATTTTCATGAAGAAATTCGGCTTCAAAAAAGTTTAAAATTTTCATGAAGTATTTGGACTTCAAAAATGTTTTAAATTTTGATGAAGAAATTCGGCTTCAAAAAAGTTTAAAATTTTCATGAAGAAATTCGGCTTCAAAAAAGTTGAAAATTTTCATGAAGTATTTGGGCTTCAAAAAAGTTGAAAATTTTCATGAAGAAATTCGGCTTCAAAAAAGTTTTCGCAAGGGGGGGGTGTTTCGTCTTTTTTCAACTTTTTCGTAAGGGGGGGGTGTTTCGTCTTTTTTCAACTTTTTCGTAAGAGGGGTGTGTTTCGTCTTTTTTCAACTTTTTCGTGAGGGGGTGGGTCAATTGAAAATATTCATGAAGAAATTCGGCTTCAAAAAAGTTGAAAATTTTCATGAAGAAATTCGGCTTCAAAAAAGTTTTACATTTTGATGAAGAAATTCGGCTTCAAAAAAGTTGAAAATTTTCATGAAGAAATTCGGCTTCAAAAAAGTTTTCGCAAGGGGGGGGTGTTTCGTCTTTTTTCAACTTTTTCGTAAGGGGGGGTGTTTCGTCTTTTTTCAACTTTTTCATAAGAGGGGGGTGTTTCGTCTTTTTTCAACTTTTTCGTGAGGGGGGTGGGTCAATTGAAAGTATTCATGAAGAAATTCGGCTTCAAAAAAGTTGAAAATTTTCATGAAGTATTTGGACTTCAAAAATGTTTTACATTTTGATGAAGAAATTCGGCTTCAAAAAAGTTTAAAATTTTCATGAAGAAATTCGGCTTCAAAAAAGTTGAAAATTTTCATGAAGTATTTGGGCTTCAAAAAAGTTGAAAATTTTCATGAAGAAATTCGGCTTCAAAAAAGTTTTCGCAAAGGGGGGGTGTTTCGTCTTTTTTCAACTTTTCGTAAGGGGGGGGTGTTTCGTCTTTTTTCAACTTTTTAGTAAGAGGGGGGTGTTTCGTCTTTTTTCAACTTTTTCGTGAGGGGGGTGGGTCAATTGAAAGTATTCATGAAGAAATTCGGCTTCAAAAAAGTTTAAAATTTTAATGAAGTATTTGGGCTTCAAAAAAGTTGAAAATTTTCATGAAGAAATTCGGATTCAAAAAAGTTTTCGCAAGGGGGGGGTGTTTCGTCTTTTTTCAACTTTTTCGTAAGGGGGGGTGTTTCGTCTTTTTTCAACTTTTTCGTAAGGGGGGGGTGTTTCGTCTTTTTTCAACTTTTTCGTAAGAGGGGGGTGTTTCGTCTTTTTTCAACTTTTTCGTGAGGGGGGTGGGTCAATTGAAAGTATTCATGAAGAAATTCGGCTTCAAAAAAGTTGAAAATTTTCATGAAGTATTTGGGCTTCAAAAAAGTTTAAAATTTTCATGAAGTATTTGGGCTTCAAAAATGTTTTAAATTTTCATGAAGAAATTCGGCTTCAAAAAAGTTGAAAATTTTCATGAAGAAATTCGGCTTCAAAAAAGTTTTCGCAAGGGGGGGGTGTTTCGTCTTTTTTCAACTTTTTCGTAAGGGGGGGGTGTTTCGTCTTTTTTCAACTTTTTCATAAGAGGGGGGTGTTTCGTCTTTTTTCAACTTTTTCGTGAGGGGGGTGGGTCAATTGAAAGTATTCATGAAGAAATTCGGCTTCAAAAAAGTTGAAAATTTTCATGAAGAAATTCGGCTTCAAAAAAGTTTTCGCGAGGGGGGGGTGTTTCGTCTTTTTTCAACTTTTTCGTAAGGGGGGGGTGTTTCGTCTTTTTTCAAATTTTTCGTAAGGGGGGGGTGGGTCAATTGAAAATATTCATGAAGAAATTCGGCTTCAAAAAAGTTTAAAATTTTCATGAAGTATTTGGACTTCAAAAATGTTTTAAATTTTGATGAAGAAATTCGGCTTCAAAAAAGTTTAAAATTTTCATGAAGAAATTCGGCTTCAAAAAAGTTGAAAATTTTCATGAAGTATTTGGGCTTCAAAAAAGTTGAAAATTTTCATGAAGAAATTCGGCTTCAAAAAAGTTTTCGCAAAGGGGGGGTGTTTCGTCTTTTTTCAACTTTTCGTAAGGGGGGGGTGTTTCGTCTTTTTTCAACTTTTTCGTAAGAGGGGGGTGTTTCGTCTTTTTTCAACTTTTTCGTGAGGGGGGTGGGTCAATTGAAAGTATTCATGAAGAAATTCGGCTTCAAAAAAGTTTAAAATTTTAATGAAGTATTTGGGCTTCAAAAAAGTTGAAAATTTTCATGAAGAAATTCGGATTCAAAAAAGTTTTCGCAAGGGGGGGTGTTTCGTCTTTTTTCAACTTTTTCTTAAGGGGGGGGTGTTTCGTCTTTTTTCAACTTTTTCGTAAGGGGGGGGTGTTTCGTCTTTTTTCAACTTTTTCGTAAGAGGGGGGTGTTTCGTCTTTTTTCAACTTTTTCGTGAGGGGGGTGGGTCAATTGAAAGTATTCATGAAGAAATTCGGCTTCAAAAAAGTTGAAAATTTTCATGAAGTATTTGGGCTTCAAAAAAGTTTAAAATTTTCATGAAATATTTGGGCTTCAAAAAAGTTTAAAATTTTCATGAAGTATTTGGGCTTCAAAAATGTTTTAAATTTTCATGAAGAAATTCGGCTTCAAAAAAGTTGAAAATTTTCATGAAGAAATTCGGCTTCAAAAAAGTTTTCGCAAGGGGGGGGTGTTTCGTCTTTTTTCAACTTTTTCGTAAGGGGGGGGTGTTTCGTCTTTTTTCAACTTTTTCATAAGAGGGGGGTGTTTCGTCTTTTTTCAACTTTTTCGTGAGGGGGGTGGGTCAATTGAAAGTATTCATGAAGAAATTCGGCTTCAAAAAAGTTGAAAATTTTCATGAAGAAATTCGGCTTCAAAAAAGTTTTCGCGAGGGGGGGGTGTTTCGTCTTTTTTCAACTTTTTCGTAAGGGGGGGGTGGGTAAATTGAAAATATTCATGAAGAAATTCGGCTTCAAAAAAGTTTAAAATTTTCATGAAGTATTTGGACTTCAAAAATGTTTTAAATTTTGATGAAGAAATTCGGCTTCAAAAAAGTTTAAAATTTTCATGAAGAAATTCGGCTTCAAAAAAGTTGAAAATTTTCATGAAGTATTTGGGCTTCAAAAAAGTTGAAAATTTTCATGAAGAAATTCGGCTTCAAAAAAGTTTTCGCAAAGGGGGGTTGTTTCGTCTTTTTTCAACTTTTCGTAAGGGGGGGGTGTTTCGTCTTTTTTCAACTTTTTCGTAAGAGGGGGGTGTTTCGTCTTTTTTCAACTTTTTCGTGAGGGGGGTGGGTCAATTGAAAGTATTCATGAAGAAATTCGGCTTCAAAAAAGTTTAAAATTTTAATGAAGTATTTGGGCTTCAAAAAAGTTGAAAATTTTCATGAAGAAATTCGGATTCAAAAAAGTTTTCGCAAGGGGGGGGTGTTTCGTCTTTTTTCAACTTTTTCTTAAGGGGGGGGTGTTTCGTCTTTTTTCAACTTTTTCGTAAGGGGGGGGTGTTTCGTCTTTTTTCAACTTTTTCGTAAGAGGGGGGTGTTTCGTCTTTTTTCAACTTTTTCGTGAGGGGGGTGGGTCAATTGAAAGTATTCATGAAGAAATTCGGCTTCAAAAAAGTTGAAAATTTTCATGAAGTATTTGGGCTTCAAAAAAGTTTAAAATTTTCATGAAATATTTGGGCTTCAAAAAAGTTGAAAATTTTCATGAAGTATTTGGGCTTCAAAAATGTTTTAAATTTTCATGAAGAAATTCGGCTTCAAAAAAGTTGAAAATTTTCATGAAGAAATTCGGCTTCAAAAAAGTTTTCGCAAGAGGGGGGTGTTTCGTCTTTTTTCAACTTTTTCGTAAGGGGGGGGTGTTTCGTCTTTTTTCAACTTTTTCATAAGAGGGGGGTGTTTCGTCTTTTTTCAACTTTTTCGTGAGGGGGGTGGGTCAATTGAAAGTATTCATGAAGAAATTCGGCTTCAAAAAAGTTTTCGCAAGGGGGGGGTGTTTCGTCTTTTTTCAACTTTTTCGTAAGGGGGGGGTGTTTCATCTTTTTTCAACTTTTTCGTAAGAGGGGTGTGTTTCGTCTTTTTTCAACTTTTTCGTGAGGGGGTGGGTCAATTGAAAATATTCATGAAGAAATTCGGCTTCAAAAAAGTTGAAAATTTTCATGAAGAAATTCGGCTTCAAAAAAGTTTTCGCGAGGGGGGGGTGTTTCGTCTTTTTTCAACTTTTTCGTAAGGGGGGGGTGTTTCGTCTTTTTTCAACTTTTTCGTAAGGGGGGGGTGGGTCAATTGAAAATATTCATGAAGAAATTCGGCTTCAAAAAAGTTGAAAATTTTCATGAAGTATTTGGGCTTCAAAAATGTTTTAAATTTTCATGAAGAAATTCGGCTTCAAAAAAGTTTAAAATTTTCATGAAGTATTTGGACTTCAAAAATGTTTTAAATTTTGATGAAGAAATTCGGCTTCAAAAAAGTTTAAAATTTTCATGAAGAAATTCGGCTTCAAAAAAGTTGAAAATTTTCATGAAGTATTTGGGCTTCAAAAAAGTTGAAAATTTTCATGAAGAAATTCGGCTTCAAAAAAGTTTTCGCAAAGGGGGGGTGTTTCGTCTTTTTTCAGCTTTTTCGTAAGAGGGGGGTGTTTCGTCTTTTTTCAACTTTTTCGTGAGGGGGGTGGGTCAATTGAAAGTATTCATGAAGAAATTCGGCTTCAAAAAAGTTTAAAATTTTAATGAAGTATTTGGTCTTCAAAAAAGTTGAAAATTTTCATGAAGAAATTCGGATTCAAAAAAGTTTTCGCAAGGGGGGGGTGTTTCGTCTTTTTTCAACTTTTTCGTAAGGGGGGGGTGTTTCGTCTTTTTTCAACTTTTTCGTAAGGGGGGGGTGTTTCGTCTTTTTTCAACTTTTTCGTAAGAGGGGGGTGTTTCGTCTTTTTTCAACTTTTTCGTGAGGGGGGTGGGTCAATTGAAAATATTCATGAAGAAATTCGGCTTCAAAAAAGGTGAAAATTTTCATGAAGTATTTGGGCTTCAAAAAAGTTTAAAATTTTCATGAAGAAATTCGGCTTCAAAAAGGTTGAAAATATTCATGAAGAAATTCGGCTTCAAAAAAGTTTAAAATTTTCATGAAGTATTTAGGCTTCAAAAAAGTTGAAAATTTTCATGAAGAAATTCGGCTTCAGAAAAGTTTTCGTGAGGGGGAGGTGTTTCGTCTTTTTTCAACTTTTTCGTAAGGGGGGGGTGTTTCGTCTTTTTTCAACTTTTTCGTAAGGGGGGGGGTGTTTCGTCTTTTTTCAACTTTTTCGTAAGAGGGGGGTGTTTCGTCTTTTTTCAACTTTTTCGTGAGGGGGGTGGGTCAATTGAAAGTATTCATGAAGAAATTCGGCTTCAAAAAAGTTGAAAATTTTCATGAAGTATTTGGGCTTCAAAAAAGTTTAAAATTTTCATGAAGTATTTGGGCTTCAAAAAAGTTGAAAATTTTCATGAAGTATTTGGGCTTCAAAAATGTTTTAAATTTTCATGAAGAAATTCGGCTTCAAAAAAGTTGAAAATTTTCATGAAGAAATTCGGCTTCAAAAAAGTTTTCGCAAGGGGGGGGTGTTTCGTCTTTTTTCAACTTTTTCGTAAGGGGGGGGGTGTTTCGTCTTTTTTCAACTTTTTCATAAGAGGGGGGTGTTTCGTCTTTTTTCAACTTTTTCGTGAGGGGGGTGGGTCAATTGAAAGTATTCATGAAGAAATTCGGCTTTAAAAAAGTTGAAAATTTTCATGAAGTATTTGGGCTTCAAAAAAGTTGAAAATTTTCATGAAGAAATTCGGCTTCAAAAAAGTTTTCGCAAGGGGGGGTGTTTCGTCTTTTTTCAACTTTTTCGTAAGGGGGGTGTGTTTCATCATTTTTCAACTTTTTCGTAAGAGGGGTGTGTTTCGTCTTTTTTCAACTTTTTCGTGAGGGGGTGGGTCAATTGAAAATATTCATGAAGAAATTCGGCTTCAAAAAAGTTGAAAATTTTCATGAAGAAATTCGGCTTCAAAAAAGTTTTCGCAAGGGGGGGGTGTTTCGTCTTTTTTCAACTTTTTCCTAAGGGGGGGGTGTTTCGTCTTTTTTCATCTTTTTCGTGAGGGGGGGTGTTTCGTCTTTTTTCAAATTTTTCGTAAGAGGGGGGTGTTTCGTCTTTTTTCAACTTTTTCGTGAGGGGGGTGGGTCAATTGAAAATATTCATGAAGAAATTCGGCTTCAAAAAAGTTTAAAATTTTCATGAAGAAATTCGGCTTCAAAAAAGTTGAAAATTTTCATGAAGTATTTGGGCTTCAAAAAAGTTTAAAATTTTCATGAAGAAATTCGGCTTCAAAAAAGTTTTCGCAAAGGGGGGGTGTTTCGTCTTTTTTCAACTTTTTCGTAAGAGGGGGGTGTTTCGTCTTTTTTCAACTTTTTCGTGAGGGGGGTGGGTCAATTGAAAGTATTCATGAAGAAATTCGGCTTCAAAAAAGTTTAAAATTTTAATGAAGTATTTGGGCATCAAAAAAGTTGAAAATTTTCATGAAGAAATTCGGATTCAAAAAAGTTTTCGCAAGGGGGGGGTGTTTCGTCTTTTTTCAACTTTTTCGTAAGTGGGGGGTGTTTCGTCTTTTTTCAACTTTTTCGTAAGGGGGGGGTGTTTCGTCTTTTTTCAACTTTTTCGTAAGAGGGGGTTGTTTCGTCTTTTTTCAACTTTTTCGTGAGGGGGGTGGGTCAATTGAAAATATTCATGAAGAAATTCGGCTTCAAAAAAGTTGAAAATTTTCATGAAGTATTTGGGCTTCAAAAAAGTTTAAAATTTTCATGAAGAAATTCGGCTTCAAAAAGGTTGAAAATATTCATGAAGAAATTCGGCTTCAAAAAAGTTTAAAATTTTCATGAAGTATTTAGGCTTCAAAAAAGTTGAAAATTTTCATGAAGAAATTCGGCTTCAAAAAAGTTTTCGTAAGGGGGAGGTGTTTCGTCTTTTTTCAACTTTTTCGTGAGGGGGGGTGTTTTGTCTTTTTTCAACTTTTTCGTAAGGGGGGGTGTTTTGTCTTATTTCAACTTTTTCGTAAGAGGGGGGTGTTTCGTCTTTTTTCAACTTTTTCGTGAGGGGGGTGGGTCAATTGAAAGTATTCATGAAGAAATTCGGCTTCAAAAAAGTTGAAAATTTTCATGAAGTATTTTGGCTTCATAAAAGTTGAAAATTTTCATGAAGAAATTCGGCTTCAAAAAAGTTTTCGCAAGGGGTGGTGTTTCGTCTTTTTTCAACTTTTTCGTAAGGGGGGGGTGTTTCGTCTTTTTTCAACTTTTTCGTAAGGGGGGGGTGTTTCGTCTTTTTTCAACTTTTTCGTAAGAGGGGGGTGTTTCGTCTTTTTTCAACTTTTTCGTGAGGGGGGGTGGGTCAATTGAAAATATTCATGAAGAAATTCGGCTTCAAAAAAGTTGAAAATTTTCATGAAGTATTTGGGCTTCAAAAAAGTTTAAAATTTTCATGAAGAAATTCGGCTTCAAAAAGGTTGAAAATATTCATGAAGAAATTCGGCTTCAAAAAAGTTGAAAATTTTCATGAAGTATTTAGGCTTCAAAAAAGTTGAAAATTTTCATGAAGAAATTCGGCTTCAAAAAAGTTTTCGTAAGGGGGAGGTGTTTCGTCTTTTTTCAACTTTTTCGTGAGGGGGGGTGTTTCGTCTTTTTTCAACTTTTTCGTAAGGGGGGGGTGTTTCGTCTTTTTTCAACTTTTTCGTAAGAGGGGGGTGTTTCGTCTTTTTTCAACTTTTTCGTGAGGGGGGTGGGTCAATTGAAAATATTCATGAAGAAATTCGGCTTCAAAAAAGTTTAAAATTTTCATGAAGAAATTAGTCTTCAAAAAAGTTGAAAATTTTCATGAAGTATTTGGGCTTCAAAAAAGTTGAAAATTTTCATGAAGAAATTCGGCTTCAAAAAAGTTTTCGCAAGGGGGGGGTGTTTCGTCTTTTTTCAACTTTTTCCTAAGGGGGGGGTGTTTCGTCTTTTTTCAACTTTTTCGTAAGGGGGGGGTGTTTCGTCTTTTTTCAACTTTTTCGTAAGAGGGGAGTGTTTCGTCTTTTTTCAACTTTTTCGTGAGGGGGGTGGGTCAATTGAAAATATTCATGAAGAAATTCGGCTTCAAAAAAGTTGAAAATTTTCATGAAGTATTTGGGCTTCAAAAAATTAAAAATTTTCATGAAGAAATTCGGCTTCAAAAAGGTTGAAAATATTCATGAAGAAATTCGGCTTCAAAAAAGTTTTCGTAAGGGGGAGGTGTTTCGTCTTTTTTCAACTTTTTCGTAAGAGGGGGGTGTTTCGTCTTTTTTCAACTTTTTCGTGAGGGGGGGTGGGTCAATTGTACATATTCATGAAGAAATTCGGCTTCAAAAAAGTTGAAAATTTTCATGAAGTATTTGGGCTTCAAAAAAGTTGAAAATTTTCATGAAGAAATTCGGCTTCAAAAAAGTTTTCGCAAGGGGGGGGTGTTTCGTCTTTTTTCAACATTTTCCTAAGGGGGGGGTGTTTCGTCTTTTTTCATATTTTTCGTGAGGGGGGGGTGTTTCGTCTTTTTTCAAATTTTTCGTAAGAGGGGGGTGTTTCGTCTTTTTTCAACTTTTTCGTGAGGGGGGTGGGTCAATTGAAAATATTCATGAAGAAATTCGGCTTCAAAAAAGTTTAAAATTTTCATGAAGAAATTCGGCTTCAAAAAAGTTGAAAATTTTCATGAAGTATTTGGGCTTCAAAAAAGTTTAAAATTTTCATGAAGAAATTCGGCTTCAAAAAAGTTTTCGCAAAGGGGGGGTGTTTCGTCTTTTTTCAACTTTTCGTAAGGGGGGGGTGTTTCGTCTTTTTTCAACTTTTTCGTAAGAGGGGGGTGTTTCGTCTTTTTTCAACTTTTTCGTGAGGGGGGTGGGTCAATTGAAAGTATTCATGAAGAAATTCGGCTTCAAAAAAGTTTTCGTAAGGGGGAGGTGTTTCGTCTTTTTTCAACTTTTTCGTAGGGGGGGTGTTTCGTCTTTTTTCAACTTTTTCGTAAGGGGGGGTGTTTCGTCTTTTTTCAACTTTTTCGTAAGGGGGGGGTGTTTCGTCTTTTTTCAACTTTTTCGTAAGAGGGGGGTGTTTCGTCTTTTTTCAACTTTTTCGTGAGGGGGGTGGGTCAATTGAAAGTATTCATGAAGAAATTCGGCTTCAAAAAAGTTCAAAATTTTCATGAAGTATTTGGGCTTCAAAAAAGTTGAAAATTTTCATGAAGAAATTCGGCTTCAAAAAAGTTTTCGCAAGGGGGTGGTGTTTCGTCTTTTTTCAACTTTTTCGTAAGGGGGGGGTGTTTCGTCTTTTTTCAACTTTTTCGTAAGGGGGGGTGTTTCGTCTTTTTTCAACTTTTTCGTAAGAGGGGGGTGTTTCGTCTTTTTTCAACTTTTTCGTGAGGGGGGGTGGGTCAATTGAAAATATTCATGAAGAAATTCGGCTTCAAAAAAGTTGAAAATTTTCATGAAGTATTTGGGCTTCAAAAAAGTTGAAAATTTTCATGAAGAAATTCGGCTTCAAAAAAGTTTTCGCAAGGGGGGGGTGTTTCGTCTTTTTTCAACTTTTTCCTAAGGGGGGGGTGTTTCGTCTTTTTTCAACTTTTTCGTGGGGGGGGGGTGCTTCGTCTTTTTTCAACTTTTTCGTAAGAGGGGGGTGTTTCGTCTTTTTTCAACTTTTTCGTGAGGGGGGTGGGTCAATTGAAAATATTCATGAAGAAATTCGGCTTCAAAAAAGTTGAAAATTTTCATGAAGTAGTTGGGCTTCAAAAAAGTTTAAAATTTTCATGAAGAAATTCGGCTTCAAAAAGGTTGAAAATATTCATGAAGAAATTCGGCTTCAAAAAAGTTTAAAATTTTCATGAAGTATTTAGGCTTCAAAAAAGTTGAAAATTTTCATGAAGAAATTCGGCTTCAAAAAAGTTTTCATAAGGGGGAGGTGTTTCGTCTTTTTTCAACTTTTTCGTGAGGGGGGGTGTTTCGTCTTTTTTCAACTTTTTCGTAAGGGGGGTGGGTCAATTGAAAGTATTCATGAAGAAATTCGGCTTCAAAAAAGTTGAAAATTTTCATGAAGTATTTTGGCTTCAAAAAAGTTGAAAATTTTCATGAAGAAATTCGGCTTCAAAAAAGTTTTCGCAAGGGGTGGTGTTTCGTCTTTTTTCAACTTTTTCGTAAGGGGGGGGTGTTTCGTCTTTTTTCAACTTTTTCGTAAGGGGGGGTGTTTCGTCTTTTTTCAACTTTTTCGTAAGAGGGGGGTGTTTCGTCTTTTTTCAACTTTTTCGTGAGGGGGGGTGGGTCAATTGAAAATATTCATGAAGAAATTCGGCTTCAAAAAAGTTGAAAATTTTCATGAAGTATTTGGGCTTCAAAAAAGTTGAAAATTTTCATGAAGAAATTCGGCTTCAAAAAAGTTTTCGTAAGGGGGAGGTGTTTCGTCTTTTTTCAACTTTTTCGTGAGGGGGGGTGTTTCGTCTTTTTTCAACTTTTTCGTAAGGGGGGGTGTTTCGTCTTTTTTCAACTTTTTCGTAAGGGGGGGTGTTTCGTCTTTTTTCAACTTTTTCGTAAGAGGGGGGTGTTTCGTCTTTTTTCAACTTTTTCGTGAGGGGGGTGGGTCAATTGAAAGTATTCATGAAGAAATTCGGCTTCAAAAAAGTTTAAAATTTTCATGAAGTATTTAGGCTTCAAAAAAGTTGAAAATTTTCATGAATAAATTCGGCTTCAAAAAAGTTTTCGTAAGGGGGAGGTGTTTCGTCTTTTTTCAACTTTTTCGTGAGGGGGGGTGTTTCGTCTTTTTTCAACTTTTTCGTAAGGGGGGGTGTTTCGTCTTTTTTCAACTTTTTCGTAAGCGGGGGTGGGTCAATTGAAAATATTCATGAAGAAATTTGTCTTCAAAAAAGATGAACATTTTCATGAAGTATTTCGGCTTCAAAAAAGTTGAAAATTTTCATGAAAAAATTCGGCTTCAAAAAAGTTTTCGCAAGGGGGGGGTGTTTCGTCTTTTTTCAACTTTTTCGTGAGGGGGGGGTGTTTCGTCTTTTTTCAACTTTTTCGTAAGAGGGGGGTGTTTTGTCTTTTTTCAACTTTTTCGTGAGGGGGGGTGGGTCAATTGAAAATATTCATGAAGAAATTCGGCTTCAAAAAAGTTGAAAATTTTCATGAAGTATTTGGGCTTCAAAAAAGTTTAAAATTTTCATGAAGAAATTCGGCTTCAAAAAGGTTGAAAATATTAATGAAGAAATTCGGCTTCAAAAAAGTTTAAAATTTTCATGAAGTATTGAGGCTTCAAAAAAGTTTAAAATTTTCATGAAGAAATTCGGCTTCAAAAAAGTTTTCGTTAGGGGAAGGTGTTTCGTCTTTTTTCAACTTTTTCGTGAGGGGGGGTGTTTCGTCTTTTTTCAACTTTTTCGTAAGAGGGGGGTGTTTCGTCTTTTTTCAACTTTTTCGTGAGGGGGGTGGGTCAATTGAAAGTATTCATGAAGAAATTCGGCTTCAAAAAAGTTGAAGATTTTCATGAATTATTTGGGCTTCAAAAAAGTTGAAAATATTCATGAAGAAATTCGGCTTCAAAAAAGTTGAAAATTTTCATGAAGTATTTGGGCTTCAAAAAAGTTGAAAATTTTCATGAAGAAATTCGGATTCAAAAAAGTCGAAAATATTCATGAAGAAATTCGGCGTCAAACAAATTGAAAATTTTCATGAAGTATTTGGGCTTCAAAAAAGTTGCAAATTTTCATGAAGTAATTCGGCTTCAAAAAAGTTGAAAATTTTCATGAAGTATTTGGGCTACAAAAAAGGTGAAAATTTTCATGAAGTATTTCAGATTCAAAAAAGTTGAAAATTTTCATGAAAAGATTTCGGCTTCAAAAGAGTTGAAAATTTTCAGGACAGGATTTCGGCTTTAAAAAAGTCGAACATTTTCATGAAGTATTTCAGCTTCAAAAAAGTTGAAAATTTTGATGAAAAGATTTCGGCTTCAAAAAAGTTGAAAATTTTCATGAAAAGATTTCGGCTTCAAAAAAGTTCAAAATTTTCATGAAAAGATTTCGGCTTCAAAAAAGTTCAAAATTTTCACGACAGGATTTCAGCTTTAAAAAAGTCGAACATTTTCATGAAGTATTTCGACTTCAAAAAATTTGAAAATTTTCATGAAGTATTTCGGATTCAAAAAAGTTAAACATTTTCACGACAGGATTTCGACTTTAAAAAAGTCAAAAATTTTCATGAAGTATTTCGGCTTCAAAAAAGTTGAAAATTTTCATGAAAAAATTCGGCTTCAAAAAAGTTTTCGCAAGGGGGGGGTGTTTCGTCTTTTTTCAACTTTTTCGTAAGGGGGGGGTGTTTCGTCTTTTTTCAACTTTTTCGTAAGAGGGGGGTGTTTTGTCTTTTTTCAACTTTTTCGTGAGGGGGGGTGGGTCAATTGAAAATATTCATGAAGAAATTCGGCTTCAAAAAAGTTGAAAATTTTCATGAAGTATTTGGGCTTCAAAAAAGTTTAAAATTTTCATGAAGAAATTCGGCTTCAAAAAGGTTGAAAATATTAATGAAGAAATTCGGCTTCAAAAAAGTTTAAAATTTTCATGAAGTATTAAGGCTTCAAAAAAGTTTAAAATTTTCATGAAGAAATTCGGCTTCAAAAAAGTTTTCGTAAGGGGGAGGTGTTTCGTCTTTTTTCAACTTTTTCGTGAGGGGGGGTGTTTCGTCTTTTTTCAACTTTTTCGTAAGAGGGGGGTGTTTCGTCTTTTTTCAACTTTTTCGTGAGGGGGGTGGGTCAATTGAAAGTATTCATGAAGAAATTCGGCTTCAAAAAAGTTGAAGATTTTCATGAATTATTTGGGCTTCAAAAAAGTTGAAAATATTCATGAAGAAATTCGGCTTCAAAAAAGTTGAAAATTTTCATGAAGTATTTGGGCTTCAAAAAAGTTGAAAATTTTCATGAAGAAATTCGGATTCAAAAAAGTCGAAAATATTCATGAAGAAATTCGGCGTCAAACAAATTGAAAATTTTCATGAAGTATTTCGGCTTCAAAAAAGTTGAAAATTTTCATGAAGTAATTCGGCTTCAAAAAAGTTGAAAATTTTCATGAAGTATTTGGGCTTCAAAAAAGTTAAAAATTTTCATGAAGTATTTCAGATTCAAAAAAGTTGAAAATTTTCATGAAAAGATTTCGGCTTCAAAAAAGTTGAAAATTTTCAGGACAGGATTTCGGCTTTAAAAAAGTCGAACATTTTCATGAAGTATTTCAGCTTCAAAAAAGTTGAAAATTTTGATGAAAAGATTTCGGCTTCAAAAAAGTTGAAAATTTTCATGAAAAGATTTCGGCTTCAAAAAAGTTCAAAATTTTCATGAAAAGATTTCGGCTTCAAAAAAGTTCAAAATTTTCACGACAGGATTTCAGCTTTAAAAAAGTCGAACATTTTCATGAAGTATTTCGACTTCAAAAAATTTGAAAATTTTCATGAAGTATTTCGGATTCAAAAAAGTTAAACATTTTCACGACAGGATTTCGACTTTAAAAAAGTCAAACATTTTCATGAAGTATTTCGGCTTCAAAAAGGTTGAAAATTTTCACGACAGGATTTCGGCTTCAAAAAAGTTGAACATTTTCATGAAGTATTTGGGCTTCAAAAAAGTTGAAAATTTTAACGACAGGATTTCAGCTTTAAAAAAGTCAAACATTTTCATGAAGTATTTCAGCTTCAAAAAAGTTGAAAATTTTCATGAAAAGATTTCGGCTTCAAAAAAGTTTAAAATTTTCATGAAAAGATTTCGGCTTCAAAAAAGTTGAAAATTGTCACGACAGGATTTCGGCTTTAAAAAAGTCGAACATTTTCATGAAGTATTTCAGCTTCTAAAAAGTTGAAAATTTTCATGAAAAGATTTCGGCTTCAAAAAAGTTGAAAATTTTCATGAAAAGATTTCGGCTTCAAAAAAGTTGAAAATTTTCAAGACAAGATTTCGGCTACAAAAAAGTTGAAAATTTTCACGACAGGATTTCGGCTTTAAAAAAGTCGAACATTTTCATGAAGTATTTGGGCTTCAAAAAAGATGAAAATTTTCACGACAGGATTTCGGCTTCAAAAAAGTCTAACATTTTCATGAAGTATTTCGGCTTCAAAAAGGTTACAAATTTTCACGACAGGATTTCTGCTTTAAAAAAGTCGAACATTTTCATGAAGTATTTCAGCTTCAAAAAAGTTGAAAATTTTCATGAAAAGATTTCGGCTTCAAAAAAGTTCAAAATTTTCACGACAGGATTTCAGCTTTAAAAAAGTCGAACATTTTCATGAAGTATTTCGACTTCAAAAAATTTGAAAATTTTCATGAAGAAATTCGGCTTCAAAAAGGTTGAAAATATTAATGAAGAAATTCGGCTTCAAAAAAGTTTAAAATTTTCATGAAGTATTGAGGCTTCAAAAAAGTTTAAAATTTTCATGAAGAAATTCGGCTTCAAAAAAGTTTTCGTAAGGGGGAGGTGTTTCGTCTTTTTTCAACTTTTTCGTGAGGGGGGGTGTTTCGTCTTTTTTCAACTTTTTCGTAAGAGGGGGGTGTTTCGTCTTTTTTCAACTTTTTCGTGAGGGGGGTGGGTCAATTGAAAGTATTCATGAAGAAATTCGGCTTCAAAAAAGTTGAAGATTTTCATGAATTATTTGGGCTTCAAAAAAGTTGAAAATATTCATGAAGAAATTCGGCTTCAAAAAAGTTGAAAATTTTCATGAAGTATTTGGGCTTCAAAAAAGTTGAAAATTTTCATGAAGAAATTCGGATTCAAAAAAGTCGAAAATATTCATGAAGAAATTCGGCGTCAAACAAATTGAAAATTTTCATGAAGTATTTCGGCTTCAAAAAAGTTGAAAATTTTCATGAAGTAATTCGGCTTCAAAAAAGTTGAAAATTTTCATGAAGTATTTGGGCTTCAAAAAAGTTGAAAATTTTCATGAAGTATTTCAGATTCAAAAAAGTTGAAAATTTTCATGAAAAGATTTCGGCTTCAAAAAAGTTGAAAATTTTCAGGACAGGATTTCGGCTTTAAAAAAGTCGAACATTTTCATGAAGTATTTCAGCTTCAAAAAAGTTGAAAATTTTGATGAAAAGATTTCGGCTTCAAAAAAGTTGAAAATTTTCATGAAAAGATTTCGGCTTCAAAAAAGTTCAAAATTTTCATGAAAAGATTTCGGCTTCAAAAAAGTTCAAAATTTTCACGACAGGATTTCAGCTTTAAAAAAGTCGAACATTTTCATGAAGTATTTCGACTTCAAAAAATTTGAAAATTTTCATGAAGTATTTCGGATTCAAAAAAGTTAAACATTTTCACGACAGGATTTCGACTTTAAAAAAGTCAAACATTTTCATGAAGTATTTCGGCTTCAAAAAGGTTGAAAATTTTCACGACAGGATTTCGGCTTCAAAAAAGTTGAACATTTTCATGAAGTATTTGGGCTTCAAAAAAGTTGAAAATTTTAACGACAGGATTTCAGCTTTAAAAAAGTCAAACATTTTCATGAAGTATTTCAGCTTCAAAAAAGTTGAAAATTTTCATGAAAAGATTTCGGCTTCAAAAAAGTTGAAAATTTTCATGAAAAGATTTCGGCTTCAAAAAAGTTGAAAATTGTCACGACAGGATTTCGGCTTTAAAAAAGTCGAACATTTTCATGAAGTATTTCAGCTTCTAAAAAGTTGAAAATTTTCATGAAAAGATTTCGGCTTCAAAAAAGTTGAAAATTTTCATGAAAAGATTTCGGCTTCAAAAAAGTTGAAAATTTTCAAGACAAGATTTCGGCTACAAAAAAGTTGAAAATTTTCACGACAGGATTTCGGCTTTAAAAAAGTCGAACATTTTCATGAAGTATTTGGGCTTCAAAAAAGATGAAAATTTTCACGACAGGATTTCGGCTTCAAAAAAGTCTAACATTTTCATGAAGTATTTCGGCTTCAAAAAGGTTACAAATTTTCACGACAGGATTTCTGCTTTAAAAAAGTCGAACATTTTCATGAAGTATTTCAGCTTCAAAAAAGTTGAAAATTTTCATGAAAAGATTTCGGCTTCAAAAAAGTTGAAAATTTTCATGAAAAGATTTCGGCTTCAAAAAAGTTGAAAATTTTCACGACAGGATTTCGACTTTAAAAAAGTCAAACATTTTCATGAAGTATTTCGGCTTCAAAAAAGTTGAAAATTTTCATGAAAAAATTCGGCTTCAAAAAAGTTTTCGCAAGGGGGGGGTGTTTGGTCTTTTTTCAACTTTTTCGTAAGGGGGGGGTGTTTCGTCTTTTTTCAACTTTTTCGTGAGGGGGGTGGGTCAATTGAAAGTATTCATGAAGAAATTCGGCTTCAAAAAAGTTGAAAATTTTCATGAAGTATTTGGGCTTCAAAAAAGTTTAAAATTTTCACGACAGGATTTCGGCTTTAAAAAAGTCGAACATTTTCATGAAGTATTTCAGCTTCAAAAAAGTTGAAAATTTTCATGAAAAGATTTCGGCTACAAAAAAGTTGAAAATTTTCATGAAAAGATTTCGGCTTCAAAAAGGTTGAAAATATTAATGAAGAAATTCGGCTTCAAAAAAGTTTAAAATTTTCATGAAGTATTGAGGCTTCAAAAAAGTTTAAAATTTTCATGAAGAAATTCGGCTTCAAAAAAGTTTTCGTAAGGGGGAGGTGTTTCGTCTTTTTTCAACTTTTTCGTGAGGGGGGGTGTTTCGTCTTTTTTCAACTTTTTCGTAAGAGGGGGGTGTTTCGTCTTTTTTCAACTTTTTCGTGAGGGGGGTGGGTCAATTGAAAGTATTCATGAAGAAATTCGGCTTCAAAAAAGTTGAAGATTTTCATGAATTATTTGGGCTTCAAAAAAGTTGAAAATATTCATGAAGAAATTCGGCTTCAAAAAAGTTGAAAATTTTCATGAAGTATTTGGGCTTCAAAAAAGTTGAAAATTTTCATGAAGAAATTCGGATTCAAAAAAGACGAAAATATTCATGAAGAAATTCGGCGTCAAACAAATTGAAAATTTTCATGAAGTATTTGGGCTTCAAAAAAGTTGAACATTTTCATGAAGTATTTGGGCTTCAAAAAAGTTGAAAATTTTAACGACAGGATTTCAGCTTTAAAAAAGTCAAACATTTTCATGAAGTATTTCAGCTTCAAAAAAGTTGAAAATTTTCATGAAAAGATTTCGGCTTCAAAAAAGTTGAAAATTTTCATGAAAATATTTGGGCTTCAAAAAAGTTGAAAATTGTCACGACAGGATTTCGGCTTTAAAAAAGTCGAACATTTTCATGAAGTATTTCAGCTTCTAAAAAGTTGAAAATTTTCATGAAAAGATTTCGGCTTCAAAAAAGTTGAAAATTTTCATGAAAAGATTTCGGCTTCAAAAAAGTTGAAAATTTTCAAGACAAGATTTCGGCTACAAAAAAGTTGAAAATTTTCACGACAGGATTTCGGCTTTAAAAAAGTCGAACATTTTCATGAAGTATTTGGGCTTTAAAAAAGATGAAAATTTTCACGACAGGATTTCGGCTTCAAAAAAGTCTAACATTTTCATGAAGTATTTCGGCTTCAAAAAGGTTACAAATTTTCACGACAGGATTTCTGCTTTAAAAAAGTCGAACATTTTCATGAAGAAATTCGGCTTCAAAAAAGTTGAAGATTTTCATGAATTATTTGGGCTTCAAAAAAGTTGAAAATATTCATGAAGATATTCGGCTTCAAAAAAGTTGAAAATTTTCATGAAGTATTTGGGCTTCAAAAAAGTTGAAAATTTTCATGAAGAAATTCGGATTCAAAAAAGTCGAAAATATTCATGAAGAAATTCGGCGTCAAACAAATTGAAAATTTTCATGAAGTATTTGGGCTTTAAAAAAGTTGAAAATTTTCATGAAGTAATTCGGCTTCAAAAAAGTTGAAAATTTTCATGAAAAGATTTCGGCTTCAAAAAAGTTGAAAATTTTCACGACAGGATTTCGGCTTTAAAAAAGTTTAACATTTTCATGAAGAATTTCGGATTCAAAAAAGTTGAAAATTTTCACGACAGGATTTCGACTTTAAAAAAGTCAAACATTTTCATGAAGTATTTCGGCTTCAAAAAGGTTGAAAATTTTCACGACAGGATTTCGGCTTCAAAAAAGTTGAAAATTTTCATGAAAATATTTGGGCTTCAAAAAAGTTGAAAATTGTCACGACAGGATTTCGGCTTTAAAAAAGTCGAACATTTTCATGAAGTATTTCAGCTTCTAAAAAGTTGAAAATTTTCATGAAAAGATTTCGGCTTCAAAAAAGTTGAAAATTTTCATGAAAAGATTTCGGCTTCAAAAAAGTTGAAAATTTTCAAGACAAGATTTCGGCTACAAAAAAGTTGAAAATTTTCACGACAGGATTTTGGCTTTAAAAAATTCGAACATTTTCATGAAGTATTTGGGCTTTAAAAAAGATGAAAATTTTCACGACAGGATTTCGGCTTCAAAAAAGTCTAACATTTTCATGAAGTATTTCGGCTTCAAAAAGGTTACAAATTTTCACGACAGGATTTCTGCTTTAAAAAAGTCGAACATTTTCATGAAGTATTTCGGCTTCAAAAAAGTTGAACATTTTCATGAAGTATTTGGGCTTCAAAAAAGTTGAAAATTTTCACGACAGGATTTCGGCTTTAAAAAAGTCGAACATTTTCATGAAGTATTTCAGCTTCAAAAAAGTTGAAAATTTTCATGAAAAGATTTCGGCTTCAAAAAAGTTCAAAATTTTCACGACAGGATTTCAGCTTTAAAAAAGTCGAACATTTTCATGAAGTATTTCGACTTCAAAAAATTTGAAAATTTTCATGAAGTATTTCGGATTCAAAAAAGTTGAACATTTTCACGACAGGATTTCGGCGTTAAAAAAGTCGAACATTTTCATGAAGTATTTCAGCTTCAAAAAAGTTGAAAATTTTCATGAAAAGATTTCGGCTTCAAAAAAGTTGAAAATTTTCATGAAAAGATTTCGGCTTCAAAAAAGTTGAAAATTTTCATGAAAAGATTTCGGCTTCAAAAAAGTTGAAAATTTTCACGACAGGATTTCGGCTTTAAAAAAGTTTAACATTTTCATGAAGTATTTCGGATTCAAAAAAGTTGAAAATTTTCACGACAGGATTTCGACTTTAAAAAAGTCAAACATTTTCATGAAGTATTTCGGCTTCAAAAAGGTTGAAAATTTTCACGACAGGATTTCGGCTTTAAAAAAGTCGAACATTTTCATGAAGTATTTCGGCTTCAAAAAAGTTGAACATTTTCATGAAGTATTTGGGCTTCAAAAAAGTTGAAAATTTTAACGACAGGATTTCAGCTTTAAAAAAGTCAAACATTTTCATGAAGTATTTCGGCTTCAAAAAAGTTGAAAATTTTCATGAAAAGATTTCGGCTTCAAAAAAGTTGAAAATTGTCACGACAGGATTTCGGCTTTAAAAAAGTCGAACATTTTCATGAAGTATTTCAGCTTCTAAAAAGTTGAAAATTTTCATGAAAAGATTTCGGCTTCAAAAAAGTTGAAAATTTTCATGAAACGATTTCGGCTTCAAAAAAGTTGAAAATTTTCAAGACAAGATTTCGGCTACAAAAAAGTTGAAAATTTTCACGACAGGATTTCGGCTTTAAAAAAGTCGAACATTTTCATGAAGTATTTGGGCTTCAAAAAAGATGAAAATTTTAACGACAGGATTTCAGCTTTAAAAAAGTCAAACATTTTCATGAAGTATTTCGGCTTCAAAAAAGTTGAAAATTTTCATGAAAAGATTTCGGCTTCAAAAAAGTTGAAAATTGTCACGACAGGATTTCGGCTTTAAAAAAGTCGAACATTTTCATGAAGTATTTCAGCTTCTAAAAAGTTGAAAATTTTCATGAAAAGATTTCGGCTTCAAAAAAGTTGAAAATTTTCATGAAACGATTTCGGCTTCAAAAAAGTTGAAAATTTTCAAGACAAGATTTCGGCTACAAAAAAGTTGAAAATTTTCACGACAGGATTTCGGCTTTAAAAAAGTCGAACATTTTCATGAAGTATTTGGGCTTCAAAAAAGATGAAAATTTTCACGACAGGATTTCGGCTTCAAAAAAGTCTAACATTTTCATGAAGTATTTCGGCTTCAAAAAGGTTACAAATTTTCACGACAGGATTTCTGCTTTAAAAAAGTCGAACATTTTCATGAAGTATTTCGGCTTCAAAAAAGTTGAACATTTTCATGAAGTATTTGGGCTTCAAAAAAGTTGAAAATTTTCACGACAGGATTTCGGCTTTAAAAAAGTCGAACATTTTCATGAAGTATTTCAGCTTCAAAAAAGTTGAAAATTTTCATGAAAAGATTTCGGCTTCAAAAAAGTTCAAAATTTTCACGACAGGATTTCAGCTTTAAAAAAGTCGAACATTTTCATGAAGTATTTCGACTTCAAAAAATTTGAAAATTTTCATGAAGTATTTCGGATTCAAAAAAGTTGAACATTTTCACGACAGGATTTCGGCGTTTAAAAAGTCGAACATTTTCATGAAGTATTTCAGCTTCAAAAAAGTTGAAAATTTTCATGAAAAGATTTCGGCTTCAAAAAAGTTGAAAATTTTCATGAAAAGATTTCGGCTTCAAAAAAGTTGAAAATTTTCATGAAAAGATTTCGGCTTCAAAAAAGTTGAAAATTGTCACGACAGGATTTCGGCTTTAAAAAAGTCGAACATTTTCATGAAGTATTTCAGCTTCTAAAAAGTTGAAAATTTTCATGAAAAGATTTCGGCTTCAAAAAAGTTGAAAATTTTCATGAAACGATTTCGGCTTCAAAAAAGTTGAAAATTTTCAAGACAAGATTTCGGCTACAAAAAAGTTGAAAATTTTCACGACAGGATTTCGGCTTTAAAAAAGTCGAACATTTTCATGAAGTATTTGGGCTTCAAAAAAGATGAAAATTTTCACGACAGGATTTCGGCTTCAAAAAAGTCTAACATTTTCATGAAGTATTTCGGCTTCAAAAAGGTTACAAATTTTCACGACAGGATTTCTGCTTTAAAAAAGTCGAACATTTTCATGAAGTATTTCGGCTTCAAAAAAGTTGAACATTTTCATGAAGTATTTGGGCTTCAAAAAAGTTGAAAATTTTCACGACAGGATTTCGGCTTTACAAAAGTCGAACATTTTCATGAAGTATTTCAGCTTCAAAAAAGTTGAAAATTTTCATGAAAAGATTTCGGCTTCAAAAAAGTTCAAAATTTTCACGACAGGATTTCAGCTTTAAAAAAGTCGAACATTTTCATGAAGTATTTCGACTTCAAAAAATTTGAAAATTTTCATGAAGTATTTCGGATTCAAAAAAGTTGAACATTTTCACGACAGGATTTCGGCGTTTAAAAAGTCGAACATTTTCATGAAGTATTTCAGCTTCAAAAAAGTTGAAAATTTTCATGAAAAGATTTCGGCTTCAAAAAAGTTGAAAATTTTCATGAAAAGATTTCGGCTTCAAAAAAGTTGAAAATTTTCATGAAAAGATTTCGGCTTCAAAAAAGTTTAACATTTTCACGACAGGATTTCGGCTTTAAAAAAGTTTAACATTTTCATGAAGTATTTCGGATTCAAAAAAATTGAAAATTTTCACGACAGGATTTCGGCTTTAAAAAAGTCGAACATTTTCATGAAGTATTTCGGCTTCAAAAAAGTTGAACATTTTCATGAAGTATTTGGGCTTCAAAAAAGTTGAAAATTTTAACGACAGGATTTCAGCTTTAAAAAAGTCAAACATTTTCATGAAGTATTTCAGCTTCAAAAAAGTTGAAAATTTTGATGAAAAGATTTCGGCTTCAAAAAAGTTGAAAATTTTCATGAAAAGATTTTGGCTTCAAAAAAGTTGAAAATTTTCATGAAAAGATTTCGGCTTCAAAAAAGTTCAAAATTTTCACGACAGGATTTCAGCTTTAAAAAAGTCGAACATTTTCATGAAGTATTTCGAATTCAAAAAATTTGAAAATTTTCATGAAGTATTTCGGATTCAAAAAAATTGAACATTTTCACGACAGGATTTCAGCGTTAAAAAAGTCGAACATTTTCATGAAAAGATTTCGGCTTCAAAAAAGTTGAAAATTTTCATGAAAAGATTTCGGCTTCAAAAAAGTTGAAAATTTTCATGAAAAGATTTCGGCTTCAAAAAAGTTGAAAATTTTCACGACAGGATTTCGGCTTTAAAAAAGTTTAACATTTTCATGAAGTATTTCGGATTCAAAAAAGTTGAAAATTTTCACGACAGGATTTCGACTTTAAAAAAGTCAAACATTTTCATGAAGTATTTCGGCTTCAAAAAGGTTGAAAATTTTCACGACAGGATTTCGGCTTTAAAAAAGTCGAACATTTTCATGAAGTATTTCGGCTTCAAAAAAGTTGAACATTTTCATGAAGTATTTGGGCTTCAAAAAAGTTGAAAATTTTAACGACAGGATTTCAGCTTTAAAAAAGTCAAACATTTTCATGAAGTATTTCGGCTTCAAAAAAGTTGAAAATTTTCATGAAAAGATTTCGGCTTCAAAAAAGTTGAAAATTGTCACGACAGGATTTCGGCTTTAAAAAAGTCGAACATTTTCATGAAGTATTTCAGCTTCTAAAAAGTTGAAAATTTTCATGAAAAGATTTCGGCTTCAAAAAAGTTGAAAATTTTCATGAAACGATTTCGGCTTCAAAAAAGTTGAAAATTTTCAAGACAAGATTTCGGCTACAAAAAAGTTGAAAATTTTCACGACAGGATTTCGGCTTTAAAAAAGTCGAACATTTTCATGAAGTATTTGGGCTTCAAAAAAGATGAAAATTTTAACGACAGGATTTCAGCTTTAAAAAAGTCAAACATTTTCATGAAGTATTTCGGCTTCAAAAAAGTTGAAAATTTTCATGAAAAGATTTCGGCTTCAAAAAAGTTGAAAATTGTCACGACAGGATTTCGGCTTTAAAAAAGTCGAACATTTTCATGAAGTATTTCAGCTTCTAAAAAGTTGAAAATTTTCATGAAAAGATTTCGGCTTCAAAAAAGTTGAAAATTTTCATGAAACGATTTCGGCTTCAAAAAAGTTGAAAATTTTCAAGACAAGATTTCGGCTACAAAAAAGTTGAAAATTTTCACGACAGGATTTCGGCTTTAAAAAAGTCGAACATTTTCATGAAGTATTTGGGCTTCAAAAAAGATGAAAATTTTCACGACAGGATTTCGGCTTCAAAAAAGTCTAACATTTTCATGAAGTATTTCGGCTTCAAAAAGGTTACAAATTTTCACGACAGGATTTCTGCTTTAAAAAAGTCGAACATTTTCATGAAGTATTTCGGCTTCAAAAAAGTTGAACATTTTCATGAAGTATTTGGGCTTCAAAAAAGTTGAAAATTTTCACGACAGCATTTCGGCTTTAAAAAAGTCGAACATTTTCATGAAGTATTTCAGCTTCAAAAAAGTTGAAAATTTTCATGAAAAGATTTCGGCTTCAAAAAAGTTCAAAATTTTCACGACAGGATTTCAGCTTTAAAAAAGTCGAACATTTTCATGAAGTATTTCGACTTCAAAAAATTTGAAAATTTTCATGAAGTATTTCGGATTCAAAAAAGTTGAACATTTTCACGACAGGATTTCGGCGTTTAAAAAGTCGAACATTTTCATGAAGTATTTCAGCTTCAAAAAAGTTGAAAATTTTCATGAAAAGATTTCGGCTTCAAAAAAGTTGAAAATTTTCATGAAAAGATTTCGGCTTCAAAAAAGTTGAAAATTTTCATGAAAAGATTTCGGCTTCAAAAAAGTTGAAAATTGTCACGACAGGATTTCGGCTTTAAAAAAGTCGAACATTTTCATGAAGTATTTCAGCTTCTAAAAAGTTGAAAATTTTCATGAAAAGATTTCGGCTTCAAAAAAGTTGAAAATTTTCATGAAACGATTTCGGCTTCAAAAAAGTTGAAAATTTTCAAGACAAGATTTCGGCTACAAAAAAGTTGAAAATTTTCACGACAGGATTTCGGCTTTAAAAAAGTCGAACATTTTCATGAAGTATTTGGGCTTCAAAAAAGATGAAAATTTTCACGACAGGATTTCGGCTTCAAAAAAGTCTAACATTTTCATGAAGTATTTCGGCTTCAAAAAGGTTACAAATTTTCACGACAGGATTTCTGCTTTAAAAAAGTCGAACATTTTCATGAAGTATTTCGGCTTCAAAAAAGTTGAACATTTTCATGAAGTATTTGGGCTTCAAAAAAGTTGAAAATTTTCACGACAGGATTTCGGCTTTACAAAAGTCGAACATTTTCATGAAGTATTTCAGCTTCAAAAAAGTTGAAAATTTTCATGAAAAGATTTCGGCTTCAAAAAAGTTCAAAATTTTCACGACAGGATTTCAGCTTTAAAAAAGTCGAACATTTTCATGAAGTATTTCGACTTCAAAAAATTTGAAAATTTTCATGAAGTATTTCGGATTCAAAAAAGTTGAACATTTTCACGACAGGATTTCGGCGTTTAAAAAGTCGAACATTTTCATGAAGTATTTCAGCTTCAAAAAAGTTGAAAATTTTCATGAAAAGATTTCGGCTTCAAAAAAGTTGAAAATTTTCATGAAAAGATTTCGGCTTCAAAAAAGTTGAAAATTTTCATGAAAAGATTTCGGCTTCAAAAAAGTTGAAAATTTTCACGACAGGATTTCGGCTTTAAAAAAGTTTAACATTTTCATGAAGTATTTCGGATTCAAAAAAATTGAAAATTTTCACGACAGGATTTCGGCTTTAAAAAAGTCGAACATTTTCATGAAGTATTTCGGCTTCAAAAAAGTTGAACATTTTCATGAAGTATTTGGGCTTCAAAAAAGTTGAAAATTTTAACGACAGGATTTCAGCTTTAAAAAAGTCAAACATTTTCATGAAGTATTTCAGCTTCAAAAAAGTTGAAAATTTTGATGAAAAGATTTCGGCTTCAAAAAAGTTGAAAATTTTCATGAAAAGATTTTGGCTTCAAAAAAGTTGAAAATTTTCATGAAAAGATTTCGGCTTCAAAAAAGTTCAAAATTTTCACGACAGG
Organism: Labrus mixtus; assembly: GCF_963584025.1. Classification (NCBI taxonomy): domain Eukaryota; kingdom Metazoa; phylum Chordata; class Actinopteri; order Labriformes; family Labridae; genus Labrus; species Labrus mixtus. Next base: position 33,237,881 of record NC_083615.1, on the reverse strand, counting down.
ATTTCAGCTTTAAAAAAGTCGAACATTTTCATGAAGTATTTCGAATTCAAAAAATTTGAAAATTTTCATGAAGTATTTCGGATTCAAAAAAATTGAACATTTTCACGACAGGATTTCAGCGTTAAAAAAGTCGAACATTTTCATGAAAAGATTTCGGCTTCAAAAAAGTTGAAAATTTTCATGAAAAGATTTCGGCTTCAAAAAAGTTGAAAATTTTCATGAAAAGATTTCGGCTTCAAAAAAGTTGAAAATTTTCACGACAGGATTTCGGCTGTAAAAAAGTTTAACATTTTCATGAAGTATTTCGGATTCAAAAAAGTTGAAAATTTTCACGACAGGATTTCGACTTTAAAAAAGTCAAACATTTTCATGAAGTATTTCGGCTTCAAAAAGGTTGAAAATTTTCACGACAGGATTTCGGCTTTAAAAAAGTCGAACATTTTCATGAAGTATTTCGGCTTCAAAAAAGTTGAACATTTTCATGAAGTATTTGGGCTTCAAAAAAGTTGAAAATTTTAACGACAGGATTTCAGCTTTAAAAAAGTCAAACATTTTCATGAAGTATTTCAGCTTCAAAAAAGTTGAAAATTTTCATGAAAAGATTTCGGCTTCAAAAAAGTTGAAAATTTTCATGAAAAGATTTCGGCTTCAAAAAAGTTGAAAATTGTCACGACAGGATTTCGGCTTTAAAAAAGTCGAACATTTTCATGAAGTATTTCAGCTTCTAAAAAGTTGAAAATTTTCATGAAAAGATTTCGGCTTCAAAAAAGTTTAAAATTTTCATGAAAAGATTTCGGCTTCAAAAAAGTTGAAAATTTTCAAGACAAGATTTCGGCTACAAAAAAGTTGAAAATTTTCACGACAGGATTTCGGCTTTAAAAAAGTTGAACATTTTCATGAAGTATTTGGGCTTCAAAAAAGATGAAAATTTTCACGACAGGATTTCGGCTTCAAAAAAGTCTAACATTTTCATGAAGTATTTCGGCTTCAAAAAGGTTACAAATTTTCACGACAGGATTTCGGCTTTAAAAAAGTCGAACATTTTCATGAAGTATTTCGGCTTCAAAAAAGTTGGACATTTTCATGAAGTATTTGGGCTTCAAAAAAGTTGAAAATTTTCACGACAGGATTTCGGCTTTAAAAAAGTCGAACATTTTCATGAAGTATTTCAGCTTCAAAAAAGTTGAAAATTTTCATGAAAAGATTTCGGCTTCAAAAAAGTTGAAAATATTCACGACAGGATTTCGGCTTTAAAAAAGTCTCACATTTTCATGAAGTATTTCGGATTCAAAAAAGTTGAACATTTTCACGACAGGATTTCGGCGTTAAAAAAGTCGAACATTTTCATGAAGTATTTCAGCTTCAAAAAAGTTGAAAATTTTCATGAAAAGATTTCGGCTTCAAAAAAGTTGAAAATTTTCATGAAAAGATTTCGGCTTCAAAAAAGTTGAAAATTTTCATGAAAAGATTTCGGCTTCAAAAAAGTTGAAAATTTTCACGACAGGATTTCGGCTTTAAAAAAGTTTAACATTTTCATGAAGTATTTCGGATTCAAAAAAGTTGAAAATTTTCACGACAGGATTTCGACTTTAAAAAAGTCAAACATTTTCATGAAGTATTTCGGCTTCAAAAAGGTTGAAAATTTTCACGACAGGATTTCGGCTTTAAAAAAGTCGAACATTTTCATGAAGTATTTCGGCTTCAAAAAAGTTGAACATTTTCATGAAATATTTGGGCTTCAAAAAAGTTGAAAATTTTAACGACAGGATTTCAGCTTTAAAAAAGTCAAACATTTTCATGAAGTATTTCAGCTTCAAAAAAGTTGAAAATTTTGATGAAAAGATTTCGGCTTCAAAAAAGTTGAAAATTTTCATGAAAAGATTTTGGCTTCAAAAAAGTTGAAAATTTTCATGAAAAGATTTCGGCTTCAAAAAAGTTCAAAATTTTCACGACAGGATTTCAGCTTTAAAAAAGTCGAACATTTTCATGAAGTATTTCGAATTCAAAAAATTTGAAAATTTTCATGAAGTATTTCGGATTCAAAAAAGTTGAACATTTTCACGACAGGATTTCGGCGTTAAAAAAGTCGAACATTTTCATGAAGTATTTCAGCTTCAAAAAAGTTGAAAATTTTCATGAAAAGATTTCGGCTTCAAAAAAGTTGAAAATTTTCATGAAAAGATTTCGGCTTCAAAAAAGTTGAAAATTTTCATGAAAAGATTTCGGCTTCAAAAAAGTTGAAAATTTTCACGACAGGATTTCGGCTTTAAAAAAGTTTAACATTTTCATGAAGTATTTCGGATTCAAAAAAGTTGAAAATTTTCACGACAGGATTTCGACTTTAAAAAAGTCAAACATTTTCATGAAGTATTTCGGCTTCAAAAAGGTTGAAAATTTTAACGACAGGATTTCGGCTTTAAAAAAGTCGAACATTTTCATGAAGTATTTCGGCTTCAAAAAAGTTGAACATTTTCATGAAGTATTTGGGCTTCAAAAAAGTTGAAAATTTTAACGACAGGATTTCAGCTTTAAAAAAGTCAAACATTTTCATGAAGTATTTCAGCTTCAAAAAAGTTGAAAATTTTCATGAAAAGATTTCGGCTTCAAAAAAGTTGAAAATTTTCATGAAAAGATTTCGGCTTCAAAAAAGTTGAAAATTGTCACGACAGGATTTCGGCTTTAAAAAAGTCGAACATTTTCATGAAGTATTTCAGCTTCTAAAAAGTTGAAAATTTTCATGAAAAGATTTCGGCTTCAAAAAAGTTGAAAATTTTCATGAAAAGATTTCGGCTTCCAAAAAGTTGAAAATTTTCAAGACAAGATTTCGGCTTCAAAAAAGTTGAAAATTTTCACGACAGGATTTCGGCTTTAAAAAAGTCGAACATTTTCATGAAGTATTTGGGCTTCAAAAAAGATGAAAATTTTCACGACAGGATTTCGGCTTCAAAAAAGTCTAACATTTTCATGAAGTATTTCGGCTTCAAAAAGGTTACAAATTTTCACGACAGGATTTCGGCTTTAAAAAAGTCGAACATTTTCATGAAGTATTTCGGCTTCAAAAAAGTTGAACATTTTCATGAAGTATTTGGGCTTCAAAAAAGTTGAAAATTTTCACGACAGGATTTCGGCTTTAAAAAAGTCGAACATTTTCATGAAGTATTTCAGCTTCAAAAAAGTTGAAAATTTTCATGAAAAGATTTCGGCTTCAAAAAAGTTGAAAATATTCACGACAGGATTTCGGCTTTAAAAAAGTCTCACATTTTCATGAAGTATTTCGGATTCAAAAAAGTTGAACTTTTTCACGACAGGATTTCGGCGTTAAAAAAGTCGAACATTTTCATGAAGTATTTCAGCTTCAAAAAAGTTGAAAATTTTCATGAAAAGATTTCGGCTTCAAAAAAGTTGAAAATTTTCATGAAAAGATTTCGGCTTCAAAAAAGTTGAAAATTTTCATGAAAAGATTTCGGCTTCAAAAAAGTTGAAAATTTTCACGACAGGATTTCGGCTTTAAAAATGTTTAACATTTTCATGAAGTATTTCGGATTCAAAAAAGTTGAAAATTTTCACGACAGGATTTCGACTTTAAAAAAGTCAAACATTTTCATGAAGTATTTCGGCTTCAAAAAGGTTGAAAATTTTAACGACAGGATTTCGGCTTTAAAAAAGTCGAACATTTTCATGAAGTATTTCGGCTTCAAAAAAGTTGAAAATTTTCATGAAGTATTTGGGCTTCAAAAAAGTTGAAAATTTTAACGACAGGATTTCAGCTTTAAAAAAGTCAAACATTTTCATGAAGTATTTCAGCTTCAAAAAAGTTGAAAATTTTCATGAAAAGATTTCGGCTTCAAAAAAGTTGAAAATTTTCATGAAAAGATTTCGGCTTCAAAAAAGTTGAAAATTGTCACGACAGGATTTCGGCTTTAAAAAAGTCGAACATTTTCATGAAGTATTTCAGCTTCTAAAAAGTTGAAAATTTTCATGAAAAGATTTCGGCTTCAAAAAAGTTGAAAATTTTCATGAAAAGATTTCGGCTTCCAAAAAGTTGAAAATTTTCAAGACAAGATTTCGGCTTCAAAAAAGTTGAAAATTTTCACGACAGGATTTCGGCTTTAAAAAAGTCGAACATTTTCATGAAGTATTTGGGCTTCAAAAAAGATGAAAATTTTCACGACAGGATTTCGGCTTCAAAAAAGTCTAACATTTTCATGAAGTATTTCGGCTTCAAAAAGGTTACAAATTTTCACGACAGGATTTCGGCTTTAAAAAAGTCGAACATTTTCATGAAGTATTTCGGCTTCAAAAAAGTTGAACATTTTCATGAAGTATTTGGGCTTCAAAAAAGTTGAAAATTTTCACGACAGGATTTCGGCTTTAAAAAAGTCGAACATTTTCATGAAGTATTTCAGCTTCAAAAAAGTTGAAAATTTTCATGAAAAGATTTCGGCTTCAAAAAAGTTGAAAATATTCACGACAGGATTTCGGCTTTAAAAAAGTCTCACATTTTCATGAAGTATTTCGGATTCAAAAAAGTTGAACATTTTCACGACAGGATTTCGGCGTTAAAAAAGTCGAACATTTTCATGAAGTATTTCAGCTTCAAAAAAGTTGAAAATTTTCATGAAAAGATTTCGGCTTCAAAAAAGTTGAAAATTTTCATGAAAAGATTTCGGCTTCAAAAAAGTTGAAAATTTTCATGAAAAGATTTCGGCTTCAAAAGAGTTGAAAATTTTCACGACAGGATTTCGACTTTAAAAAAGTTGAAAATTTTCATGAAGTATTTCAGATTCAAAAAAGTTGAAAATTTTCATGAAAAGATTTCGGCTTCAAAAAAGTTGAAAATTTTCATGAAAAGATTTCGGCTTCAAAAAAGTTGAAAATTTTCACGACAGGATTTCGGCTTTAAAAAAGTCGAACATTTTCATGAAGTATTTCGGCTTCAAAAAAGTTGAACATTTTCATGAAATATTTGGGCTTCAAAAAAGTTGAAAATTTTAACGACAGGATTTCAGCTTTAAAAAAGTCAAACATTTTCATGAAGTATTTCAGCTTCAAAAAAGTTGAAAATTTTGATGAAAAGATTTCGGCTTCAAAAAAGTTGAAAATTTTCATGAAAAGATTTTGGCTTCAAAAAAGTTGAAAATTTTCATGAAAAGATTTCGGCTTCAAAAAAGTTCAAAATTTTCACGACAGGATTTCAGCTTTAAAAAAGTCGAACATTTTCATGAAGTATTTCGAATTCAAAAAATTTGAAAATTTTCATGAAGTATTTCGGCTTCAAAAAAGTTGAAAATTTTCACGACAGGATTTCGGCTTTAAAAAAGTCGAACATTTTCATGAAGTATTTGGGCTTCAAAAAAGATGAAAATTTTCACGACAGGATTTCGGCTTCAAAAAAGTCTAACATTTTCATGAAGTATTTCGGCTTCAAAAAGGTTACAAATTTTCACGACAGGATTTCGGCTTTAAAAAAGTCGAACATTTTCATGAAGTATTTCGGCTTCAAAAAAGTTGAACATTTTCATGAAGTATTTGGGCTTCAAAAAAGTTGAAAATTTTCACGACAGGATTTCGGCTTTAAAAAAGTCGAACATTTTCATGAAGTATTTCAGCTTCAAAAAAGTTGAAAATTTTCATGAAAAGATTTCGGCTTCAAAAAAGTTGAAAATATTCACGACAGGATTTCGGCTTTAAAAAAGTCTCACATTTTCATGAAGTATTTCGGATTCAAAAAAGTTGAACTTTTTCACGACAGGATTTCGGCGTTAAAAAAGTCGAACATTTTCATGAAGTATTTCAGCTTCAAAAAAGTTGAAAATTTTCATGAAAAGATTTCGGCTTCAAAAAAGTTGAAAATTTTCATGAAAAGATTTCGGCTTCAAAAAAGTTGAAAATTTTCATGAAAAGATTTCGGCTTCAAAAAAGTTGAAAATTTTCACGACAGGATTTCGGCTTTAAAAAAGTTTAACATTTTCATGAAGTATTTCGGATTCAAAAAAGTTGAAAATTTTCACGACAGGATTTCGACTTTAAAAAAGTCAAACATTTTCATGAAGTATTTCGGCTTCAAAAAGGTTGAAAATTTTAACGACAGGATTTCGGCTTTAAAAAAGTCGAACATTTTCATGAAGTATTTCGGCTTCAAAAAAGTTGAAAATTTTCATGAAGTATTTGGGCTTCAAAAAAGTTGAAAATTTTAACGACAGGATTTCAGCTTTAAAAAAGTCAAACATTTTCATGAAGTATTTCAGCTTCAAAAAAGTTGAAAATTTTCATGAAAAGATTTCGGCTTCAAAAAAGTTGAAAATTTTCATGAAAAGATTTCGGCTTCAAAAAAGTTGAAAATTGTCACGACAGGATTTCGGCTTTAAAAAAGTCGAACATTTTCATGAAGTATTTCAGCTTCTAAAAAGTTGAAAATTTTCATGAAAAGATTTCGGCTTCAAAAAAGTTGAAAATTTTCATGAAAAGATTTCGGCTTCCAAAAAGTTGAAAATTTTCAAGACAAGATTTCGGCTTCAAAAAAGTTGAAAATTTTCACGACAGGATTTCGGCTTTAAAAAAGTCGAACATTTTCATGAAGTATTTGGGCTTCAAAAAAGATGAAAATTTTCACGACAGGATTTCGGCTTCAAAAAAGTCTAACATTTTCATGAAGTATTTCGGCTTCAAAAAGGTTACAAATTTTCACGACAGGATTTCGGCTTTAAAAAAGTCGAACATTTTCATGAAGTATTTCGGCTTCAAAAAAGTTGAACATTTTCATGAAGTATTTGGGCTTCAAAAAAGTTGAAAATTTTCACGACAGGATTTCGGCTTTAAAAAAGTCGAACATTTTCATGAAGTATTTCAGCTTCAAAAAAGTTGAAAATTTTCATGAAAAGATTTCGGCTTCAAAAAAGTTGAAAATATTCACGACAGGATTTCGGCTTTAAAAAAGTCTCACATTTTCATGAAGTATTTCGGATTCAAAAAAGTTGAACATTTTCACGACAGGATTTCGGCGTTAAAAAAGTCGAACATTTTCATGAAGTATTTCAGCTTCAAAAAAGTTGAAAATTTTCATGAAAAGATTTCGGCTTCAAAAAAGTTGAAAATTTTCATGAAAAGATTTCGGCTTCAAAAAAGTTGAAAATTTTCATGAAAAGATTTCGGCTTCAAAAGAGTTGAAAATTTTCACGACAGGATTTCGACTTTAAAAAAGTTGAAAATTTTCATGAAGTATTTCAGATTCAAAAAAGTTGAAAATTTTCATGAAAAGATTTCGGCTTCAAAAAAGTTGAAAATTTTCATGAAAAGATTTCGGCTTCAAAAAAGTTGAAAATTTTCACGACAGGATTTCGGCTTTAAAAAAGTCGAACATTTTCATGAAGTATTTCGGCTTCAAAAAAGTTGAACATTTTCATGAAATATTTGGGCTTCAAAAAAGTTGAAAATTTTAACGACAGGATTTCAGCTTTAAAAAAGTCAAACATTTTCATGAAGTATTTCAGCTTCAAAAAAGTTGAAAATTTTGATGAAAAGATTTCGGCTTCAAAAAAGTTGAAAATTTTCATGAAAAGATTTTGGCTTCAAAAAAGTTGAAAATTTTCATGAAAAGATTTCGGCTTCAAAAAAGTTCAAAATTTTCACGACAGGATTTCAGCTTTAAAAAAGTCGAACATTTTCATGAAGTATTTCGAATTCAAAAAATTTGAAAATTTTCATGAAGTATTTCGGATTCAAAAAAGTTGAACATTTTCACGACAGGATTTCGGCGTTAAAAAAGTCGAACATTTTCATGAAGTATTTGAGCTTCAAAAAAGTTGAAAATTTTCATGAAAAGATTTCGGCTTCAAAAAAGTTGAAAATTTTCATGAAAAGATTTCGGCTTCAAAAAAGTTGAAAATTTTCATGAAAAGATTTCGGCTTCAAAAAAGTTGAAAATTTTCACGACAGGATTTCGGCTTTAAAAAAGTTTAACATTTTCATGAAGTATTTCGGATTCAAAAAAGTTGAAAATTTTCACGACAGGATTTCGACTTTAAAAAAGTCAAACATTTTCATGAAGTATTTCGGCTTCAAAAAGGTTGAAAATTTTAACGACAGGATTTCGGCTTTAAAAAAGTCGAACATTTTCATGAAGTATTTCGGCTTCAAAAAAGTTGAACATTTTCATGAAGTATTTGGGCTTCAAAAAAGTTGAAAATTTTAACGACAGGATTTCAGCTTTAAAAAAGTCAAACATTTTCATGAAGTATTTCAGCTTCAAAAAAGTTGAAAATTTTCATGAAAAGATTTCGGCTTCAAAAAAGTTGAAAATTTTCATGAAAAGATTTCGGCTTCAAAAAAGTTGAAAATTGTCACGACAGGATTTCGGCTTTAAAAAAGTCGAACATTTTCATGAAGTATTTCAGCTTCTAAAAAGTTGAAAATTTTCATGAAAAGATTTCGGCTTCAAAAAAGTTGAAAATTTTCATGAAAAGATTTCGGCTTCCAAAAAGTTGAAAATTTTCAAGACAAGATTTCGGCTACAAAAAAGTTGAAAATTTTCACGACAGGATTTCGGCTTTAAAAAAGTCGAACATTTTCATGAAGTATTTGGGCTTCAAAAAAGATGAAAATTTTCACGACAGGATTTCGGCTTCAAAAAAGTCTAACATTTTCATGAAGTATTTCGGCTTCAAAAAGGTTACAAATTTTCACGACAGGATTTCGGCTTTAAAAAAGTCGAACATTTTCATGAAGTATTTCAGCTTCAAAAAAGTTGAAAATTTTCATGAAAAGATTTCGGCTTCAAAAAAGTTGAAAATTTTCATGAAAAGATTTCGGCTTCAAAAGAGTTGAAAATTTTCACGACAGGATTTCGACTTTAAAAAAGTTGAAAATTTTCATGAAGTATTTCAGATTCAAAAAAGTTGAAAATTTTCATGAAAAGATTTCGGCTTCAAAAAAGTTGAAAATTTTCATGAAAAGATTTCGGCTTCAAAAAAGTTGAAAATTTTCACGACAGGATTTCGGCTTTAAAAAAGTCGAACATTTTCATGAAGTATTTCAGCTTCAAAAAAGTTGAAAATTTTCATGAAAAGATTTCGGCTTTAAAAGAGTTGAAAATTTTCACGACAGGATTTCTACTTTAAAAAAGTTGAACATTTTCATGAAGTATTTCGGCTTTAAAAAAGTTGAAAATTTTCATGAAGTATTTCGGCTTCAAAAAAGTTGAAAATTTTCACGACAGAATTTCGGTATTAAAAAAGTCGAACATTTTCATGAAGTATTTCGGCTTCAAAAAATTTCAAAAATTTTCATGAAGTATTTCGGATTCAAAAAAGTCGAACATTTTCACGACAGGATTTCGGCGTTAAAAAAGTCGAACATTTTCATGAAGTATTTCGGCTTCATAAAAGTTGAACATTTTCACGACAGGATTTCGGCTTTAAAAAAGTCGAACATTTTCATGAAGTATTTCAGCTTCAAAAAAGTTGAAAATTTTCATGAAAAGATTTCGGCTTCAAAAAAGTTGAAAATTTTCACGACAGGATTTCGGCTTTAAAAAAGTCTCACATTTTCATGAAGTATTTCGGCTTCAAAAAAGTTGAACATTTTCATGAAGTATTTGGGCTTCAAAAAAGTTGAAAATTTTCACGACAGGATTTCGGCTTTAAAAAAGTCGAACATTTTCATGAAGTATTTCAGCTTCAAAAAAGTTGAAAATTTTCATGAAAAGATTTCGGCTTCAAAAAAGTTGAACATTTTCATGAAAAGATTTCGGCTTTAAAAGAGTTGAAAATTTTCACAACAGGATTTCTACTTTAAAAAAGTCGAACATTTTCATGAAGTATTTCGGCTTTAAAAAAGTTGAAAATTTTCATGAAGTATTTCGGCTTCAAAAAATTTCAAAAATTTTCATGAAGTATTTCGGATTCAAAAAAGTCGAACATTTTCACGACAGGATTTCGGCGTTAAAAAAGTCGAACATTTTCATGAAGTATTTCAGCTTCAAAAAAGTTGAAAATTTTCATGAAAAGATTTCGGCTTCAAAAAAGTTGAAAATTTTCATGAAAAGATTTCGGCTTCAAATAAGTTGAAAATTTTCATGAAAAGATTTCGGCTTCAAAAAAGTTGAAAATTTTCACGACAGAATTTCGGCTTTAAAAAAGTCGAACATTTTCATGAAGTATTTCGGCTTCAAAAAATTTCAAAAATTTTCATGAAGTATTTCGGATTCAAAAAAGTCGAACATTTTCACGACAGGATTTCGGCGTTAAAAAAGTCGAACATTTTCATGAAGTATTTCAGCTTCAAAAAAGTTGAAAATTTTGATGAAAAGATTTCGGCTTCAAAAAAGTTGAAAATTTTCATGAAAAGATTTTGGCTTCAAAAAAGTTGAAAATTTTCATGAAAAGATTTCGGCTTCAAAAAAGTTCAAAATTTTCACGACAGGATTTCAGCTTTAAAAAAGTCGAACATTTTCATGAAGTATTTCGAATTCAAAAAATTTGAAAATTTTCACGACAGGATTTCGGCGTTAAAAAAGTCGAACATTTTCATGAAGTATTTCAGCTTCAAAAAAGTTGAAAATTTTCATGAAAAGATTTCGGCTTCAAAAAAGTTGAAAATTTTCATGAAAAGATTTCGGCTTCAAAAAAGTTGAAAATTTTCATGAAAAGATTTCGGCTTCAAAAAAGTTGAAAATTTTCACGACAGGATTTCGGCTTTAAAAAAGTTTAACATTTTCATGAAGTATTTCGGATTCAAAAAAGTTGAAAATTTTCACGACAGGATTTCGACTTTAAAAAAGTCAAACATTTTCATGAAGTATTTCGGCTTCAAAAAGGTTGAAAATTTTAACGACAGGATTTCGGCTTTAAAAAAGTCGACCATTTTCATGAAGTATTTCGGCTTCAAAAAAGTTGAACATTTTCATGAAGTATTTGGGCTTCAAAAAAGTTGAAAATTTTAACGACAGGATTTCAGCTTTAAAAAAGTCAAACATTTTCATGAAGTATTTCAGCTTCAAAAAAGTTGAAAATTTTCATGAAAAGATTTCGGCTTCAAAAAAGTTGAAAATTTTCATGAAAAGATTTCGGCTTCAAAAAAGTTGAAAATTGTCACGACAGGATTTCGGCTTTAAAAAAGTCGAACATTTTCATGAAGTATTTCAGCTTCTAAAAAGTCGAACATTTTCATGAAGTATTTGGGCTTCAAAAAAGATGAAAATTTTCACGACAGAATTTCGGTATTAAAAAAGTCGAACATTTTCATGAAGTATTTCGGCTTCAAAAAATTTCAAAAATTTTCATGAAGTATTTCGGATTCAAAAAAGTCGAACATTTTCACGACAGGATTTCGGCGTTAAAAAAGTCGAACATTTTCATGAAGTATTTCGGCTTCATAAAAGTTGAACATTTTCACGACAGGATTTCGGCTTTAAAAAAGTCGAACATTTTCATGAAGTATTTCAGCTTCAAAAAAGTTGAAAATTTTCATGAAAAGATTTCGGCTTCAAAAAAGTTGAAAATTTTCACGACAGGATTTCGGCTTTAAAAAAGTCTCACATTTTCATGAAGTATTTCGGCTTCAAAAAAGTTGAACATTTTCATGAAGTATTTGGGCTTCAAAAAAGTTGAAAATTTTCACGACAGGATTTCGGCTTTAAAAAAGTCGAACATTTTCATGAAGTATTTCAGCTTCAAAAAAGTTGAAAATTTTCATGAAAAGATTTCGGCTTCAAAAAAGTTGAACATTTTCATGAAGTATTTGGGCTTCAAAAAAGTTGAAAATTTTCACGACAGGATTTCGGCTTTAAAAAAGTCGAACATTTTCATGAAGTATTTCGGCTTTAAAAAAGTTGAAAATTTTCATGAAGTATTTCGGCTTCAAAAAATTTCAAAAATTTTCATGAAGTATTTCGGATTCAAAAAAGTCGAACATTTTCACGACAGGATTTCGGCGTTAAAAAAGTCGAACATTTTCATGAAGTATTTCAGCTTCAAAAAAGTTGAAAATTTTCATGAAAAGATTTCGGCTTCAAAAAAGTTGAAAATTTTCATGAAAAGATTTCGGCTTCAAATAAGTTGAAAATTTTCATGAAAAGATTTCGGCTTCAAAAAAGTTGAAAATTTTCACGACAGAATTTCGGCTTTAAAAAAGTCGAACATTTTCATGAAGTATTTCGGCTTCAAAAAATTTCAAAAATTTTCATGAAGTATTTCGGATTCAAAAAAGTCGAACATTTTCACGACAGGATTTCGGCGTTAAAAAAGTCGAACATTTTCATGAAGTATTTCAGCTTCAAAAAAGTTGAAAATTTTGATGAAAAGATTTCGGCTTCAAAAAAGTTGAAAATTTTCATGAAAAGATTTTGGCTTCAAAAAAGTTGAAAATTTTCATGAAAAGATTTCGGCTTCAAAAAAGTTCAAAATTTTCACGACAGGATTTCAGCTTTAAAAAAGTCGAACATTTTCATGAAGTATTTCGAATTCAAAAAATTTGAAAATTTTCACGACAGGATTTCGGCGTTAAAAAAGTCGAACATTTTCATGAAGTATTTCAGCTTCAAAAAAGTTGAAAATTTTCATGAAAAGATTTCGGCTTCAAAAAAGTTGAAAATTTTCATGAAAAGATTTCGGCTTCAAAAAAGTTGAAAATTTTCATGAAAAGATTTCGGCTTCAAAAAAGTTGAAAATTTTCACGACAGGATTTCGGCTTTAAAAAAGTTTAACATTTTCATGAAGTATTTCGGATTCAAAAAAGTTGAAAATTTTCACGACAGGATTTCGACTTTAAAAAAGTCAAACATTTTCATGAAGTATTTCGGCTTCAAAAAAGTTGAACATTTTCATGAAGTATTTGGGCTTCAAAAAAGTTGAAAATTTTAACGACAGGATTTCAGCTTTAAAAAAGTCAAACATTTTCATGAAGTATTTCAGCTTCAAAAAAGTTGAAAATTTTCATGAAAAGATTTCGGCTTCAAAAAAGTTGAAAATTTTCATGAAAAGATTTCGGCTTCAAAAAAGTTGAAAATTGTCACGACAGGATTTCGGCTTTAAAAAAGTCGAACATTTTCATGAAGTATTTCAGCTTCTAAAAAGTCGAACATTTTCATGAAGTATTTGGGCTTCAAAAAAGATGAAAATTTTCACGACAGGATTTCGTCTTCAAAAAAGTCTAACATTTTCATGAAGTATTTCGGCTTCAAAAAGGTTACAAATTTTCACGAAAGGATTTCGGCTTTAAAAAAGTCGAACATTTTCATGAAGTATTTCGGCTTCAAAAAAGTTGAACATTTTCATGAAGTATTTGGGCTTCAAAAAAGTTGAAAATTTTCACGACAGGATTTCGGCTTTAAAAAAGTCGAACATTTTCATGAAGTATTTCAGCTTCAAAAAAGTTGAAAATTTTCATGAAAAGATTTCGGCTTCAAAAAAGTTGAAAATTTTCACGACAGGATTTCGGCTTTAAAAAAGTCTCACATTTTCATGAAGTATTTCGGATTCAAAAAAGTTGAACATTTTCATGAAGTATTTGGGCTTCAAAAAAGTTGAAAATTTTCACGACAGGATTTCCGCTTTAAAAATGTCGGACATTTTCATGAAGTATTTCAGCTTCAAAAAAGTTGAAAATTTTCATGAAAAGATTTCGGCTTCAAAAAAGTTGAAAATTTTCATGAAAAGATTTCGGCTTCAAAAGAGTTGAAAATTTTCACGACAGGATTTCGACTTTAAAAAAGTTGAAAATTTTCATGAAGTATTTCAGATTCAAAAAAGTTGAAAATTTTCATGAAAAGATTTCGGCTTCAAAAAAGTTGAAAATTTTCATGAAAAGATTTCGGCTTCAAAAAAGTTGAAAATTTTCACGACAGGATTTCGGCTTTAAAAAAGTCGAACATTTTCATGAAGTATTTCAGCTTCAAAAAAGTTGAAAATTTTCATGAAAAGATTTCGGCTTTAAAAGAGTTGAAAATTTTCACGACAGGATTTCTACTTTAAAAAAGTTGAACATTTTCATGAAGTATTTCGGCTTAAAAAAAGTTGAAAATTTTCATGAAGTATTTCGGCTTCAAAAAAGTTGAAAATTTTCACGACAGAATTTCGGTATTAAAAAAGTCGAACATTTTCATGAAGTATTTCGGCTTCAAAAAATTTCAAAAATTTTCATGAAGTATTTCGGATTCAAAAAAGTCGAACATTTTCACGACAGGATTTCGGCGTTAAAAAAGTCGAACATTTTCATGAAGTATTTCGGCTTCAAAAAAGTTGAACATTTTCACGACAGGATTTCGGCTTTAAAAAAGTCGAACATTTTCATGAAGTATTTCAGCTTCAAAAAAGTTGAAAATTTTCATGAAAAGATTTCGGCTTCAAAAAAGTTGAAAATTTTCACGACAGGATTTCGGCTTTAAAAAAGTCTCACATTTTCATGAAGTATTTCGGCTTCAAAAAAGTTGAACATTTTCATGAAGTATTTGGGCTTCAAAAAAGTTGAAAATTTTCACGACAGGATTTCGGCTTTAAAAAAGTCGAACATTTTCATGAAGTATTTCAGCTTCAAAAAAGTTGAAAATTTTCATGAAAAGATTTCGGCTTCAAAAAAGTTGAACATTTTCATGAAAAGATTTCGGCTTTAAAAGAGTTGAAAATTTTCACGACAGGATTTCTACTTTAAAAAAGTCGAACATTTTCATGAAGTATTTCGGCTTTAAAAAAGTTGAAAATTTTCATGAAGTATTTCGGCTTCAAAAAATTTCAAAAATTTTCATGAAGTATTTCGGATTCAAAAAAGTCGAACATTTTCACGACAGGATTTCGGCGTTAAAAAAGTCGAACATTTTCATGAAGTATTTCAGCTTCAAAAAAGTTGAAAATTTTCATGAAAAGATTTCGGCTTCAAAAAAGTTGAAAATTTTCATGAAAAGATTTCGGCTTCAAATAAGTTGAAAATTTTCATGAAAAGATTTCGGCTTCAAAAAAGTTGAAAATTTTCACGACAGAATTTCGGCTTTAAAAAAGTCGAACATTTTCATGAAGTATTTCGGCTTCAAAAAATTTCAAAAATTTTCATGAAGTATTTCGGATTCAAAAAAGTCGAACATTTTCACGACAGGATTTCGGCGTTAAAAAAGTCGAACATTTTCATGAAGTATTTCAGCTTCAAAAAAGTTGAAAATTTTCATGAAAAGATTTCGGCTTCAAAAAAGTTGAAAATTTTCATGAAAAGATTTCGGCTTCAAAAGAGTTGAAAATTTTCACGACAGGATTTCGACATTAAAAAAGTCGAACATTTTCATGAAGTATTTCGGCTTTAAAAAAGTTGAAAATTTTCATGAAGTATTTCGGATTCAAAAAAGTTGAAAATTTTCACGACAGGACTTCGGAATTAAAAAAGTTGAAAATTTTCATGAAGTATTTCAGATTCAAAAAAGTTGAAAATTTTCATGAAAAGATTTCGGATTCAAAAAAGTTGAAAATTTTCACGACAGGATTTCAGCGTTAAAAAAGTTGAAAATTTTCATGAAGTATTTCAGATTCAAAAAAGTTTAAAATTTTCATGAAAAGATTTCGGCTTCAAAAAAGTTGAAAATTTTCATGAAAAGATTTCGGCTTCAAAAAAGTTGAAAATTTTCACGACAGGATTTCGGCTTTAAAAAAGTCGAACATTTTCATGAAGTATTTCAGCTTCAAAAAAGTTGAAAATTTTCATGAAAAGATTTCGGCTTCAAAAAAGTTGAAAATTTTCATGAAAAGATTTCGGCTTTAAAAGAGTTGAAAATTTTCACGACAGGATTTCTACTTTAAAAAAGTCGAACATTTTCATGAAGTATTTCGGCTTTAAAAAAGTTGAAAATTTTCATGAAGTATTTCGGCTTCAAAAAAGTTGAAAATTTTCACGACAGAATTTCGGCATTAAAAAAGTCGAACATTTTCATGAAGTATTTCGGCTTCAAAAAATTTCAAAAATTTTCATGAAGTATTTCGGATTCAAAAAAGTCGAACATTTTCACGAAAGGATTTCGGCGTTAAAAAAGTCGAACATTTTCATGAAGTAATTCAGCTTCAAAAAAGTTGAAAATTTTCATGAAAAGATTTCGGCTTCAAAAAAGTTGAAAATTTTCATGAAAAGATTTCGACTTCAAAAAAGTTGAAAATTTTCATGAAAAGATTTCGGCTTCAAAAAAGTTGAAAATTTTCACGACAGAATTTCGGCTTTAAAAAAGTCGAACATTTTCATGAAGTATTTCGGCTTCAAAAAATTTCAAAAATTTTCATGAAGTATTTCGGATTCAAAAAAGTCGAACATTTTCACGACAGGATTTCGGCGTTAAAAAAGTCGAACATTTTCATGAAGTATTTCAGCTTCAAAAAAGTTGAACATTTTCATGAAAAGATTTCGGCTTCAAAAAAGTTGAAAATTTTCACGACAGGATTTCGGCTTTAAAAAAGTTGAACATTTTCACGAAGTATTTGGGCTTAAAAAAAGTTGAATATTTTCACGACAGGATTTCGGCTTTAAAAAAGTCGAACATTTTCATGAAGTATTTCAGCTTCAAAAAAGTTGAAAATTTTCATGAAAAGATTTCGGCTTCAAAAAAGTTGAAAATTTTCATGAAAAGATTTCGGCTTCAAAAGAGTTGAAAATTTTGACGACAGGATTTCGACATTAAAAAAGTCGAACATTTTCATGAAGTATTTCGGCTTTATAAAAGTTCAAAATTTTCATGAAGTATTTCGGATTCAAAAAAGTTGAACATTTTCACGACAGGATTTCGGAATTAAAAAAGTTGAAAATTTTCATGAAGTATTTCAGATTCAAAAAAGTTGAAAATTTTCATGAAAAGATTTCGGCTTCAAAAAAGTTGAAAATTTTCATGAAAAGATTTCGGCTTTAAAAGAGTTGAAAATTTTCACGACAGGATTTCTACTTTAAAAAAGTCGAACATTTTCATGAAGTATTTCGGCTTTAAAAAAGTTGAAAATTTTCATGAGGTATTTCGGCTTCAAAAAGTTGAAAATTTTCACAACAGGATTTCGGCGTTAAAAAAGTCGAACATTTTCATGAAGTATTTCAGATTCAAAAAAGTTGAAAATTTTCATGAAAAGATTTCGGCTTCAAAAAAGTTGAAAATTTTCATGAAAAGATTTCGGATTCAAAAAAGTTGAAAATTTTCATGAAAAGATTTCGGCTTCAAAAAAGTTGAAAATTTTCACGACAGGATTTCGGCTTTAAAAATGTCGAACATTTTCATGAAGTATTTCAGCTTCAAAAAAGTTGAAAATTTTCCTGAAAAGATTTCGGCTTCAAAAAAGTTGAAAATTTTCATGAAAAGATTTCGGCTTCAAAAAAGTTGAAAATTTTCACGACAGGATTTCGGCTTTAAAAAAGTCGAACATTTTCATGAAGTATTTCGGCTTCAAAAATTTCAAAAATTTTCATGAAGTATTTCGGATTCAAAAAAGTCGAACATTTTCACGACAGGATTTCGGCGTTAAAAAAGTCGAACATTTTCATGAAGTATTTTAGCTTCAAAAAAGTTGAAAATTTTCATGAAAAGATTTCGGCTTCAAAAGAGTTGAAAATTTTCATGAAAAGATTTCGGCTTCAAAAAAGTTGAAAATTTTCATGAAAAGATTTCGGCTTCAAAAAAGTTGAAAATTTTCATGAAAAGATTTCGGCTTTAAAAAAGTCGAACATTTTCATGAAGTATTTGGGCTTCAAAAAAGTTGAAAATTTTCACGAAAAGATTTCGGCTTTAAAAAAGTCGAACATTTTCATGAAGTATTTCGGCTTCAAAAAGGTTGAAAATTTTCACGACAGGATTTCGGCTTTAAAAAAGTCGAACATTTTTATGAAGTATTTCGGCTTCAAAAAAGTTGAAAATTTTCATGAAAAGATTTCGGCTTCAAAAAAGATGAAAATTTTCATGAAAAGATTTCGGCTTCAAAAAAGTTGAAAATTTTCACGACAGGGTTTCGGCTTTAAAAAAGTCGAACATTTTCATGAAGTATTTCGGCTTCAAAAATTTCAAAAATTTTCATGAAGTATTTCGGCTTCAAAAATTTCAAAAATTTTCATGAAGTATTTCGGATTCAAAAAAGTCGAACATTTTCACGACAGGATTTCGGCGTTAAAAAAGTCGAACATTTTCATGAAGTATTTTAGCTTCAAAAAAGTTGAAAATTTTCATGAAAAGATTTCGGCTTCAAAAGAGTTGAAAATTTTCATGAAAAGATTTCGGCTTTAAAAAAGTTGAAAATTTTCATGAAAAGATTTCGGCTTCAAAAAAGTTGAAAATTTTCACGACAGGATTTCGGCTTTAAAAATGTCGAACATTTTCATGAAGTATTTCAGCTTCAAAAAAGTTGAAAATTTTCATGAAAAGATTTCGGCTTTAAAAAAGTCGAACATTTTCATGAAGTATTTGGGCTTCAAAAAAGTTGAAAATTTTCACGAAAAGATTTCGGCTTTAAAAAAGTCGAACATTTTCATGAAGTATTTCGGCTTCAAAAAGGTTGAAAATTTTCACGACAGGATTTCGGCTTTAAAAAAGTCGAACATTTTCATGAAGTATTTCGGCTTCAAAAAAGTTGAACATTTTCATGAAGTATTTGGGCTTCAAAAAAGTTGAATATTTTCACGACAGGATTTCGGCTCCAAAAAAGTTGAAAATTTTCATGAAAAGATTTCGGCTTCAAAAAAGTTGAAAATTTTCATGAAAAGATTTCGGCTTCAAAAAAGTTGAAAATTTTCACGATAGGATTTCGGCTTTAAAAATGTCGAACATTTTCATGAAGTATTTCAGCTTCAAAAAAGTTGAAAATTTTCATGAAAAGATTTCGGCTTCAAAAAAGTTGAAAATTTTCATGAAAAGATTTCGGCTTCAAAAAAGTTGAAAATTTTCATGAAAAGATTTTGGATTCAAAAAAGTTGAAAATTTTCATGAAAAGATTTCGGCTTCAAAAAAGTTGAACATTTTCACGACAGAATTTCGGCTTTAAAAAAGTCGAACATTTTCATGAAGTATTTCTGCTTCAAAAAATTTCAAAAATTTTCATGAAGTATTTCGGATTCAAAAAAGTCGAACATTTTCACGACAGGATTTCGGCGTTAAAAAAGTCGAACATTTTCATGAAGTATTTCAGCTTCAAAAAAGTTGAAAATTTTCATGAAAAGATTTCGGCTTCAAAAAAGTTGAAAATTTTCACGACAGGATTTCGGCTTTAAAAAAGTTGAACATTTTCACGAAGTATTTGGGCTTCAAAAAAGTTGAATATTTTCACGACAGGATTTCGGCTTTAAAAAAGTCGAACATTTTCATGAAGTATTTCAGCTTCAAAAAAGTTGAAAATTTTCATGAAAAGATTTCGGCTTCAAAAAAGTTGAAAATTTTCATGAAAAGATTTCGGCTTCAAAAGAGTTGAAAATTTTCACGACAGGATTTCGACATTAAAAAAGTCGAACATTTTCATGAAGTATTTCGGCTTTAAAAAAGTAGAAAATTTTCATGAAGTATTTCGGATTCAAAAAAGTTGAAAATTTTCATGAAAAGATTTCGGCTTCAAAAAAGTTGAAAATTTTCATGAAAAGATTTCGGCTTCAAAAGAGTTGAAAATTTTCACGACAGGATTTCGGAATTAAAAAAGTTGAAAGTTTTCATGAAGTATTTCAGAATCAAAAAAGTTGAAAATTTTCATGAAAAGATTTCGGCTTCAAAAAAGTTGAAAATTTTCATGAAAAGATTTCGGCTTTAAAAGAGTTGAAAATTTTCACGACAGGATTTCTCCTTTAAAAAAGTCGAACATTTTCATGAAGTATTTCGGCTTTAAAAAAGTTGAAAATTTTCATGAGGTATTTCGGCTTCAAAAAAGTTGAAAATTTTCACGACAGGATTTCGGATTCAAAAAAGTCGAACATTTTCATGAAGTATTTCAGCTTCAAAAAAGTTGAAAATTTTCATGAAAAGATTTCGGCTTCAAAAAAGTTGAAAATTTTCATGAAAAGATTTCGGCTTCAAAAAAGTTGAAAATTTTCACGACAGGATTTCGGCTTTAAAAAAGTTGAACATTTTCACGAAGTATTTTAGTTTCAAAAAAGTTGAAAATTTTCATGAAAAGATTTCGGCTTCAAAAGAGTTGAAAATTTTCATGAAAAGATTTCGGCTTCAAAAAAGTTGAAAATTTTCATGAAAAGATTTCGGCTTCAAAAAAGTTGAAAATTTTCACGACAGGATTTCGGCTTTAAAAAAGTCGAACATTTTCATGAAGTATTTGGGCTTCAAAAAAGTTGAACATTTTCACGAAAAGATTTCGGCTTTAAAAAAGTCGAACATTTTCATGAAGTATTTCGGCTTCAAAAAGGTTGAAAATTTTCACGACAGGACTTTAAAAAAGTCGAACATTTTCATGAAGTATTTCGGCTTCAAAAAAGTTGAACATTTTCATGAAGTATTTGGGCTTCAAAAAAGTTGAATATTTTCACGACAGTATTTCGGCTCCAAAAAAGTTGAAAATTTTCATGAAAAGATTTCGGCTTCAAAAAAGTTGAAAATTTTCATGAAAAGATTTCGGCTTCAAAAAAGTTGAAAATTTTCACGACAGGATTTCGGCTTTAAAAATGTCGAACATTTTCATGAAGTATTTCAGCTTCAAAAAAGTTGAAAATTTTCATGAAAAGATTTCGGCTTCAAAAAAGTTGAAAATTTTCATGACAAGATTTCGGATTCAAAAAAGTTGAAAATTTTCATGAAAAGATTTCGGCTTCAAAAAAGTTGAAAATTTTCATGAAAAGATTTCGGCTTCAAAAAAGTTGAAAATTTTCACGACAGGATTTCGGCTTTAAAAATGTCGAACATTTTCATGAAGTATTTCAGCTTCAAAAAAGTTGAAAATTTTCATGAAAAGATTTCGGCTTCAAAAAAGTTGAAAATTTTCATGACAAGATTTCGGATTCAAAAAAGTTGAAAATTTTCATGAAAAGATTTCGGCTTCAAAAAAGTTGAAAATTTTCACGACAGAATTTCGGCTTTAAAAAAGTCGAACATTTTCATGAAGTATTTCGGCTTCAAAAAATTTCAAAAATTTTCATGAAGTATTTCGGATTCAAAAAAGTCGAACATTTTCACGACAGGATTTCGGCGTTAAAAAAGTCGAACATTTTCATGAAGTATTTCAGCATCAAAAAAGTTGAAAATTTTCATGAAAAAATTTCGGCTTCAAAAAAGTTGAAAATTTTCACGACATGATTTCGGCTTTAAAAAAGTTGAACATTTTCACAAAGTATTTGGGCTTCAAAAAAGTTGAAAATTTTCATGAAAAGATTTCGGCTTCAAAAAAGTTGAAAATTTTCACGACAGGATTTCGGCTTTAAAAAAGTTGAACATTTTCACGAAGTATTTGGGCTTCAAAAAAGTTGAATATTTTATTGACAGGATTTCGGCTTTAAAAAAGTCGAACATTTTCATGAAGTATTTCAGCTTCAAAAAAGTTGAAAATTTTCATGAAAAGATTTCGGCTTCAAAAAAGTTGAAAATTTTCATGAAAAGATTTCGGCTTCAAAAGAGTTGAAAATTTTCACGACAGGATTTCGACATTAAAAAAGTCGAACATTTTCATGAAGTATTTCGGCTTTAAAAAAGTAGAAAATTTTCATGAAGTATTTCGGATTCAAAAAAGTTGAAAATTTTCATGAAAAGATTTCGGCTTCAAAAAAGTTGAAAATTTTCATGAAAAGATTTCGGCTTCAAAAGAGTTGAAAATTTTCACGACAGGATTTCGGAATTAAAAAAGTTGAAAGTTTTCATGAAGTATTTCAGAATCAAAAAAGTTGAAAATTTTCATGAAAAGATTTCGGCTTCAAAAAAGTTGAAAATTTTCATGAAAAGATTTCGGCTTTAAAAGAGTTGAAAATTTTCACGACAGGATTTCTACTTTAAAAAAGTCGAACATTTTCATGAAGTATTTCGGCTTTAAAAAAGTTGAAAATTTTCATGAGGTATTTCGGCTTCAAAAAAGTTGAAAATTTTCACGACAGGATTTCGGATTCAAAAAAGTCGAACATTTTCATGAAGTATTTCAGCTTCAAAAAAGTTGAAAATTTTCATGAAAAGATTTCGGCTTCAAAAAAGTTGAAAATTTTCATGAAAAGATTTCGGCTTCAAAAAAGTTGAAAATTTTCACGACAGGATTTCGGCTTTAAAAAAGTTGAACATTTTCACGAAGTATTTTAGTTTCAAAAAAGTTGAAAATTTTCATGAAAAGATTTCGGCTTCAAAAGAGTTGAAAATTTTCATGAAAAGATTTCGGCTTCAAAAAAGTTGAAAATTTTCATGAAAAGATTTCGGCTTCAAAAAAGTTGAAAATTTTCACGACAGGATTTCGGCTTTAAAAAAGTCGAACATTTTCATGAAGTATTTGGGCTTCAAAAAAGTTGAACATTTTCACGAAAAGATTTCGGCTTTAAAAAAGTCGAACATTTTCATGAAGTATTTCGGCTTCAAAAAGGTTGAAAATTTTCACGACAGGACTTTAAAAAAGTCGAACATTTTCATGAAGTATTTCGGCTTCAAAAAAGTTGAACATTTTCATGAAGTATTTGGGCTTCAAAAAAGTTGAATATTTTCACGACAGTATTTCGGCTCCAAAAAAGTTGAAAATTTTCATGAAAAGATTTCGGCTTCAAAAAAGTTGAAAATTTTCATGAAAAGATTTCGGCTTCAAAAAAGTTGAAAATTTTCACGACAGGATTTCGGCTTTAAAAATGTCGAACATTTTCATGAAGTATTTCAGCTTCAAAAAAGTTGAAAATTTTCATGAAAAGATTTCGGCTTCAAAAAAGTTGAAAATTTTCATGACAAGATTTCGGATTCAAAAAAGTTGAAAATTTTCATGAAAAGATTTCGGCTTCAAAAAAGTTGAAAATTTTCATGAAAAGATTTCGGCTTCAAAAAAGTTGAAAATTTTCACGACAGGATTTCGGCTTTAAAAATGTCGAACATTTTCATGAAGTATTTCAGCTTCAAAAAAGTTGAAAATTTTCATGAAAAGATTTCGGCTTCAAAAAAGTTGAAAATTTTCATGACAAGATTTCGGATTCAAAAAAGTTGAAAATTTTCATGAAAAGATTTCGGCTTCAAAAAAGTTGAAAATTTTCACGACAGAATTTCGGCTTTAAAAAAGTCGAACATTTTCATGAAGTATTTCGGCTTCAAAAAATTTCAAAAATTTTCATGAAGTATTTCGGATTCAAAAAAGTCGAACATTTTCACGACAGGATTTCGGCGTTAAAAAAGTCGAACATTTTCATGAAGTATTTCAGCATCAAAAAAGTTGAAAATTTTCATGAAAAAATTTCGGCTTCAAAAAAGTTGAAAATTTTCACGACATGATTTCGGCTTTAAAAAAGTTGAACATTTTCACAAAGTATTTGGGCTTCAAAAAAGTTGAAAATTTTCATGAAAAGATTTCGGCTTCAAAAAAGTTGAAAATTTTCACGACAGGATTTCGGCTTTAAAAAAGTTGAACATTTTCACGAAGTATTTGGGCTTCAAAAAAGTTGAATATTTTATTGACAGGATTTCGGCTTTAAAAAAGTCGAACATTTTCATGAAGTATTTCAGCTTCAAAAAAGTTGAAAATTTTCATGAAAAGATTTCGGCTTCAAAAAAGTTGAAAATTTTCATGAAAAGATTTCGGCTTCAAAAGAGTTGAAAATTTTCACGACAGGATTTCGACATTAAAAAAGTCGAACATTTTCATGAAGTATTTCGGCTTTAAAAAAGTTGAAAATTTTCATGAAGTATTTCGGATTCAAAAAAGTTGAAAATTTTCACGACAGGACTTCGGAATTAAAAAAGTTGAAAATTTTCATGAAGTATTTCAGATTCAAAAAAGTTGAAAATTTTCATGAAAAGATTTCGGATTCAAAAAAGTTGAAAATTTTCACGACAGGATTTCAGCGTTAAAAAAGTTGAAAATTTTCATGAAGTATTTCAGATTCAAAAAAGTTGAAAATTTTCATGAAAAGATTTCGGCTTCAAAAAAGTTGAAAATTTTCATGAAAAGATTTCGGCTTCAAAAAAGTTGAAAATTTTCACGACAGGATTTCGGCTTTAAAAAAGTCGAACATTTTCATGAAGTATTTCAGCTTCAAAAAAGTTGAAAATTTTCATGAAAAGATTTCGGCTTCAAAAAAGTTGAAAATTTTCATGAAAAGATTTCGGCTTTAAAAGAGTTGAAAATTTTCATGACAGGATTTCTACTTTAAAAAAGTCGAACATTTTCATGAAGTATTTCGGCTTTAAAAAAGTTGAAAATTTTCATGAAGTTTTTCGGCTTCAAAAAAGTTGAAAATTTTCACGACAGAATTTCGGCATTAAAAAAGTCGAACATTTTCATGAAGTATTTCGGCTTCAAAAAATTTCAAAAATTTTCATGAAGTATTTCGGATTCAAAAAAGTCGAACATTTTCACGACAGGATTTCGGCGTTAAAAAAGTCGAACATTTTCATGAAGTAATTCAGCTTCAAAAAAGTTGAAAATTTTCATGAAAAGATTTCGGCTTCAAAAAAGTTGAAAATTTTCATGAAAAGATTTCGGCTTCAAAAAAGTTGAAAATTTTCATGAAAAGATTTCGGCTTCAAAAAAGTTGAAAATTTTCACGACAGAATTTCGGCTTTAAAAAAGTCGAACATTTTCATGAAGTATTTCGGCTTCAAAAAATTTCAAAAATTTTCATGAAGTATTTCGGATTCAAAAAAGTCGAACATTTTCACGACAGGATTTCGGCGTTAAAAAAGTCGAACATTTTCATGAAGTAATTCAGCTTCAAAAAAGTTGAAAATTTTCATGAAAAGATTTCGGCTTCAAAAAAGTTGAAAATTTTCATGAAAAGATTTCGGCTTCAAAAAAGTTGAAAATTTTCATGAAAAGATTTCGGCTTCAAAAAAGTTGAAAATTTTCACGACAGGATTTCGGCTTTAAAAAAGTTGAACATTTTCATGAAGTATTTCGGATTCAAAAAAGTCGAACATTTTCACGACAGGATTTCGGCGTTAAAAAAGTCGAACATTTTCATGAAGTATTTCAGCTTCAAAAAAGTTGAACATTTTCATGAAAAGATTTCGGCTTCAAAAAAGTTGAAAATTTTCACGACAGGATTTCGGCTTTAAAAAAGTTGAACATTTTCACGAAGTATTTGGGCTTAAAAAAAGTTGAATATTTTCACGACAGGATTTCGGCTTTAAAAAAGTCGAACATTTTCATGAAGTATTTCAGCTTCAAAAAAGTTGAAAATTTTCATGAAAAGATTTCGGCTTCAAAAAAGTTGAAAATTTTCATGAAAAGATTTCGGCTTTAAAAGAGTTGAAAATTTTCATGACAGGATTTCTACTTTAAAAAAGTCGAACATTTTCATGAAGTATTTCGGCTTTAAAAAAGTTGAAAATTTTCATGAAGTTTTTCGGCTTCAAAAAAGTTGAAAATTTTCACGACAGAATTTCGGCATTAAAAAAGTCGAACATTTTCATGAAGTATTTCGGCTTCAAAAAATTTCAAAAATTTTCATGAAGTATTTCGGATTCAAAAAAGTCGAACATTTTCACGACAGGATTTCGGCGTTAAAAAAGTCGAACATTTTCATGAAGTAATTCAGCTTCAAAAAAGTTGAAAATTTTCATGAAAAGATTTCGGCTTCAAAAAAGTTGAAAATTTTCATGAAAAGATTTCGGCTTCAAAAAAGTTGAAAATTTTCATGAAAAGATTTCGGCTTCAAAAAAGTTGAAAATTTTCACGACAGAATTTCGGCTTTAAAAAAGTCGAACATTTTCATGAAGTATTTCGGCTTCAAAAAATTTCAAAAATTTTCATGAAGTATTTCGGATTCAAAAAAGTCGAACATTTTCACGACAGGATTTCGGCGTTAAAAAAGTCGAACATTTTCATGAAGTAATTCAGCTTCAAAAAAGTTGAAAATTTTCATGAAAAGATTTCGGCTTCAAAAAAGTTGAAAATTTTCATGAAAAGATTTCGGCTTCAAAAAAGTTGAAAATTTTCATGAAAAGATTTCGGCTTCAAAAAAGTTGAAAATTTTCACGACAGGATTTCGGCTTTAAAAAAGTTGAACATTTTCATGAAGTATTTCGGATTCAAAAAAGTCGAACATTTTCACGACAGGATTTCGGCGTTAAAAAAGTCGAACATTTTCATGAAGTATTTCAGCTTCAAAAAAGTTGAACATTTTCATGAAAAGATTTCGGCTTCAAAAAAGTTGAAAATTTTCACGACAGGATTTCGGCTTTAAAAAAGTTGAACATTTTCACGAAGTATTTGGGCTTAAAAAAAGTTGAATATTTTCACGACAGGATTTCGGCTTTAAAAAAGTCGAACATTTTCATGAAGTATTTCAGCTTCAAAAAAGTTGAAAATTTTCATGAAAAGATTTCGGCTTCAAAAAAGTTGAAAATTTTCATGAAAAGATTTCGGCTTCAAAAGAGTTGAAAATTTTCACGACAGGATTTCGACATTAAAAAAGTCGAACATTTTCATGAAGTATTTCGGCTTTAAAAAAGTTGAAAATTTTCATGAAGTATTTCGGATTCAAAAAAGTTGAAAATTTTCACGACAGGATTTCGGAATTAAAAAAGTTGAAAATTTTCATGAAGTATTTCAGATTCAAAAAAGTTGAAAATTTTCATGAAAAGATTTCGGCTTCAAAAAAGTTGAAAATTTTCATGAAAAGATTTCGGCTTTAAAAGAGTTGAAAATTTTCACGACAGGATTTCTACTTTAAAAAAGTCGAACATTTTCATGAAGTATTTCGGCTTTAAAAAAGTTGAAAATATTCATGAGGTATTTCGGCTTCAAAAAAGTTGAAAATTTTCACAACAGGATTTCGGCGTTAAAAAAGTCGAACATTTTCATGAAGTATTTCAGATTCAAAAAAGTTGAAAATTTTCATGAAAAAATTTCGGCTTCAAAAAAGTTGAAAATTTTCACGACATGATTTCGGCTTTAAAAAAGTTGAACATTTTCACAAAGTATTTGGGCTTCAAAAAAGTTGAAAATTTTCATGAAAAGATTTCGGCTTCAAAAAAGTTGAAAATTTTCACGACAGGATTTCGGCTTTAAAAAAGTTGAACATTTTCACGAAGTATTTGGGCTTCAAAAAAGTTGAATATTTTATTGACAGGATTTCGGCTTTAAAAATGTCGAACATTTTCATGAAGTATTTCAGCTTCAAAAAAGTTGAAAATTTTCATGAAAAGATTTCGGCTTCAAAAAAGTTGAAAATTTTCATGAAAAGATTTCGGCTTCAAAAGAGTTGAAAATTTTCACGACAGGATTTCGACATTAAAAAAGTCGAACATTTTCATGAAGTATTTCGGCTTTAAAAAAGTTGAAAATTTTCATGAAGTATTTCGGATTCAAAAAAGTTGAAAATTTTCACGACAGGACTTCGGAATTAAAAAAGTTGAAAATTTTCATGAAGTATTTCGGCTTCAAAAAAGTTGAAAATTTTCACGACATGATTTCGGCTTTAAAAAAGTTGAACATTTTCACAAAGTATTTGGGCTTCAAAAAAGTTGAAAATTTTCATGAAAAGATTTCGGCTTCAAAAAAGTTGAAAATTTTCACGACAGGATTTCGGAATTAAAAAAGTTGAAAATTTTCATGAAGTATTTCAGATTCAAAAAAGTTGAAAATTTTCATGAAAAGATTTCGGATTCAAAAAAGTTGAAAATTTTCACGACAGGATTTCAGCGTTAAAAAAGTTGAAAATTTTCATGAAAAGATTTCGGCTTCAAAAAAGTTGAAAATTTTCATGAAAAGATTTCGGCTTCAAAAAAGTTGAAAATTTTCACGACAGGATTTCGGCTTTAAAAAAGTCGAACATTTTCATGAAGTATTTCAGCTTCAAAAAAGTTGAAAATTTTCATGAAAAGATTTCGGCTTCAAAAAAGTTGAAAATTTTCATGAAAAGATTTCGGCTTTAAAAGAGTTGAAAATTTTCACGACAGGATTTCTACTTTAAAAAAGTCGAACATTTTCATGAAGTATTTCGGCTTTAAAAAAGTTGAAAATTTTCATGAAGTTTTTCGGCTTCAAAAAAGTTGAAAATTTTCACGACAGAATTTCGGCATTAAAAAAGTCGAACATTTTCATGAAGTATTTCGGCTTCAAAAAATTTCAAAAATTTTCATGAAGTATTTCGGATTCAAAAAAGTCGAACATTTTCACGACAGGATTTCGGCGTTAAAAAAGTCGAACATTTTCATGAAGTAATTCAGCTTCAAAAAAGTTGAAAATTTTCATGAAAAGATTTCGGCTTCAAAAAAGTTGAAAATTTTCATGAAAAGATTTCGGCTTCAAAAAAGTTGAAAATTTTCATGAAAAGATTTCGGCTTCAAAAAAGTTGAAAATTTTCACGACAGAATTTCGGCTTCAAAAAAGTCGAACATTTTCATGAAGTATTTCGGCTTCAAAAAATTTCAAAAATTTTCATGAAGTATTTCGGATTCAAAAAAGTCGAACATTTTCACGACAGGATTTCGGCGTTAAAAAAGTCGAACATTTTCATGAAGTATTTCAGCTTCAAAAAAGTTGAACATTTTCATGAAAAGATTTCGGCTTCAAAAAAGTTGAAAATTTTCACGACAGGATTTCGGCTTTAAAAAAGTTGAACATTTTCACGAAGTATTTGGGCTTAAAAAAAGTTGAATATTTTCACGACAGGATTTCGGCTTTAAAAAAGTCGAACATTTTCATGAAGTATTTCAGCTTCAAAAAAGTTGAAAATTTTCATGAAAAGATTTCGGCTTCAAAAAAGTTGAAAATTTTCATGAAAAGATTTCGGCTTCAAAAGAGTTGAAAATTTTCACGACAGGATTTCGACATTAAAAAAGTCGAACATTTTCATGAAGTATTTCGGCTTTAAAAAAGTTGAAAATTTTCATGAAGTATTTCGGATTCAAAAAAGTTGAAAATTTTCACGACAGGATTTCGGAATTAAAAAAGTTGAAAATTTTCATGAAGTATTTCAGATTCAAAAAAGTTGAAAATTTTCATGAAAAGATTTCGGCTTCAAAAAAGTTGAAAATTTTCATGAAAAGATTTCGGCTTTAAAAGAGTTGAAAATTTTCACGACAGGATTTCTACTTTAAAAAAGTCGAACATTTTCATGAAGTATTTCGGCTTTAAAAAAGTTGAAAATTTTCATGATGTATTTCGGCTTCAAAAAAGTTGAAAATTTTCACAACAGGATTTCGGCGTTAAAAAAGTCGAACATTTTCATGAAGTATTTCAGATTCAAAAAAGTTGAAAATTTTCATGAAAAGATTTCGGCTTCAAAAAAGTTGAAAATTTTCATGAAAAGATTTCGGATTCAAAAAAGTTGAAAATTTTCATGAAAAGATTTCGGCTTCAAAAAAGTTGAAAATTTTCACGACAGGATTTCGGCTTTAAAAATGTCGAACATTTTCATGAAGTATTTCAGCTTCAAAAAAGTTGAAAATTTTCATGAAAAGATTTCGGCTTCAAAAAAGTTGAAAATTTTCATGAAAAGATTTCGGCTTCAAAAAAGTTGAAAATTTTCACGACAGGATTTCGGCTTTAAAAAAGTCGAACATTTTCATGAAGTATTTCGGCTTCAAAAATTTCAAAAATTTTCATGAAGTATTTCGGATTCAATAAAGTCGAACATTTTCACGACAGGATTTCGGCGTTAAAAAAGTCGAACATTTTCATGAAGTATTTTAGCTTCAAAAAAGTTGAAAATTTTCATGAAAAGATTTCGGCTTCAAAAGAGTTGAAAATTTTCATGAAAAGATTTCGGCTTCAAAAAAGTTGAAAATTTTCATGAAAAGATTTCGGCTTCAAAAAAGTTGAAAATTTTCATGAAAAGATTTCGGCTTTAAAAAAGTCGAACATTTTCATGAAGTATTTCGGCTTCAAAAAGGTTGAAAATTTTCACGACAGGATTTCGGCTTTAAAAAAGTCCAACATTTTCATGAAGTATTTCGGCTTCAAAAAAGTTGAAAATTTTCATGAAAAGATTTCGGATTCAAAAAAGTTGAAAATTTTCATGAAAAGATTTCGGCTTCAAAAAAGTTGAAAATTTTCACGACAGGATTTCGGCTTTAAAAAAGTCGAACATTTTCATGAAGTATTTCGGCTTCAAAAATTTCAAAAATTTTCATGAAGTATTTCGGATTCAAAAAAGTCGAACATTTTCACGACAGGATTTCGGCGTTAAAAAAGTCGAACATTTTCATGAAGTATTTTAGCTTCAAAAAAGTTGAAAATTTTCATGAAAAGATTTCGGCTTCAAAAGAGTTGAAAATTTTCATGAAAAGATTTCGGCTTCAAAAAAGTTGAAAATTTTCATGAAAAGATTTCGGCTTCAAAAAAGTTGAAAATTTTCATGAAAAGATTTCGGCTTTAAAAAAGTCGAACATTTTCATGAAGTATTTGGGCTTCAAAAAAGTTGAAAATTTTCACGAAAAGATTTCGGCTTTAAAAAAGTCGAACATTTTCATGAAGTATTTCGGCTTCAAAAAGGTTGAAAATTTTCACGACAGGATTTCGGCTTTAAAAAAGTCGAACATTTTCATGAAGTATTTCGGCTTCAAAAAAGTTGAACATTTTCATGAAGTATTTGGGCTTCAAAAAAGTTGAATATTTTCACGACAGGATTTCGGCTCCAAAAAAGTTGAAAATTTTCACGAAAAGATTTCGGCTTCAAAAAAGTTGAAAATTTTCATGAAAAGATTTCGGCTTCAAAAAAGTTGAAAATATTCACGACAGAATTTCGGCATTAAAAAAGTCGAACATTTTCATGAAGTATTTCGGCTTCAAAAAATTTCAAAAATTTTCATGAAGTATTTCGGCTTCAAAAAAGTTGAAAATATTCACGACAGAATTTCGGCATTAAAAAAGTCGAACATTTTCATGAAGTAATTCAGCTTCAAAAAAGTTGAAAATTTTCATGAAAAGATTTCGGCTTCAAAAAAGTTGAAAATTTTCATGAAAAGATTTCGGCTTCAAAAAAGTTGAAAATTTTCATGAAAAGATTTCGGCTTCAAAAAAGTTGAAAATTTTCACGACAGAATTTCGGCTTTAAAAAAGTCGAACATTTTCATGAAGTATTTCGGCTTCAAAAAATTTCAAAAATTTTCATGAAGTATTTCGGATTCAAAAAAGTCGAACATTTTCACGACAGGATTTCGGCGTTAAAAAAGTCGAACATTTTCATGAAGTATTTCAGCTTCAAAAAAGTTGAACATTTTCATGAAAAGATTTCGGCTTCAAAAAAGTTGAAAATTTTCACGACAGGATTTCGGCTTTAAAAAAGTTGAACATTTTCACGAAGTATTTGGGCTTAAAAAAAGTTGAATATTTTCACGACAGGATTTCGGCTTTAAAAAAGTCGAACATTTTCATGAAGTATTTCAGCTTCAAAAAAGTTGAAAATTTTCATGAAAAGATTTCGGCTTCAAAAAAGTTGAAAATTTTCATGAAAAGATTTCGGCTTCAAAAGAGTTGAAAATTTTCACGACAGGATTTCGACATTAAAAAAGTCGAACATTTTCATGAAGTATTTCGGCTTTAAAAAAGTTGAAAATTTTCATGAAGTATTTCGGATTCAAAAAAGTTGAAAATTTTCACGACAGGATTTCGGAATTAAAAAAGTTGAAAATTTTCATGAAGTATTTCAGATTCAAAAAAGTTGAAAATTTTCATGAAAAGATTTCGGCTTCAAAAAAGTTGAAAATTTTCATGAAAAGATTTCGGCTTTAAAAGAGTTGAAAATTTTCACGACAGGATTTCTACTTTAAAAAAGTCGAACATTTTCATGAAGTATTTCGGCTTTAAAAAAGTTGAAAATATTCATGAGGTATTTCGGCTTCAAAAAAGTTGAAAATTTTCACAACAGGATTTCGGCGTTAAAAAAGTCGAACATTTTCATGAAGTATTTCAGCTTCAAAAAAGTTGAACATTTTCATGAAAAGATTTCGGCTTCAAAAAAGTTGAAAATTTTCACGACAGGATTTCGGCTTTAAAAAAGTTGAACATTTTCACGAAGTATTTGGGCTTAAAAAAAGTTGAATATTTTCACGACAGGATTTCGGCTTTAAAAAAGTCGAACATTTTCATGAAGTATTTCAGCTTCAAAAAAGTTGAAAATTTTCATGAAAAGATTTCGGCTTCAAAAAAGTTGAAAATTTTCATGAAAAGATTTCGGCTTCAAAAGAGTTGAAAATTTTCACGACAGGATTTCGACACTAAAAAAGTCGAACATTTTCATGAAGTATTTCGGCTTTAAAAAAGATGAAAATTTTCATGAAGTATTTCGGATTCAAAAAAGTTGAAAATTTTCACGACAGGATTTCGGAATTAAAAAAGTTGAAAATTTTCATGAAGTATTTCAGATTCAAAAAAGTTGAAAATTTTCATGAAAAGATTTCGGCTTCAAAAAAGTTGAAAATTTTCATGAAAAGATTTCGGCTTTAAAAGAGTTGAAAATTTTCACGACAGGATTTCTACTTTAAAAAAGTCGAACATTTTCATGAAGTATTTCGGCTTTAAAAAAGTTGAAAATATTCATGAGGTATTTCGGCTTCAAAAAAGTTGAAAATTTTCACAACAGGATTTCGGCGTTAAAAAAGTCGAACATTTTCATGAAGTATTTCAGATTCAAAAAAGTTGAAAATTTTCATGAAAAAATTTCGGCTTCAAAAAAGTTGAAAATTTTCACGACATGATTTCGGCTTTAAAAAAGTTGAACATTTTCACAAAGTATTTGGGCTTCAAAAAAGTTGAAAATTTTCATGAAAAGATTTCGGCTTCAAAAAAGTTGAAAATTTTCACGACAGGATTTCGGCTTTAAAAAAGTTGAACATTTTCACGAAGTATTTGGGCTTCAAAAAAGTTGAATATTTTATTGACAGGATTTCGGCTTTAAAAATGTCGAACATTTTCATGAAGTATTTCAGCTTCAAAAAAGTTGAAAATTTTCATGAAAAGATTTCGGCTTCAAAAAAGTTGAAAATTTTCATGAAAAGATTTCGGCTTCAAAAGAGTTGAAAATTTTCACGACAGGATTTCGACATTAAAAAAGTCGAACATTTTCATGAAGTATTTCGGCTTTAAAAAAGTTGAAAATTTTCATGAAGTATTTCGGATTCAAAAAAGTTGAAAATTTTCACGACAGGACTTCGGAATTAAAAAAGTTGAAAATTTTCATGAAGTATTTCAGATTCAAAAAAGTTGAAAATTTTCATGAAAAGATTTCGGATTCAAAAAAGTTGAAAATTTTCATGAAAAGATTTCGGCTTCAAAAAAGTTGAAAATTTTCACGACAGGATTTCGGCTTTAAAAAAGTCGAACATTTTCATGAAGTATTTCAGCTTCAAAAAAGTTGAAAATTTTCATGAAAAGATTTCGGCTTCAAAAAAGTTGAAAATTTTCATGAAAAGATTTCGGCTTTAAAAGAGTTGAAAATTTTCACGACAGGATTTCTACTTTAAAAAAGTCGAACATTTTCATGAAGTATTTCGGCTTTAAAAAAGTTGAAAATTTTCATGAAGTTTTTCGGCTTCAAAAAAGTTGAAAATTTTCACGACAGAATTTCGGCATTAAAAAAGTCGAACATTTTCATGAAGTATTTCGGCTTCAAAAAATTTCAAAAATTTTCATGAAGTATTTCGGATTCAAAAAAGTCGAACATTTTCACGACAGGATTTCGGCGTTAAAAAAGTCGAACATTTTCATGAAGTAATTCAGCTTCAAAAAAGTTGAAAATTTTCATGAAAAGATTTCGGCTTCAAAAAAGTTGAAAATTTTCATGAAAAGATTTCGGCTTCAAAAAAGTTGAAAATTTTCATGAAAAGATTTCGGCTTCAAAAAAGTTGAAAATTTTCACGACAGAATTTCGGCTTTAAAAAAGTCGAACATTTTCATGAAGTATTTCGGCTTCAAAAAATTTCAAAAATTTTCATGAAGTATTTCGGATTCAAAAAAGTCGAACATTTTCACGACAGGATTTCGGCGTTAAAAAAGTCGAACATTTTCATGAAGTATTTCAGCTTCAAAAAAGTTGAACATTTTCATGAAAAGATTTCGGCTTCAAAAAAGTTGAAAATTTTCACGACAGGATTTCGGCTTTAAAAAAGTTGAACATTTTCACGAAGTATTTGGGCTTAAAAAAAGTTGAATATTTTCACGACAGGATTTCGGCTTTAAAAAAGTCGAACATTTTCATGAAGTATTTCAGCTTCAAAAAAGTTGAAAATTTTCATGAAAAGATTTCGGCTTCAAAAAAGTTGAAAATTTTCATGAAAAGATTTCGGCTTCAAAAGAGTTGAAAATTTTCACGACAGGATTTCGACATTAAAAAAGTCGAACATTTTCATGAAGTATTTCGGCTTTAAAAAAGTTGAAAATTTTCATGAAGTATTTCGGATTCAAAAAAGTTGAAAATTTTCACGACAGGATTTCGGAATTAAAAAAGTTGAAAATTTTCATGAAGTATTTCAGATTCAAAAAAGTTGAAAATTTTCATGAAAAGATTTCGGCTTCAAAAAAGTTGAAAATTTTCATGAAAAGATTTCGGCTTTAAAAGAGTTGAAAATTTTCACGACAGGATTTCTACTTTAAAAAAGTCGAACATTTTCATGAAGTATTTCGGCTTTAAAAAAGTTGAAAATTTTCATGAGGTATTTCGGCTTCAAAAAAGTTGAAAATTTTCACAACAGGATTTCGGCGTTAAAAAAGTCGAACATTTTCATGAAGTATTTCAGATTCAAAAAAGTTGAAAATTTTCATGAAAAGATTTCGGCTTCAAAAAAGTTGAAAATTTTCATGAAAAGATTTCGGATTCAAAAAAGTTGAAAATTTTCATGAAAAGATTTCGGCTTCAAAAAAGTTGAAAATTTTCACGACAGGATTTCGGCTTTAAAAATGTCGAACATTTTCATGAAGTATTTCAGCTTCAAAAAAGTTGAAAATTTTCATGAAAAGATTTCGGCTTCAAAAAAGTTGAAAATTTTCACAACAGGATTTCGGCGTTAAAAAAGTCGAACATTTTCATGAAGTATTTCAGATTCAAAAAAGTTGAAAATTTTCATGAAAAGATTTCGGCTTCAAAAAAGTTGAAAATTTTCATGAAAAGATTTCGGATTCAAAAAAGTTGAAAATTTTCATGAAAAGATTTCGGCTTCAAAAAAGTTGAAAATTTTCACGACAGGATTTCGGCTTTAAAAATGTCGAACATTTTCATGAAGTATTTCAGCTTCAAAAAAGTTGAAAATTTTCATGAAAAGATTTCGGCTTCAAAAAAGTTGAAAATTTTCATGAAAAGATTTCGGCTTCAAAAAAGTTGAAAATTTTCAAGACAGGATTTCGGCTTTAAAAAAGTTGAAAATTTTCACGACAGGATTTCGGCTTTAAAAAAGTCGAACATTTTCATGAAGTATTTCGGCTTCAAAAATTTCAAAAATTTTCATGAAGTATTTCGGATTCAATAAAGTCGAACATTTTCACGACAGGATTTCGGCGTTAAAAAAGTCGAACATTTTCATGAAGTATTTTAGCTTCAAAAAAGTTGAAAATTTTCATGAAAAGATTTCGGCTTCAAAAGAGTTGAAAATTTTCATGAAAAGATTTCGGCTTCAAAAAAGTTGAAAATTTTCATGAAAAGATTTCGGCTTCAAAAAAGTTGAAAATTTTCATGAAAAGATTTCGGCTTTAAAAAAGTCGAACATTTTCATGAAGTATTTCGGCTTCAAAAAGGTTGAAAATTTTCACGACAGGATTTCGGCTTTAAAAAAGTCCAACATTTTCATGAAGTATTTCGGCTTTAAAAAAGTTGAAAATTTTCATGAAAAGATTTCGGATTCAAAAAAGTTGAAAATTTTCATGAAAAGATTTCGGCTTCAAAAAAGTTGAAAATTTTCACGACAGCATTTCGGCTTTAAAAAAGTCGAACATTTTCATGAAGTATTTCGGCTTCAAAAATTTCAAAAATTTTCATGAAGTATTTCGGATTCAAAAAAGTCGAACATTTTCACGACAGGATTTCGGCGTTAAAAAAGTCGAACATTTTCATGAAGTATTTTAGCTTCAAAAAAGTTGAAAATTTTCATGAAAAGATTTCGGCTTCAAAAGAGTTGAAAATTTTCATGAAAAGATTTCGGCTTCAAAAGAGTTGAAAATTTTCATGAAAAGATTTCGGCTTCAAAAAAGTTGAAAATTTTCATGAAAAGATTTCGGCTTCAAAAAAGTTGAAAATTTTCATGAAAAGATTTCGGCTTTAAAAAAGTCGAACATTTTCATGAAGTATTTCGGCTTCAAAAAGGTTGAAAATTTTCACGACAGGATTTCGGCTTTAAAAAAGTCCAACATTTTCATGAAGTATTTCGGCTTTAAAAAAGTTGAAAATTTTCATGAAAAGATTTCGGATTCAAAAAAGTTGAAAATTTTCATGAAAAGATTTCGGCTTCAAAAAAGTTGAAAATTTTCACGACAGCATTTCGGCTTTAAAAAAGTCGAACATTTTCATGAAGTATTTCGGCTTCAAAAATTTCAAAAATTTTCATGAAGTATTTCGGATTCAAAAAAGTCGAACATTTTCACGACAGGATTTCGGCGTTAAAAAAGTCGAACATTTTCATGAAGTATTTTAGCTTCAAAAAAGTTGAAAATTTTCATGAAAAGATTTCGGCTTCAAAAGAGTTGAAAATTTTCATGAAAAGATTTCGGCTTCAAAAAAGTTGAAAATTTTCATGAAAAGATTTCGGCTTCAAAAAAGTTGAAAATATTCACGACAGAATTTCGGCATTAAAAAAGTCGAACATTTTCATGAAGTAATTCAGCTTCAAAAAAGTTGAAAATTTTCATGAAAAGATTTCGGCTTCAAAAAAGTTGAAAATTTTCATGAAAAGATTTCGGCTTCAAAAAAGTTGAAAATTTTCATGAAAAGATTTCGGCTTCAAAAAAGTTGAAAATTTTCACGACAGAATTTCGGCTTTAAAAAAGTCGAACATTTTCATGAAGTATTTCGGCTTCAAAAAATTTCAAAAATTTTCATGAAGTATTTCGGATTCAAAAAAGTCGAACATTTTCACGACAGGATTTCGGCGTTAAAAAAGTCGAACATTTTCATGAAGTATTTCAGCTTCAAAAAAGTTGAACATTTTCATGAAAAGATTTCGGCTTCAAAAAAGTTGAAAATTTTCACGACAGGATTTCGGCTTTAAAAAAGTTGAACATTTTCACGAAGTATTTGGGCTTAAAAAAAGTTGAATATTTTCACGACAGGATTTCGGCTTTAAAAAAGTCGAACATTTTCATGAAGTATTTCAGCTTCAAAAAAGTTGAAAATTTTCATGAAAAGATTTCGGCTTCAAAAAAGTTGAAAATTTTCATGAAAAGATTTCGGCTTCAAAAGAGTTGAAAATTTTCACGACAGGATTTCGACATTAAAAAAGTCGAACATTTTCATGAAGTATTTCGGCTTTAAAAAAGTTGAAAATTTTCATGAAGTATTTCGGATTCAAAAAAGTTGAAAATTTTCACGACAGGATTTCGGAATTAAAAAAGTTGAAAATTTTCATGAAGTATTTCAGATTCAAAAAAGTTGAAAATTTTCATGAAAAGATTTCGGCTTCAAAAAAGTTGAAAATTTTCA
Source organism: Labrus mixtus (assembly GCF_963584025.1). NCBI lineage: Eukaryota > Metazoa > Chordata > Actinopteri > Labriformes > Labridae > Labrus > Labrus mixtus. The sequence continues at coordinate 33,200,228 of NC_083615.1, read as the reverse complement.
TGAAAAGATTTCGGCTTTAAAAGAGTTGAAAATTTTCACGACAGGATTTCTACTTTAAAAAAGTCGAACATTTTCATGAAGTATTTCGGCTTTAAAAAAGTTGAAAATTTTCATGAGGTATTTCGGCTTCAAAAAAGTTGAAAATTTTCACAACAGGATTTCGGCGTTAAAAAAGTCGAACATTTTCATGAAGTATTTCAGATTCAAAAAAGTTGAAAATTTTCATGAAAAGATTTCGGCTTCAAAAAAGTTGAAAATTTTCATGAAAAGATTTCGGATTCAAAAAAGTTGAAAATTTTCATGAAAAGATTTCGGCTTCAAAAAAGTTGAAAATTTTCACGACAGGATTTCGGCTTTAAAAATGTCGAACATTTTCATGAAGTATTTCAGCTTCAAAAAAGTTGAAAATTTTCATGAAAAGATTTCGGCTTCAAAAAAGTTGAAAATTTTCATGAAAAGATTTCGGCTTCAAAAAAGTTGAAAATTTTCAAGACAGGATTTCGGCTTTAAAAAAGTTGAAAATTTTCACGACAGGATTTCGGCTTTAAAAAAGTCGAACATTTTCATGAAGTATTTCGGCTTCAAAAATTTCAAAAATTTTCATGAAGTATTTCGGATTCAATAAAGTCGAACATTTTCACGACAGGATTTCGGCGTTAAAAAAGTCGAACATTTTCATGAAGTATTTTAGCTTCAAAAAAGTTGAAAATTTTCATGAAAAGATTTCGGCTTCAAAAGAGTTGAAAATTTTCATGAAAAGATTTCGGCTTCAAAAAAGTTGAAAATTTTCATGAAAAGATTTCGGCTTCAAAAAAGTTGAAAATTTTCATGAAAAGATTTCGGCTTTAAAAAAGTCGAACATTTTCATGAAGTATTTCGGCTTCAAAAAGGTTGAAAATTTTCACGACAGGATTTCGGCTTTAAAAAAGTCCAACATTTTCATGAAGTATTTCGGCTTTAAAAAAGTTGAAAATTTTCATGAAAAGATTTCGGATTCAAAAAAGTTGAAAATTTTCATGAAAAGATTTCGGCTTCAAAAAAGTTGAAAATTTTCACGACAGCATTTCGGCTTTAAAAAAGTCGAACATTTTCATGAAGTATTTCGGCTTCAAAAATTTCAAAAATTTTCATGAAGTATTTCGGATTCAAAAAAGTCGAACATTTTCACGACAGGATTTCGGCGTTAAAAAAGTCGAACATTTTCATGAAGTATTTTAGCTTCAAAAAAGTTGAAAATTTTCATGAAAAGATTTCGGCTTCAAAAGAGTTGAAAATTTTCATGAAAAGATTTCGGCTTCAAAAAAGTTGAAAATTTTCATGAAAAGATTTCGGCTTTAAAAAAGTTGAAAATTTTCATGAAAAGATTTCGGCTTTAAAAAAGTCGAACATTTTCATGAAGTATTTGGGCTTCAAAAAAGTTGAAAATTTTCACGAAAAGATTTCGGCTTTAAAAAAGTCGAACATTTTCATGAAGTATTTCGGCTTCAAAAAGGTTGAAAATTTTCACGACAGGATTTCGGCTTTAAAAAAGTTGAACATTTTCATGAAGTATTTGGGCTTCAAAAAAGTTGAATATTTTCACGACAGGATTTCGGCTCCAAAAAAGTTGAAAATTTTCATGAAAAGATTTCGGCTTCAAAAAAGTTGAAAATTTTCATGAAAAGATTTCGGCTTCAAAAAAGTTGAAAATTTTCACGACAGGATTTCGGCTTTAAAAATGTCGAACATTTTCATGAAGTATTTCAGCTTCAAAAAAGTTGAAAATTTTCATGAAAAGATTTCGGCTTTAAAAAAGTCGAACATTTTCATGAAGTATTTGGGCTTCAAAAAAGTTGAAAATTTTCACGAAAAGATTTCGGCTTTAAAAAAGTCGAACATTTTCATGAAGTATTTCGGCTTCAAAAAGGTTGTAAATTTTCACGACAGGATTTCGGCTTTAAAAAAGTCGAACATTTTCATGAAGTATTTCGGCTTCAAAAAAGTTGAACATTTTCATGAAGTATTTGGGCTTCAAAAAAGTTGAATATTTTCACGACAGGATTTCGGCTCCAAAAAAGTTGAAAATTTTCATGAAAAGATTTCGGCTTCAAAAAAGTTGAAAATTTTCATGAAAAGATTTCGGCTTCAAAAAAGTTGAAAATTTTCACGACAGGATTTCGGCTTTAAAAATGTCGAACATTTTCATGAAGTATTTCAGCTTCAAAAAAGTTGAAAATTTTCATGAAAAGATTTCGGCTTCAAAAAAGTTGAAAATTTTCATGAAAAGATTTCGGCTTCAAAAAAGTTGAAAATTTTCATGAAAAGATTTTGGATTCAAAAAAGTTGAAAATTTTCATGAAAAGATTTCGGCTTCAAAAAAGTTGAATATTTTCACGACAGGATTTCGGCTCCAAAAAAGTTGAAAATTTTCATGAAAAGATTTCGGCTTCAAAAAAGTTGAAAATTTTCATGAAGTATTTGGGCTTCAAAAAAGTTGAAAATTTTCATGAAGTATTTCGGCTTCAAAAAAGTTGAAAATTTTCATGAAGTATTTGGGCTTCAAAAAAGTTGAAAATATTCATGAAGAAATTCGGCTTCAAAAAAGTTGAAAATTTTCATGAAGAAATTCGGCTTCAAAAAAGTTTTCGCAAGGGGGGGGTGTTTCGTCTTTTTTCAACTTTTTCGTAAGGGGGGGTGTTTCGTCTTTTTTCAACTTTTTCGTAAGAGGGGGGTGTTTCGTCTTTTTTCAACTTTTTCGTAAGAGGGGGGTGGTTCGTCTTTTTTCAACTTTTTCGTGAGGGGGGTGGGTCAATTGAAAATATTCATGAAGAAATTCGGCTTCAAAAAAGTTGAAAATTTTCATGAAGTATTTGGGCTTCAAAAATGTTTTAAATTTTCATGAAGAAATTCGGCTTCAAAAAAGTTTAAAATTTTCATGAAGAAATTCGGCTTCAAAAAAGATGAAAATTTTCATGAAGTATTTGGGCTTCGAAAAAGTTGAAAATTTTACTGAAGAAATTCGTCTTCAAAAAAGTTTTCGCAAGGGGGGGTGTTTCTACTTTTTTCAACTTTTTCGTAAGGGGGGGTGTTTCCTCTTTTTTCAACTTTTTCATATGGGGGGGTTGGTCAATTGAAATTTTTCATGAAGTATTTGGGCTTCAAAAAAGTTGAAAATTTTCATGAAGTATTTGGGCTTCAAAAAAGTTGAAAATATTCATGAAGAAATTCGGCTTCAAAAAAGTTGAAAATTTTCATGAAGTATTTGGGCTTCAAAATTTTATTAAATTTTCATGAAGAAATTCGGCTTCAAAAAAGTTGAAAATTTTCATGAAGTATTTGGGCTTCAAAAAAGTTGAAAATTTTCATGAAGAAATTCGGCTTCAAAAAAGTTTTTGCAAGGGGGGGTGTTTCGTCTTTTTTCAACTTTTTCGTAAGGGGGGGGGTGTTTCGTCTTTTTTCAACTTTTTCGTAAGAGGGGGGAGTTTCGTCTTTTTTCAACTTTTTCGTGAGGGGGGTGGGTCAATTGAAAGTATTCATGAAGAAATTCGGCTTCAAAAAAGTTGAAAATTTTCATGAAGTATTTGGGCTTCAAAAAAGTTGAAAATTTTCATGAAGAAATTCGGCTTCAAAAAAGTTTTCGCGAGGGGGGGGTGTTTCGTCTTTTTTCAACTTTTTCGTAAGGGGGGGGTGTTTCGTCTTTTTTCAACTTTTTCGTAAGGGGGGGTGTTTCGTCTTTTTTAAACTTTTTCGTAAGAGGGGGGTGTTTCGTCTTTTTTCAACTTATTCGTGAGGGGGGGTGGGTCAATTGAAAATATTCATGAAGAAATTCGGCTTCAAAAAAGTTGAAAATTTTCATGAAGTATTTGGGCTTCAAAAATGTTTTAAATTTTCATGAAGAAATTCGGCTTCAAAAAAGTTTAAAATTTTCATGAAGAAATTCGGCTTCAAAAAAGCTGAAAATTTTCATGAAGTATTTGGGCTTCGAAAAAGTTTTTGCAAGGGGGGGGTGTTTCGTCTTTTTTCAACTTTTTCGTAAGGGGGGGTGTTTCGTCTTTTTTCAACTTTTTCGTAAGAGGGGGGTGTTTCGTCTTTTTTCAACTTTTTCGTGAGGGGGTGGGTCAATTGAAAGTATTCATGAAGAAATTCGGCTTCAAAAAAGTTGAAAATTTTCATGAAGTATTTGGGCTTCAAAAAAGTTGAAAATTTTCATGAAGAAATTCGGCTTCAAAAAACTTTTCGCAAGGGGGGGTGTTTCGTCTTTTTTCAACTTTTTCGTAAGGGGGGGGTGTTTCGTCTTTTTTCAACTTTTTCGTGAGGGGGGGTGGGTCAATTGAAAATATTCATGGAGAAATTCGGCTTCAAAAAAGTTGAAAATTTTCATGAAGTATTTGGGCTTCAAAAAAGTTTAAAAATTTCATGAAGAAATTCGGCTTCAAAAAGGTTGAAAATTTTCATGAAGTATTTGGGCTTCAAAAATGTTTTAAATTTTCATGAAGAAATTCGGCTTCAAAAAAGTTTAAAATTTTCATGAAGAAATTCGGCTTCAAAAAAGCTGAAAATTTTCATGAAGTATTTGGGCTTCGAAAAAGTTAAAAATTTTAATGAAGAAATTCGTCTTCAAAAAAGTTTTCGGAAGGGGGGGTGTTTCGTCTTTTTTCAACTTTTTCGTAAGGGGGGGTGTTTCCTCTTTTTTCAACTTTTTCATATGGGGGGGTTGGTCAATTGAAATTTTTCATGAAGTATTTGGGCTTCAAAAAAGTTGAAGATTTTCATGAAGAAATTCGGCTTCAAAAAAGTTGAAAATTTTCATGAAGTATTTGGGCTTCAAAAAAGTTGAAAATATTCATGAAGAAATTCGGCTTCAAAAAATTTGATAAATTTCCATGAAGTATTTGGGCTTCAAAATTTTTTTAAATTTTCATGAAGAAATTCGGCTTCAAAAAAGTTGAAAATTTTCATGAAGTATTTGGGCTTCAAAAAAGTTGAAAATTTTCATGAAGAAATTCGGCTTCAAAAAATTTGATAAATTTCCATGAAGTATTTGGGCTTCAAAATTTTTTTAAATTTTCATGAAGAAATTCGGCTTCAAAAAAGTTGAAAATTTTCATGAAGTATTTGGGCTTCAAAAAAGTTGAAAATTTTCATGAAGAAATTCGGCTTCAAAAAAGTTTTTGCAAGGGGGGGGTGTTTCGTCTTTTTTCAACTTTTTCGTAAGGGGGGGTGTTTCGTCTTTTTTCAACTTTTTCGTAAGAGGGGGGTGTTTCGTCTTTTTTCAACTTTTTCGTGAGGGGGTGGGTCAATTGAAAGTATTCATGAAGAAATTCGGCTTCAAAAAAGTTGAAAATTTTCATGAAGTATTTGGGCTTCAAAAAAGTTGAAAATTTTCATGAAGAAATTCGGCTTCAAAAAAGTTTTTGCAAGGGGGGGGTGTTTCGTCTTTTTTCAACTTTTTCGTAAGGGGGGGTGTTTCGTCTTTTTTCAACTTTTTCGTAAGAGGGGGGTGTTTCGTCTTTTTTCAACTTTTTCGTGAGGGGGTGGGTCAATTGAAAGTATTCATGAAGAAATTCGGCTACAAAAAAGTTGAAAATTTTCATGAAGTATTTGGGCTTCAAAAAAGTTGAAAATTTTCATGAAGAAATTCGGCTTCAAAAAACTTTTCGCAAGGGGGGGTGTTTCGTCTTTTTTCAACTTTTTCGTAAGGGGGGGGTGTTTCGTCTTTTTTCAACTTTTTCGTGAGGGGGGGTGGGTCAATTGAAAATATTCATGGAGAAATTCGGCTTCAAAAAAGTTGAAAATTTTCATGAAGTATTTGGGCTTCAAAAAAGTTTAAAAATTTCATGAAGAAATTCGGCTTCAAAAAGGTTGAAAATTTTCATGAAGTATTTGGGCTTCAAAAATGTTTTAAATTTTCATGAAGAAATTCGGCTTCAAAAAAGTTTAAAATTTTCATGAAGAAATTCGGCTTCAAAAAAGCTGAAAATTTTCATGAAGTATTTGGGCTTCGAAAAAGTTGAAAATTTTAATGAAGAAATTCGTCTTCAAAAAAGTTTTCGGAAGGGGGGGTGTTTCGTCTTTTTTCAACTTTTTCGTAAGGGGGGGTGTTTCCTCTTTTTTCAACTTTTTCATATGGGGGGGTTGGTCAATTGAAATTTTTCATGAAGTATTTGGGCTTCAAAAAAGTTGAAGATTTTCATGAAGAAATTCGGCTTCAAAAAAGTTGAACGTTTTCATGAAGTATTTGGGCTTCAAAAAAGTTGAAAATATTCATGAAGAAATTCGGCTTCAAAAAAGTTGATAAATTTCCATGAAGTATTTGGGCTTCAAAATTTTTTTAAATTTTCATGAAGAAATTCGGCTTCAAAAAAGTTGAAAATTTTCATGAAGTATTTGGGCTTCAAAAAAGTTGAAAATTTTCATGAAGAAATTCGGCTTCAAAAAAGTTTTTGCAAGGGGGGGGTGTTTCGTCTTTTTTCAACTTTTTCGTAAGGGGGGGTGTTTCGTCTTTTTTCAACTTTTTCGTAAGAGGGGGGTGTTTCGTCTTTTTTCAACTTTTTCGTGAGGGGGTGGGTCAATTGAAAGTATTCATGAAGAAATTCGGCTTCAAAAAAGTTGAAAATTTTCATGAAGTATTTGGGCTTCAAAAAAGTTGAAAATTTTCATGAAGAAATTCGGCTTCAAAAAAGTTTTCGCAAGGGGGGGTGTTTTGTCTTTTTTCAACTTTTTCGTAAGGGGGGGGTGTTTCGTCTTTTTTCAACTTTTTCGTGAGGGGGGGTGGGTCAATTGAAAATATTCATGGAGAAATTCGGCTTCAAAAAAGTTGAAAATTTTCATGAAGTATTTGGGCTTCAAAAAAGTTGAAAATATTCATGAAGAAATTCGGCTTCAAAAAAGTTGATAAATTTCCATGAAGTATTTGGGCTTCAAAATTTTTTTAAATTTTCATGAAGAAATTCGGCTTCAAAAAAGTTGAAAATTTTCATGAAGTATTTGGGCTTCAAAAAAGTTGAAAATTTTCATGAAGAAATTCGGCTTCAAAAAAGTTTTTGCAAGGGGGGGGTGTTTCGTCTTTTTTCAACTTTTTCGTAAGGGGGGGTGTTTCGTCTTTTTTCAACTTTTTTGTAAGAGGGGGGTGTTTCGTCTTTTTTCAACTTTTTCGTGAGGGGGTGGGTCAATTGAAAGTATTCATGAAGAAATTCGGCTTCAAAAAAGTTGAAAATTTTCATGAAGTATTTGGGCTTCAAAAAAGTTGAAAATTTTCATGAAGAAATTCGGCTTCAAAAAAGTTTTCGCAAGGGGGGGTGTTTTGTCTTTTTTCAACTTTTTCGTAAGGGGGGGGTGTTTCGTCTTTTTTCAACTTTTTCGTGAGGGGGGGTGGGTCAATTGAAAATATTCATGGAGAAATTCGGCTTCAAAAAAGTTGAAAATTTTCATGAAGTATTTGGGCTTCAAAAAAGTTTAAAAATTTCATGAAGAAATTCGGCTTCAAAAAGGTTGAAAATTTTCATGAAGTATTTGGGCTTCAAAAATGTTTTAAATTTTCATGAAGAAATTCGGCTTCAAAAAAGTTTAAAATTTTCTTGAAGAAATTCGGCTTCAAAAAAGATGAAAATTTTCATGAAGTATTTGGGCTTCAAAAAAGTTGAAAATTTTCATGAAAAAATTCGGCTTCAAAAAAGATGAACGTTTTCATGAAGTATTTGGGCTTCAAAAAAGTTGAAAATTTTCATGAAGTATTTGGGCTTCAAAAAAGTTGAAAATTTTCATGAAGTATTTGGGCTTCAAAAAAGTTGAAAATATTCATGAAGAAATTCGGCTTCAAAAAAGTTGAAAATTTTCATGAAGTATTTGGGCTTCAAAAATGTTTTAAATTTTCATGAAGAAAATCGGCTTCAAAAAAGTTGAAAATTTTCATGAAGTATTTGGGCTTCAAAAAAGTTGAAAATTTTCATGAAGTATTTGGGCTTCAAAAAAGTTGAAAATATTCATGAAGAAATTCGGCTTCAAAAAAGTTAAAAATTTTCATGAAGAAATTCGGCTTCAAAAAAGTTTTCGCAAGGGGGGGATGTTTCGTCTTTTTTCAACTTTTTCGTAAGAGGGTGGTGTTTCGTCTTTTTTCAACTTTTTCATGAGGGGGGTGGGTCAATTGAAAGTATTCATGAAGAAATTCGGCTTCAAAAAAGTTGAAAATTTTCATGAAGTATTTGGGCTTCAAAAAAGTTGAAAATTTTCATGAAGAAATTCGGCTTCAAAAAAGTTTTCGCAAGGGGGGGTGTTTTGTCTTTTTTCAACTTTTTCGTAAGGGGGGGGTGTTTCGTCTTTTTTCAACTTTTTCGTGAGGGGGGGTGGGTCAATTGAAAATATTCATGGAGAAATTCGGCTTCAAAAAAGTTGAAAATTTTCATGAAGTATTTGGGCTTCAAAAAAGTTTAAAAATTTCATGAAGAAATTCGGCTTCAAAAAGGTTGAAAATTTTCATGAAGTATTTGGGCTTCAAAAATGTTTTAAATTTTCATGAAGAAATTCGGCTTCAAAAAAGTTTAAAATTTTCTTGAAGAAATTCGGCTTCAAAAAAGATGAAAATTTTCATGAAGTATTTGGGCTTCAAAAAAGTTGAAAATTTTCATGAAAAAATTCGGCTTCAAAAAAGATGAACGTTTTCATGAAGTATTTGGGCTTCAAAAAAGTTGAAAATTTTCATGAAGTATTTGGGCTTCAAAAAAGTTGAAAATTTTCATGAAGAAATTCGGCTTCAAAAAAGTTGAAAATTTTCATGAAGTATTTGGGCTTCAAAAAAGTTGAAAATTTTCATGAAGAAATTCGGCTTCAAAAAAGTTTTTGCAAGGGGGGGGTGTTTCGTCTTTTTTCAACTTTTTCGTAAGGGGGGGTGTTTCGTCTTTTTTCAACTTTTTCGTAAGAGGGGGGTGTTTCGTCTTTTTTCAACTTTTTCGTGAGGGGGTGGGTCAATTGAAAGTATTCATGAAGAAATTCGGCTTCAAAAAAGTTGAAAATTTTCATGAAGTATTTGGGCTTCAAAAAAGTTGAAAATTTTCATGAAGAAATTCGGCTTCAAAAAAGTTTTCGCAAGGGGGGGTGTTTTGTCTTTTTTCAACTTTTTCGTAAGGGGGGGGTGTTTCGTCTTTTTTCAACTTTTTCGTGAGGGGGGGTGGGTCAATTGAAAATATTCATGGAGAAATTCGGCTTCAAAAAAGTTGAAAATTTTCATGAAGTATTTGGGCTTCAAAAAAGTTGAAAATATTCATGAAGAAATTCGGCTTCAAAAAAGTTGATAAATTTCCATGAAGTATTTGGGCTTCAAAATTTTTTTAAATTTTCATGAAGAAATTCGGCTTCAAAAAAGTTGAAAATTTTCATGAAGTATTTGGGCTTCAAAAAAGTTGAAAATTTTCATGAAGAAATTCGGCTTCAAAAAAGTTTTTGCAAGGGGGGGGTGTTTCGTCTTTTTTCAACTTTTTCGTAAGGGGGGGTGTTTCGTCTTTTTTCAACTTTTTTGTAAGAGGGGGGTGTTTCGTCTTTTTTCAACTTTTTCGTGAGGGGGTGGGTCAATTGAAAGTATTCATGAAGAAATTCGGCTTCAAAAAAGTTGAAAATTTTCATGAAGAAATTCGGCTTCAAAAAAGTTTTCGCAAGGGGGGGTGTTTTGTCTTTTTTCAACTTTTTCGTAAGGGGGGGGTGTTTCGTCTTTTTTCAACTTTTTCGTGAGGGGGGGTGGGTCAATTGAAAATATTCATGGAGAAATTCGGCTTCAAAAAAGTTGAAAATTTTCATGAAGTATTTGGGCTTCAAAAAAGTTTAAAAATTTCATGAAGAAATTCGGCTTCAAAAAGGTTGAAAATTTTCATGAAGTATTTGGGCTTCAAAAATGTTTTAAATTTTCATGAAGAAATTCGGCTTCAAAAAAGTTTAAAATTTTCTTGAAGAAATTCGGCTTCAAAAAAGATGAAAATTTTCATGAAGTATTTGGGCTTCAAAAAAGTTGAAAATTTTCATGAAAAAATTCGGCTTCAAAAAAGATGAACGTTTTCATGAAGTATTTGGGCTTCAAAAAAGTTGAAAATTTTCATGAAGTATTTGGGCTTCAAAAAAGTTGAAAATTTTCATGAAGTATTTGGGCTTCAAAAAAGTTGAAAATATTCATGAAGAAATTCGGCTTCAAAAAAGTTGAAAATTTTCATGAAGTATTTGGGCTTCAAAAATGTTTTAAATTTTCATGAAGAAAATCGGCTTCAAAAAAGTTGAAAATTTTCATGAAGTATTTGGGCTTCAAAAAAGTTGAAAATTTTCATGAAGTATTTGGGCTTCAAAAAAGTTGAAAATATTCATGAAGAAATTCGGCTTCAAAAAAGTTAAAAATTTTCATGAAGAAATTCGGCTTCAAAAAAGTTTTCGCAAGGGGGGGATGTTTCGTCTTTTTTCAACTTTTTCGTAAGAGGGTGGTGTTTCGTCTTTTTTCAACTTTTTCATGAGGGGGGTGGGTCAATTGAAAGTATTCATGAAGAAATTCGGCTTCAAAAAAGTTGAAAATTTTCATGAAGTATTTGGGCTTCAAAAAAGTTGAAAATTTTCATGAAGAAATTCGGCTTCAAAAAAGTTTTCGCAAGGGGGGGTGTTTTGTCTTTTTTCAACTTTTTCGTAAGGGGGGGGTGTTTCGTCTTTTTTCAACTTTTTCGTGAGGGGGGGTGGGTCAATTGAAAATATTCATGGAGAAATTCGGCTTCAAAAAAGTTGAAAATTTTCATGAAGTATTTGGGCTTCAAAAAAGTTTAAAAATTTCATGAAGAAATTCGGCTTCAAAAAGGTTGAAAATTTTCATGAAGTATTTGGGCTTCAAAAATGTTTTAAATTTTCATGAAGAAATTCGGCTTCAAAAAAGTTTAAAATTTTCTTGAAGAAATTCGGCTTCAAAAAAGATGAAAATTTTCATGAAGTATTTGGGCTTCAAAAAAGTTGAAAATTTTCATGAAAAAATTCGGCTTCAAAAAAGATGAACGTTTTCATGAAGTATTTGGGCTTCAAAAAAGTTGAAAATTTTCATGAAGTATTTGGGCTTCAAAAAAGTTGAAAATTTTCATGAAGTATTTGGGCTTCAAAAAAGTTGAAAATATTCATGAAGAAATTCGGCTTCAAAAAAGTTGAAAATTTTCATGAAGTATTTGGGCTTCAAAAATGTTTTAAATTTTCATGAAGAAAATCGGCTTCAAAAAAGTTGAAAATTTTCATGAAGTATTTGGGCTTCAAAAAAGTTGAAAATTTTCATGAAGTATTTGGGCTTCAAAAAAGTTGAAAATATTCATGAAGAAATTCGGCTTCAAAAAAGTTAAAAATTTTCATGAAGAAATTCGGCTTCAAAAAAGTTTTCGCAAGGGGGGGATGTTTCGTCTTTTTTCAACTTTTTCGTAAGAGGGTGGTGTTTCGTCTTTTTTCAACTTTTTCATGAGGGGGGTGGGTCAATTGAAAGTATTCATGAAGAAATTCGACTTCAAAAAAGTTGAAAAATTTCATGAAGTATTTGGGCTTCAAAAAAGTTGAAAATTTTCATGAAGAAATTTGGCTTCAAAAAAGTTTTCGCGAGGGGGGGGTGTTTCGTCTTTTTTCAACTTTTTCGTGAGGGGGGGGTGTTTCGTCTTTTTCAACTTTTTCGTAAGGGGGGGGTGTTTCGTCTTTTTTCAACTTTTTCGTAAGAGGGGGGTGTTTCGTCTTTTTTCAACTTTTTCGTGGGGGGGGTGGGTCAATTGAAAATATTCATGAAGAAATTCGGCTTCAAAAAAGTTGAAAATTTTCATGAAGTATTTGGGCTTCACAAATGTTTTAAATTTTCATGAAGAAATTCGGCTTCAAAAAAGTTTAAAATTTTCATGAAGTATTTGGACTTCAAAAATGTTTTAAATTTTGATGAAGAAATTCGGCTTCAAAAAAGTTTAAAATTTTCATGAAGAAATTCGGCTTCAAAAAAGATGAAAATTTTCATGAAGTATTTGGGCTTCAAAAAAGTTGAAAATTTTCATGAAGTATTTGGGCTTCAAAAAAGTTGAAAATATTCATGAAGAAATTCGGCTTCAAAAAAGTTGAAAATTTTCATGAAGAAATTCGGCTTCAAAAAAGTTTTCGCAAGGGGGGGATGTTTCGTCTTTTTTCAACTTTTTCGTAAGAGGGGGGTGTTTCGTCTTTTTTCAACTTTTTCGTGGGGGGGGTGGGTCAATTGAAAATATTCATGAAGAAATTCGGCTTCAAAAAAGTTGTCGCAAGGGGGGGGGTGTTTCGTCATTTTTCAACTTTTTCGTAAGGGGGGGGGTGTTTCGTCTTTTTTCAACTTTTTCGTAAGAGGGGGGAGTTTCATCTTTTTTCAACTTTTTCGTGAGGGGGGTGGGTCAATTGAAAGTATTCATGAAGAAATTCGGCTTCAAAAAGGTTGAAAATTTTCATTAAGTATTTGGGCTTCAAAAAAGTTGAAAATTTTCATGAAGAAATTCGGCTTCAAAAAAGTTTAAAATTTTCATGAAGAAATTCGGCTTCAAAAAAGTTGACAATTTTCATGAAGTATTTGGGCTTCAAAAAAGTTGAAAATTTTCATGAAGAAATTCGGCTTCAAAAAAGTTTTCGCGAGGGGGGGGTGTTTCGTCTTTTTTCAACTTTTTCGTGAGGGGGGGTGTTTCGTCTTTTTTCAACTTTTTCGTAAGGGGGGGTGTTTCGTCTTTTTTCAACTTTTTCGTAAGAGGGGGGTGTTTCGTCTTTTTTCAACTTTTTCGTGAGGGGGGGTGGGTCAATTGAAAATATTCATGAAGAAATTCGGCTTCAAAAAAGTTGAAAATTTTCATGAAGTATTTGGGCTTCAAAAATGTTTTAAATTTTCATGAAGAAATTCGGCTTCAAAAAAGTTTAAAATTTTCATGAAGAATTTTGGCTTCAAAAAAGATGAACGTTTTCATGAAGTATTTGGGCTTCAAAAAAGTTGAAAATTTTCATGAAGTATTTCGGCTTCAAAAAAGTTGAAAATTTACATGAAGTATTTGGGCTTCAAAAAAGTTGAAAATATTCATGAAGAAATTCGGCTTCAAAACAGTTGAAAATTTTCATGAAGAAATTCGGCTTCAAAAAAGTTTTCGCAAGGGGGGGGTGTTTCGTCTTTTTTCAACTTTTTCGTAAGGGTGTTTCGTCTTTTTTCAACTTTTTCGTAAGGGGGGGTGTTTCGTCTTTTTTCAACTTTTTCGTAAGGGGGGGTGTTTCGTCTTTTTTCAACTTTTTCGTGAGGGGGGTGGGTCAATTGAAAGTATTCATGAAGAAATTCGGCTTCAAAAAAGTTGAAAATTTTCATGAAGTATTTGGGCTTCAAAAAAGTTTAAAAATTTCATGAAGAAATTCGGCTTCAAAAAGGTTGAAAATTTTCATGAAGTATTTGGGCTTCAAAAATGTTTTAAATTTTCATGAAGAAATTCGGCTTCAAAAAAGTTTAAAATTTTCATGAAGAAATTCGGCTTCAAAAAAGTTTTCGCAAGGGGGGGTGTTTCGTCTTTTTTCAACTTTTTCGTAAGGGGGGGGTGTTTCGTCTTTTTTCAACTTTTTCGTAAGGGGGGGGTGTTTCGTCTTTTTTCAACTTTTTCGTAAGGGGGGGTGTTTCGTCTTTTTTCAACTTTTTCGTGAGGGGGGTGGGTCAATTGAAAGTATTCATAAAGAAATTCGGCTTCAAAAAAGTTGAAAATTTTCATGAAGTATTTGGGCTTCAAAAAAGTTGAAAATTTTCATGAAGTATTTCGGCTTCAAAAAAGTTGAAAATTTTCATGAAGTATTTGGGCTTCAAAAAAGTTGAAAATATTCATGAAGAAATTCGGCTTCAAAAAAGTTGAAAATTTTCATGAAGAAATTCGGCTTCAAAAAAGTTTTCGCAAGAGAGGGGTGTTTCGTCTTTTTTCAACTTTTTCGTAAGGGGGGGGTGTTTCGTCTTTTTTCAACTTTTTCATAAGAGGGGGGTGTTTCGTCTTTTTTCAACTTTTTCGTGAGGGGGGTGGGTCAATTGAAAGTATTCATGAAGAAATTCGGCTTCAAAAAAGTTTTCGCAAGGGGGGGGTGTTTCGTCTTTTTTCAACTTTTTCGTAAGGGGGGGGGTGTTTCATCTTTTTTCAACTTTTTCGTAAGAGGGGTGTGTTTCGTCTTTTTTCAACTTTTTCGTGAGGGGGTGGGTCAATTGAAAATATTCATGAAGAAATTCGGCTTCAAAAAAGTTGAAAATTTTCATGAAGAAATTCGGCTTCAAAAAAGTTTTCGCGAGGGGGGGGTGTTTCGTCTTTTTTCAACTTTTTCGTAAGGGGGGGGTGTTTCGTCTTTTTTCAACTTTTTCGTAAGGGGGGGGTGGGTCAATTGAAAATATTCATGAAGAAATTCGGCTTCAAAAAAGTTGAAAATTTTCATGAAGTATTTGGGCTTCAAAAATGTTTTAAATTTTCATGAAGAAATTCGGCTTCAAAAAAGTTTAAAATTTTCATGAAGTATTTGGACTTCAAAAATGTTTTAAATTTTGATGAAGAAATTCGGCTTCAAAAAAGTTTAAAATTTTCATGAAGAAATTCGGCTTCAAAAAAGTTGAAAATTTTCATGAAGTATTTGGGCTTCAAAAAAGTTTAAAATTTTCATGAAGAAATTCGGCTTCAAAAAAGTTTTCGCAAAGGGGGGGTGTTTCGTCTTTTTTCAACTTTTTCGTAAGAGGGGGGTGTTTCGTCTTTTTTCAACTTTTTCGTGAGGGGGGTGGGTCAATTGAAAGTATTCATGAAGAAATTCGGCTTCAAAAAAGTTTAAAATTTTAATGAAGTATTTGGGCATCAAAAAAGTTGAAAATTTTCATGAAGAAATTCGGATTCAAAAAAGTTTTCGCAAGGGGGGGGTGTTTCGTCTTTTTTCAACTTTTTCGTAAGTGGGGGGTGTTTCGTCTTTTTTCAACTTTTTTGTAAGGGGGGGGTGTTTCGTCTTTTTTCAACTTTTTCGTAAGAGGGGGTTGTTTCGTCTTTTTTCAACTTTTTCGTGAGGGGGGTGGGTCAATTGAAAATATTCATGAAGAAATTCGGCTTCAAAAAAGTTGAAAATTTTCATGAAGTATTTGGGCTTCAAAAAAGTTTAAAATTTTCATGAAGAAATTCGGCTTCAAAAAGGTTGAAAATATTCATGAAGAAATTCGGCTTCAAAAAAGTTTAAAATTTTCATGAAGTATTTAGGCTTCAAAAAAGTTGAAAATTTTCATGAAGAAATTCGGCTTCAAAAAAGTTTTCGTAAGGGGGAGGTGTTTCGTCTTTTTTCAACTTTTTCGTGAGGGGGGGTGTTTTGTCTTTTTTCAACTTTTTCGTAAGGGGGGGTGTTTTGTCTTATTTCAACTTTTTCGTAAGAGGGGGGTGTTTCGTCTTTTTTCAACTTTTTCGTGAGGGGGGTGGGTCAATTGAAAGTATTCATGAAGAAATTCGGCTTCAAAAAAGTTGAAAATTTTCATGAAGTATTTTGGCTTCATAAAAGTTGAAAATTTTCATGAAGAAATTCGGCTTCAAAAAAGTTTTCGCAAGGGGTGGTGTTTCGTCTTTTTTCAACTTTTTCGTAAGGGGGGGGTGTTTCGTCTTTTTTCAACTTTTTCGTAAGGGGGGGGTGTTTCGTCTTTTTTCAACTTTTTCGTAAGAGGGGGGTGTTTCGTCTTTTTTCAACTTTTTCGTGAGGGGGGGTGGGTCAATTGAAAATATTCATGAAGAAATTCGGCTTCAAAAAAGTTGAAAATTTTCATGAAGCATTTGGGCTTCAAAAAAGTTTAAAATTTTCATGAAGAAATTCGGCTTCAAAAAGGTTGAAAATATTCATGAAGAAATTCGGCTTCAAAAAAGTTGAAAATTTTCATGAAGTATTTAGGCTTCAAAAAAGTTGAAAATTTTCATGAAGAAATTCGGCTTCAAAAAAGTTTTCGTAAGGGGGAGGTGTTTCGTCTTTTTTCAACTTTTTCGTGAGGGGGGGTGTTTCGTCTTTTTTCAACTTTTTCGTAAGGGGGGGGTGTTTCGTCTTTTTTCAACTTTTTCGTAAGAGGGGGGTGTTTCGTCTTTTTTCAACTTTTTCGTGAGGGGGGGTGGGTCAATTGTAAATATTCATGAAGAAATTCGGCTTCAAAAAATTTGAAAATTTTCATGAAGTATTTGGGCTTCAAAAAAGTTGAAAATTTTCATGAAGAAATTCGGCTTCAAAAAAGTTTTCGCAAGGGGGGGGTGTTTCGTCTTTTTTCAACTTTTTCCTAAGGGGGGGGGTGTTTCGTCTTTTTTCATCTTTTTCGTGAGGGGGGGGTGTTTCGTCTTTTTTCAAATTTTTCGTAAGAGGGGGGTGTTTCGTCTTTTTTCAACTTTTTCGTGAGGGGGGTGGGTCAATTGAAAATATTCATGAAGAAATTCGGCTTCAAAAAAGTTTAAAATTTTCATGAAGAAATTAGTCTTCAAAAAAGTTGAAAATTTTCATGAAGTATTTGGGCTTCAAAAAAGTTGAAAATTTTCATGAAGAAATTCGGCTTCAAAAAAGTTTTCGCAAGGGGGGGGTGTTTCGTCTTTTTTCAACTTTTTCCTAAGGGGGGGGTGTTTCGTCTTTTTTCAACTTTTTCGTAAGGGGGGGGTGTTTCGTCTTTTTTCAACTTTTTCGTAAGAGGGGAGTGTTTCGTCTTTTTTCAACTTTTTCGTGAGGGGGGTGGGTCAATTGAAAATATTCATGAAGAAATTCGGCTTCAAAAAAGTTGAAAATTTTCATGAAGTATTTGGGCTTCAAAAAATTAAAAATTTTCATGAAGAAATTCGGCTTCAAAAAGGTTGAAAATATTCATGAAGAAATTCGGCTTCAAAAAAGTTTTCGTAAGGGGGAGGTGTTTCGTCTTTTTTCAACTTTTTCGTAAGAGGGGGGTGTTTCGTCTTTTTTCAACTTTTTCGTGAGGGGGGGTGGGTCAATTGTACATATTCATGAAGAAATTCGGCTTCAAAAAAGTTGAAAATTTTCATGAAGTATTTGGGCTTCAAAAAAGTTGAAAATTTTCATGAAGAAATTCGGCTTCAAAAAAGTTTTCGCAAGGGGGGGGTGTTTCGTCTTTTTTCAACATTTTCCTAAGGGGGGGGTGTTTCGTCTTTTTTCATATTTTTCGTGAGGGGGGGGTGTTTCGTCTTTTTTCAAATTTTTCGTAAGAGGGGGGTGTTTCGTCTTTTTTCAACTTTTTCGTGAGGGGGGTGGGTCAATTGAAAATATTCATGAAGAAATTCGGCTTCAAAAAAGTTTAAAATTTTCATGAAGAAATTCGGCTTCAAAAAAGTTGAAAATTTTCATGAAGTATTTGGGCTTCAAAAAAGTTTAAAATTTTCATGAAGAAATTCGGCTTCAAAAAAGTTTTCGCAAAGGGGGGGTGTTTCGTCTTTTTTCAACTTTTCGTAAGGGGGGGGTGTTTCGTCTTTTTTCAACTTTTTCGTAAGAGGGGGGTGTTTCGTCTTTTTTCAACTTTTTCGTGAGGGGGGTGGGTCAATTGAAAGTATTCATGAAGAAATTCGGCTTCAAAAAAGTTTTCGTAAGGGGGAGGTGTTTCGTCTTTTTTCAACTTTTTCGTAGGGGGGGTGTTTCGTCTTTTTTCAACTTTTTCGTAAGGGGGGGTGTTTCGTCTTTTTTCAACTTTTTCGTAAGGGGGGGGTGTTTCGTCTTTTTTCAACTTTTTCGTAAGAGGGGGGTGTTTCGTCTTTTTTCAACTTTTTCGTGAGGGGGGTGGGTCAATTGAAAGTATTCATGAAGAAATTCGGCTTCAAAAAAGTTCAAAATTTTCATGAAGTATTTGGGCTTCAAAAAAGTTGAAAATTTTCATGAAGAAATTCGGCTTCAAAAAAGTTTTCGCAAGGGGGGGGTGTTTCGTCTTTTTTCAACTTTTTCCTAAGGGGGGGGGTGTTTCGTCTTTTTTCATCTTTTTCGTGAGGGGGGGGTGTTTCGTCTTTTTTCAAATTTTTCGTAAGAGGGGGGTGTTTCGTCTTTTTTCAACTTTTTCGTGAGGGGGGTGGGTCAATTGAAAATATTCATGAAGAAATTCGGCTTCAAAAAAGTTTAAAATTTTCATGAAGAAATTAGTCTTCAAAAAAGTTGAAAATTTTCATGAAGTATTTGGGCTTCAAAAAAGTTGAAAATTTTCATGAAGAAATTCGGCTTCAAAAAAGTTTTCGCAAGGGGGGGGTGTTTCGTCTTTTTTCAACTTTTTCCTAAGGGGGGGGTGTTTCGTCTTTTTTCAACTTTTTCGTAAGGGGGGGGTGTTTCGTCTTTTTTCAACTTTTTCGTAAGAGGGGAGTGTTTCGTCTTTTTTCAACTTTTTCGTGAGGGGGGTGGGTCAATTGAAAATATTCATGAAGAAATTCGGCTTCAAAAAAGTTGAAAATTTTCATGAAGTATTTGGGCTTCAAAAAATTAAAAATTTTCATGAAGAAATTCGGCTTCAAAAAGGTTGAAAATATTCATGAAGAAATTCGGCTTCAAAAAAGTTTTCGTAAGGGGGAGGTGTTTCGTCTTTTTTCAACTTTTTCGTAAGAGGGGGGTGTTTCGTCTTTTTTCAACTTTTTCGTGAGGGGGGGTGGGTCAATTGTACATATTCATGAAGAAATTCGGCTTCAAAAAAGTTGAAAATTTTCATGAAGTATTTGGGCTTCAAAAAAGTTGAAAATTTTCATGAAGAAATTCGGCTTCAAAAAAGTTTTCGCAAGGGGGGGGTGTTTCGTCTTTTTTCAACATTTTCCTAAGGGGGGGGTGTTTCGTCTTTTTTCATATTTTTCGTGAGGGGGGGGTGTTTCGTCTTTTTTCAAATTTTTCGTAAGAGGGGGGTGTTTCGTCTTTTTTCAACTTTTTCGTGAGGGGGGTGGGTCAATTGAAAATATTCATGAAGAAATTCGGCTTCAAAAAAGTTTAAAATTTTCATGAAGAAATTCGGCTTCAAAAAAGTTGAAAATTTTCATGAAGTATTTGGGCTTCAAAAAAGTTTAAAATTTTCATGAAGAAATTCGGCTTCAAAAAAGTTTTCGCAAAGGGGGGGTGTTTCGTCTTTTTTCAACTTTTCGTAAGGGGGGGGTGTTTCGTCTTTTTTCAACTTTTTCGTAAGAGGGGGGTGTTTCGTCTTTTTTCAACTTTTTCGTGAGGGGGGTGGGTCAATTGAAAGTATTCATGAAGAAATTCGGCTTCAAAAAAGTTTTCGTAAGGGGGAGGTGTTTCGTCTTTTTTCAACTTTTTCGTAGGGGGGGTGTTTCGTCTTTTTTCAACTTTTTCGTAAGGGGGGGTGTTTCGTCTTTTTTCAACTTTTTCGTAAGGGGGGGGTGTTTCGTCTTTTTTCAACTTTTTCGTAAGAGGGGGGTGTTTCGTCTTTTTTCAACTTTTTCGTGAGGGGGGTGGGTCAATTGAAAGTATTCATGAAGAAATTCGGCTTCAAAAAAGTTCAAAATTTTCATGAAGTATTTGGGCTTCAAAAAAGTTTAAAATTTTCATGAAGAAATTCGGCTTCAAAAAAGTTTTCGCAAAGGGGGGGTGTTTCGTCTTTTTTCAACTTTTCGTAAGGGGGGGGTGTTTCGTCTTTTTTCAACTTTTTCGTAAGAGGGGGGTGTTTCGTCTTTTTTCAACTTTTTCGTGAGGGGGGTGGGTCAATTGAAAGTATTCATGAAGAAATTCGGCTTCAAAAAAGTTTTCGTAAGGGGGAGGTGTTTCGTCTTTTTTCAACTTTTTCGTAGGGGGGGTGTTTCGTCTTTTTTCAACTTTTTCGTAAGGGGGGGTGTTTCGTCTTTTTTCAACTTTTTCGTAAGGGGGGGGTGTTTCGTCTTTTTTCAACTTTTTCGTAAGAGGGGGGTGTTTCGTCTTTTTTCAACTTTTTCGTGAGGGGGGTGGGTCAATTGAAAGTATTCATGAAGAAATTCGGCTTCAAAAAAGTTCAAAATTTTCATGAAGTATTTGGGCTTCAAAAAAGTTGAAAATTTTCATGAAGAAATTCGGCTTCAAAAAAGTTTTCGCAAGGGGGTGGTGTTTCGTCTTTTTTCAACTTTTTCGTAAGGGGGGGGTGTTTCGTCTTTTTTCAACTTTTTCGTAAGGGGGGGTGTTTCGTCTTTTTTCAACTTTTTCGTAAGAGGGGGGTGTTTCGTCTTTTTTCAACTTTTTCGTGAGGGGGGGTGGGTCAATTGAAAATATTCATGAAGAAATTCGGCTTCAAAAAAGTTGAAAATTTTCATGAAGTATTTGGGCTTCAAAAAAGTTGAAAATTTTCATGAAGAAATTCGGCTTCAAAAAAGTTTTCGCAAGGGGGGGGTGTTTCGTCTTTTTTCAACTTTTTCCTAAGGGGGGGGTGTTTCGTCTTTTTTCAACTTTTTCGTGGGGGGGGGGTGCTTCGTCTTTTTTCAACTTTTTCGTAAGAGGGGGGTGTTTCGTCTTTTTTCAACTTTTTCGTGAGGGGGGTGGGTCAATTGAAAATATTCATGAAGAAATTCGGCTTCAAAAAAGTTGAAAATTTTCATGAAGTAGTTGGGCTTCAAAAAAGTTTAAAATTTTCATGAAGAAATTCGGCTTCAAAAAGGTTGAAAATATTCATGAAGAAATTCGGCTTCAAAAAAGTTTAAAATTTTCATGAAGTATTTAGGCTTCAAAAAAGTTGAAAATTTTCATGAAGAAATTCGGCTTCAAAAAAGTTTTCATAAGGGGGAGGTGTTTCGTCTTTTTTCAACTTTTTCGTGAGGGGGGGTGTTTCGTCTTTTTTCAACTTTTTCGTAAGGGGGTGGGTCAATTGAAAGTATTCATGAAGAAATTCGGCTTCAAAAAAGTTGAAAATTTTCATGAAGTATTTTGGCTTCAAAAAAGTTGAAAATTTTCATGAAGAAATTCGGCTTCAAAAAAGTTTTCGCAAGGGGTGGTGTTTCGTCTTTTTTCAACTTTTTCGTAAGGGGGGGGTGTTTCGTCTTTTTTCAACTTTTTCGTAAGGGGGGGTGTTTCGTCTTTTTTCAACTTTTTCGTAAGAGGGGGGTGTTTCGTCTTTTTTCAACTTTTTCGTGAGGGGGGGTGGGTCAATTGAAAATATTCATGAAGAAATTCGGCTTCAAAAAAGTTGAAAATTTTCATGAAGTATTTGGGCTTCAAAAAAGTTGAAAATTTTCATGAAGAAATTCGGCTTCAAAAAAGTTTTCGTAAGGGGGAGGTGTTTCGTCTTTTTTCAACTTTTTCGTGAGGGGGGGTGTTTCGTCTTTTTTCAACTTTTTCGTAAGGGGGGGTGTTTCGTCTTTTTTCAACTTTTTCGTAAGGGGGGGTGTTTCGTCTTTTTTCAACTTTTTCGTAAGAGGGGGGTGTTTCGTCTTTTTTCAACTTTTTCGTGAGGGGGGTGGGTCAATTGAAAGTATTCATGAAGAAATTCGGCTTCAAAAAAGTTTAAAATTTTCATGAAGTATTTAGGCTTCAAAAAAGTTGAAAATTTTCATGAATAAATTCGGCTTCAAAAAAGTTTTCGTAAGGGGGAGGTGTTTCGTCTTTTTTCAACTTTTTCGTGAGGGGGGGTGTTTCGTCTTTTTTCAACTTTTTCGTAAGGGGGGGTGTTTCGTCTTTTTTCAACTTTTTCGTAAGCGGGGGTGGGTCAATTGAAAATATTCATGAAGAAATTTGTCTTCAAAAAAGATGAACATTTTCATGAAGTATTTCGGCTTCAAAAAAGTTGAAAATTTTCATGAAAAAATTCGGCTTCAAAAAAGTTTTCGCAAGGGGGGGGTGTTTCGTCTTTTTTCAACTTTTTCGTGAGGGGGGGGTGTTTCGTCTTTTTTCAACTTTTTCGTAAGAGGGGGGTGTTTTGTCTTTTTTCAACTTTTTCGTGAGGGGGGGTGGGTCAATTGAAAATATTCATGAAGAAATTCGGCTTCAAAAAAGTTGAAAATTTTCATGAAGTATTTGGGCTTCAAAAAAGTTTAAAATTTTCATGAAGAAATTCGGCTTCAAAAAGGTTGAAAATATTAATGAAGAAATTCGGCTTCAAAAAAGTTTAAAATTTTCATGAAGTATTGAGGCTTCAAAAAAGTTTAAAATTTTCATGAAGAAATTCGGCTTCAAAAAAGTTTTCGTAAGGGGAAGGTGTTTCGTCTTTTTTCAACTTTTTCGTGAGGGGGGGTGTTTCGTCTTTTTTCAACTTTTTCGTAAGAGGGGGGTGTTTCGTCTTTTTTCAACTTTTTCGTGAGGGGGGTGGGTCAATTGAAAGTATTCATGAAGAAATTCGGCTTCAAAAAAGTTGAAGATTTTCATGAATTATTTGGGCTTCAAAAAAGTTGAAAATATTCATGAAGAAATTCGGCTTCAAAAAAGTTGAAAATTTTCATGAAGTATTTGGGCTTCAAAAAAGTTGAAAATTTTCATGAAGAAATTCGGATTCAAAAAAGTCGAAAATATTCATGAAGAAATTCGGCGTCAAACAAATTGAAAATTTTCATGAAGTATTTGGGCTTCAAAAAAGTTGTAAATTTTCATGAAGTAATTCGGCTTCAAAAAAGTTGAAAATTTTCATGAAGTATTTGGGCTACAAAAAAGGTGAAAATTTTCATGAAGTATTTCAGATTCAAAAAAGTTGAAAATTTTCATGAAAAGATTTCGGCTTCAAAAGAGTTGAAAATTTTCAGGACAGGATTTCGGCTTTAAAAAAGTCGAACATTTTCATGAAGTATTTCAGCTTCAAAAAAGTTGAAAATTTTGATGAAAAGATTTCGGCTTCAAAAAAGTTGAAAATTTTCATGAAAAGATTTCGGCTTCAAAAAAGTTCAAAATTTTCATGAAAAGATTTCGGCTTCAAAAAAGTTCAAAATTTTCACGACAGGATTTCAGCTTTAAAAAAGTCGAACATTTTCATGAAGTATTTCGACTTCAAAAAATTTGAAAATTTTCATGAAGTATTTCGGATTCAAAAAAGTTAAACATTTTCACGACAGGATTTCGACTTTAAAAAAGTCAAAAATTTTCATGAAGTATTTCGGCTTCAAAAAAGTTGAAAATTTTCATGAAAAAATTCGGCTTCAAAAAAGTTTTCGCAAGGGGGGGGTGTTTCGTCTTTTTTCAACTTTTTCGTAAGGGGGGGGTGTTTCGTCTTTTTTCAACTTTTTCGTAAGAGGGGGGTGTTTTGTCTTTTTTCAACTTTTTCGTGAGGGGGGGTGGGTCAATTGAAAATATTCATGAAGAAATTCGGCTTCAAAAAAGTTGAAAATTTTCATGAAGTATTTGGGCTTCAAAAAAGTTTAAAATTTTCATGAAGAAATTCGGCTTCAAAAAGGTTGAAAATATTAATGAAGAAATTCGGCTTCAAAAAAGTTTAAAATTTTCATGAAGTATTAAGGCTTCAAAAAAGTTTAAAATTTTCATGAAGAAATTCGGCTTCAAAAAAGTTTTCGTAAGGGGGAGGTGTTTCGTCTTTTTTCAACTTTTTCGTGAGGGGGGGTGTTTCGTCTTTTTTCAACTTTTTCGTAAGAGGGGGGTGTTTCGTCTTTTTTCAACTTTTTCGTGAGGGGGGTGGGTCAATTGAAAGTATTCATGAAGAAATTCGGCTTCAAAAAAGTTGAAGATTTTCATGAATTATTTGGGCTTCAAAAAAGTTGAAAATATTCATGAAGAAATTCGGCTTCAAAAAAGTTGAAAATTTTCATGAAGTATTTGGGCTTCAAAAAAGTTGAAAATTTTCATGAAGAAATTCGGATTCAAAAAAGTCGAAAATATTCATGAAGAAATTCGGCGTCAAACAAATTGAAAATTTTCATGAAGTATTTCGGCTTCAAAAAAGTTGAAAATTTTCATGAAGTAATTCGGCTTCAAAAAAGTTGAAAATTTTCATGAAGTATTTGGGCTTCAAAAAAGTTAAAAATTTTCATGAAGTATTTCAGATTCAAAAAAGTTGAAAATTTTCATGAAAAGATTTCGGCTTCAAAAAAGTTGAAAATTTTCAGGACAGGATTTCGGCTTTAAAAAAGTCGAACATTTTCATGAAGTATTTCAGCTTCAAAAAAGTTGAAAATTTTGATGAAAAGATTTCGGCTTCAAAAAAGTTGAAAATTTTCATGAAAAGATTTCGGCTTCAAAAAAGTTCAAAATTTTCATGAAAAGATTTCGGCTTCAAAAAAGTTCAAAATTTTCACGACAGGATTTCAGCTTTAAAAAAGTCGAACATTTTCATGAAGTATTTCGACTTCAAAAAATTTGAAAATTTTCATGAAGTATTTCGGATTCAAAAAAGTTAAACATTTTCACGACAGGATTTCGACTTTAAAAAAGTCAAACATTTTCATGAAGTATTTCGGCTTCAAAAAGGTTGAAAATTTTCACGACAGGATTTCGGCTTCAAAAAAGTTGAACATTTTCATGAAGTATTTGGGCTTCAAAAAAGTTGAAAATTTTAACGACAGGATTTCAGCTTTAAAAAAGTCAAACATTTTCATGAAGTATTTCAGCTTCAAAAAAGTTTAAAATTTTCATGAAAAGATTTCGGCTTCAAAAAAGTTTAAAATTTTCATGAAAAGATTTCGGCTTCAAAAAAGTTGAAAATTGTCACGACAGGATTTCGGCTTTAAAAAAGTCGAACATTTTCATGAAGTATTTCAGCTTCTAAAAAGTTGAAAATTTTCATGAAAAGATTTCGGCTTCAAAAAAGTTGAAAATTTTCATGAAAAGATTTCGGCTTCAAAAAAGTTGAAAATTTTCAAGACAACATTTCGGCTACAAAAAAGTTGAAAATTTTCACGACAGGATTTCGGCTTTAAAAAAGTCGAACATTTTCATGAAGTATTTGGGCTTCAAAAAAGATGAAAATTTTCACGACAGGATTTCGGCTTCAAAAAAGTCTAACATTTTCATGAAGTATTTCGGCTTCAAAAAGGTTACAAATTTTCACGACAGGATTTCTGCTTTAAAAAAGTCGAACATTTTCATGAAGTATTTCAGCTTCAAAAAAGTTGAAAATTTTCATGAAAAGATTTCGGCTTCAAAAAAGTTCAAAATTTTCACGACAGGATTTCAGCTTTAAAAAAGTCGAACATTTTCATGAAGTATTTCGACTTCAAAAAATTTGAAAATTTTCATGAAGTATTTGGGCTTCAAAAAAGTTTAAAATTTTCATGAAGAAATTCGGCTTCAAAAAGGTTGAAAATATTAATGAAGAAATTCGGCTTCAAAAAAGTTTAAAATTTTCATGAAGTATTGAGGCTTCAAAAAAGTTTAAAATTTTCATGAAGAAATTCGGCTTCAAAAAAGTTTTCGTAAGGGGGAGGTGTTTCGTCTTTTTTCAACTTTTTCGTGAGGGGGGGTGTTTCGTCTTTTTTCAACTTTTTCGTAAGAGGGGGGTGTTTCGTCTTTTTTCAACTTTTTCGTGAGGGGGGTGGGTCAATTGAAAGTATTCATGAAGAAATTCGGCTTCAAAAAAGTTGAAGATTTTCATGAATTATTTGGGCTTCAAAAAAGTTGAAAATATTCATGAAGAAATTCGGCTTCAAAAAAGTTGAAAATTTTCATGAAGTATTTGGGCTTCAAAAAAGTTGAAAATTTTCATGAAGAAATTCGGATTCAAAAAAGTCGAAAATATTCATGAAGAAATTCGGCGTCAAACAAATTGAAAATTTTCATGAAGTATTTGGGCTTCAAAAAAGTTGTAAATTTTCATGAAGTAATTCGGCTTCAAAAAAGTTGAAAATTTTCATGAAGTATTTGGGCTACAAAAAAGGTGAAAATTTTCATGAAGTATTTCAGATTCAAAAAAGTTGAAAATTTTCATGAAAAGATTTCGGCTTCAAAAGAGTTGAAAATTTTCAGGACAGGATTTCGGCTTTAAAAAAGTCGAACATTTTCATGAAGTATTTCAGCTTCAAAAAAGTTGAAAATTTTGATGAAAAGATTTCGGCTTCAAAAAAGTTGAAAATTTTCATGAAAAGATTTCGGCTTCAAAAAAGTTCAAAATTTTCATGAAAAGATTTCGGCTTCAAAAAAGTTCAAAATTTTCACGACAGGATTTCAGCTTTAAAAAAGTCGAACATTTTCATGAAGTATTTCGACTTCAAAAAATTTGAAAATTTTCATGAAGTATTTCGGATTCAAAAAAGTTAAACATTTTCACGACAGGATTTCGACTTTAAAAAAGTCAAAAATTTTCATGAAGTATTTCGGCTTCAAAAAAGTTGAAAATTTTCATGAAAAAATTCGGCTTCAAAAAAGTTTTCGCAAGGGGGGGGTGTTTCGTCTTTTTTCAACTTTTTCGTAAGGGGGGGGTGTTTCGTCTTTTTTCAACTTTTTCGTAAGAGGGGGGTGTTTTGTCTTTTTTCAACTTTTTCGTGAGGGGGGGTGGGTCAATTGAAAATATTCATGAAGAAATTCGGCTTCAAAAAAGTTGAAAATTTTCATGAAGTATTTGGGCTTCAAAAAAGTTTAAAATTTTCATGAAGAAATTCGGCTTCAAAAAGGTTGAAAATATTAATGAAGAAATTCGGCTTCAAAAAAGTTTAAAATTTTCATGAAGTATTAAGGCTTCAAAAAAGTTTAAAATTTTCATGAAGAAATTCGGCTTCAAAAAAGTTTTCGTAAGGGGGAGGTGTTTCGTCTTTTTTCAACTTTTTCGTGAGGGGGGGTGTTTCGTCTTTTTTCAACTTTTTCGTAAGAGGGGGGTGTTTCGTCTTTTTTCAACTTTTTCGTGAGGGGGGTGGGTCAATTGAAAGTATTCATGAAGAAATTCGGCTTCAAAAAAGTTGAAGATTTTCATGAATTATTTGGGCTTCAAAAAAGTTGAAAATATTCATGAAGAAATTCGGCTTCAAAAAAGTTGAAAATTTTCATGAAGTATTTGGGCTTCAAAAAAGTTGAAAATTTTCATGAAGAAATTCGGATTCAAAAAAGTCGAAAATATTCATGAAGAAATTCGGCGTCAAACAAATTGAAAATTTTCATGAAGTATTTCGGCTTCAAAAAAGTTGAAAATTTTCATGAAGTAATTCGGCTTCAAAAAAGTTGAAAATTTTCATGAAGTATTTGGGCTTCAAAAAAGTTAAAAATTTTCATGAAGTATTTCAGATTCAAAAAAGTTGAAAATTTTCATGAAAAGATTTCGGCTTCAAAAAAGTTGAAAATTTTCAGGACAGGATTTCGGCTTTAAAAAAGTCGAACATTTTCATGAAGTATTTCAGCTTCAAAAAAGTTGAAAATTTTGATGAAAAGATTTCGGCTTCAAAAAAGTTGAAAATTTTCATGAAAAGATTTCGGCTTCAAAAAAGTTCAAAATTTTCATGAAAAGATTTCGGCTTCAAAAAAGTTCAAAATTTTCACGACAGGATTTCAGCTTTAAAAAAGTCGAACATTTTCATGAAGTATTTCGACTTCAAAAAATTTGAAAATTTTCATGAAGTATTTCGGATTCAAAAAAGTTAAACATTTTCACGACAGGATTTCGACTTTAAAAAAGTCAAACATTTTCATGAAGTATTTCGGCTTCAAAAAGGTTGAAAATTTTCACGACAGGATTTCGGCTTCAAAAAAGTTGAACATTTTCATGAAGTATTTGGGCTTCAAAA
The DNA here is from genome assembly GCF_963584025.1 of Labrus mixtus. NCBI lineage: Eukaryota > Metazoa > Chordata > Actinopteri > Labriformes > Labridae > Labrus > Labrus mixtus. The sequence goes on along the minus strand of NC_083615.1, from coordinate 33,172,692 downwards.
AAGTTGAAAATTTTAACGACAGGATTTCAGCTTTAAAAAAGTCAAACATTTTCATGAAGTATTTCAGCTTCAAAAAAGTTTAAAATTTTCATGAAAAGATTTCGGCTTCAAAAAAGTTTAAAATTTTCATGAAAAGATTTCGGCTTCAAAAAAGTTGAAAATTGTCACGACAGGATTTCGGCTTTAAAAAAGTCGAACATTTTCATGAAGTATTTCAGCTTCTAAAAAGTTGAAAATTTTCATGAAAAGATTTCGGCTTCAAAAAAGTTGAAAATTTTCATGAAAAGATTTCGGCTTCAAAAAAGTTGAAAATTTTCAAGACAACATTTCGGCTACAAAAAAGTTGAAAATTTTCACGACAGGATTTCGGCTTTAAAAAAGTCGAACATTTTCATGAAGTATTTGGGCTTCAAAAAAGATGAAAATTTTCACGACAGGATTTCGGCTTCAAAAAAGTCTAACATTTTCATGAAGTATTTCGGCTTCAAAAAGGTTACAAATTTTCACGACAGGATTTCTGCTTTAAAAAAGTCGAACATTTTCATGAAGTATTTCAGCTTCAAAAAAGTTGAAAATTTTCATGAAAAGATTTCGGCTTCAAAAAAGTTCAAAATTTTCACGACAGGATTTCAGCTTTAAAAAAGTCGAACATTTTCATGAAGTATTTCGACTTCAAAAAATTTGAAAATTTTCATGAAGTATTTGGGCTTCAAAAAAGTTTAAAATTTTCATGAAGAAATTCGGCTTCAAAAAGGTTGAAAATATTAATGAAGAAATTCGGCTTCAAAAAAGTTTAAAATTTTCATGAAGTATTGAGGCTTCAAAAAAGTTTAAAATTTTCATGAAGAAATTCGGCTTCAAAAAAGTTTTCGTAAGGGGGAGGTGTTTCGTCTTTTTTCAACTTTTTCGTGAGGGGGGGTGTTTCGTCTTTTTTCAACTTTTTCGTAAGAGGGGGGTGTTTCGTCTTTTTTCAACTTTTTCGTGAGGGGGGTGGGTCAATTGAAAGTATTCATGAAGAAATTCGGCTTCAAAAAAGTTGAAGATTTTCATGAATTATTTGGGCTTCAAAAAAGTTGAAAATATTCATGAAGAAATTCGGCTTCAAAAAAGTTGAAAATTTTCATGAAGTATTTGGGCTTCAAAAAAGTTGAAAATTTTCATGAAGAAATTCGGATTCAAAAAAGTCGAAAATATTCATGAAGAAATTCGGCGTCAAACAAATTGAAAATTTTCATGAAGTATTTCGGCTTCAAAAAAGTTGAAAATTTTCATGAAGTAATTCGGCTTCAAAAAAGTTGAAAATTTTCATGAAGTATTTGGGCTTCAAAAAAGTTGAAAATTTTCATGAAGTATTTCAGATTCAAAAAAGTTCAAAATTTTCATGAAAAGATTTCGGCTTCAAAAAAGTTCAAAATTTTCACGACAGGATTTCAGCTTTAAAAAAGTCGAACATTTTCATGAAGTATTTCGACTTCAAAAAATTTGAAAATTTTCATGAAGTATTTCGGATTCAAAAAAGTTAAACATTTTCACGACAGGATTTCGACTTTAAAAAAGTCAAACATTTTCATGAAGTATTTCGGCTTCAAAAAGGTTGAAAATTTTCACGACAGGATTTCGGCTTCAAAAAAGTTGAACATTTTCATGAAGTATTTGGGCTTCAAAAAAGTTGAAAATTTTAACGACAGGATTTCAGCTTTAAAAAAGTCAAACATTTTCATGAAGTATTTCAGCTTCAAAAAAGTTGAAAATTTTCATGAAAAGATTTCGGCTTCAAAAAAGTTGAAAATTTTCATGAAAAGATTTCGGCTTCAAAAAAGTTGAAAATTGTCACGACAGGATTTCGGCTTTAAAAAAGTCGAACATTTTCATGAAGTATTTCAGCTTCTAAAAAGTTGAAAATTTTCATGAAAAGATTTCGGCTTCAAAAAAGTTGAAAATTTTCATGAAAAGATTTCGGCTTCAAAAAAGTTGAAAATTTTCAAGACAAGATTTCGGCTACAAAAAAGTTGAAAATTTTCACGACAGGATTTCGGCTTTAAAAAAGTCGAACATTTTCATGAAGTATTTGGGCTTCAAAAAAGATGAAAATTTTCACGACAGGATTTCGGCTTCAAAAAAGTCTAACATTTTCATGAAGTATTTCGGCTTCAAAAAGGTTACAAATTTTCACGACAGGATTTCTGCTTTAAAAAAGTCGAACATTTTCATGAAGTATTTCAGCTTCAAAAAAGTTGAAAATTTTCATGAAAAGATTTCGGCTTCAAAAAAGTTGAAAATTTTCATGAAAAGATTTCGGCTTCAAAAAAGTTGAAAATTTTCACGACAGGATTTCGACTTTAAAAAAGTCAAACATTTTCATGAAGTATTTCGGCTTCAAAAAAGTTGAAAATTTTCATGAAAAAATTCGGCTTCAAAAAAGTTTTCGCAAGGGGGGGGTGTTTGGTCTTTTTTCAACTTTTTCGTAAGGGGGGGGTGTTTCGTCTTTTTTCAACTTTTTCGTGAGGGGGGTGGGTCAATTGAAAGTATTCATGAAGAAATTCGGCTTCAAAAAAGTTGAAAATTTTCATGAAGTATTTGGGCTTCAAAAAAGTTTAAAATTTTCACGACAGGATTTCGGCTTTAAAAAAGTCGAACATTTTCATGAAGTATTTCAGCTTCAAAAAAGTTGAAAATTTTCATGAAAAGATTTCGGCTACAAAAAAGTTGAAAATTTTCATGAAAAGATTTCGGCTTCAAAAAGGTTGAAAATATTAATGAAGAAATTCGGCTTCAAAAAAGTTTAAAATTTTCATGAAGTATTGAGGCTTCAAAAAAGTTTAAAATTTTCATGAAGAAATTCGGCTTCAAAAAAGTTTTCGTAAGGGGGAGGTGTTTCGTCTTTTTTCAACTTTTTCGTGAGGGGGGGTGTTTCGTCTTTTTTCAACTTTTTCGTAAGAGGGGGGTGTTTCGTCTTTTTTCAACTTTTTCGTGAGGGGGGTGGGTCAATTGAAAGTATTCATGAAGAAATTCGGCTTCAAAAAAGTTGAAGATTTTCATGAATTATTTGGGCTTCAAAAAAGTTGAAAATATTCATGAAGAAATTCGGCTTCAAAAAAGTTGAAAATTTTCATGAAGTATTTGGGCTTCAAAAAAGTTGAAAATTTTCATGAAGAAATTCGGATTCAAAAAAGACGAAAATATTCATGAAGAAATTCGGCGTCAAACAAATTGAAAATTTTCATGAAGTATTTGGGCTTCAAAAAAGTTGAACATTTTCATGAAGTATTTGGGCTTCAAAAAAGTTGAAAATTTTAACGACAGGATTTCAGCTTTAAAAAAGTCAAACATTTTCATGAAGTATTTCAGCTTCAAAAAAGTTGAAAATTTTCATGAAAAGATTTCGGCTTCAAAAAAGTTGAAAATTTTCATGAAAATATTTGGGCTTCAAAAAAGTTGAAAATTGTCACGACAGGATTTCGGCTTTAAAAAAGTCGAACATTTTCATGAAGTATTTCAGCTTCTAAAAAGTTGAAAATTTTCATGAAAAGATTTCGGCTTCAAAAAAGTTGAAAATTTTCATGAAAAGATTTCGGCTTCAAAAAAGTTGAAAATTTTCAAGACAAGATTTCGGCTACAAAAAAGTTGAAAATTTTCACGACAGGATTTCGGCTTTAAAAAAGTCGAACATTTTCATGAAGTATTTGGGCTTTAAAAAAGATGAAAATTTTCACGACAGGATTTCGGCTTCAAAAAAGTCTAACATTTTCATGAAGTATTTCGGCTTCAAAAAGGTTACAAATTTTCACGACAGGATTTCTGCTTTAAAAAAGTCGAACATTTTCATGAAGAAATTCGGCTTCAAAAAAGTTGAAGATTTTCATGAATTATTTGGGCTTCAAAAAAGTTGAAAATATTCATGAAGATATTCGGCTTCAAAAAAGTTGAAAATTTTCATGAAGTATTTGGGCTTCAAAAAAGTTGAAAATTTTCATGAAGAAATTCGGATTCAAAAAAGTCGAAAATATTCATGAAGAAATTCGGCGTCAAACAAATTGAAAATTTTCATGAAGTATTTGGGCTTTAAAAAAGTTGAAAATTTTCACGACAGGATTTCGGCTTCAAAAAAGTCTAACATTTTCATGAAGTATTTCGGCTTCAAAAAGGTTACAAATTTTCACGACAGGATTTCTGCTTTAAAAAAGTCGAACATTTTCATGAAGTATTTCGGCTTCAAAAAAGTTGAACATTTTCATGAAGTATTTGGGCTTCAAAAAAGTTGAAAATTTTCACGACAGGATTTCGGCTTTAAAAAAGTCGAACATTTTCATGAAGTATTTCAGCTTCAAAAAAGTTGAAAATTTTCATGAAAAGATTTCGGCTTCAAAAAAGTTCAAAATTTTCACGACAGGATTTCAGCTTTAAAAAAGTCGAACATTTTCATGAAGTATTTCGACTTCAAAAAATTTGAAAATTTTCATGAAGTATTTCGGATTCAAAAAAGTTGAACATTTTCACGACAGGATTTCGGCGTTAAAAAAGTCGAACATTTTCATGAAGTATTTCAGCTTCAAAAAAGTTGAAAATTTTCATGAAAAGATTTCGGCTTCAAAAAAGTTGAAAATTTTCATGAAAAGATTTCGGCTTCAAAAAAGTTGAAAATTTTCATGAAAAGATTTCGGCTTCAAAAAATTTGAAAATTTTCACGACAGGATTTCGGCTTTAAAAAAGTTTAACATTTTCATGAAGTATTTCGGATTCAAAAAAGTTGAAAATTTTCACGACAGGATTTCGACTTTAAAAAAGTCAAACATTTTCATGAAGTATTTCGGCTTCAAAAAGGTTGAAAATTTTCACGACAGGATTTCGGCTTTAAAAAAGTCGAACATTTTCATGAAGTATTTCGGCTTCAAAAAAGTTGAACATTTTCATGAAGTATTTGGGCTTCAAAAAAGTTGAAAATTTTAACGACAGGATTTCAGCTTTAAAAAAGTCAAACATTTTCATGAAGTATTTCGGCTTCAAAAAAGTTGAAAATTTTCATGAAAAGATTTCGGCTTCAAAAAAGTTGAAAATTGTCACGACAGGATTTCGGCTTTAAAAAAGTCGAACATTTTCATGAAGTATTTCAGCTTCTAAAAAGTTGAAAATTTTCATGAAAAGATTTCGGCTTCAAAAAAGTTGAAAATTTTCATGAAACGATTTCGGCTTCAAAAAAGTTGAAAATTTTCAAGACAAGATTTCGGCTACAAAAAAGTTGAAAATTTTCACGACAGGATTTCGGCTTTAAAAAAGTCGAACATTTTCATGAAGTATTTGGGCTTCAAAAAAGATGAAAATTTTAACGACAGGATTTCAGCTTTAAAAAAGTCAAACATTTTCATGAAGTATTTCGGCTTCAAAAAAGTTGAAAATTTTCATGAAAAGATTTCGGCTTCAAAAAAGTTGAAAATTGTCACGACAGGATTTCCGCTTTAAAAAAGTCGAACATTTTCATGAAGTATTTCAGCTTCTAAAAAGTTGAAAATTTTCATGAAAAGATTTCGGCTTCAAAAAAGTTGAAAATTTTCATGAAACGATTTCGGCTTCAAAAAAGTTGAAAATTTTCAAGACAAGATTTCGGCTACAAAAAAGTTGAAAATTTTCACGACAGGATTTCGGCTTTAAAAAAGTCGAACATTTTCATGAAGTATTTCGGCTTCAAAAAAGTTGAAAATTTTCATGAAAAGATTTCGGCTTCAAAAAAGTTCAAAATTTTCACGACAGGATTTCAGCTTTAAAAAAGTCGAACATTTTCATGAAGTATTTCGAATTCAAAAAATTTGAAAATTTTCATGAAGTATTTCGGATTCAAAAAAATTGAACATTTTCACGACAGGATTTCAGCGTTAAAAAAGTCGAACATTTTCATGAAGTATTTCAGCTTCAAAAAAGTTGAAAATTTTCATGAAAAGATTTCGGCTTCAAAAAAGTTGAAAATTTTCATGAAAAGATTTCGGCTTCAAAAAAGTTGAAAATTTTCATGAAAAGATTTCGGCTTCAAAAAAGTTGAAAATTTTCACGACAGGATTTCGGCTGTAAAAAAGTTTAACATTTTCATGAAGTATTTCGGATTCAAAAAAGTTGAAAATTTTCACGACAGGATTTCGACTTTAAAAAAGTCAAACATTTTCATGAAGTATTTCGGCTTCAAAAAGGTTGAAAATTTTCACGACAGGATTTCGGCTTTAAAAAAGTCGAACATTTTCATGAAGTATTTCGGCTTCAAAAAAGTTGAACATTTTCATGAAGTATTTGGGCTTCAAAAAAGTTGAAAATTTTAACGACAGGATTTCAGCTTTAAAAAAGTCAAACATTTTCATGAAGTATTTCAGCTTCAAAAAAGTTGAAAATTTTCATGAAAAGATTTCGGCTTCAAAAAAGTTGAAAATTTTCATGAAAAGATTTCGGCTTCAAAAAAGTTGAAAATTGTCACGACAGGATTTCGGCTTTAAAAAAGTCGAACATTTTCATGAAGTATTTCAGCTTCTAAAAAGTTGAAAATTTTCATGAAAAGATTTCGGCTTCAAAAAAGTTTAAAATTTTCATGAAAAGATTTCGGCTTCAAAAAAGTTGAAAATTTTCAAGACAAGATTTCGGCTACAAAAAAGTTGAAAATTTTCACGACAGGATTTCGGCTTTAAAAAAGTTGAACATTTTCATGAAGTATTTGGGCTTCAAAAAAGATGAAAATTTTCACGACAGGATTTCGGCTTCAAAAAAGTCTAACATTTTCATGAAGTATTTCGGCTTCAAAAAGGTTACAAATTTTCACGACAGGATTTCGGCTTTAAAAAAGTCGAACATTTTCATGAAGTATTTCGGCTTCAAAAAAGTTGGACATTTTCATGAAGTATTTGGGCTTCAAAAAAGTTGAAAATTTTCACGACAGGATTTCGGCTTTAAAAAAGTCGAACATTTTCATGAAGTATTTCAGCTTCAAAAAAGTTGAAAATTTTCATGAAAAGATTTCGGCTTCAAAAAAGTTCAAAATTTTCACGACAGGATTTCAGCTTTAAAAAAGTCGAACATTTTCATGAAGTATTTCGACTTCAAAAAATTTGAAAATTTTCATGAAGTATTTCGGATTCAAAAAAGTTGAACATTTTCACGACAGGATTTCGGCGTTTAAAAAGTCGAACATTTTCATGAAGTATTTCAGCTTCAAAAAAGTTGAAAATTTTCATGAAAAGATTTCGGCTTCAAAAAAGTTGAAAATTTTCATGAAAAGATTTCGGCTTCAAAAAAGTTGAAAATTTTCATGAAAAGATTTCGGCTTCAAAAAAGTTGAAAATTTTCACGACAGGATTTCGGCTTTAAAAAAGTTTAACATTTTCATGAAGTATTTCGGATTCAAAAAAATTGAAAATTTTCACGACAGGATTTCGGCTTTAAAAAAGTCGAACATTTTCATGAAGTATTTCGGCTTCAAAAAAGTTGAACATTTTCATGAAGTATTTGGGCTTCAAAAAAGTTGAAAATTTTAACGACAGGATTTCAGCTTTAAAAAAGTCAAACATTTTCATGAAGTATTTCAGCTTCAAAAAAGTTGAAAATTTTGATGAAAAGATTTCGGCTTCAAAAAAGTTGAAAATTTTCATGAAAAGATTTTGGCTTCAAAAAAGTTGAAAATTTTCATGAAAAGATTTCGGCTTCAAAAAAGTTCAAAATTTTCACGACAGGATTTCAGCTTTAAAAAAGTCGAACATTTTCATGAAGTATTTCGAATTCAAAAAATTTGAAAATTTTCATGAAGTATTTCGGATTCAAAAAAATTGAACATTTTCACGACAGGATTTCAGCGTTAAAAAAGTCGAACATTTTCATGAAGTATTTCAGCTTCAAAAAAGTTGAAAATTTTCATGAAAAGATTTCGGCTTCAAAAAAGTTGAAAATTTTCATGAAAAGATTTCGGCTTCAAAAAAGTTGAAAATTTTCATGAAAAGATTTCGGCTTCAAAAAAGTTGAAAATTTTCACGACAGGATTTCGGCTGTAAAAAAGTTTAACATTTTCATGAAGTATTTCGGATTCAAAAAAGTTGAAAATTTTCACGACAGGATTTCGACTTTAAAAAAGTCAAACATTTTCATGAAGTATTTCGGCTTCAAAAAGGTTGAAAATTTTCACGACAGGATTTCGGCTTTAAAAAAGTCGAACATTTTCATGAAGTATTTCGGCTTCAAAAAAGTTGAACATTTTCATGAAGTATTTGGGCTTCAAAAAAGTTGAAAATTTTAACGACAGGATTTCAGCTTTAAAAAAGTCAAACATTTTCATGAAGTATTTCAGCTTCAAAAAAGTTGAAAATTTTCATGAAAAGATTTCGGCTTCAAAAAAGTTGAAAATTTTCATGAAAAGATTTCGGCTTCAAAAAAGTTGAAAATTGTCACGACAGGATTTCGGCTTTAAAAAAGTCGAACATTTTCATGAAGTATTTCAGCTTCTAAAAAGTTGAAAATTTTCATGAAAAGATTTCGGCTTCAAAAAAGTTTAAAATTTTCATGAAAAGATTTCGGCTTCAAAAAAGTTGAAAATTTTCAAGACAAGATTTCGGCTACAAAAAAGTTGAAAATTTTCACGACAGGATTTCGGCTTTAAAAAAGTTGAACATTTTCATGAAGTATTTGGGCTTCAAAAAAGATGAAAATTTTCACGACAGGATTTCGGCTTCAAAAAAGTCTAACATTTTCATGAAGTATTTCGGCTTCAAAAAGGTTACAAATTTTCACGACAGGATTTCGGCTTTAAAAAAGTCGAACATTTTCATGAAGTATTTCGGCTTCAAAAAAGTTGGACATTTTCATGAAGTATTTGGGCTTCAAAAAAGTTGAAAATTTTCACGACAGGATTTCGGCTTTAAAAAAGTCGAACATTTTCATGAAGTATTTCAGCTTCAAAAAAGTTGAAAATTTTCATGAAAAGATTTCGGCTTCAAAAAAGTTGAAAATATTCACGACAGGATTTCGGCTTTAAAAAAGTCTCACATTTTCATGAAGTATTTCGGATTCAAAAAAGTTGAACATTTTCACGACAGGATTTCGGCGTTAAAAAAGTCGAACATTTTCATGAAGTATTTCAGCTTCAAAAAAGTTGAAAATTTTCATGAAAAGATTTCGGCTTCAAAAAAGTTGAAAATTTTCATGAAAAGATTTCGGCTTCAAAAAAGTTGAAAATTTTCACGACAGGATTTCGGCTTTAAAAAAGTTTAACATTTTCATGAAGTATTTCGGATTCAAAAAAGTTGAAAATTTTCACGACAGGATTTCGACTTTAAAAAAGTCAAACATTTTCATGAAGTATTTCGGCTTCAAAAAGGTTGAAAATTTTCACGACAGGATTTCGGCTTTAAAAAAGTCGAACATTTTCATGAAGTATTTCGGCTTCAAAAAAGTTGAACATTTTCATGAAATATTTGGGCTTCAAAAAAGTTGAAAATTTTAACGACAGGATTTCAGCTTTAAAAAAGTCAAACATTTTCATGAAGTATTTCAGCTTCAAAAAAGTTGAAAATTTTGATGAAAAGATTTCGGCTTCAAAAAAGTTGAAAATTTTCATGAAAAGATTTTGGCTTCAAAAAAGTTGAAAATTTTCATGAAAAGATTTCGGCTTCAAAAAAGTTCAAAATTTTCACGACAGGATTTCAGCTTTAAAAAAGTCGAACATTTTCATGAAGTATTTCGAATTCAAAAAATTTGAAAATTTTCATGAAGTATTTCGGATTCAAAAAAGTTGAACATTTTCACGACAGGATTTCGGCGTTAAAAAAGTCGAACATTTTCATGAAGTATTTCAGCTTCAAAAAAGTTGAAAATTTTCATGAAAAGATTTCGGCTTCAAAAAAATTGAAAATTTTTATGAAAAGATTTCGGCTTCAAAAAAGTTGAAAATTTTCATGAAAAGATTTCGGCTTCAAAAAAGTTGAAAATTTTCACGACAGGATTTCGGCTTTAAAAAAGTTTAACATTTTCATGAAGTATTTCGGATTCAAAAAAGTTGAAAATTTTCACGACAGGATTTCGACTTTAAAAAAGTCAAACATTTTCATGAAGTATTTCGGCTTCAAAAAGGTTGAAAATTTTAACGACAGGATTTCGGCTTTAAAAAAGTCGAACATTTTCATGAAGTATTTCGGCTTCAAAAAAGTTGAACATTTTCATGAAGTATTTGGGCTTCAAAAAAGTTGAAAATTTTAACGACAGGATTTCAGCTTTAAAAAAGTCAAACATTTTCATGAAGTATTTCAGCTTCAAAAAAGTTGAAAATTTTCATGAAAAGATTTCGGCTTCAAAAAAGTTGAAAATTTTCATGAAAAGATTTCGGCTTCAAAAAAGTTGAAAATTGTCACGACAGGATTTCGGCTTTAAAAAAGTCGAACATTTTCATGAAGTATTTCAGCTTCTAAAAAGTTGAAAATTTTCATGAAAAGATTTCGGCTTCAAAAAAGTTGAAAATTTTCATGAAAAGATTTCGGCTTCCAAAAAGTTGAAAATTTTCAAGACAAGATTTCGGCTTCAAAAAAGTTGAAAATTTTCACGACAGGATTTCGGCTTTAAAAAAGTCGAACATTTTCATGAAGTATTTGGGCTTCAAAAAAGATGAAAATTTTCACGACAGGATTTCTGCTTCAAAAAAGTCTAACATTTTCATGAAGTATTTCGGCTTCAAAAAGGTTACAAATTTTCACGACAGGATTTCGGCTTTAAAAAAGTCGAACATTTTCATGAAGTATTTCGGCTTCAAAAAAGTTGAACATTTTCATGAAGTATTTGGGCTTCAAAAAAGTTGAAAATTTTCACGACAGGATTTCGGCTTTAAAAAAGTCGAACATTTTCATGAAGTATTTCAGCTTCAAAAAAGTTGAAAATTTTCATGAAAAGATTTCGGCTTCAAAAAAGTTGAAAATATTCACGACAGGATTTCGGCTTTAAAAAAGTCTCACATTTTCATGAAGTATTTCGGATTCAAAAAAGTTGAACATTTTCACGACAGGATTTCGGCGTTAAAAAAGTCGAACATTTTCATGAAGTATTTCAGCTTCAAAAAAGTTGAAAATTTTCATGAAAAGATTTCGGCTTCAAAAAATTTGAAAATTTTCATGAAAAGATTTCGGCTTCAAAAAAGTTGAAAATTTTCATGAAAAGATTTCGGCTTCAAAAAAGTTGAAAATTTTCACGACAGGATTTCGGCTTTAAAAAAGTTTAACATTTTCATGAAGTATTTCGGATTCAAAAAAGTTGAAAATTTTCACGACAGGATTTCGACTTTAAAAAAGTCAAACATTTTCATGAAGTATTTCGGCTTCAAAAAGGTTGAAAATTTTAACGACAGGATTTCAGCTTTAAAAAAGTCAAACATTTTCATGAAGTATTTCAGCTTCAAAAAAGTTGAAAATTTTCATGAAAAGATTTCGGCTTCAAAAAAGTTGAAAATTTTCATGAAAAGATTTCGGCTTCAAAAAAGTTGAAAATTGTCACGACAGGATTTCGGCTTTAAAAAAGTCGAACATTTTCATGAAGTATTTCAGCTTCTAAAAAGTTGAAAATTTTCATGAAAAGATTTCGGCTTCAAAAAAGTTGAAAATTTTCATGAAAAGATTTCGGCTTCCAAAAAGTTGAAAATTTTCAAGACAAGATTTCGGCTTCAAAAAAGTTGAAAATTTTCACGACAGGATTTCGGCTTTAAAAAAGTCGAACATTTTCATGAAGTATTTGGGCTTCAAAAAAGATGAAAATTTTCACGACAGGATTTCGGCTTCAAAAAAGTCTAACATTTTCATGAAGTATTTCGGCTTCAAAAAGGTTACAAATTTTCACGACAGGATTTCGGCTTTAAAAAAGTCGAACATTTTCATGAAGTATTTCGGCTTCAAAAAAGTTGAACATTTTCATGAAGTATTTGGGCTTCAAAAAAGTTGAAAATTTTCACGACAGGATTTCGGCTTTAAAAAAGTCGAACATTTTCATGAAGTATTTCAGCTTCAAAAAAGTTGAAAATTTTCATGAAAAGATTTCGGCTTCAAAAAAGTTGAAAATATTCACGACAGGATTTCGGCTTTAAAAAAGTCTCACATTTTCATGAAGTATTTCGGATTCAAAAAAGTTGAACATTTTCACGACAGGATTTCGGCGTTAAAAAAGTCGAACATTTTCATGAAGTATTTCAGCTTCAAAAAAGTTGAAAATTTTCATGAAAAGATTTCGGCTTCAAAAAAGTTGAAAATTTTCATGAAAAGATTTCGGCTTCAAAAAAGTTGAAAATTTTCATGAAAAGATTTCGGCTTCAAAAAAGTTGAAAATTTTCACGACAGGATTTCGGCTTTAAAAAAGTTTAACATTTTCATGAAGTATTTCGGATTCAAAAAAGTTGAAAATTTTCACGACAGGATTTCGACTTTAAAAAAGTCAAACATTTTCATGAAGTATTTCGGCTTCAAAAAGGTTGAAAATGTTCACGACAGGATTTCGGCTTTAAAAAAGTCGAACATTTTCATGAAGTATTTCGGCTTCAAAAAAGTTGAACATTTTCATGAAATATTTGGGCTTCAAAAAAGTTGAAAATTTTAACGACAGGATTTCAGCTTTAAAAAAGTCAAACATTTTCATGAAGTATTTCAGCTTCAAAAAAGTTGAAAATTTTGATGAAAAGATTTCGGCTTCAAAAAAGTTGAAAATTTTCATGAAAAGATTTTGGCTTCAAAAAAGTTGAAAATTTTCATGAAAAGATTTCGGCTTCAAAAAAGTTCAAAATTTTCACGACAGGATTTCAGCTTTAAAAAAGTCGAACATTTTCATGAAGTATTTCGAATTCAAAAAATTTGAAAATTTTCATGAAGTATTTCGGATTCAAAAAAGTTGAACATTTTCACGACAGGATTTCGGCGTTAAAAAAGTCGAACATTTTCATGAAGTATTTCAGCTTCAAAAAAGTTGAACATTTTCATGAAAAGATTTCGGCTTCAAAAAAGTTGAAAATTTTCATGAAAAGATTTCGGCTTCAAAAAAGTTGAAAATTTTCATGAAAAGATTTCGGCTTCAAAAAAGTTGAAAATTTTCACGACAGGATTTCGGCTTTAAAAAAGTTTAACATTTTCATGAAGTATTTCGGATTCAAAAAAGTTGAAAATTTTCACGACAGGATTTCGACTTTAAAAAAGTCAAACATTTTCATGAAGTATTTCGGCTTCAAAAAGGTTGAAAATTTTAACGACAGGATTTCGGCTTTAAAAAAGTCGAACATTTTCATGAAGTATTTCGGCTTCAAAAAAGTTGAACATTTTCATGAAGTATTTGGGCTTCAAAAAAGTTGAAAATTTTAACGACAGGATTTCAGCTTTAAAAAAGTCAAACATTTTCATGAAGTATTTCAGCTTCAAAAAAGTTGAAAATTTTCATGAAAAGATTTCGGCTTCAAAAAAGTTGAAAATTTTCATGAAAAGATTTCGGCTTCAAAAAAGTTGAAAATTGTCACGACAGGATTTCGGCTTTAAAAAAGTCGAACATTTTCATGAAGTATTTCAGCTTCTAAAAAGTTGAAAATTTTCATGAAAAGATTTCGGCTTCAAAAAAGTTGAAAATTTTCATGAAAAGATTTCGGCTTCCAAAAAGTTGAAAATTTTCAAGACAAGATTTCGGCTTCAAAAAAGTTGAAAATTTTCACGACAGGATTTCGGCTTTAAAAAAGTCGAACATTTTCATGAAGTATTTGGGCTTCAAAAAAGATGAAAATTTTCACGACAGGATTTCGGCTTCAAAAAAGTCTAACATTTTCATGAAGTATTTCGGCTTCAAAAAGGTTACAAATTTTCACGACAGGATTTCGGCTTTAAAAAAGTCGAACATTTTCATGAAGTATTTCGGCTTCAAAAAAGTTGAACATTTTCATGAAGTATTTGGGCTTCAAAAAAGTTGAAAATTTTCACGACAGGATTTCGGCTTTAAAAAAGTCGAACATTTTCATGAAGTATTTCAGCTTCAAAAAAGTTGAAAATTTTCATGAAAAGATTTCGGCTTCAAAAAAGTTGAAAATTTTCACGACAGGATTTCGGCTTTAAAAAAGTCTCACATTTTCATGAAGTATTTCGGATTCAAAAAAGTTGAACATTTTCATGAAATATTTGGGCTTCAAAAAAGTTGAAAATTTTAACGACAGGATTTCAGCTTTAAAAAAGTCAAACATTTTCATGAAGTATTTCAGCTTCAAAAAAGTTGAAAATTTTGATGAAAAGATTTCGGCTTCAAAAAAGTTGAAAATTTTCATGAAAAGATTTTGGCTTCAAAAAAGTTGAAAATTTTCATGAAAAGATTTCGGCTTCAAAAAAGTTCAAAATTTTCACGACAGGATTTCAGCTTTAAAAAAGTCGAACATTTTCATGAAGTATTTCGAATTCAAAAAATTTGAAAATTTTCATGAAGTATTTCGGATTCAAAAAAGTTGAACATTTTCACGACAGGATTTCGGCGTTAAAAAAGTCGAACATTTTCATGAAGTATTTCAGCTTCAAAAAAGTTGAAAATTTTCATGAAAAGATTTCGGCTTCAAAAAAGTTGAAAATTTTCATGAAAAGATTTCGGCTTCAAAAAAGTTGAAAATTTTCATGAAAAGATTTCGGCTTCAAAAAAGTTGAAAATTTTCACGACAGGATTTCGGCTTTAAAAAAGTTTAACATTTTCATGAAGTATTTCGGATTCAAAAAAGTTGAAAATTTTCACGACAGGATTTCGACTTTAAAAAAGTCAAACATTTTCATGAAGTATTTCGGCTTCAAAAAGGTTGAAAATTTTAACGACAGGATTTCGGCTTTAAAAAAGTCGAACATTTTCATGAAGTATTTCGGCTTCAAAAAAGTTGAAAATTTTCATGAAGTATTTGGGCTTCAAAAAAGTTGAAAATTTTAACGACAGGATTTCAGCTTTAAAAAAGTCAAACATTTTCATGAAGTATTTCAGCTTCAAAAAAGTTGAAAATTTTCATGAAAAGATTTCGGCTTCAAAAAAGTTGAAAATTTTCATGAAAAGATTTCGGCTTCAAAAAAGTTGAAAATTGTCACGACAGGATTTCGGCTTTAAAAAAGTCGAACATTTTCATGAAGTATTTCAGCTTCTAAAAAGTTGAAAATTTTCATGAAAAGATTTCGGCTTCAAAAAAGTTGAAAATTTTCATGAAAAGATTTCGGCTTCCAAAAAGTTGAAAATTTTCAAGACAAGATTTCGGCTTCAAAAAAGTTGTAAATTTTCACGACAGGATTTCGGCTTTAAAAAAGTCGAACATTTTCATGAAGTATTTGGGCTTCAAAAAAGATGAAAATTTTCACGACAGGATTTCGGCTTCAAAAAAGTCTAACATTTTCATGAAGTATTTCGGCTTCAAAAAGGTTACAAATTTTCACGACAGGATTTCGGCTTTAAAAAAGTCGAACATTTTCATGAAGTATTTCGGCTTCAAAAAAGTTGAACATTTTCATGAAGTATTTGGGCTTCAAAAAAGTTGAAAATTTTCACGACAGGATTTCCGCTTTAAAAAAGTCGGACATTTTCATGAAGTATTTCAGCTTCAAAAAAGTTGAAAATTTTCATGAAAAGATTTCGGCTTCAAAAAAGTTGAAAATTTTCATGAAAAGATTTCGGCTTCAAAAGAGTTGAAAATTTTCACGACAGGATTTCGACTTTAAAAAAGTTGAAAATATTCATGAAGTATTTCAGATTCAAAAAAGTTGAAAATTTTCATGAAGTATTTGGGCTTCAAAAAAGTTGAAAATTTTCACGACAGGATTTCCGCTTTAAAAAAGTCGGACATTTTCATGAAGTATTTCAGCTTCAAAAAAGTTGAAAATTTTCATGAAAAGATTTCGGCTTCAAAAAAGTTGAAAATTTTCATGAAAAGATTTCGGCTTCAAAAGAGTTGAAAATTTTCACGACAGGATTTCGACTTTAAAAAAGTTGAAAATTTTCATGAAGTATTTCAGATTCAAAAAAGTTGAAAATTTTCATGAAAAGATTTCGGCTTCAAAAAAGTTGAAAATTTTCATGAAAAGATTTCGGCTTCAAAAAAGTTGAAAATTTTCACGACAGGATTTCGGCTTTAAAAAAGTCGAACATTTTCATGAAGTATTTCGGCTTCAAAAAAGTTGAACATTTTCATGAAATATTTGGGCTTCAAAAAAGTTGAAAATTTTAACGACAGGATTTCAGCTTTAAAAAAGTCAAACATTTTCATGAAGTATTTCAGCTTCAAAAAAGTTGAAAATTTTGATGAAAAGATTTCGGCTTCAAAAAAGTTGAAAATTTTCATGAAAAGATTTTGGCTTCAAAAAAGTTGAAAATTTTCATGAAAAGATTTCGGCTTCAAAAAAGTTCAAAATTTTCACGACAGGATTTCAGCTTTAAAAAAGTCGAACATTTTCATGAAGTATTTCGAATTCAAAAAATTTGAAAATTTTCATGAAGTATTTCGGATTCAAAAAAGTTGAACATTTTCACGACAGGATTTCGGCGTTAAAAAAGTCGAACATTTTCATGAAGTATTTGAGCTTCAAAAAAGTTGAAAATTTTCATGAAAAGATTTCGGCTTCAAAAAAGTTGAAAATTTTCATGAAAAGATTTCGGCTTCAAAAAAGTTGAAAATTTTCATGAAAAGATTTCGGCTTCAAAAAAGTTGAAAATTTTCACGACAGGATTTCGGCTTTAAAAAAGTTTAACATTTTCATGAAGTATTTCGGATTCAAAAAAGTTGAAAATTTTCACGACAGGATTTCGACTTTAAAAAAGTCAAACATTTTCATGAAGTATTTCGGCTTCAAAAAGGTTGAAAATTTTAACGACAGGATTTCGGCTTTAAAAAAGTCAAACATTTTCATGAAGTATTTCGGCTTCAAAAAAGTTGAACATTTTCATGAAGTATTTGGGCTTCAAAAAAGTTGAAAATTTTAACGACAGGATTTCAGCTTTAAAAAAGTCAAACATTTTCATGAAGTATTTCAGCTTCAAAAAAGTTGAAAATTTTCATGAAAAGATTTCGGCTTCAAAAAAGTTGAAAATTTTCATGAAAAGATTTCGGCATCAAAAAAGTTGAAAATTGTCACGACAGGATTTCGGCTTTAAAAAAGTCGAACATTTTCATGAAGTATTTCAGCTTCTAAAAAGTTGAAAATTTTCACGACAGGATTTCGGCTTCAAAAAAGTCTAACATTTTCATGAAGTATTTCGGCTTCAAAAAGGTTACAAATTTTCACGACAGGATTTCGGCTTTAAAAAAGTCGAACATTTTCATGAAGTATTTCAGCTTCAAAAAAGTTGAAAATTTTCATGAAAAGATTTCGGCTTCAAAAAATTTGAAAATTTTCATGAAAAGATTTCGGCTTCAAAAGAGTTGAAAATTTTCACGACAGGATTTCGACTTTAAAAAAGTTGAAAATTTTCATGAAGTATTTCAGATTCAAAAAAGTTGAAAATTTTCATGAAAAGATTTCGGCTTCAAAAAAGTTGAAAATTTTCATGAAAAGATTTCGGCTTCAAAAAAGTTGAAAATTTTCACGACAGGATTTCGGCTTTAAAAAAGTCGAACATTTTCATGAAGTATTTCAGCTTCAAAAAAGTTGAAAATTTTCATGAAAAGATTTCGGCTTTAAAAGAGTTGAAAATTTTCACGACAGGATTTCTACTTTAAAAAAGTTGAACATTTTCATGAAGTATTTCGGCTTTAAAAAAGTTGAAAATTTTCATGAAGTATTTCGGCTTCAAAAAAGTTGAAAATTTTCACGACAGAATTTCGGTATTAAAAAAGTCGAACATTTTCATGAAGTATTTCGGCTTCAAAAAATTTCAAAAATTTTCATGAAGTATTTCGGATTCAAAAAAGTCGAACATTTTCACGACAGGATTTCGGCGTTAAAAAAGTCGAACATTTTCATGAAGTATTTCGGCTTCATAAAAGTTGAACATTTTCACGACAGGATTTCGGCTTTAAAAAAGTCGAACATTTTCATGAAGTATTTCAGCTTCAAAAAAGTTGAAAATTTTCATGAAAAGATTTCGGCTTCAAAAAAGTTGAAAATTTTCACGACAGGATTTCGGCTTTAAAAAAGTCTCACATTTTCATGAAGTATTTCGGCTTCAAAAAAGTTGAACATTTTCATGAAGTATTTGGGCTTCAAAAAAGTTGAAAATTTTCAAGACAGGATTTCGGCTTTAAAAAAGTCGAACATTTTCATGAAGTATTTCAGCTTCAAAAAAGTTGAAAATTTTCATGAAAAGATTTCGGCTTCAAAAAAGTTGAACATTTTCATGAAAATATTTCGGCTTTAAAAGAGTTGAAAATTTTCACGACAGGATTTCTACTTTAAAAAAGTCGAACATTTTCATGAAGTATTTCGGCTTTAAAAAAGTTGAAAATTTTCATGAAGTATTTCGGCTTCAAAAAATTTCAAAAATTTTCATGAAGTATTTCGGATTCAAAAAAGTCGAACATTTTCACGACAGGATTTCGGCGTTAAAAAAGTCGAACATTTTCATGAAGTATTTCAGCTTCAAAAAAGTTGAAAATTTTCATGAAAAGATTTCGGCTTCAAAAAAGTTGAAAATTTTCATGAAAAGATTTCGGCTTCAAATAAGTTGAAAATTTTCATGAAAAGATTTCGGCTTCAAAAAAGTTGAAAATTT